>NC_092370.1:242791131-243424642 GCF_030028105.1 Mobula birostris
CCTTGCAGAAATACAGGACCAGGTCATTAACATAAAAAATATTAAAAATACATTATAAAAGACCAACGGATTCAAGATGGTAAATACAAAAAATGCCAAGAGAAACCAGAAACAATCCAACACACATTTTAATTCCACATCCCATTCCCATTCTGACATGTCTATCTACGGCCTCCTCTACTGTAAAGATGAAGCCACACTCAGGTTGGAGGAACAACACCTTATATTCCGTCTGGGTAGCCTCCAACCTGATGGCATGAACATTGACTTCTCTAACTTCCGCTAATGCCCACCTCCCCCTCGTACCCCATTCGTTATTTATTTTTATACACAGATTCTTTCTCTCACTCTCCTTTTTCTCCCTCTGTCCGTCTGACTATACTCCTTGCCCATCCTCTGGTTCTGCCCCCCCCCCCTTGTCTTTCTCCCCGGACCTCCTGTCCCATGATCCTCTCATATCCCCTTTGCCAATCACCTGTCCAGCTCGGCTCCATCCCTCCCCCTCCTGTCTTCTCCTATCATTTTGGATCTCCCCCTCCCCCTCCCACTTTCAAATCTCTTACTAACTCTTCCTTCAGTTAGTCCTGACGAAGGGTCTCGGCCTGAAACGTCGACTGTACCTCTTCCTAGAGATGCTGCCTGGCCTGCTGTGTTCACCAGCAACTTTGATGTGTGATGCTTGAATTTCCAGCATCTGCAGTATTCCTGTTGTTTATACTACAGGATCCTGTAGCAGTTTAACTCAATCTGATTACTTACACAGGCACAATCAAGTGGAAAATGTCATTCACAAAAATTTGGCTTTAAAACACAAATTCATAAACGTCACCATACCTTACTATCAATACGAGCCTGATGCAGTTTTAAAGTCAGAGTCTGACAAATTATATTGAGACCGATCCATTATTACAGATAGGACAATCCATAATAACCACCCGAATATAGTATTACAGGATAAACAAGCAAAAACAGCTTTCTTGTTCTACAATATTCAGTGAAAGCACCATCCATTGTAACACATACGACATGCTGGAGAAAGTCAGCAGGTTAGCCAGCATCCATGGAGAGGAATAAGGGCTGCAGCTCTTCATCAGGAACATTCCCTGTTTTCATTTCCCTCGGTGTAGCTGAGCGGATTTGAATTCATGTTCTTTGCATTATTGCCTGCCTTGTAAGTGGTCCCATACAAGGGTTGGGTTTGGTTGCTCAAACCCTAATTAGGTAGATAGATAGATAGATAGATATACTTTATTGATCCCGAGGGAAATTGGGTTTCATTACAGCCGCACCAACCAAGAATAGAGCGTAAATATAGCAATACAAAAACCACCAACAATCAAACAACAAAATGCAAACTATGCCAGATGGAAATAAGTTCAGGACCAGCCTGTTGGCTGTGACCTGCAGCACAGTCAAAGGCCTATCGTGACACTATGAGCTTGGAGTCATGAAGAGATGTAGCAGAGAAACAGGCTCTATGAACCACTGAACCCATGCCAACATCCCAAGTATAATAATTCCAATTTACCCACCCATTATTCTGAAAGAAAGAAAGAAAATTATCTTTATTTGTCAATATATATAAGCTATCTTGTGTATTTATATTTATTGTGTTTTTTATGGTATTCTTTATCTAATTGTGATTTTTTTTTGTGCTGCATCAGATCCATAGTAACAATTATTTTGTTCTCCTTAATACTTGTATACTGGAAATAACATTAAACAATCTCGAATAAACAGCATGTACAACAAAGCATACAGTGAGATGTGTTGTTCGCGTCAAATCAAATCAGTGAGCTTTGTGCTGGGCAGTCTGTAAGTGTCACCATGCTTCCTGCGCCAACAAAGCACGCCCACAACTCTCCAAAGCTAACCTGTATGCCTTTGGACTGAGAGGCGACAAACTGGAGCACCCGGAGAAAACCTAATGGCCCTGTGGAGAATGTACAAACTCCTTACAGGCAGCAGTGGGAATTGAACCCTGATCAGTGATCTCTAGCTCTGTAATAGCATTAGGCTAACTGCTACACTACCATGCCATCATCAGTTCCCTGCAGATTCTATACTCACCTGCACACTGCTGTAGCCAGTTAACCTGCCGACCTGCACGTTGTTCGAATGGGGGAGGAATTCCTTGGGGTCCCAGTGAGAGGGTACTAGAGAGCTTCTCAAAGCAGGCAGAATATTTGCTTCTTCCTCTCTCTCTAGCCCTGCAAGATGTCACTTCTTAATGTATTTCCACCTTCCCTTCCCCTACCATGTGGCGCAGTGAGATCAGCGCCGGGCTCGAGAACGGAGCTTCCCGAGTTCGATCCAGTGACAGACCGCCCCTGTGCGCACTCTCCATCCGCGCCGGGTTGAAGTCGAGCTCGCAACTCGGCCTCGTAAAATAATACTGCGAAATGTCTGTGCAAGGAGTGGCGCCCCACACAGCCTTTCAAACTGTGCCTTGTAAGGCATGAAAATGCCTGACGCTGGCCTCTCAGGTCTGAGTCAACGTCATCACCATCACCATCATTCCCCTACCGTGCCACTGGACTGAAAGGAGAAAAAATTTGAGCCACTCATTGCATCGAAGGAATCTCATATCAGACGCAGCCTGATGTGTGAAAGCTGTTTATTATTGGAGTAATGTTGATATGTGGACTTTCACCTTCCTCAATTTACGATGAGGTACAGCTCCCCATCTTTTAGGACCGAGAACATGGAACAGTACAGCACAGGAACAGACTCTTTGGCCCATAGTATTGTGCCGAACCAAATAAATTAGTATTCAAATGGCCGACTAAACTGATCTCTTCTGCCTACACAATGTCCATCTCCTTCCATTCTCACACTCATCTGCCTATCTAACCGTCTGTTAAAAGTCATTAATGTATCTGCCCCTACCTGCGCCCCAGGCAGCACGTTCCAGGCGGACACCACTCTGTGTGTAGAAAAATTGCCTCAGGTCCCCTTTAAAATTACTTCATCTCACCTTAAGTGCGTATTAGACATTTAAACCCTGGGAAAAAGATACGGTCTATCTACTCTATCTATGCCTCTCATAATCTTACAAACCCCTATCAGACCTCTCCTCAGCCTTCAACACCCAAGAGAGAACAACCCAAGTTTGTCCAAACTGTCGTTATAACACACGCCCTCCGATCCAGGCAGCATATTGGTCAGCCTCTTTCGCACCCTCTCCAAAGCCTCAACATCTTCCTGTAATGGGGTGACCAGAACTGTATGCAATTCTCCAGACGAGGCCTAACTAGGGTTTTGTAAAGCTTCAACATAACTTCCTGACTTTTAAACTCAGTGCCTCGACGATTAAAGGCACGCATTCCATAAGGCTTCTTAACCACCCTATCAACCTGCGCTGGATTTGCTGGTGTTCTGAACTTAAGCTCAACATAATGAGTCAAAGTGTAAATGTTGATAGAAGTGATTTACTCTCAGGAAAATGTCATAAAAAGATTGGGAACTGGGATGATCACTGTTTTCCTCGAGTGACCACTCACTGCAAAAGGAATGGCCCAGTCATTATTTAAGTAGAATTTTTAAGACCCTGTAAAATCCAGATAATTTTGTTTTGGAGGTAAGCTAAATCCTTTACATCCAATTTCACTATCCTTAAAAATAAGTAACTCAGTTTATAGCTGCACAATAAATAGAGGGCAAGCCATGCTTGACAGAGTGGCTGATGGAAACACTGCTGTCTGGTTACTGGGCTGTAAAGAAGCCCAGGCTCTTCATTTTAAAGCCAGCACTGACATCTGGAGGCCAATGAAGGAACTGCATGACTTTCTTAACCCTTTCACCACTGCACTAATGAAATATCTGTCTCCATGAATTTACAGTCTACCTCTTGCGTGACTGCAGCTTTAAAACAAAAACAAATAAATAAATAGGAATATGTAGGAAATTAATCTTGAATCTGATGCCACTCAAGTGGAGAAGGAAGTGAATACTCTGTCATTTCCATGGCAGCATAGTAGCTAACGTGACGAGGTGCTATGTTAACTCGAGGTGCTATGGTTTGGAGTTCAATTCTGGTATCACCTGTAAGGAGTATGTATGTTCTCCCTGTGACTGTGTGTGTTTTCTCCTGCTGTTCTGGGTTCCTCCCACAACCCAAAGGTTAGTAGGATAATTGATCATTGTAAATTGTCCTGTGATTAGGCTGTGATTGAATAGGTGGGTTCTGGCCAGTGCGGCACATTAGACCAGAAGGACATGTTCTGCGCTGTCTCTATAAAACAAAATAGAAATAAAAAAATGAGAATGTCCTCTATTGTACATTGTATTGAAGTTTGGATTTGTGGTTCTTGTGTTCCTACATCATTAGGAATTACAGTTGAAAGGATGCAATGAATTGGAGGCAATTGATCCCTCTCTCATTGACAAGTAAAGGAACTTTCAGGCTGGAGGTTCGAAGTGGTAATCAATTTGCAGAATCAGAATCAGAAACAGGTTTATCATCGCCGACATACTTTATGAAAGTTGTTGTTTTGTGGCGGCAGCACAGTGAAAGAGATAAAAAAAAGACAAATAATGCAAGAGGAGATTATTGAGTTGGAATCGTGGACATCTTCAGAAATCTGATGGCTGAGGGGAAGAAGCTGCTCCTAAAACATTGAGTGTGGGTCTTCCGATTACCAAACTCTCACTTGTTAGGCACAATATTTTTTTGCACTAATCCAAGTTGGCACTCCAGTGAGGGAGTGCTGTGCTGTTAAATTTGCCATCTCACCAATGAGACGTTAAACCGATGTCCGTCTTCTCTTTAAGACGGATGTAAATGATCTGGCCTTTTCATAGCAATGGTTGCTATGTCAGATGATCTGGTTCCAACTTGTCCCTCCATCACCGAGTAGCTCACTATCATGCTCCCATTTGTGGGATCTTGCTGTGCACAAATGGGCTACAGAGTTTCCTATATTGTAACAGGCACTGCACTTCGCAGTGCAGAGGGATGTTCTGAATGTGTCACATGAGGTGCTATGGAAATACAAGTCTTTTTTCTCCCCCCTTTAACTGGGATGGATCTTCACTATCCAAGGCCCAAGGGATCATTTTGCCAAGGCCAGCTTTCTCAAAGGTTCAAAGGTTCATTTTATTGTCAATAATACAACTCTGATATTTGTCTTCTCCAGATAGTCATTAAATACAGAAAGACCATGGGTGTCGATGAAAGAAAAGACATCAACTCCCCCCCAACAGGTATGAAAAAGAAAAGAAACAAAACTCACAGACCCCAAAATCTCCCACCCCACCTCTTGCACAGACAAAAACAGTGGCAACAACAATCTTCGCCACACTCCCCCGCAGAGAGAGAAAAACAACGGCTGACAGCTGTTTCTGAGGAAGTTAAACTCACAACCAATTTTCCCTGCTCAGCCTCTAGTCAAAACAAATGCACAATAGGGTCCTTGTTGCCCCATTGTTTAATCAAGTGAAAACAATAGGGTCTGCGTCGGCTTAACTAAACAATGTATGCACCTACCCTGACGAACGTAACTGAGAAATATCACATGCAACTTATAAAAAACACTATAAATGTGTATATCGACAGCTAAACTCACTGCGGGGGATAAGTAGGAAAGCGATCTAGCCTTTGAAGAGCAGATGACTATTGTATAACTTCCCTTTAGTGAGGGTACCGGTGAGCTATCTATATTGGATAGAGCTTAAGATCTTTGCTTGAATTCAGAACGTTACAGGCAGCAAAACCGATACCATCACATAACTAAAAGTTGCTTCTTAACAAAGCTCGAGCTGCAAGCCCAGGGATTGGAGGGAGACCAGGTGTCAATACTGGGACCTATTTCCTTTCACAGCCAGGACTCCATATCTATGCTTGAACCACCAGGGAGCTCGGTCCATATTAATGCAACTGTCGGATGTTTATAATGAGCTCAGTTGATAAAATTGGATCTTATTTGTTTGATAAATGTTACTGTGGCAGTTCACCATGGGTGAACTCCCTTTCACAATTCATTTCCGTCAATGAAACAGGGCTGTGGCACTGTACCATACCTACCGATATGGGTCTCTCAGTCCGGGCCTTGTAATCGCGAAAGTGACACAGCCTTGGTTCGCTTTCTATTGAGCGATGGCAGAATCAGGAATGCTCCACCGAGCCTGCCTTCAATATTTAACAACGCTTTTTCTGAAAGCTGATGTCAAGAACTCAATTGAGCAGGGGATGTTTTGTGTTTCGTGTCCTTTGCAAAATGTAAGTGGAGCATTGTTGGTTGTCTGTTGTATTCAACAATGATAAGAGACCTGTTCAGGAGAGCTTTTAAAGTGGAAAAACCATTCCATTCTCTTGCTCTCAGAAGCCCAGGTGAGTGGTGAGTAGTTGTCACAAACTGGGGTGCTCCTTAGTTGCAGTAAATGACCAGGACTTTCCCTGAGCCTTGTTGTGCCCTTCGCTCTCCATTAAACGTTGAACAACAACATTCCTAGTTGTTGGATCTCACTGTAGATCTCATCTGCCCAGTCTAGTGGAGCAGACGTCACATGCTAGCACAGGCATGTCCCTGTCTCACCGTGGTATGAGGCCTGCAGGCACCCTCACCAAGTTTAGTGGCCTGTCGAAGCAGTGCACCGGGATGAGGCCGCTATTGCATGCAAACGGCTACTCGGAGCCACAGGCGGGGGCTGAATGTTCAATAGGGCCCAAAGGCGAGTGAACTGCCTCAGAATGGACACAACAAGCCCTTTCACCAGAAGTGTCACCCCTACCTGGACACTCCATGCACCTCACTGTGGAGCATTAATATTCTGCTTTCGGCCTTCCTTCGCATGGTCATTCTTGAATCTATTCCCGGAAAGATAGTCCAAGCAGATTCTATAGTAACTCGAAACTCGAGAAAAGGGTACCTTTACAAGGGCAGAATTTGTAATGTGGTGGGGAAATGCTTGTCCAGAGTTTTGTTATTTACACTGTACTACAGTACTCAATAATTCGATGTAATTGCTTGCTTAGTTTTTATATGCAACAAGGTAGAGGATAGAAATAAGCAAGAATGGGCTTTTTATCATAATTATGAACATACAGATACTGATAAAATATCGTGGGATGCCACGGTAACATAGTGGTTAGTGCAACCCTTGTACAGCTCGGGGCGTTGGCGTTCGGAGTTCGATTCCGACATCAGCTCTGAGGAGTTTGTACGTCCTCCCCATGAATTGCACGGGTTTCCTATGTGTGCTCTGGTTTCCTCCCACAGTCTAAAGATGGACCAGTTAGTAGATTAATTGGCCATTGTAAATTGCCCTCTGATTAGGCTAGTGTTAAATAGGTGGGTTGCCGTTGGCCTGGTTCAAAAGGCCAGAAGGACCTGTTCCACACTGTATTTCTAAATAGAATGAAATAAGTAAGTATAGATGTATTGAAAATAGGAGCATGAATGCCCGAGACCATCCTACCATTCAACATAATCCATCTGATCATCGAAACCCAGTACAAGGCATGCTGGGTAACGAACAGTTTCCTATGAAGGGTCCCAGTGTCCTGATGAGGGGTCTCGGCCTGAAAAGTTGACTGTTTATTCATTTCCACAGATGCTGCCTGACCTGCTGAGTTCCTCCAGCATTTTGTGCGTGTTACTATGGATTTCCAGCATCTGCAGAATCTCTTTTGTTAATGAATAGTTTCCATTTGTAAGTCAGAAAATGCACATGGTCACGCAATATGGGAAGAATTCCTCAAGGGTATTGTAATGAATCACAACAAAAGCACCTAATACTCTGATAGAAAGAACAATTACTAAAAGTGGGGAGAGAGAGGGAGTGAGGAGGGTGGGAGGGGGAGTGGGGAGGCAGGAGGTGCTTGGAGGGTGGAGGGGGAACGGGGAGGGGGAGAAGAGGGGGAGAGAAAAGAAGCTAGTTCTGCTGTTTGTAGGAGTGCACTTGCACACATATGCCGGATGTTTAAATTTAATAATATTTTGGCAGCTTCTTCATATCTTGAGGCTGTCTATCAATTGGACGGACATTCTTAAGCTAAGGAAAATCTGCACCCCAGCCTTCCAGCTTTCTCCCAATAGACCATAGAATAATATCTAACTAATTCTCAAATGTATGTAATGATTTGGCTTCAACTGCTCTCAGTGGTAGAGAAATCTACAGCTTCACCACTCATTTATTAAGTGGCTTCTCCACATGCTTAGAATGTGTACCTGGTATTGACTCCCTGACCATCAGGAACATCTTTCCAGATCCTATCTGTCCATACCTGTTAGAAAGTTTACATTTCAGAAAAATCACTGAATTAGGACTAAGTTAGAGGTCATCCACCCTACTTGTTAGTTCTTGGGCTTTTCCTATGTTGACTGATCTTTTAATAGTTCCATAAGAGACTTCAAAGTGAAAAGTCAACATAACTTTTCAAGGATGAGCACAGAACTTGTTAGTCATTGAGAAACACATAAAAGAGTGCAGATGTTATGTTGAAGTTGTATAAGACGTTGGAGTACTGTGTGTGCAGTTTTGGTCACCTACCTACAGGAAAGATGTCAATAAGATTGTAAGAGTGCAGAAAAACTTTAAAACAATGTTGCCAGAACTTGAGAACTTGATTTATAAGGAACGGTTGAATCAGTTAGGACTTTATTCTCTAGTGCGTAGAAGAATGAGGGGAGATTTGAAAGAGATATACAAAAATTCTGAGGGGTATGGATAGGGTAAATGCAAACAGGCTGTTTCCACCGAGGTTGGATGAAAATAAAACTGGAGGTCATGAGTCAAGAGGGAAAGGTGAAATGTTTAAGAGGAAAATGAGCGGGAATTTCTTCACACAGAGGGTAGATTGAGCTGCCAGTAGAAATGATGGATGCGAGCTCGATTTCAGCATTTAAGAGAAGTTTGGATAGATACATGGATGGGAGAGGTATGCAGGTCTATGGTCCAGGTGCAGGTTGAGGGGACTAGGTGGATAAATAGTTCAGCATGGACCAGGTGGGCTGAAGGGCCCATTTCTGTGATGTAATGTGCTATGCCTATGATTTTACGACTGTGTGTTGGAAATCTGAATCAAAGAGAACAACCTCTGTAACCATACAACAGATCAGGAGCATCTGTGAAGACGGAATTGGAGTTAATGTTTCAAGTCAATGAAATGTTACCAGCACATTCTGATGAAAAGCATTAGGGAAACCAGGTACAAAAATGAACATGGTCAGCTATGGGTGACTGGGTTATTAAAAATATTACAAATAAGGATGTTGTAATAATGGAGAGTGCAGAACTGATTCGCTTGAATGCTGTCTGGGATGTTGCAGACCAGAACAATGACCTATCATGGACTGAAGACTCTGTTAATGAGACAGATCTCTAACGATTCCCTGATTTTTTCATGTATCTGCATTTTCCAGCACGTTGTGACAGTGAGGATGCTTTCCAAGCTATCAAATATTTGGCCTCTTAATCTGTGCTGGGCTGTCAATGTGAAAGCAGTCCAACCTAAATGTACGGAGTTTGTATTTTCTCCCCATGAGCGCATAGGTTTCTTCCGAGTGCCTTGGTTTCCTCATACATTCCAAAGACATACACTTAGAGTTAGGGTAATACTTGGTCTGTGTCGGTCAGAATATAAAACATTAAACCACAGAGTGTTTGAAAGACTTTGAAAGAGTTCTTCAAGCATTTTCCATTTTTATTTCAAATTTGAAGCATCTGCATTGTTGTTTCAATTGACCATCTGCATGACCATACGCTGGGTAGATAGTAGAGAGGAATGGGAGAAGCCACTTCACCACACACCCCTGCTCTGTCATTCAACGAAATCATAACATTTTGAGACTGCCTCCTTTCTTGTTCGGGACTTGCAATGCATTGAAGTAACACATGTCAAACTCACTCCAGTTTAAAGTTACTTCATAAACTATCATAGTCGTAGTCATAGTCATACTTTATTGATCCCGGGGGAAATTGGTTTTTGTTACAGTTGCACCATAAATAATAAATAGTAATAGAACCATAAATAGTTAAATAGTAGTATGTAAATTATGCCAATAAATTATGAAATAAGTCCAGGACCAGCCTATTGGCTCAGGGTGTCTGACCCTCCAAGGGAGGAGTTGTAAAGTTTGATGGCCACAGGCAGGAATGACTTCCTATGACGCTCTGTACTGCATCTCGGTGGAATGAGTCTCTGGCTGAATGTACTCCTGTGCCCACCCAGTACATTATGTAGTGGATGGGAGACATTGACCAAGATGGCATGCAACTTGGACAGCATCCTCTTTTCAGACACCACAGTCAGAGAGTCCAGTTCCATCCCCACAACATCACTGGCCTTATGAATGAGTTTGTTGATTCTGTTGGTGTCTGCTACCCTCAGCCTGCTGCCCCAGCACACAACAGCAAACATGATAACACTGGCCACCACAGACTTGTAGAACATCCTCAGCATCGTCCGGCAGATGTTAAAGGACCTCAGTCTCCTCAGGAAATAGAGATGGCTCTGACCCTTCTTGTAGACAGCCTCAGTGTTCTTTGACCAGTCCAGTTTATTGTCAATTCGTATCCCCAGGTATTTGTAGTCCTCCACCATGTCCACACTGACCCCCTGGATGGAAACAGGGATCACCGGTACCTTAGCTCTCCTCAGGTCTACCACCAGCTCCTTAGTCTTTTTCACATTAAGCTGCAGATAATTCTGCTCACTCCATGTGACAAAGTTTCCTACCGTAGCCCTGTACTCAGCCTCATCTCCCTTGCTGATGCATCCAACTATGGCAGAGTCATCCGAAAACTTCTGAAGATGACAAGACTCTGTGCAGCAGTTGAAGTCCGAGGTGAAAATGGTGAGGAGAAAGGGAGACCAAACACATGACAAAACAAGATAAAAGGCACATGCTATAACAACATACTGCCCATTACATCTGCTGGGATTTAGAGCACCAATGAAGGTCCTCCATCTCCTTGTTGGTGTTCAGGGCTTCCTTCATCGTGCCAGCAGCTTCCTCTCAGTTAGCCATGCAAGTTCTAGGTGGAGACTCAGGAACACCATTGCACACAGATGTAGAAGGATTCTTCACTGCTGTTTCTGTAACAGTTTTGTTTGACCAGTCAGGGTTGTTAGCCCTGAGCTGAACCCCTGAACTCGGTGGACTGGTGGACTTCTCTTAGTCTGGCCTGTCTGGCATGGATGACCCAACCAGGAGCCAAAGCATAAAGCTCCTCTGGGTCATTGAGGCATGCTGGACTCCAAACCACAAGACTGTGATCCTCCTGGAGGGTGTTCTCCCGAGGGATTGGACAGACTTAGGTTGTTTTCTCTGGGGTGCCAGAGGCTGAGGGGAGATCTGATAGAAGCTCATAAGATTATGAGAGACATAGATAGATAGTATTTATTTTCCAGGGCTGAAATGTCCAATACCAGAGGGCATGAATTTAAGGTGAGAGCGGGTAGGCTCAAAGGAGATGTGAGGGGCAAGTGTTTTTACACTTGGCTGGGTGCCTAGAATGTGCTGCCTGGCATGGTGGTAGAGCGGATACTGTACATTAGGGATTTTATAAGAGATGTTTTGAAAGGCACATGATTGAGAGGAAAATGGAAGGATATGGACATTGTGTAGACAGAGGGGATTAGTTTAGTTGGCCATTTGATTACTAATTAAACTGATTTAGCATAACATTAAGGGCTGAAGGGCCTATTCCTGTGCTGTACTGTTCTATTTCTATAACAATATCAAACTAACAAACTATAAATGTCACCATACAACATAGAGTCAATCTGGAACCCGCACTCTCCAACAAAAATTAGGCTTTGTGTCTTTTCCTCTGACTGAAATCCTGACCACAATACTGCATGGGTTGTCTGCAGTCCCCGTGGGGGCGGTCAATTTCAATGTACTGACTAAACCTACGGCAGCCAAACCCTTGGCCAATGGCCTCCAAAAAGACAATGGTATGACAGGCTAGTTGCTAAGACAAATTATAGATTCACTTCTTTCTATTGAAAATAAACCCAGCAACCCTTCAAACACTGACATTCTGTGAGTTCAGAAAATGTCAAATGGACAAGAATGCCTGGAACAAAGAATTGTCTGCTCAAACCAATGCTTAGAAGCCCAACATAGGATATGGCGAGTGGTCTGTTAGTTCAACTCGATGAGGACTACATCAGAGGTGAAAGACAGTAGGATGATATTTCAAGGCTAGAATCATTTTTCATTCTTACTTCATTGTCAATTTTCTTCTTAACTTGTCAAAATGCTTCAGGTGCTTAAGTTACTCATTTGTTACAGAATCTTCCCTCATGGTGAATTTATGTCAGTGAAGGGGAGGTGGGAATTGGTGGCAAGGGTCACGCTTTGAAGGGACTTGATAGAAGTAGGGATTGAGGTTTGATCAAGGGAATGCTAATGAGGTCAGCGACTTGCTGTGGTCTGGGTTTGGTCTGGCTTTGATCTCAGTCTGATCCATCTCTGGTCTGGATCTGGAGAAAGGAAGCAATGTATTCTGTTTTAGAGAGAGTGCTGATATAAAAAAATCAGAGTGGAGGGGAAGGTCCTGAAGAAGAATCTCGGCCTGGAATGTCGACTGTTGACTCGTTTCCATAGATGCTGCCTGACCTGCTGAGTTCCTCCAGCATTTTGTTTCTGTTACTTTAGATTCCAGCATCTGCAGATTTTCTTGTGTTTGTGATGAAGAAATGATTACAAGGTAGTGTCAGTTCCCTCAAAGGATAATGCGAAATCCCCCCATCTTTTTTTGACTGTTATTTCTTCTAAATGATCAAATGATTAAATATTTGCTTCAAAGGGTAATAATTATAATTTTAAGGAAAGGTTAGCAAATAGTAAGTTTAACCTGCTGGTTGTGAATACATGGTTTTCTTCTCTCTGGATCAGTAGAGTTTATACAATCTTTTTTACACAGAAGGAAAGATATCGACAATGGCCTTCCCCTCTCTCCTGAGTGAAAATATTTACGCTGCTCTGGACCCAGATGGGCATCAGCAACAACACCTCTGTGCCCACATGCAAAATGCGATATCTAAATCCCTGAGCACTGCCGTCGGAGGAGGCTGCCACATTGGAGAGAAGCCCCTGGTTTGATCTCTATTAGGCTCAGTAGCCTGGCAAACAAAGAGAATACATGCCCATGGCAAGGTGCCAGAAGCGACCGTTGTCTGGAGCAGAGGCAGCTGCCTGCATGGTTTAGATAGTCTGAACTGCAATCAAAGCACGCTCCGGTCACGGGCAAACCCCCTCAAGCTCTTCCTGCTTTTCAGCCATGTTAGAAAAGACTCAGCAATTATTCTGTTAACTAAAATACTTTGTGCTGAAAAGTTCCCTTTTAAAATTCTGGTGCAGGGACGAATTATTTTATTCTGCAGGTGAAAGGGTTACCTTAACTCTTCCAGTTGTATTAGTAGTCATGATATGTAGAGTTATGCGTGCATAATGACAGCGAGGGAACATCAAATGTAACCCATTAGTTGGAGAAAACATTGGGACAGGCAGAGGACATGATGTGGCATTATATAAAACCAAGTTCTACTGTTTTTCATTATTCACCAGTGTAACTTCAGTTAGAGATTCAGATATAACCATGAAGCAGGGAGGCAAAAGCTCAAGTGGTTAATGGTTGGCATCTAAATCCTAAAATTAACCACAGTAATAGCTTTTCATCCTGCACTATCAATTATGTTTTTATATATAAATTCTATTATAGTCCTGGTTACAGGGAAACAGTATTTAATGATGGGCAGAAATGAAATGGATTTGATTGAAAGTCGTGAGCAACTCATTGCATTGTCACCATTGAGGGATAATCCTAGCCCTTGATTAAAAGGCATGGTGCCTGTTCTTTCAGGGTGAGGCGTAGTGCACCCACCATTGTTTGAAATAAATGATGAGACTTTGTGAAAAGACTCACACTCCAAATTTATTATTGGCTTTGGATCTTGAGTTCCATTCACAGAACCATAAATGTTAAATACTATTTTAAATTTCTAATCAATTTTTTAAAAATATGTCATATAAAGAATTAGAAAGCCAGGGAGATAAGGTCTGAATCAGAACGGCAATTACAGCAAACGATTCTTTTCATGGGTATTTACACAAAATGTTCGAAGGTACTCTAATAACTGATCAAGATAGTGATGTCAGTTTAAAACTCCCTGGACTTGCTCCATCTTTGGGATCGAGGATGACAAGGTTTCACTCGGTCTTGTGGGTTCTGAGACAGAAGTCAATGTGGGAAATAGAGACTCTTCACAGATGAAGCAGGATTACCTGGTGGGGTGGGCATGCATTTTATTAAGTGTTGTACTCCTTCTGGGCTCCTGTATGATCCTGCCCCATGGAGTCAACATTCTCACACTATCACAAATGTTCCTTCTAGCTATTCCTCCATCCCCTCCTCCCACCTTTTTATTCTGGCATCTTCGCCCTTCTTTTCCAGTCCTGAAGAAAGGTCTCGGCCCAAAACGGTGACTGTTTACTCATCTCCACAGATGCTGCTTAACATGCTGAGTTCCTCCAGCATTTTACATGTGTATCTTCTCCACTCCGAATGGTTATGAGCCAAAGGTTCTCAGGATTAGGTGGGGATGTTGCACATATTTGTGGAGACCCTTGAATCTTTTCCTGTGTCCATACAAAGTTATCTCTTCTCATGACAAATCTTGGAGTAGAATCTCTTTCAGGAGTCTGGTGTTAGGTATGCAAATGATATATGTCTGTCTAACATAAAGTCCTAAAGTCATACAGCACTATAGTATAGAAACAGGACCTTCAGCCCATCTAGTCCATGCCAGCCTGGTCTTCTCCCATCTACTTGCACCAAGACCATAGCCCTCCATACCTCTCTTATCCATATACTTCTCTTAAACGTTACAATTACCACTTCTGCTGGCAGCTTGTTCCACACTTGCACCATACACTGAGAGAAGTTCTCCCTCAGATCCCCCTTAACCTTTTCACCTTTCACTCTAAACCTATGACCTCTAGACCCAGTCTCACCCAACCTGACTGGAAAAAGCCTGCTTGCATGTACCCTATCTATACCCTTCATACAGGTGGAGATACATCTCTACCAAAGGAGGTGTAAGGTGCTCCATTCTTCTACTAGACTGCAGTGCAAGGTGTAGCTACCCTTGGGACAGGTGTAGCACCTGCTCAGCCCCCCGATCAGAGTCACGTGAAGTCATGGGAGCAGGTGGTGGATGGTTGTATGAGCAGCTGGTGCAGATCACAAGTCCTGGTTATGCGACCGCTGACACCAGGCAGACAATGTCTGAAGAGTATTGATAATGGCTGGAATCACCTGTCTTGTAAAGACACTGCCCAGAAGGAGACAATGGCAAATAACTTCTGCAGAAAAACTTGCTAAGAAAAATCATGGTAATTGAAAGATCACGATCCCCCAAATCATACAACACAGCAGATAACGAAAGATGGATACCCATCATAATTTTGTTTACCTCTAGAAGATCTCCGTCATTTTCCTGTACTCCAAGGAATAAAGTCCTATCCTATTCAGCCTTTCCCTGTAACTCAGTTCCTGAAGTCCCAGCAAAATCCTTGCAAATTTTCTCTGCACTCTTTCAAGCTTATTGACATCTTTCCTGTAGGTAGGCGACCAGAACTGCACACAATACTCCAAATTTCAACATAACATCCCAGATCTTGTGATATATGAAGGCCAATGCGCCATAGCTGATGCAAATAACTAGGGCCCTGAGGATGTGGACCTTGAAGAAGATAATGACATTAGTTTGCTCCTTCTCCCAGTGGGTTTGAATGATTTTGTGAAGCGATCATGGATGGAGTTTTCCTAGTGCCTTGAAATCTCTGCTGCAGGTAGTCCAAGTCTCAGAAGCATTGAGGGCAATTGCTGCCCAGTACACCATGAGGGAAATTGCTGCCCAGTACACCATGAGGGCAATTGCTGCCCAGTACACCATGAGGGAAATTGCTGCCCAGTACACCATGAGGGCAATTGCTGCCCAGTACACCATGAGGGCAACTGCTGCCCAGTACACCATGAGGGAAATTGCTGCCCAGTACACCATGAGGGAAATTGCTGCCCAGTACACCATGAGGGCAATTGCTGCCCAGTACACCATGAGGGAAATTGCTGCCCAGTACACCATGAGGGCAATTGCTGCCCAGTACACCATGAGGGAAATTGCTGCCCAGTACACCATGAGGGAAATTGCTGCCCAGTACACCATGAGGGAAATTGCTGCCCAGTACACCATGAGGGCAATTGCTGCCCATTGCGTCATGAGGGTGGTATTATAGAGATGTATACATCTCTGAAGAATATCGATAAATTGAACACGCGCAGTTTTCTCTTTTCCCAAAAAATCAGAGACTAGATGGCACAAAGTTAAAATGAGAGGGGAAAGGTTTAAAAGAGACCTGAGAGGCAACTTATTCATGATGAGGGAGGTATATATGTGGAACAAGCTGCCAGAAGCAGGTGAAATAACGACATTTTAAAGATATCTGCACAGGTGCATGGATAACAAATGTTCCCAAACTGGGGTCCACGGACCCCTCGGTTAATGGTAGGGGAATGTGACGTAAAAAAGGTTGGGGACCCATGGTTTAGAGGGGTGTGGGCCAATGCGGGCAAATGGGAATAGCTTAGATGAGCATCTTGCTCAGTATGGATGAGGTGTTCCAAAAGGTCTTTTTCCATGCTGTACGACTTGATGACTCTGTGAGCTTTATGCCAGGTCTTGTTCTACATTTTACCTCATTTCACCAATGGTCGTCCTGGTGGATTGATGGTGGTGGTGAATTCCATCAGTGGTGTCTGCCTTCACTCCGAGTTGGCTCCCAGGTTGGCAGAAGTTGTTGGGTAGACGGTCCAAGCTGTTATATGCTTCAGTTAATGACATAGTAATGGCTTGGTCATGGCCTCAGGGTGTCCCCAAATACATCCATCATCCTCACACTGCTCCCATTGGTGCAGCTAGGTGGATTGTGTTCATCTGCGGCTACACTAGTGCACGATGAAGAACGCCTGTGTGCTTGTTCTTGCAGAAACATGACTCAGGACACCGTCAATCTTCAGGCCATGCCAATCAGGGACTTGGGCTAAATTTTTTTGTGACTATTTTTTCTGCTAATATAACTATAGGTGCTGTGTGTGACTGCATGTACTGTGTTTTGCCCCTTGGTCACAGAGAAACGCTGTTTTGTTTAGCTCTATGTATGTGTATGGTTGAATGACAATTGAACTTGATCTTGATGTTCAGGAGACCGTGGTTCTAGAGCATACTAACCATAGCATCTACATCCTGACAAATAGCTCCTTTCTCACTGGAAGTTAGTTGGAAGTGAGGTACCCTCTCACTGGAAATTTTGAGATGGTGGAGGTGAAAAAGTTTGGAAAAGTGTTGGGTAATGAAGTAGGCTTGTTGAGATTGGCTTCATTGGTTAGTTTCATAGCTTGCATAGCATTATGAAGTTTATACTGATAGAGGTGAATTTGTATAGATAGCTACATTTCAGGAAGATACTCTGCAGGCCTTCCCTGGTGAGAGCAGCAAAGTTGTTTCAAACTGGCATTTGCTGCTGTTGCACTTCTTTTTGAGTTGTCACATGGAGAAGGCCATACCTACTGTGCCTCTATTCCATTATATTCTCTGTAACTACATTTTTCTCTGTAGGCCTGTTTATAGACCCCTGGGCCTCCTTCTGGATCCTTGGGCTTAGTCATAGATCTCTGAAGGTGCTCTTGACACCCTTGAACTTTGATCTCCTTATCTTGAATGTGGTTTTGTTAGGCCTGCTTTTGATTTCCAGGGTCTAGGCCTGCATCCACCCTCTTGAGCCTACATGATGTTCCTAGGGTTTCTTCAATTCCCTGGAGCTGCTCTTTAATCCTGAGTCAAGCTTAAACTCATTAAATCAGTTTTAGCTCTTTGGCCAGCGGCAGCGGCCTGGGACAACTGCTAACCTCAGCTTTTTTTAGGTAATGTCAAACCAGGTCACATCTTTTGATGTGGAGACAAAGATGATTAATGAGGGGAGGATGGTAACATGGCCTTCAGTAAAGCATTTGTCAAGGTTCCTTGTGCCAGAAGATTAAGACACATAAAATTCATTGTGACTAGATAGATTAGATTCAAAAATGGCTTGACCATAGAAGACAGAGGTAGTAGTGGTGAAGGGGTGCTCTTCGGGCTGGATGCCTGTGACCATAGTGTTCCACAGGGATCAGGCTGGGAACTCTGTGAATGATGACGATCATACCGGTGCACATGAAGAGCAGGGTGAGCTGCCTCAACAACAATCACCCATTTGCACTCACAGCCATTGTGATGAAGTGCTTTGCGATATTGATCATGACCAGAATCAACTTCTGCCTAACCAAGGAGCTGGAACGACTGAAACTTGCCTACTACTACATCCCTGCTTCTCTTTGCTACCATCAAGGAGGAGGTACAGGACCCTGAAGACTCACACTCAATGTTTTAGGAGCAACTTCTTCCCTCTGCTATCAGATTTCTAAATGGACACTATCTTATTTTTATTTTCCTTCTAGTTGCTTTCTTTCTGCACTACTTATTTAATTTATTTTTAAAATAGATTTCTTATTGTAATTTACAAAAAGTAATTATTATTATGTATTGCAATGTACTGCTCCCACACGGAACAAATTTCACGATATATGTCGGTGATTTTAGGCCTGATTCTGATGCAGGTGAGCTGATCAGTAAATTTGCAGATGACACAAAATTTATTGGTTATGTGGATTGTGGGGAGGTTTGTCAGTAGGTCATAGATCCATTGGAATATAGGCAGAGAAATGGCAGAAGTTTAATCCATACAAGTGCGAGGTGTTGCACTTTGGAAGGTAAAATGCAAGTGAAATGTACACAGTAAATGGCAGGAGAAGATGGCGATGCAACGCAGCACTGCGTGTCCTCATAATCTGGTGAAATGATATCGTATTTGTAAGTAGGATCCGTGCACAATTCTGATTTGATGGAGACAGACGTGAGAAGGCACAGAGGAACATCTGGAGGAATTTCTGAAATGCCCGGTTCGCTGCCGCTGCTACTGTGTGATCGAGAATCTCCGGAGGGAAGGCCCCAAAAATCCCCGGCTTTGCCTGCTGCTGGCGACCGAGGCTGAGGTCGAAGCGTTTGGCAGAGATGGTGCTCGGTACTCGGTGTCGGAGGGCTGATCGGAGCTCGAAGTTTTCGGATGACTCAGAGTCGGACTGTGGTCGAGCATGGCAGGGAGAGTTTTCTTCCTTCTCCCGTCTGTGTGAGATGTGGGACTTTCGAGAGACTTTGAACTTTTTTTACTGTGCTCACGGCCTGTTCTTCATCAAGTTATGGTATTGTTGCACTGTTGTAACTATATGTTATAATTATGTGGTTTTTGTTAGTTTTTCAGTCTTGGTCTGTCCTGTGTTTTTTTGTGATATCACACCGGAGGAATATTGTATCATTTCTTAACGCATGCATTACTAAATGACAATAAAAGGGGACTGCGTGTCCTCATAATCTAATCTAATCTAAATGGTAGCATCCTCAGGAGGAATGTACAGAGAGATCATGGGTGCAAGACCATAGCTCCCCAAAAGTGGCAACACAAATGGTTAAGTTGGTAAGGAAGGTGTAAGGCTTGCTTTGCTCCAATTCTCGAGACACTGAGTATAAAAGTTATTCCAACAACCTGGGTTCATTTCTCATCGCTGCCTGTAAGGAGTTTGTACACTCTCCCTGTGACCACCTGGGTTTCGTCTGGGTGCTCCAGTTTCCTCCTGCAGTCCAAACATATGCTGGTTGGTGGGTTAATTAGTCATTGTATATTGTCCAGTGATTAGACTAGTGTTAAATCAGGGGATTGCTGTGTGGTGCAGCTCAAAGGGTCAAAAGGGCCTGTTCTGCATTGCATCACAATAAATAAATAAATAAACAAACAAACAAACAAACAAATAAGTAAGTAAGTAAGTCAGCAAGTTATATTACAGCTGTGCAGAACTTTGCTAGGCAAACTTTGGAGTTGTTGTGCATTTTTGAGCACCATATCACAGAAGAGATGTGTAGGCCTTGGAAAGGGTGCAAGGGAAGATTTTTTTTTAACCTAGAGGCTGTCTGTCTCTGACATTAAAAGACCTGATCATTGCCAGAGAGAAGAAAAGAGCTGAAAAAATGACTGCTGCCTCCACCCACCCCAGCAGTCACCTTTTCACCAAATTGCTATCAGGGAGATGTTACAAGTTCACCACACCACCAGGACTACACATCATCTCCGAAGTTTCTTTCATCTAGCTACACAGCTTCTCAACAAAACTTACTCAGGTGTAATACCCTAACCTCCCTGCACAGCATTCATTAAGTGGTCTTTCCTGCTCTTGTTCTGTCGATAATTATTGAGCCTGTCCATATGCTCACTTTTATTTAAGTTTGATTATTGATGTTTGCGCATGTGACCATTCTGCTAATTGTTGATTTTTCAAGGCTGTCTGCACTATTGTCTTGTAAATTGTTGGTTGCTATTGTGTTGTCTGTTATGGTATTTTCCTGTGTTTTAAGCTTGCTTCAGAACCACAATCAATTCCAGTGTGTTTCACATATTGGCAATGAAGTGAATCTGATTCTGATTGTTAGAGAGGCAAGTCATTAGAATGCAGTTCCAGAGAAGATGGTGAAAACAGATACAATAATTGCACTTTACAGATACATAAAGAGACAGGGAACGAAGGGATAAAGACCATATAGACAGAAGGGATTAGTTCAATTTGGCATCATGGTTAACACGCACACAATGGGCTGAAGGGTTTGTTCCCATGATGTACGTTCCATGTTAATCTAATGGCCTCTTGGACCAGCAAGTTACTCTTGGCTACCAAAACAATTAGAGTCATAGAGTTATAGAAAAGTACAGCACCGAAACAGGCCCTGTGGCCCATCTAGTCCATGCCAAACCATTTCAACTGCCTACTCCCATCAACCTGCACTGGGACCATAGCCTTCCATACCCCTACCATCCATGTACCTATTCATCCGACAAAGTTTGACAGTGGAGCTTGAGGCCTCAGTGTGTGTTCGTAGGCTCCCACTGTTTCAAACAAGAAGCTGAGTCAAAGAGAAAGCAGACTGAGGAACTGCAGGGAGCAGGGAAAGGCAGGAAAGACAAGCAGAGCAGGGGGAATAAAACTTGCAAGAAATAGGGACATACCTGGAGAGGTATAAATACATCACAGGAGACAAACAAGCTGGTGCAGACAGAAAATGTTTTGTCAGAAAATAATTGTCAGTATGCACTAGTGCAATGATGGGCTGAGTTGCATATTGTGATGTTTAAAAGAACTCTGAACATAGAGAAGTGCTGCACAATACAGGCCCTACAGCCCACAATGTTGCACCAACTACATAACCTACTCCGATCAATCTGTCCCTTCCCTCTCACATAGCCCTCTATTTCTCTTTCATCCATGTGCCTTTTTTAAAAGTCTCTAACGTATCTAACTCTACTACGACCCCTGGCGGCGTGTTCCACGTATCGACCAGTCTCTGTGTAAAATAACTACCTCTGGCAACCTCCTACTGTATACTTCCCTCTTACTACCTTAAAATGATCTCTTTTCATCTTATGTCTTATGTTCTCTCTGCCCGCATTTCACCTGTCTCCCTCTCTTCTTGCTACTAGCAGTGGGTGGGAGGCGCAGGAGTTCTGGGTCATGTGCCTCCAGGATGCCCTGGACCTGCTTCACCCGGCTCAGCGTTGAACTAACTCCACAGCCTGTGGACTCATCTTCGGGGATTCTGCAGTTCATGTTCTATGTATTATTATTTATTATTTCATTATTTACATCATTTGTTCTTTTTCTACACATTAGCTGTTTGTCAGTCTTTTGCTGTGTGTGTTTTTTCATGGATTCTATTGTGTGTCTTTGTTTTGTGACTGCCTGCAAGAAGAAGAATCTCAAGGTTGTATATGGTATATAACTAATAGTCATTTCTGCCTCGGGAAAAAAGCACTGGCTGTGCACTTTATCAATGCTTTTTATTACCTTTTACACCTCTATCAAGTCACCTGTCAACTTCCTTCTCTCCAAGCTGATAGGCTCTGCTTCGCTCAACCTTTCCTCATGAGACATGTTCGCTTGTTTGCGTCTCAACAGTGTGAAGTGCAAATCATGCAGAGTTAAAGTTATGGATTTCACTTCACACTGAGACAGTTTGCTTATGGAGATTTTTTTTTACTGAGTTTTGTGGATAGTTTCAATAGCCTAAAGGCATTGTGTTCAGTCATAAGGTATTTCAATTTAGCAGCCCCATTCGCTCCCCCGAGAATTGCTTCCCAAAAGGAGTAAGAGGAAAGGGCAGGTAGATATTGGGAAATGCCCTCATGTCTACAGTCTATTGGGACTGTACTTGTTGGAGTTTAGAAGAATGAAGAGGCATCACATTGAAACCTACTGTATTTATTTGTTTGTTCGTTTATTTATTTAGGTGCGGCACAGAATAGGCCTTCCTAGCCACGCCACACAACAATCCCCTGATTTAGTCCTATACTAATCACTGGACAATTTACAATGAGCAATTAACCTATCAACCAGTACCTCTTTGGACTGTGGGAAGAAACCGGAGCACCCAGAGGAAACCCACGCAGTCATGGGAAGAATGTACAAACTCCTTACAGGCAGCGACAGGAATTGAACCTGGGTCCCTGGAACTGTTAAGCATTGTGCTATACACTACACTACCGTGCCACCCATATTGAAAAGCCTGGAAAGAGTGGATGTGGAGAAGACGTTTTCAATAGTGGAAAAGTCGAGGAGATGAGACCACAATCTCAGAACAGAAGGATGCTGTTTTCAGAACTGAAAGTGGGAAGAATTCCTTTAGCCAGAGGATGATGAATCAGTGAAATTAATTAAAGCAGAGTTTGAAATGTCCTTGATTAGTAAGAGTGTCAAAATTTATGGTGAGATGGAGGGAAAATGGGATTGAAGGGGAAAATAAATCAGTCATGATTGATGGACTGAATAGACTAATTCTTCTCCTATCTCTTGTGGCCTTATGGTGTTACTTTACATTCAATCTCAGGGTCATACCCAGACCCTGGTCCCTCATGTATATGTCCTAGTAACGCTTATATGTATTGAGTGTTTCTGCCTTGATCATTCTTTCAGTCCGTCAGTTTTGCATAAATACAAACTGACAATGTAGTTTAAACTTATTGGAGTTGTAGAACAATATGGCATAGATATAGAGCTATCAGCCTGAAAAGTTTACTGTGACTACACTGTTGGCCATGGCTGGTCATGATTTCTAATATATTCTTTATACACTAGCACCTCAAGTTTCCACTATGTAACTGATGGGGGGGGGGGGGGGGGGGTGGAATCTATAACATCCCATCACTAGAGTTCCACTCCCCTTCCAGTTCCTAAAGTTCTACCTGTACAGCCTCACTGGAAAATCCTCTAAGAACGTCGTCCCTGAGTACTGCTGTTAATGTCTGAGGAACATTTGATGGGGGGAGGGTTGGTATCTCATTGAAACCTGTTGGAAGCATGGGCCTCACTGCTTGGAAGGCAGAATCTCCCAACACCTTTAAAAAGTATTTGGTGCATTGTAACCAATAAAGACCGGCAATTTTAGGTAAGTCACAACATGTTAGGCTGTAAATGATTAGAGATGGCACGTTGGTGCTGCTACATCATGGCTCCAGTGCTGATCCCTGCCGCTTGGTGACTGTACTTTCTACTTTCGATGTTATGGGGTTCTCTCCAGTCCTCTAGTCTCCTCTCACATCCCAAAGACATTCTGATTGGTTAATTGGCCCTGTAAATCACTGCTTAATTTAGATACAGGATAAAATAAAAGAAATTAGCAGACATGTGAAAGAAAGTAACTTTCAAGGTTAAGGGTGAATAGAAAGGGGCACCATGGTATTGTAGTGGTTAATGCAGCTTTGGGCGTAGAAGTTCAGAGTTCAATTCAGCTGCCATCTCTAAGAAGTTTGTACATTCTCCCCATGATCGCATGGGTTTCTTTCGGGTGCTCCAGCTTCCTCCCACAGTACAAGGAAATAGCATTTAGTGGATTGTAAATTGGTTGCATATTGTCCTGAGATTGGGCTAGGGTTTAACAGGTTGGTTACTGGGCCGAGTGGCTCATTGGGCCAGAAGGGCCTGTTCTGCACTGCATCTCTAAATAAAAGTAGATAAATAAATAAGCAAACCAAAGAGGAATGATAATAATGGCTAATTGTTCTGTTGGGAACATCATGAAGTTGTCACAGTAGAGTAAAGGTTACAGTAATGCTATTAGAGCCCCAGCAGCCCAGGTTCAAATACAACCACTGGCTGTAAGATGTTTGTACTTTCTCTCCATGATGACGTTGGTTTCCTCTGGGTGCTCCAGTTTCCTGCTGCTTTCCAAAGACATATGGGTTACTAGGTTAATTGGTCACATGGGTGTAACTGGGTGGCACGGCTCATTGGGCCGGAAGGACCTGTTACTGTGCTCTAAAAAAAATGGAGAGAATACAAGTGAGATTCTATCTTTCCCAGAGCACTACCACAAAATGCAGTTCAAGCTCTTCATTCCAGTAAAGGTTAGGCAGGAGAAATTCCGACTGTATTCAGTTAATCTATCCATGTGACTCAAAGGAGTACTTATATACAGCAGGATCTAGGGTACTGGTTAATATTTCTGTGAGAGTGACAACAAAAGTGTGTGAAGTGGTAAAGGGGACATGTGGCTTGCTTGCCTTTATTGGCTAGAGTGTCAGGTACAAAATTTGGGAAGTGACATTTATACTTTGGTTGGGTCAGACTTGGAGTATTGCATGCATTTCTGGTCGCTGCATTATAGGAAAGATGTAGAAGTCTTGGAAAGGGTGCGGAAGGCATTCTCCAAGACTTTGCCTAGATGAGGGAGTATTAGCTATAACAAGAAATTCGACAAACTTGGATTATTCTCTCTGGAGCATCAAAGACTGAAGGGCAGCCTGATAGAGGTTTATACAATTAAGAGAGGTTAGATTGTCAGAGTCATTTGCTGGGGTGGAAATATCAAATTCTAGAGGAGGTAGATTTAAGGTGGGGGAGGAGTTTAAAAGAGATGTAGAGAGAATGTTTCTATTCGTTGGAGAGTCTTGAATCTGAGGACACAGCTTCAGAATAAAGGAAATCCCTTTGAAACTGAGATGAGGAGGAATTTCTTCAACCAGAAAATGGAGAATCTGTTGAATTTATTGTCACAGATGGCTATGGAGACCATGTCACTGGGGAAACCTAAGGCAAAAATTGATAGGTTCTTGATTTGTAAGGGGGCTGTAGGTTATGGGGAGCAGGTGGAGTATTGTGTCATTAGTGTGGTAGATTTTTTGCATAAAATGTGTGGTAGGGGCCTAGAATGTACTACCATGGGGTGTAGCAGAATCACATATGTTAAAGATGGTTAGGTTGAGTTATTCTCTGAATTTGGTAATTTACTTGCTAATGTTTTATCACCATGCGAGGAGACACCATCAGTTTGCTGTCAATTGTAGTGTGTCGCCGAGTGCTTGGCCTTTATATACTTAAAAATCAGCTGATTGGTTGTCACAGCTTGTATGGTGATGAAATGTTTCTAAGTAAATTGCCAAAATCGAGGAACAAGTCAACCCAACCATTGACCACCCGAGCTACACATTTTCCAAATTACTTCTGATGTTAGAGATGGTTAAGAGCTATTTGGATAGTTATATGAACAGGCAGGGTAGGAAGAGATATAGACCATGAACAGCCAGGTGGGACTAGGTACTTTGGCCTCATTGTCAGCACAAGCAGCGTGGGCCAAAGAGCCTGTTTGTGTGCTGTACTGTACCATGTGGTACTGGAGCACAATACAGGCAGATTGTACATCACAAGCCCTTTGCTGTGACATCACAAAGCAAAGGATCATAGAGTCAGGGAGAAACAGACCCTTTGGCCCACCTGTCCGTGCTGACCAACGTACTGGCACTCATCCCATTTATTTGCATCTGGCCCTTAGCCATCGATAGCCTGGAGATTCACATGCCTGTCCAGATGTTTCTTAAACCTTATCAGAGTACCTACTTCCACAACCTCTTTAGGTGTGGAGCATTGCCGTGTTTAGAGTAGACTCGTAGAGACAAAGAAAGCTACAACACAGAAACAGAACCTTCGCCCCATCCATGCCATAACTATTTAACCTGCCGACTCATATTGACCTGCATCGGGACTATAGCCCTCCATACCCCGACCATCTATGTGTCTACCAAACGTCTCTCAAACATTGAAATCGATGTTGCAGCCACCACTTGTGCTGGCAGCTCGTTCCACACTCTCACCACGCTCTGAGTGAAGGAATTTCCCCTCATGTTCCTTCAGACATCTGACCTTTCACAATTGATCCATTAGGTCTAGCCTCACCCAACCTCAGTGGAAAAAGCTGGCTTGCACTTACCCTATCTATACCCCTCATAATTTTGTATACATCTATCAAATCTCCCCTCAACGTTCTCACTTCTAGGGAATAAAGTTCTACCCTATTCAATCTTTCCTCATAACTCAGGGCTTCCAGTCCCAGCAACGTCCTTATAAATTTTCTCCCATACTCTTTCAATCTTATTTACATTAGTTTCTTGAGTGAATATTTCCTTTCCTGGAAATATTGGTTCAAAGGTATTGGAATGGAAATACTAATGCCCTTGAACAGAAAATCCTAAAAAAGTAGTCGATACGGCGAGGTCCGTTATAGATAAAGCCCTCCCCAATTGAACACATCTACACATGAAAGCAGCATCCATCAAGAACCCCCACTGTCCTGGTCATGCTCTCTTCTCACCGCTGCCATCATAAAGAAGGTAGAGGCGACTCAGGACCCACATCATCATGTTCGGGAACAGTTATTACTCCTCAACCAGTGGGGATAACTTCACTCACCCCATCACTGAACTGTTCCCACTATGGACTCACTTTCAAGGACTCTTCAACTCAAGTTCTTGATATATATTGTTGGTTTGTTTGTTTGTTTATTTATTACTTGCACAGTTTGTTATCTTTCGCACATTGGTTGTTTGTCCCTCCTGTTGGGCGCAGCCTTTCTTTGACCCTATTGTGTTTCTTGGATTAACTGAGTATGCCCACAAAAAAATGAATCTCAGGATTGCATACATGTACTTTGATAATAGTTTTACTT
Source organism: Mobula birostris (assembly GCF_030028105.1). Classification (NCBI taxonomy): domain Eukaryota; kingdom Metazoa; phylum Chordata; class Chondrichthyes; order Myliobatiformes; family Myliobatidae; genus Mobula; species Mobula birostris. The sequence goes on from NC_092370.1 coordinate 242,818,277, forward strand.
TGAACTTTGAAATGTGTATTTAAGGCTATAAAACAGAGGTCATTCAGCACATTGAGTTTGCAAAAGGACTATTTAAACAAAAATTTCACCCCATCTTTAAAGTTTCTTCCCCCAGGCGGTTGATCTGATCAATTGTTGTAGTTAGCCAACGAACTCCTCTAATACCCCTATTACTGCTCTCCTTTGTAAACACTTTAAAACGCAATGCTGCTTACAATGTGAATAAATACTGATATCTATCTATGTGTTTAGAAACAGTACATACAAAATGCAGTAGGCCAGGCAGCAACTATGGAAATGAATAAACAGTTGAAGTTTCAGGCCGAGACCCTTCATCGGGACTCTGATGAAGACTGTGTGTTGCTCTGGATTTCCAGCATCTGCAGAATCTCTCGTGTTTATGTATTTATGCACATTTTATTAGATATATGTACTTTAACCTCCAAGTTTATTTTTTATATTATTCTTACAATTGTTGAACTTTTTTGTGTTGCATGTTGTGCCAACAGACCACAGGAAATCCCTAATACATGTAAATGTCCTCGCAGAGGACCACAATCTTGTCATTGGATTTGGAGGCTTGTGTGCCACGGTGACCCAGAGAGCAATGCTGGCTGGAGTCAGAGCCTTTTGCTTTGACTCTTGGTAGGGTTACCCATGCCAAACAGGTCAAAGGGTAGAGGACAGTCTAAAGTGGTTCACTGGTCCTTTAGGTTCAGGGGTTCAGCTCAGGTCTAACAGTCCTGACTGGTAAAATAAAATTGTTACGGAAACGGCAATGAAGAATCCTTCTAGATCTGAGTGCAACACATATAAAAAATGGTGCCTGGCCTGCTGCGTTCACCAGCATTTTTTTTATGTGTGTTGCTTGAAATTCCAGCATCTGCAGATTTCCTCGTATTTGAGATCTGAGTGCGATGGTATTCCTGAGACTCCACCCAGAACTTGCATGACTGACAGTACTGAAAACCGAGAGGAAGCTGTTCACATGATGAAGGAAGCCCTGAACACCACTAGAGATAGAAGACCTTCATTTCTGCCCTAAATGCCAGTGGCATAATGGGCAGCAACACGTATAAATATGTATGGTGAATAAAGTTGATCCTTGATCCTTGGGTTTGAGTATTGGCACCAGTAAGAGTGGAAAACCTGCCAACTTCATGCAACCCACCTTATGTATGTGACTCCTGTCCCATTACAAACACTTGCTGCAGTATATGAGGGGTGGGGTCCAGATGATGGGTCTCAGTCCAAATCATAATCTGTCTATTTCCTCCACTGATGTTGCTGATCTGCTGCATTCTGTTTAACAGCAAAAGCCACCATAAGATATAGGAGCAATTAGGCCAATTGGCCCACCAAGTCTGCTCCACTATTTAATCATGACTGATCTATTTTCCCTCTCAGCTCCAGTCTCTTGCCTTCTCCCCGTATCCCTCTAGTCCTGATGAATCAAGAATGTCTGCCTTAAATAAACCCAAAGATTTTGCCTCCACAGCCACCTGTGGCAACAAATTCCACAGATTCACCATACTCTGACTAAAGAAAATCCTCCTCATCTCTGTTCTAAAATATTCTAGAACTGTCATATGGGGGGGCGTTGGGAACGGACCCAAATGCAAGACACAGACACTGAAGTACTATGAACAGGAACTGACAAAACTAAATGACGGGACAGGACACAGACTAGGAGTTGGGACAGGAACGCGGACTAGGCTAGGGAAGCAGGACCAGGACGAGGGACTGGGAACAAGGAGACTGGGTGTGGACTCCGAGCCAGAGACTGGACAAGGGCCCAGACCCTGGGTCTTGACTCGGGCTCAGACCCCAAAACTAGGCGAAGACGTGGTGAGACTTGGGTTCCTGGAGGCTCGACGAGGACATGATGGGGCAAGGGTACTTTGAGGCAACTCCTGGGCAGGACGTGGGACTCACCCCATGGAGGCAAGGGCAGGAAGGGACAGAACCTACCACAGGGTAACAGCAATTGGCCTGGCTTACCCGATGGAGGCAAGAGACAGGAAGGGAGTTAGGTCCGGGGTGGCTCCAATACTCAAGGCAGCCGGTAACTTCGGTGGGCTACAGAACAGCCAAATCCATATCTCAATGACTGCAGAGCCTTCCACCAGTGCGTTACTCCAAGGGGAGACTGACAAGAGGAACCAGCAACCACACTCGATCCCAGGGCCACTTATATTCCCAGCCCCAAGATGAGCATCAGGTGCTTATGGTTAAGTCCAAATGAAACAAGGGACAGCTGGAAGACCCAGAGTCCGGAGTCCATGGACCAGACCGTGAACCGGAATGTGGACTTCGGACTGGACCATGACAAGAATGCCCTTCACTCCAAAGTGTTTACTCCTCCAGATTCCAGCTTTTCTAGTTTCTTGTGTTGTATACTGATGGTTTTGCTCCGAGGCTCTTCGGAAGGTAAAAAGAGGCAAAAAACTTGTTGCTTATGATCATTTGTAAATGTCAGAGAACAAAGGGATTGGGAAAGGAGAGTAGTGAAAGCAGAGCTTAGTAGGGAGAGCAGACAAAGGTGTAAAAAAAAGCCAAGACAACATGGTTTACCCTTTTTATACCAATTTGTTAACAGCAAAAAATACCATGGCCAACCAGGATAAATGTTACACAGTGAAGGGTAAGACACTGAGGAGTGCAGTAGAACAAAGGGTCTGGAATTACAGGTCCATCATTTATTGAAAGTGGCTGCACAGGTAGATAGGGTTGTAAAGAAAGCTCTTGGCTCATTGGATTTCATAAATCAAAGTATTGAGTAAAGTAGAAGGAATGTTATGTTGAAGTTGTATAAGACGTTGGTGAGACCTAATTCGGAATATTGTGTGTTTTTTTGGTCACCTACCTACAGGAGAGATGTGAATAAGGTTGAAAGAGTGCAGAGAAAATTTACAAGGATATTGCCGGGACTGGAGGACTTGAATTATAAGGAAAGACTAAATAAGTTGGGACTCTATTCCATGGAACATTGACAGAGGTATACAAAATAATGAGGGGTATAGATAGGGTAAATGCAGGCTGGCTTTATCCACTGAGGATGGGTGGGACTACCACTAGAGGTCATAGGTTAAGGATGAAAAGTGAAAAGTTTAAGGAGAACATGAGGGGAAACTTCTTCACTCAGAGGGTCATGAAAGTGTGGAATGAGCTGCCAGCACGAGTGGTGCATGCGAGCTCGATTTTAACATTTAAGAGAAGTTTGGATAGGTACATGGATGGCAGCGATTTGGAGGGCTATGGTCCAGGTACAGATCGATTGAACAAGGCAGTTTGAAATGGATTGGCACAGACTAGATGGGCCAAAGAGTCTACTTCTGACCTGTACTTTTCTATGATACTTTGACTATGTAGATAAAAGTTAACTAATCAGGTAGCCCCTTTTCAAGTAATATGATGCTTGCAATTGCAACCACTACAAAACACACTGAACAATTACATGTATTAATTATATAAATACAAACAAGCATGGGAAAGTTAAAGTATCATGAAAGTGACAATTAGACAGTCGAATCCAAATGAAGTGAATGCTAACATCACATTTGTCTTCCTCACTACCAACTCAACCTGCAAATTAACCCTCAGGGAATCCTGCACACAGTCTCCCAAGTCCCTTTGCGCCTCAGATTCTTGAAATTTAGAACTACACTTGTAATTCCAAGAAGTGAGAGCAGATAAGGATGGACAATGAATATTCAAGGAATTCACATCTAAGAATTGTGAGAGAAAATATCTTTCACCATCCAACATCATGGTATTGGCGCCATGCTAGCATAACAGTTAGAGTTACAGCTCGAGGCGTTTCCAGCGTTTGGAGTTCAATTCCAGCACCATCTATAAGAAGTTTGCAGGTGCTCCCCATGGAATGCGTGGGTCTTCTCCAGGTCTTTCACCTTTCTTCCACCGTCCAAAGAATTACTGGGTAAGATCATTGGTCTTTGTAAATTATCCTGTGATTAGGTTAGGGTTAAACTGGGTTTGTCGGGGGTTGCTGGGGCTGCACTGTATCCCCAAATAAATAAAAGATCTCAATTTAAAATTAGGAGGCTTTGGTAGGAATGGGAGACTTAAATCAGTCGCAGCATCTTGGTGCACCACTGTAACCGGCTGGATGGAGGGATGGAGAGCCCATTGATTCCAAATATTGATTATTTTGGCTGGTGGGAGGTGCGTGGAGCAGACTGACCACAAGGGGATTTATAGACTGAATTAGTGCAGTACCCCATGTGTTTCTCAGTGTTCTGCCTTTATAAGCCTTCTTGTGTAACCTAAAGGAAAACTGAATGGTTTCAGCAACACAATAGCTTTCACATTTTCTGAGCTAGTGAGAGGCACTTGTTGGCATCAATAATTGAAAAGATTAAAAAAAGGAGTGAGCTGTCAACTTTTATTAAACCCTAAGCAGATGGCTTAATTTTGGTTTTTAAGATTCAAAGCATGTTCCGCACTCACCACTGCCACTGAACTCAATTTTTTGGCTGTGCATTCATGCTGCAGGTGATGTCATTAAGATATGGTCGCTGTTTGAAACAGCCTGAGTTGTCCCTGGAAACACACAGTTGCCCCAAATGGCCAGCGGGACAACACAGAGTCCTTAAAATGATTAGTTCAGAGCAAGCTGGGACTGTCTGCAGAGTACTTATTAGCCAAGGAACTTCACAGATCTTGGGCGGGACTAAACTGATGAGTTGGCAACAGATAGGTCATGCTGGGACTCAACGTATTTGACAGCCACTAAATTAACTGTCTGCAGTAAATGAAAAGCAGTGATCTGCAGTTTATCCAGCATTTAGTAATACAGTATTTGTTGCAGTTTGTTATAATGCTGACTATTAGTTGATATTGAAGAATAAGTTAATTTCACTGGGCAAGAAGGTGGAGTTCATGACTGAAGTCTAAAGGATTTCATTAAAAAGCCTTACCTTCTTTTGTGCATTGCCACGCATGTAATAGCTTCAGATAACTTGTATGCAAACATTGGGTTTGAAATGTGACCTCCATTTCACAAATGATTTGGATCGTCCATGGGTATGACGAGCATAATTAAAGGCTTACAACTTATGTGAGATAATTGGGTTCTGGTTGTAGAAAAAAAGGTAAAAAAACTTACAATTATCACCTCCCTGCAAAGCACTGCTTTCAATTTTAATGAATTCTTCTGAGATGTATTTCCTATGTACTGAATGTGCCAACCATTCTGCATAAAGCAAAGACCTGCAGGCAGCAGCGAAGTTAGCAATCACTTTTTTTATGCACTGACTGAGGAGACGCGAATATTGGCCAAGATAGCTTGGCTATTCTATTGGTTAGAGTTATGCCCCTGGAAGTTTGACCTCAGCCAGTAAAAATAAGTACAGTAGTAAAGAGAACATCTTTGAAACCTGTTCAATTGATTTATATAGAGTAAAATGCCTATATGGTCTCATATGACTATATAGTATATTTCCTGCAATCAGGAATTCATTTCAAGGCATAGATAAACTCTTAACGTTCATTTGGACAGACAGATGCAGTCTCAGATTTATGTCTTCATCTGAAGGACATTACCTTCAATAACACAGTACAACAGGTGTTATGTGCTCAAGCCCTCCACGGAGGGGCTTGAACCCGTAACCTCTGAGCTTAGAGGTAAGAGGGCCACCAGCTGAGCCAAGCTGACACTTAACATAGTCAAAGCTGTTGTTGCAATGTCACAATAACAACAGCAATCAGTGTCAATCTGTGGTGGTGGACTGAGCCAAGGCCAGTAAATCACGGGGAGAGATTGGGAAGACAGAATTGGACACAGAAAAAAAGGAACGAACACTACGATTACTTCTTGATGATATGTTATAGGAAACTGAAAAAAAACACAATAAGGAAATGCATGCTTAATTCTTAATCAAGTGTTTGCTATATTGTATTGGAAGGGGTTTTTATCTAAATTGTGCACTTTGTCCTCATTTAGCTGTAATAAAATCAAAGGCAGCACTACATGAAAACGTAACCTGGACTGAATGAGCTTGACATTGTACTGTGCAATAACAGCAACAAGAGCCTGTTGAAAACAGTGGGAAAATCAATCAGAAGGTGTTTCTAACTGGAATCCACTCCATTTTAAGGTGGAGGATTGAGAAGGAGTTGGGTCAATTATCCTTTTACCTTGGACCATAGTCATCACTTACACAGATGTATTGGGTCAGATGGTTTGTTTTCTGACTATTGCTCCTATCTTTTTTTGGGAGGCAGGGTGGAAATACATCACTATTAAGGCACTCCTTCCCTCCGCTAGCCTGCAGCTTACCCTTGGGCAAGGTGTAGCACCGGCTTAGCCCCAGATCAGGGTCACGCAAAGCCATGGGAGCAGGTGGTGGATGGTCGTATGAGCAGCTGGTGCATATCACAAGTCCTGGTTATGTGACTACAGATGCCAGGGAGACAATCTCTGAAGAGTATTGATATGGGGTCACCTGTCTTGAAAAGACACTGCCCAGAAGGAGGCAATGGCAGACCACTTCTGAAGAAAAATTTGTCAAGGTCAATCATGGTCATGATCATCCATGTCATATGATACAACACATTCAAAGATTCAAAATACATTTATGATACAACCCTCAGATTTGTCTTCCCGCAGACAGCCACAAAACAAATAAAACATGGAAACTGTTCAAAGAAAAAAAATGTCAACAACCCCCCCATTCACAAAAAAAATCATGCAAACAGCAACAAATTAAAAAAACGAGTGAAAAACGCAGAATATAAAACACAATATCGATAGAGTCCAGGCAAATTTCAGTTCAGCTCAGTGTTTATTATCTGCAGGCGGTCCTGATTCAAAATCACCCAAAATAGCGACAAAAAATATAGCAATCAGAAACACATCATAACATTAACTACAGAGTTCAATCCACAAACCCCGTCAATTAAACCTTGACCAAAACCCAGAATCCTGGCCCATCCTACAACAGCATTGAGGGTGAGAGAAAGACCATGTGAACGCAGGGACCTTCCTCTGGGAGCAGCGAGTGAGAAGCAGAGAGAACAAACTTTCCTCAATGCAATTGCAAGGGATACTTCCCTGTGTTTTCCAGGAATGTCATCCGCTTTATCCTTGGGTCTGCTCCTGTCAATTGAGATCTCTATTAAAGCCCCAGGAAAAGTTCTAAAATCCATGCAAACACGTCAAGCTCAAAGGCACTTTAAACTGACTCATTGAAAGCACTCATCTAAAGAGGTTTATCTATTTAGTTATCTATCTATTGGTTTGTTTGTTTGTTTATTTATTTAGAGATGCAGCACGATAACAGGCTGTTCCAACCCAGCGAGCTCACGCCGCTCAATTACACCCATGTGACCAATTAACCTACTAACTGGTACATCTTTGCAACGTGGGAGGAAACAGGAGCACCCAGAAGAAACCCATGCAATCACAGGGAGTACCTACAATCTCCTTAAGGACAGTGTGGTGGTGGAATTGAACCGGGGTCGCTGGTTCTGTAATAGTGTTACCCTATTCGCTACGCTACGTGTCACCCTTCGCTCTTTCCTTTATCATGGAGGTGTCAACATCATTGGTAAGGTCCACCTGCAATTAGCCTTCTTGAGGCGAAAATGTGAAGATTGTTCGCTGTGTAGTTAAGATCAGGGAATCCCAGATGCAGGCCCAACCACACTCAAGGAGTGATAACATCTTTCCAGGTCAGCCATGTATGTGGCTTGAGGGAAGCATCGTACAGCTGCTACTTTATACTTTGTACTTTATTGTCGCCAAACAATTGATACTAGAACCTACAATCATCACAGCGATATTTGATTCTGCGCTTCCCGCTCCCTGGATTACAAATCAATAGTAAATAGTAAAAATTTAAATAATAATTCATAAATAGAAAATAGAAAAATGGAAAGTAAGGTAGTGCAAAAAAATCCCCGAGAGGCAGGTCCGGATATTTGGAGGATACGGACCAGATCCGGGTCAGGATGCATTCAGCAGTCTTATCACAGTTGGAAAGAAGCTGTTCCCAAATCTGGCCGTACGAGTCTTCAGGCTCCTGAACCTTCTCCCGGAGGGAAGAGGAACGAAAAGTGTGTTGACTGGGTGGGTCGTGTCTTTGATTATCCTGGCAGCACTGCTCCGACAACGTGCAGTGTAAAGTGAGTCCAAGGACGGAAGATTGGTTTGTGTGATGTGCTGCGCCGTGTTCATGATCTTCTGCAGCTTCTTCCGGTCTTGGACAGGACAACTTTCATACCAGGTTGCGATGCACCCTAGAAGAATGCTCTCTACGGTGCATCTATAAAAATTAGTGAGGGTTTTAGGGGACAGGCCAAATTTCTTTAGTTTTCTCAGGAAGTAAAGTCGCTGGTGGGCCTCCTTGGAAGTGGACTCTGCTTGGTTAGACCAAGTCAGGTCACTTGTGATATTGACCCCGAGGAACTTAAAGCTTTTGACCTGTTCCACTTGCACACCACTGATGTAAATTGGGTTGTGCAGTCCGCTACTCCTTCTGAAGTCAACAACCAATTAATGCTATCTCCGGCCTTCTAAAATATCGTAGTTCATAGAGTCATGAAGTAACACAGCATAGAGACAAGCCCTTCAGAGCCCCTTGGCCTTGCTTTAGCAATCTTATTTAGCAGCACTCTGAGATTCATGGAGACCTATAAGAGGTGAGATATCTATTATTTCCATCCTAAAACAATACTGAGGAATGGAGCTCTAGGAACAACACTACAAAGCAAAAGAAAAGCCCTTCAGGACCTGAATGCCCTCAAGTGACTGACAGTAATTTGTTCTCAAAATATACCCTGTGCACTAAACCTAGCTGGAAACGATGGCCATTTGTTGATTAATTAGGTTTTCCTTTCAGGCAACATATTTTTCACCATGACGCAGGTTTGAAAATTATACTGTGCAAAAACAATCAGCATAAACACTGTGGAACAGCAGTAGTTTAACGTACCTTAACACAGCATGGTTCAGAGTTTGAATGTAAATAGTCAATTTTTTTCACAGCTTGTAATGTATTAATTGGTTTGGTTTCTCAAAATTGTTGTTACATGTTCACTAAATGCCGCAAACTAAAAAAGAAATTAAGTTGAGAATTTAGATGAGGCAAAATAACGAAGAGGACTGGGACATGCAAATATTTTAGAACACTGTGCTTTCATCTTAGGGAACACGCCAAGAATGATGCCTCAGGTTCAAGACGCTTTCTTTAGTAGACGGTGCGTACTCTAAGTGCAGTAGCTCTTTAGATCCTGTTCTCTTCATAAATCTGAGCTCACAATGCAAAATCTTTATCATAGGTACACGCAGTGTCATATGTAAAAGCAGCTATAGGTGGTGACGAGAGGGTGTACAGGAGCGAGATAGATCAGCTGGTTGAGTGGTGTTGGAGCAACAACCTTGCACTCAACGTCAGTAAGACCAAAGAACTGATTGTGGACGTCAGAAAGGGTAAGGTGAAGGCACACGCACCAGTCACTCATCAAGGGATCAGCAGGAGACCGGAAGAGCGATCTCTAGTTCCTGGGTGTCAACATCTGTAAGGATCTATCCTGTGCCCACCATATCGATGCAGTTATAAAGAAGGCACAGCAGCAGCTATATTTCATTAGGGGTTCGAGGAGATTTGGTATGTCACCAACAACACTCAGAACTTTCCACCGATGTACCTTGGAGAGCATTCTAACCTGCTGCATTACCTCTGATATTGGGGGGGTGGGGGATCTGCACAGGATCAAAATAAACTGCAGAAAGTTGTCAATTCAGTCAGCTGGACATCTTCAACGAGTGATGCCTCAAGAAGGACGTCCATCACCAAACACACACCCTCTTCTCATTGCTGCCATGAAGGAGGAAGTACAGGAGCCTGAAGGCACACACCCAGCAATTCAGGATCAGCTTCTTCCCCTCTGCTATCAGACTTCTGAATGGACATTGAACCCATGAAAGTTACCCCACTTCTGTTTTCACCCTCTCCCCCTTTTCTTTCTCCCTGGGCCTCCTGTCCCATGATCCTCTCATATCCCTTTTGCCAATCGCCTGTCCAGCTCTTGGCTCCATCCCTCCCCCTCCTGTCTTCTCCTATCATTTTGGATCTCCCCCTCCCCCTCCCCCTCCCACTTTCAAATCTCTTACTAGCTCTTCCTTCAGTTAGTCCTGATGAAGGGTCTTGGTCCGAAACGTCGACTGTACCTCTTCCTAGAGATGCTGCCTGGCCTGCTGCGTTCACCAGCAACTTTGATGTGTGTTGCTTGAATTTCCAGCATCTGCAGATTTCCTCGTGTTTCCACTTCTTTTTTTCCTCTTTTTGCACTATTTATTTAATTAAAATTTTTAATATACATGCTATTGTAATTTACAGATTTTCATTATTATGTATTGCAATGTACCGCTGCCACAAAACAACAAATTTCATGACATATGCCAGTGATACTAAACCTGATTCTGATTCTGATTCAGAGCATAGAACATAGAACACTCCAGCACAGTACAAGCGTTTCAGCCGACCTTTTAACCTATTCAAAGTTCAATCTAACCCTTCCCTCCTAATTAGTCCTTAATTGTTGTATCATCCATGTGCTTATCTAAGAGTTTCTTAAATGTTCCCACTATATTTGCCTCTACCCCATCCTTGGCAGTGTTTTCAATGCACCCTTACTCTCTGGGTAAAAACAACTACCCCTGACTTCCCCCCTGTAATTTCCTAAAAACAACTTAAAATTTTGCCCCCTTCTATTAGGTATTTCCATTGTCTTATCACCTTGTACACCTCTATCAATTCACCTCTCATACTCCAGTTCAAAGAAAAATGTTCAAGCTCATTCAATCGCAATAAATGATTGAAACAATCAACTTGAGTTGAATAAACAAAAGAAATTCCTCAGATGCTGGAAATCCAAAGCAACAGACACAAAATGCTGGAGGAACTCAGCAGGTCAGGCAGCATCTATGGAAATGAATAAATAGCCAGCGTTTCAGGTCCTTCTTCAGGACTGAATTGAATGATTCTAATAATAACATTATCAATTTTTTTACTCAGAGAGTGGTGAGTGCGTGGAATGGGCTGCCAGCAATGGTGGTGGAGGCAGATACGATAGGGTCTTTTAAGAGACTTTTGGATAGGTACATGGAGCTTCGAAAAATAGAGGACTATGGAGAAGTCTAGTAATTTCTAAGGTAGGAACATGTTTTGTGCTGTAGGTTTTCTATGTTAATATTATTAACAGACTACCTCCTTATAGATAGAAACCAAACAAATAACCCCTGATTCAATAGGGTGATGTTCAGATGAACATAAGCCACATTGCCATTCTGAATCTCTGAGGGAGAAGTTTCTAGAATTAAGTTCCATCTGGAGACATAAGTGTCAAGATCCAAGCTGACACCCCAGTGGGATTCTGAGGGAGTGCTTCTTGTCAGGAATGCTGTCACAGGCTGAAGTGTTAAAACTGAGGCTATCATTTTTCTCTCTCAGGTGAATGTAGAGAATTCCGAGCCTCCACTTTGAAATAAAACTGGGTAGTTAGAGCTAGCTATTAATTTTACCACAGTCAAAATCATAAAAGATTATTGGGTTTTTATCCCATTGTTGTTTCTTCGATTTCCCTGTGCACATGTTGGCTATTGAGTTCAGACATTACAAAAGAACATAAAGTTCAAATGTACTGCAATGGTTCTAAAGCATTTTCAGGAGACACTGAAGTCATGAGAGATGTTATTTAAGTGCAAGCCTTTCAGCAAACTGACTGAGAAGATGCTATCCTAAGACTTGCAGATGAACAGCTTTCCTTTGACTTTTCATTTGCATTGAATCATAGAAAGAAACACTTTGCCTCAATGCATCCATACTGTTAATCCAGTGACCGTCTGTACTGATATCAATTTTCAATTCTCAGCCCAAAACCTTTTATGTCCTGTTAATTCAAGTGCTTTGTCCTGCTAATTCAATACCCGCTTCTATAAAACCATAAGACCACAAGCCATAGGAGCAGAATTAGGCCATTTGGCCCATTTGATTCGGCTCTGCCATTCTATCATGGCTGATTTATTATCCCTCTCAACTCCAGTCTCCTGCCTTCTCCCTGTAACCCTTGATGCCCTTACTAATCAAGAACCTGTGAATATCTGCTTTAAATATACCCAATGATTTGACCTCCACAGCTGAATTCCACAGATTTGCCACTCTCTGGTTAAAGAAATTCTTCTTCATCTCTGTTCTAAAGTGATGTCCCTCTATTCTGAGGTTATGCCCACTGGTCTTCCTCTGGACTCCCCCACTAAAGGAAACACTCTCTCAACGTCTTCTCTATTCAAGGCTTTTGATATTCGAAAAGTTTCAATGAAAACTCCCTGAAACTATCCTTTGGGTGACAATTATCTTCCTTAGATCTCCCATCCATTGCCTTACATCTGTTCAACCTGGATAGATATTTCTGCAATAGGGAAATAATTTCCACTTTCTTTCTTATCCATAGCCCTCAGAGCTTTGCATAGCCCAGTTAGGTTCATTCTTATTCCTTTTGCACCTAGGAAAGCAATCACAGTCTCTCCATTATCTCTCATAAACACTCATGACAAATGAGGTATTCCATCCCAGACAACATGCTGGCAAATCTCCCCTGCAACCTCTCAAGTGCAGTCGCATCCTTCCTTTAGAGTGGCAATCAGAACTGCAAACGATGCTCTAACTGTGGGCAATTTTAAGTTTTAGAACGTTGTACCCTGTTCTTGTATTCTACTTTGGGCAGATGGGGCTCATCAGCCATTGCTGGCAGCTCATCTAAGAGAAGGTAAACTCTGATCTCAAACTTCTGCTGCCTTGCGGCTGTACCCACTCATGGGGAAGGCTTCAGGAGTAAGCCCTGAGGAAAACTCCAGAGCTGGAGTCCCTCATGTAGTGCTACATTGAGTTTAATGCTGACTGGCAACTCCTGCAACGCCACTGGTGCCAAACTGTTTCAGTCTCTGCCGTTCCGTTGGATTCATCAGTTGCATGAAGGGGGGAGTCTGCTACATGGGCAACAGCTTGCTCTTCGCATCGTACTCCCCTGGCTTGCATATCACCTAGACAGCTGTGATGCATCATCCATGGTTGACCCCGACCAGTGTAGGGCCTCACCGTATTCTATACCCTGGCTAATGACAGCAAGTATCCTGTATGCCTCTGAACCATCTTGTATTGTCATCTTCAGGGATCTGTATACAGTACATCAACGTCCTTCTGTTCCTTGCAGCCCTTCCATTTATAGCCTAATTATTCCACTCAAAAGGTATCACTTTGCATTCAACAAGATCAGTTTTCTTTCTGGCTTCTGCCCCCTTCCTTTCCAGTCCTGATGAAGGCTCTCGGCCTGAGACGTCAACTCTTTATTCCTTTCCACAGATGCTGCCTGACCTACTGAATTCCTCCGGCATTTTGTGTGTGTTATTCTGCATTTCCAGCATCTTCAAAATCTCTTGCCTTTTCATCTGCTGCTGTTCTGTCCATTTTACCAACTCATCAGTATCGTTTGATCAACAAGCAACACTGATTTTCGTGTCATCAGTGAACTTGCTAACTATACCTTGTACACTCATAACTAAATCATTAAACTGTGTAACAAGCACCAATTTTTGTGGTATAACACTGATCACAAGCTTCCAGTCAAATAAACAACCCTCTATTATCACTCTCTGGCCTCTAATTGTAAGCCAATCTTGAGCAAGGTAATTTCAGAAGCAGTAAATGTCAACCACTTTGATGGGTCTGCAATCTCACATTGATCACAGAGTTCAAGGATGGTAAATTTCTTTCCCTAAAGCACACTATTGAATCTATCATGCATTGGAAACTGATCTGACAACCATTCTTGTAGTCCTGATAAGGCCTAACTATATAGTTAGGAAACACAAGGAGCTTCAGTACAAGGCATAACACGTGTTTGTACCATGTATGTGGTAAAATCATTTTATTACGTACTTACATGTGTTAAATATACCATATACCACACAACAATCTCTCTTCAGCAAAAAGGTTTCAAGTATATATAGAAATTATATCTGTCATCTGGATATCTCAGATTTTGGACTTTCTTCATCTAGTCTACTGAAGTTATTGCTTAATCTGAAGAATGTGTGATCTTTTGACTTAACTCACGGTCTGTTTCCACTTCGGTAACTAATTCTGTGCCTACTTCTAAAACTGATTCATTAGTACACACTCTGAATGTTTCTTGACACAATTACATGGTCAGCACTATTAAACTTTCCTCCAATTTTTATCAAGAACCATTTGGGACTTTGGTCTTGGACTAGCTGTGTTTGATCACATTCTTCTAAACTTTTCCTATCCATGCATGTATCCAGAGCAACACATACAAAATGCTGGAGGAACTCAGCAGATCAGGCAGCATCTATAAGTGAGGAATAAAGAGTCAACAACTCAGGGCCAGACCCTTCATCAGCACCTATAACATCATGTACCTATCCAAATGTTTTTTAACTGAAATACAGTAATTATACCTGTCTCTTGGGTGGTGCGGTAGAGATACATCTCTATCAAAGAAGGTTTAAGGCACTCCTCCCTTTGCTAATCTGCAGGTCACCCTTGGGCAAGGTGTAGCTCCTGTTCCCCCCCCTCCCCACCGATCTGTGAAGCCACGGGAGCAGGTGGTGGATGGTCGTAAGAGCAGTTGTTGCATATCGTAAGTCCTGGTTATGTGAACACTGACACCAGGCAGACAATCTCTGAAGAATATTGTCACCTGTCTTATAAAGACACTACCCAAAAGAAGGCGATAGAAAATCACTTCTATTGAAAAATTTGCCAAGAGCAATCATGGTCATGGAGACCATGATCACCTGCCTCACACCAATTCCTCGAGCAGCTCATCCCAGATACCCACCACTCTCCATGTGTAAAATCTTACTTTTACATCCCCTTTAAACCTTTCCCCTTTCAATGTAAACCTTTGCCCTCTATTTTTCTATCCTTGGAAGAAGATTATGACTATTCCATCCTGTTGATTCCCCTCATAATAGAACGGGACATCCATTTAGAACAGAGATGCAGAGAAATTTCTTCAGCCAGAGAATGGTGAATCTGTGGAATTCATTGCAAGCAGCCAGCTGTGGAGGCCAAGTTATTGGGTGTATTTAAAGTGGCTTGATTTTTTTTTGCTTAGTAAAGTTCTCAAAGGCTATGGAGAAAAGGCAGGAGCATAGAGTTGAGGGGGAAAATAAATCAGCCGTGATTGAATAGTTGAGCAGACTCGATGGGCCAAATGGACTAATTCTGTTCCTATGTCTTATGGTTTGTGGTTCTGTGTGTTACATCTGTAGATTCTTGAGGCCCCATGGTAAGTGCCACCATTAAGTAATGTACGTTGATTAGATCAAATAATTGTTCAGACCTCTATGTGTTTTAGGGTGGACAGATGTTATTGTGACAATTCTCCTGGAAGTTATAGTGTAAATGGAACTGCGCTGTGAGACAGTCCTGTAGTGCCAGCAAGTTCTAATGTTAGGAAGAATGCTAGGAAGAGCTTGGAATTTTGGAACAATAGTTTTATTTATTTATTGAAATACATTGCGAAACTAGCCCTTCTGCCCTTCAATCCATGCTACACAGCAAACCCCAATTTAACCGTAGCCTAATCATGGGACAATGTACAGTGACCAATTAACCCACCAACATCCTTGGACTGTAGAAAGAAACCGGAGCACCCCTAGAGGAAAACTACACAGTCAAGGGAAGAACTTTCAAACTCTTTACAGGCAGTGACAGGAATCGAACCCAGTCCCTGGTACAGTGAAGCATTGTGCTAACCACTACACTGCCATGTCTGTATTACAGACAAATATCAATACATGTGTGCTTACATCACACTCTAATGATGTTATTATGTTACATACATGACATTTACATAATAATTTGCAAAATATATCACACAACCAAGCAGATTCGATAACATTCTGGTTGTTTTAGTGCTCACTATTACTGGCATTTTAGTCTATATTTATTTCATTACTTGAATGTAATTTCATTTTGCTGTTGTAGGTTTAACTGCAGGACAATAATCCAAGTCTTTTAAATGCTAATCATTATACTGCCCTAGTAAAGATATTCATCACACAGTTTTCTGTGTTTCACAGCCTGTCAAAAGGATTAGGAATTTGACTCTCAAAACAAAGAAGCTAATTTTAATTGATACTTGAGCAGATACTGTGCTTTCTACATATTTAGTGGTGACTATGAAGGCTTTCAATTATTTGGAGTATATGAAATTGGGAGTGATGTATTGAAGTGGATGATGTTGGGAAGAAATTGTGTGCAGTTCTGGAAGGATATCAGTAAGATTGAAAGAGTGCAGAGATGATTTACTAGGATGTTGCCGGGTCTTCAGGAGTTGAGTTACAGGGAAAGATTGAACAGGTTAGGACTTAATTCCTTGGAGCGTAGAAGAATGAGGGGGGACTTGATGGAGATTTACAAAACTATGAGGGGTATAGACAGAGTAAATGTGAGTAGGCTCTTTCCACTTAGATTAGGAGAGATAAATATGAGAGGACATGACTTTAGGATGAAAGGGGAAAGGTTTAGGGGGAGCATTACGGGGAACTTCTTCACTCAGAGAGTGGTGGGAGTGTGGAACGAGCTGTCATCTGATGTGGTAAATGTGGGCTCACTCTTAATTTTTAAGAATGAATTGGATAGATACATGGATGGGAGAGGGCTGGAGGGTTATGGACTGGATGCAGGTCAATGGGACGAGCGGAATAAAGCACAGACTAGAAGGGCCAAATGGGGATGTCTGTGCTGTAGTGTTCTATGGTTCTATGGATGCTTCCCAAGCTGTGACAGGATGGATATTGCCAGGATCAGTGCTGCACAGATTCACGATCTGTATTGGAAAGAGGGGATAACATTTTATATTTTCTAGTTTGCTGATGGTACTAACTTGGTGGGAATAAGATTAAAGCAGTTGGAGAGGCACGGTAGTGTAGCAGCTAGTGCAGCATATACAGCACTGCTTCAATTCTCCCCTCTGTAAGGAGCTTGTGCGTTCTCCCCGTCACCCAACGGGTTTCCTCCGGGTGCTCCAGTTTCCTCCCACATTCCAAAGACGGTTAATAGTTTAATTGGTCAAATGGGTGTGATTGGGTGGTGTGGGCTCATTAGCCAAAAGGGCCTGTCACTATGCTATATCTCTAAATAAAAATAAAAAAATAAAATGAATGTAAAGAAGCTTCAATGAGGTGTAGAAACCTGAGTGATTGGGCGAGGACTTTATTCCTTACAATGCAGAAGACTGAGAGGAGATTTGATAGAGATATATAAAATTTTGAAGAGTGTAGATAGAGTTAATGCGAGTAGGCTTTCTCCACTGAGGTTGGGTGGACTACAGCCACAGGTCATGGGTTGAGGGTGAAAGGTGAAAAGTTTAAGAGGAACATGAAGGGAAATTTCTTCACTCGGAGGGTGTTGAGAGTGTGGAATGAGCTGTCAGCTCAAGTGGTGCATGCGAGCTCGACTCCAATGTTTAAGAGAAGTTTGGACAGGTACATGAATGGGAGTCATATAGAGGACTATGGTCCCTGGGCAGGCTGATGGGAGTAAGCAGTTTAAATGGTTTGAGCATGGACTAGATGATCCAAAGGGCCTGTTTCTTTGCTGTTCTCTTCTATAACTCTATGTCTCTTAAAAATTCATTCACTTATGTGCACATAAGTCTATCACTTATGTGCAGAATATTTGTTAAAGGGTTAGAAATCAGATGGTCTTGATGTTTAAAGTTATCCAAGAGTACTACAACCTTGTTGTGGTTTGGAGGTTTGTATGCCTCAATGACCTGGAGTCAGGGCTTTGTACTTTGGTTCTTGGTAGGGTCACCGATGCCAAAGAGGTCAAAGAGTAGAGGCCAGACTAAGAGCGGTCCACCAGTCCTTCAGGTTTGGGGGTTCAGCTCAGGGCTAACAACCCTGACTGGCAAAAAAAAACAATTGTTACGGAAACAGTAATGAAGAATCCTTCTACATCTGTGTGCGACAGTATACCTGAGTCTCCACCAGGGACTTGCATGACTGACAATAATGAAAACCAAGAGGAAACTACTGACATATGAAGGAAGCCCTGAACACTGCCAGAGATAGAGGAAACTGCATTGTTGCCCTAAATGCTGGCAGCATAATGGGCAGTAATGAATAACGGTGCTTAAAGTGAATCTGGTGAGTAAGTACGCAGTTACTGCAGATGCACCAAGTATATAGGAGGACAAATGACATGTTTGTCTTTACTACAGAAGGGCTTGATTACAAGAGGAAGAAGGTCTTATTAGAATTATATCTGGCCTTGGTGAGATTGTAAGTGGAATATTGTGTACAGTTTGATTTCTCTGCTTGAACAAAAACGTACTTGTCATACTGAGAAGTATTCAAGGTTCACTGGACTGGTTCCAGGGATGGTGGGCTTGCTTTGTGCTAAGAGACTGAGCAGACTAGAACTGACTTTCGAATATAGGAAAATGAGAGAAGATCTCATCAAAACTTTAAAAATCCCTCTTCCAAGGCTTCGCAGGTTGGTTACAGACTGGATGTTTTCCTTGTCTGAGGAGTTCAGGACCAAGGTATAAGGTCTGAGTATCTGCCAGAAATGATTGAGGTGAAAAAGTTATTCTATACTCAGAGTGGAGTCTTTGGAATTCTCTATGCACTGGAGGGCTTCAGATATTCTGTCAGTGGATTCACTCAAAAGGAAAGGTGGATATTTTTTGGAATATTAAAGAAATGAAGGGATAAGAGGCTATTGAGGAAAATGACAGTGAGGTTAGTCTTGATGTTTGATGAGAGGCGAAGAAGAGGAACACTGAATGACCTTTCTTCTTCTTCTTCTTCTTCTTCTTGTTCTTAAGCTCATCACCGCTACTGGGGCATAGGCTGCTCGTCAGAGTCCTCTGTCCCGGGCCAGTCATTCATATTGTCACCAGGTGTAGATCGTCTTCGAAGATCCTTGCTCTCCCAGGCATGAGGTTTCTGGAACTTCTACTGGCATTCCTGTAGCTCTGGGTTTTTACGGGGTGGGGTTGCTTGCTCCATGCCCAACCCTCCTCCTTTCACAGCCTGGCTTGGGACCATCCATGGCAGAGTTGAATTACCTTTCTCTGCTCCATTTTTTACATTCTTGTGTCCTGCTGTATGTTATAGTATCTTTCCATGAAAGGGAATAATATTGGCCATATTAACAGTCAAAGGATATGCAAACAGCACTAATTGATTAAAACAAGTTTTTTTTATTCTGATATTTAATAAACAATACTGTATATTAAATGACTAAAAGTATTTCTTCACCATTTTGCTTTACAATAACTCTCATTGTCACAAAAATCTGACTATTTAGAAAAAAGAAAGTACATTTTGGACAGATTCCAGCATCTGCAGTCTCTCGTGTCAACATTTTGGAAAGGCCTCCTTCTCTCAATTTAATGGGATTTCTCGGAGCTCTAGGGCTTTCTTTTATCCGATTAACCTTTTCTCCACTCTTCTTGCTTTCTCTTGGATAAGGAATATGTATTTATTTGAATGATGCCAGACATATTGCAAACTAACCAAAGAATGGAAGAAAAGGCATTCGACAGAATTTGTCATTTGTCACATCAGCGATAACTAACAGAAGCAGTAGGACTTAGATCTTGGGTCACTCCCTCATCTGGTGAACTGCTTAACCCATTTACACTCATCTTTAGCAAACTGGAACCAGCTTAGAACAATGATATTGTAAGAAACTGTGAGTTTGTAAGAAATTTGTTTTCTTCTGTTTGAGATAAATTGGTTAGTGGCTGATTTGAAAGGATGCACTGGGAAATTTTATGTAACCTCACTGGACAGTGCACTGCCAGAGAAAATTAAACATGAACAATGTGAGGAGATTCCAGCTTCAATGCTTCCAAGATATTTTATTCGATATTGTGGGCAGGTGTCTTCTTGCCCTGAGTGGGATGACTGGCTCTGATGGCCCTGGGCCTGTACTCACCGGAATTCAGAAAAATGAGGGACGATCTCATTGAAACTTATCAAATGGTAAAGGCCTTGACAGAGTGGATGGAGAGGATGTTTCCTATGGTGGGGGAGTCTAAGACCAGAGGACACAACCTCAGACTAGATGGGCATCCACTTAGGACAGAGATGAAAAGGAGTTTCTTTAGCTAAAGAGTCTGTGGAATTTGTTTCCACAGGTAGGTGTGGAGTCCAAGTCATTGGGTATATTAAAGGCAGTGATTGATAGATTCTTGGTTATTCTGGGCATGAAGGGATACAGAGAGAAGGTAAGAGACTGGGGCTGAGAGGGAAATGGATAAGCCATGATGAGATGACAGAGCAGACTTGATGGGTCAAATTTTGCACCTATATCAAATGGTCTTTTGGTCATATGAAACTTGACTCAGTGCTGCCATTTCTTTTCATCTCTTTCGTTCATTTATCTTGTTCTGTAGCCCAATTCTAGTGATCCTGTGATATCTGTCAGTGACAGGGCATTGCGGTGAGGAATGTAGCTGGTTGACTATCACAACTTGTGTTCTAGCTGACTTTATGTAAATCTGGAGTTAGTCATGGATTTGCTGATGACTTCAGATCATGCCTTTTTAGTTTTCATGAAGTGCCTTTTGGCAAACTCAGATTTTATGGTGTCTATAAAATATATTAGTGAGGCTAAGAAGCTAGTATGCAGGTAGTAGGAAAATGATCCTTCTTGTGTTTTTTAATCTCGTTACTGAGATTCAGCGTCACTCAACCCTGTCACTCTGATCTGGCTCACGCCAACAATAACCTGGTCCAATACTACTTCCCTTTATTGGGATCTTTTTTGTTTTATCATCTATCTTATTAAGAGTAAAATTTTATATCGTCGATTTAATTACTTTCTGTTTATGATGCTGAGATACATCCTAGTATGTACCCTACCACCACTGAGGTGTCATCACTAGGACAGCGGGCTGTTTACTGTTTACTGTTTACCACTGCTGTGCACTACATTTATTAACTTTTGAGTTATATTTATTCACTTATTTTGTGGTAATATTTTGTTTAATGGGCTGTGTGTGATATATGTTTTATGGCTGCGCCATGGTTGGGAGGAACATTGTATCGTTCAGTTATATATCTACAAACGTTTGTATATTTGTGTGAGTGTGTGCGCATGCATGTGCGCAGTCATATGACAATAAACGAACTTGAACTCTAATTCATTTACATATTTGTTGATTATACAGCGTGGAACAGATTCTTCTAGCCCTTCAAGCTATGACTAATAATGGGACAATTTACAATGACCAATTAAGCTACCAACTGATACGCCTTTGGACTTATGGGAGGAAAGCTGGGTGGTGACAGGACGAATGTACAGACTCCTTACAGGCAGCACTGGAGATTGAACCCGCGTTGTCTGTGCGATAGAGCATTGTGCTAGCCACTTTGCTACCTTGCTGCTCAATAGCCAACTATCTACTCGGAAGGACATTAAAGGGTTACCTACATGGACTGGAAATGGAGCTATATGCAGGCCAAATAAAGAACGGATGATAGCTTCCTTTCCCTAATCTCTTAAAACGCTTTGGGCTCATTAGGCTCAGCTCACACCTTGTAACAGCCACTGCCCAACCCCTGCTACCCCAAGCTGGCCCCCTAACCTTCGGCAATTAGGCAGCCCCTATAGTACAGCTGGTCCCCCTGCCTTGGATTAGTACCTTACTCCATAGCCTTGAATCAGAATCAGGTATATTATCACTGACAGATGTCGTGAAATTTGTTCTGTGGCAGCAGTACAGTACAATTTATTTATTGAGTTGCAGCACAGAATAGTCCTTTGAGCTGCACCACTCACCAACCCCTGATTTAACCCTAGCCTAATCACGGGACAATTTGCAATGACCAATTAAACTACCAACTGCTATGTCTTTGGACTGTGGGAGGAAACCCGAGCACCCAGAGGAAACCCACACAGTCACAGGGAGAACATACAAACTCCTTACAGCCAGTAACATGAATTGAACCTTGATTGCTGCTACGGTAAAACGTTGTGCTAAGCACTATGCCATTGTGTCACCCTAATACATAAGATACAGAAAAAAATACTATAATTTTCAATAAAAATGAAAGAAACAAAATAGTAAGGTAGTGTTCATGAACTGTACAGAAATGTGATGGCAGAGGGGAAGCAGCTGTTCCCAAAACATTGAGAATGCATCACAAGTTGTCTGGGCGGACATGATACAGGCGGAATGCTGCACCATTACTTCCGCTTAGGTGTTTAAGTGAAAGCCTCACCTGCATCGTAGGAGATAACGTGGCACTCTTTGAAGAGCAGTCTATGGTCTAACACTGATCTCCGGATCATAACAGCATTCTTTATGGGACTTGTCCAGAACGGAAGCCCCATCTACACAATAGGAAATCATGTGGAGCTCTTTGAAGAGCAATCTCTGGTCTAATAGTGATCCCTGGATCATAAATGCAATACTCATGGGACCTGTGCATAGGTCCAAAGCCCAATGTTTGTGAAAATGGGCCAGGCACTGGAGATTGGAAGCCTGATGTCCGAGAGACCGGGGCCAGGGACTGAAGACCCAGAGGCAGCCTGTGCTGGGGGTTGGATATCTGTCTGTGTGTATTAGTGGGAGCGTAGGAAAGGGGCTTGCTTTGTTGTTGTGGTTGTGGTTGCTGCTTATGGTGTTCTGCCTATCATCATGGGAAAGCAATTTTGGAACCCAATTGTGATGACACTTGTGGGAACATCCTTGTATGTGTTGGTTATTAACACAAACACTGTATGTTTTGATGTACATGTATGAGTATTAAATAAATAAATCTCAACCTGAATCTGCAATGTGTCAAGAGAAGCAGATTGGAGGTAGGAGGGGGAATGTGACACTTCAGCCCAAGGACTGCCCTGAAGGCCTTTAGATTGTATTTCTCATGTCCTTGATGATCATACATATTGAAAAAGTTAAATAAAATACATTTTGAACATTGATTCTGGCATTACACTGAGGGGCCAGATGTGAAGTGCATCCAGATTCAGGAAGTGCTCCGGCAGCCACAAAACAAAGAAACACCATGGAACCTGTTCAAAGAAAACATCAATGCACAAAAAAAGAACAAATCATGCAAAAGGCAAAATATGAGTGAATAACACACAGAGTATTAAACGTTAAACCGCAGAATCCGCCAAACAGTCTAGGAGTGCACAGTTTAGTTCAGTTCAGTTTAGCACTGTGCTGTTCATTGACTGCAAGTGGCAAACCAATCACTTATTCTGGTCACTTAGGCCAAGGCACCAGAGAAAAGGAACGAAGGTCAATACCTTTTCTAAATGGCGAACTATTTCTCCAATGAGGCAGTTAAGAGAGATGGATGGCAGACAGATAGGAAGGGAATGTCCAATTAGCTGGAATTCCCAAGTGCAGAGGCACAGAATGAACTGGAGGTCATTCAAGATTCAAGATTGCTTAATGCCATTTCCAGTACACAAACGTAAAGGAGAATGAAATAATTGTTACTCTGAATCTGATGCAGCACAAAGGAACACAATAACATAAGGACATGATAATAATAAAAAACACAATAAATAGAAGTACGTAAGATAGCTTCTATACATAGATTTATTGTGTGTCCAGGCTGATCTGAATTCTCACATGGCTCCTGCCCTGAGCACTTCCTGATAGTAATATATTTTGAATCTTTGAATATGTTGCCATGGGAGATCTAAAATTGTGATCTCCAGGTCATCAGACCAAGATGAAGATGCCCAACTAAATGATTGGTAATTGCAACACCACATCACCAAGTTTGCCAATAACTTGTTTCATTAACTTTCATTAAAAGTTTATTAGAAAGTAAATGAAATTTCACCCTTTCATCTGAAAAATATTAGATGAGATTTTTTTTCTTTCTGCAACGCGTGGGATAATCATAAAACTCTACTCTCATAAATCACAAATCACATAGTAGCAGATTCATGTGATTTCTTCGATGGGAATTTATTATTCGAGCAAACTGGAATTTTGCCTTGAAGGAGGAAAATTAAATCCTGCAAGGTTTCATGCAAAAAGCCCACGTTAGTTTGAGGAATGATATATTTATCAAGATTAAATTATTGGTAGCAAAATGCTCATCTCTAAATGAAGTTCTGGAGAATGTTGTCCTGGACTTAAACTAACTTGCAATCCTTTTCCCTTTCCCATCCAAAAAAAACCCTACGCCCCTGCAGAAATGATGATGATGTCTCTTTAAATCATAAAAAAGTACAGTATTGCCTATTTTCAACTGGACTATTCCGAGATATAAAAAACAAGAGGGTAAGATCAAGGAGAAAGCAAGTGTTGTAATCTATTTTCTCAACTAATGTTGCGAACAAAATTAAAGTCACCATACCTATTAGAACAAAATGAATAGGAAGTGCGGATTACAATAGGAAAAAAGGCGCTTGTTTGAGGCAGAGCAGATTGACTGAGGCGTTGGAAGGTCTGCTTTTCCTCCACGCATGCTGTAGCTGCCTTGGCGTGCTGTCGAGAAGCTGGCTGCGCTCAGCTGGTGGCGGTATTCTTGGCTGTAAAAGCAGTGCTTGCCCTCTGCCACTCACGGGGAGCAATTCTGTTGAACTGTCTCATCGTGACATTTTCATCATCAATCTCTTCATTAGCAGCCTGGCTACAGACAGAGAGCACAAGCAGGCAGCAGCCCTTTGTCACGTCGTGAGGAAGTACCAGCTTTAGAAGCCTTTCATGTACTTTGTGTTGCTGCTGGGTTAGGGTTTGGTCCAGGCTGCAGGGAATTAGGGAGATGGAGGGATGTCGTGAAGGAAACCTATGTTACTGGAAAAAGTAGACTAACAGGCAATACAGACAACCACTCCCCCTTTCAAAAAGCCTTGCAGGTTAAACAAACATAATCTCTTCCACTTACCTTTTTCCCACTTATTGCACACTGATATACAGTCTATCCCTTTGCTTTGAAGAAGGCAAATGCTATGTTAGCATTCATTTTTAGAGGACTAGAATATAAGAACTCGTAAGATTTGGAGGCTAGTATGCCTCAGTGACCCTGAGAGCTATGTTGGCTGGGGTTGGGGCTTTCTGCTTTGGCTTTTGGTCGGGTCAGTCATGGCAAACAGGTCAAGGGGTAGAAGCCAGACTAAGAGTAGTCCACTGGTCCTCCAGATTCTGAGATTCAGCTCAGGGCTAACAACCCGGACCGGTAAAACTAAATTGTTGCTGAAACAGCAATGAAGAATCCTTCTACATCTGAGTGCGACTGTATTCCTGATTCTCCACCCAGAACTTGCATGGTGGCAGTGGTGAAAACTGACATGAAGCCCTGAACACCACCAGAGATGAAGGACCTTCATTGCTGTCCTAAACACAGTGGTGTAACTGGCAGTAAGCAAGAATATGAAAGCAAGGCTGTAACGTTGAGGCTTTATAAGGCACTGGTGAAGCCTCACTTGGAGTATTGTGAGCAGTTTTATGCCCCTTATCCAAGAAAGGATGTGCTGACATTGGAGAGGGTTCAAAGGAGGTTCCTGAAAATGATTCTGAGATTGAAAGCTTATCATATGAGAAGTGTTTGCTGGCTCTGGGCCTGTACTAACTGGAATTTAGAAAAATGAGGAGGGTTCTCACTGGAACTTATCGAATGTTGAAAGGCTTCAACAGAGTGGGTGTGGAGAGGATGTTTCCTATGGTGAGAAAGGCTAAGACCAGAGGACACAGCTTCAGAATAGAGGGATGTCTATTTACAGAATGGAGATGAGGTGGAATTTTTTTTAGCCAGAGAGTCTGTGGAATTTGTTGCCACAGGCAGCTGTGGAGGCCAAGTCACTGGATATATTTAATTCAGAGGTTGAGAGATTCCTGATTTAGTCATGGTGTGAAAGAATATGGGGCGAAGGCAGGTGACTGGGGCTGAGAGGGAAAATGGATTAGCCAAGATGAAATGGCAGAGAAGATGATGGGCCAAGTGGCCTAACCCTGCTCCTACATCTTATGGTCTTATGGACATGCATCAGCCTTTTAATTAAGTGGCAATATTTACATTTATATGAATTGAAATTTGTTAGAAATAAATATATCACAAGAATATTATATTGGTCACCTTTCTTTCTGGTTTATTTTAGCTAAGCTCAAGAATGCCAGAGCAATATAATATTCTCTTGATATATTCCTGGTGAAGACAATTTGATGTATGTGTAATGTTACCACTTAAACCTAAGTCTGGAATGGGAATCTCTACATGTTCATTACTAATATTTCCAATGTTTGGTCATCCTTAATTTAGTGCAGGATGCATTCAGATATTGCTAGGAGATGTAAGGAAGACTATCAAAATTTGCAGAGGGATCTGGTCCAGCTGAAAAAATGTGCTGGACAATGGCAGATGGAATTTAATGCAGACAAATTTGAGGTGTTGCACTTTGAGTGGACAACGCAGGTAGGATTCACACAGTGAACAGTCGGGCACTGAGAAGTGCAGTAGAACAAGGGGATCCATAATTCCCTGAAAATGGCATCACAGGTAGTTAGGGTCATAAAGGGAATTTTTGGCACGCTGACTTTCATAAATCAGAATATTAAGTACAGGAGTTGGGATGTTACGTTGAAGTTGTACAAGATGCTGATGAGACCAAGTTTGGAGTAGTGTGTGCAGTTGTGGTTACCTACAACGTTTGTAGGAACAGGAAAGATATCAATAATATTGAAAAAAGTACAAAGAAAATTTACAAGGATGTTGCAGAGTCTTGGGGATCTGAGACAATAGTACTACTTATGTCATTTTGCTGTTTATTGATTACAGCTCAGCGTTCAACACAATTGTACCCTCAGTTCTAATCAACAAGCTCCTAAACCTGGGCCTCTGTACTTCCCTCTGAAAATGGATGCTTCAATTCTTCACCAGGCGACCCCAGTCTGTGCAGATCGGAATTAGCATCTCCTCCTCACTGACTATCAGCTCTGGTGCACCTCTAGAATGCGTGCTTATCCCTCTCTCTACACCCACGGCTATGTGGCTAGGCACAACTCAAATACCATCTGTAAGTTTGCCGGTGACACAAATATTTTTGGAAGAATTTCAGATGGCGATGGGGATGTATACAGGAGCGAGATAGATCAGCTAGTTGAGTGATGTCACAGCAAGTCTTGCACTCAATGTCAGTAAGGCCAAGGAGTTGACTGTAGACTTCAGGAAGGAGAATTTGAGGGAACACACACCAGTCCTCATCAAGGAATCAGAGTGGAAAGCATGAGCAGTTTCAAGTTCCTGAGTGTCAACATCCCTAAATATCCATTCTGGGTCCAACATATTGATGAAACTGGAAGGAAGGCATGGCAGTGACCATTTTTCATTAGGAGTTTGAGGAGGATTGAGGACCAAAGACACTTGCAAATTTCTACAGATGCACTGTGGAGGCATTCTCACAGGCTGCACCACCATCTGGTATGGAGGGGCCACTGCACAGGATCAGAGAAAAGCTGCATGGAGTTGTGAACTCATCATGGCCACTAGCCTCCCAGCATGGAGGACAACTTCAAAAGGCAATGCCTCAAAATGGCAGCATCCGTCATTAAGGACCCCATCATGCAGGAGATGCCCTCTTCTCATTATTGCCATCAAGGAGAGGGTACAGGAGCCTGAAGACACACACTCAACATTTTAGGAACTGCTTCTTTCCCTCCACCATCAGATTTCTGAATGGACAATGAACAATACCTCAGTATTTTCCCTCTGTTTTTATACTACTTATTTAATTTAACTTTGTTATATATACTTCTTATTGTAATTTATAGTTTTTTATTACTTTGAATTGCAATATATTGATGCCGCAGAACAACAAATTTCATGACATATGCCAGTAACGTTAAACCTGATTCTGAGTTATAGGGAAAGATTGAATAGGTTAAGACTTTTACACTGGAGTGCAGATTGGAACGAGTGGAGATTTGTTTTCGCACAGAAAAATATTTACCACCAAGACTGGGCCTAGAGGTCATAGGTTAAAGGTGAAAGGTGAAATATTATAGTGGAACTTGAGGGGAAACTTCTTCACGCAGAAGTGGTGTGAGTGTGGAACAAGCTGCCGGCAAGTTGCGGATTCAATTGCTGCATTTAAGAGGGAAGTTTGGAAGGGGATGGAGAGCTATGCTCCAGGTGTAGGTTGATGCACCTAGGCAGAAGAACAGTCTGGCATGGGCTAGATTGGCCGAAGGGACCATTTATTTGCTGTAGTGCTCTATGATTCTATGTGAATGGGCAGATACTGTAGTTTCTAATGGAAGGTAGGGGCCAAAAGGGAACATTGTCTCCTTCCGCAGCTAACTATAAGAATCTCAGAAAAAGGTTGAGCAATTTTAACTCCCCAGCTTCCTAATGTACTTCGATACTTGCAACTGGGTCCTCGATTTCCTCACTTGCAGACCAAGTTAGTATGGATTAGCAACAACACCTCTTCCACAATCACCATCAGCACAGGCACACCACAAGGCTGTGTGCTTAGTCCCCTGCTCCACTCACTTTCTTATGATTATGTGGCCAAGTGCAGCTTCAATGCTTATTTAAGTTTACTGATGACACCACTGCTGTTGCTGGTAGCGAATTTGCATATAGGAGGGAATTTAAATTCTGGTTGAGTGGTGCCACAATAACTTCTCACTCAATGTCGGCAAAGAGCTGATTATCAACTACAGGAAGAAGAAGCACGAGGTTCATGATCCAGTTCTTATTCGGGGAATGGAGGTGGACAGGGTTAGTAACTTTAAATTCCATGGCATGTGAGATCAGCACATAAGCGCCCTTACAAAGAGAGCACGACGGCGGCTGTACTTTCTGGGATATTTGCATAGATTCAGCATGTCACTAAAAGCAATGACAGACCACTAAGGATACATAGTGAAGGGTATCCTAACTGGCTGTAGCACAGCCCGTTAGGGAAACACCAATATGCAGAAATGCAAAATGTTGCAGAAAGCGGTGGATACAGCCCAGTCTATCACAGGTAAAGCCTTCGCTACCATTAACACACCTACGTGGAGCGTTGGCGCAAGAAAGCAGCATCCATCATCAAAGACCTTCACCATCTAGGCCATGCCCTCTTCATGCTGCTACCATTGAGCAGGAGATATAGAAAGCCTTGGGTCCCACACCACCAGATTCAGGAATAGTTATTAATCTACAACCGTGAGGCTCTTGAACCAGCATGGATAACGGCATTCACACTGCTCTGAACTGATTCTACAACCTACAGGCTCACTTTCAACAATTCTTTACAACTCACGCTCTCGGTATTATTTTTATTTGCAGAGTTTGGCTTCTTTTGCACACTGGTGTTTGTCACTCATCGTCCAAATATAGATTTTGTCAAATTCATTTCTATGTTTTCCTGCAAGAAAATGAATCTCAGTGTCGTATATGATAACAAATACGTACTACTTAAATAAAAAAAAATTAAATGACACGTTAGCGTAGCAGTCAAAGCAATGCCAGCAATCGTCAACTGGGTTTGAATCTCACTGCTGTCTGTTAATAGTCTGTAATTTCTCCTTGTGATCACATGAGTCTCCTCTGAACAATTCAGTTTACTTCCACGTTCCAACGATGTATGGTTCATATTAGCGAGGTGCGGGCATGTTGTGTTGGCAGCAGAAGCACTTGTGGGCTGCCCTGAGCACAATCCTCGAATTGCGTTGGTCATTGATGCAAAATGATGCATTTCACTATAGTTTTGATCTTTTGATATATGTATGACAAATGGCTAATTTTTAAAATAATCTCTCTTTGTACTTTGAAAGTAGAATGCTCATTGGGAGGACACTATGTCATGAGCTCCAAATGGCAGATTCTCAGTGAGGTGAGCAACACAGTTAGAGAGGCTGCCTTGCAATTCCACAAGCAAGGTTCATTCCCAATGCCCAGTATAGTCTGCGTGGGATTTGCATATTTCTTCTCCAGCTATACAGGTCTCCCATAAGGAACCTGTATTCTTCCCGCATCACAAAGATGGTCAGGTTAGTGACCATCCCCTACTCCATCCCCCTCCCCTACACTCACACCCTCCCCTACTCTCACAGTCTCCCCTACTCTCACACCCTCCCCTACACTCACACCCTCCCCTACACTCACACCTTCCCCTACACCCACACCTTCCCCTACACCCAAACCTTCCCCTACACTCACACCCTCCCCAACTTTCACACTGTCTCTTATTCAGAGCACAAACTTGTGTGTTATTGCAATTGGGGAGAGAAGATGCAAGTCTGAGCTATGAAATGCAACAATTGAATATTTGGTGTTACTTCAGTTTTGACATGTAATACTACACCGGTGATCTAGAACTGGATCAATAAGACATTTCATCTGTAAAGTCAAATTATTAAGTTCCCCGAATCCTCTACCAGTCAGGGATATCAGTCCATGGAAATGCAGCTAAGGGAACTGAGTGTGTGGTCGGTGGGATTCCTGTTTGGCATTTAAGCTCAGTTTCTGCCCAGTGGTTTAATTGTCAATTATTCATTTATGTGAACATGAAATCATGTATCTGTTTACCAAGCAGAGTCTTACCATTTCCCTGCTCATTGCTGCAGAAGCTTAGTGGAAGACATGCTGGATTGCATGCATGTGACGTTGCACTGGCATGTGATGAGGAACTACTACGTACTTCTTCGTGCAGAAACATGGCTCCGGGGCAACATCCCATGCAGCATCAATCTACAGGCCATGACACTCAGTGACTTGCGCAAAGTTATTGTTTTTTTTCTGTCTGTATGTTTTCTTATTATTGTAACTATATGTGTAATATGTGTTATGTGCTGTGTGCTGTATGCTGTGTGTGACCAGTGGTATTGTGTTTTGCAGCTTGACCCCAGAGGACTGCTGTTTCATTTGCCTGTATCCATGTGTATGGTTGAATGACAATTAAACCTGAACTTGAATTAAACTTGAGCTTTCATGATTTTTATAATGGTGAGAATTTTAATGTTTTATTACGTTCTTGAAGACAACTTGACAAAGAGTGTTAGCTCCTTAATATTTTATCATACCTTTAAGGAAGATGCTAAATCCGACATTGTCTGGGACTCACAAAGTGATCTCTTATTCATTTATATTTAAGCTCCACTAAGTTCAAAATTGCAAACTCACCTGATTTTGCAACACCACATCGTTCTGCAAAATCATTATTTTTCAGTGGCAAGGTGGATTAAAATAAGGTTACATTTCAGCTTTTCTGACATCGGAACATTCACCATATGTTGTTCTTTGATATCCAATGAATGTGAGACGTCACAACCCTATTACTGACTGCCAAGGTCTCTGTCAATGCATTTCCTTTGCGTGTGTTGGTAAATATGAGAAGGTCATTGCAGAGACACAGTGTAAGGCTATTGAATCTAAGTTCTGTGATATATACTGTACATGAATAGCAATTCGATCTCCGCTCCATCCGCCAAAAGCAGAACTTCCCTGTTGTCAAACATTTTAATTCCCATTCCCATTTTGACATGTCTGTCCATGGCCTCCTCTTGTGTCACAATGAGGCCACCCTCAGGGTGGAGGAGCAACACTTCGTATTCCGTCTGGGTAGCCTCCAACTTGATGGCATAAATATCGGTTTCTCCTTCCAGTTTAAAAAAAAACCCTCCCCTTCCCTATTTTTCCATTCCCCGCTCTGGTCTCTTACCCCTTCTCACCTGCCTAACACCCCCCCCCCCCCACCGGTCCCTTCCTCCTTCTCTTTCTCCTATGGTCCACTCTCCTCTCCTATCAGATTCCTTCCTCTCCAGCCTTCTAGATTTCCTACCCACCTGGCTTCACCTATCAGCTTCCTGCTATCCTCCCTCCTGCCCCCAGCCCCCACTCCACCACCTTTTTATTCTGGCGTCTTCTCTCTTCCTTTCCAGTCCTGATGAGCGGTCTCAATCCAAACGTCAACTGCTTATTCCTTTCCATATCTGCTGCCTGACCTGCTGAGTTCCTCTGAATTTCCAGCAGCTGCAGAGTTACTCGTGTTTATAATCTGGACCTTTGTTTGTGCTTGAAGCTCGCACCTGAAAACACACTCTTGTCATCTGAGACGGAGTCCACCGCAAGCACCGTTGATTAAGGTGTCATCCAAGGGAAGAGGAAATCATGGAGCTGTATGAAATTTTGGTGAAAGGATAGGTTTATTGTCACATTTTTAAATACACTCAGTGGGAGTTGATTAGGTACAGGAGTGGAACCTGGTGTGATCTTCCACTGCCGTAGCCCATCCACTTCAAGGTTCGAAATGTTGTTCATTCAGAGATGCTTTTCTGCACACCACTGTTGTAACGTGTGGCTATTTGAGTTACTGTCACCTTCCTGTCAGCTTGAACCAGTCTGGCCATTCTCCTCTGTTCTCTGTCATTAACAAGGCAGTTTCACCCACAGAACTGACGGTCAATGGATGTCTTTTGTTTTTCTCACCATTCTCTGTAAACTCTCGAGACTGTTGTGTATGAAAAACCCAGAACTTCAGCTTCTGAGATACTCAAACCGTCCAGTCTGACACCAACACTCATTCCACAGTCAAAGTCACTTAGATCACATTTCTTCCCCATTCTGATGTTTCATCTGAACAGCAATTGAACCTCTTGACCATGTCTGTGTGCTTTTATGCATTGAGTTGCTGCCACATGATTAGCTGATTAGATATTTGCATTAACAAGCAGATGTACAGGCATACCTAATAAAGTGGCCTCTATTGTCATGGTGTGTGCTGACAGACGAAAGAACTGTGGAGGAATGGCAGATTCCCATGTAGAGACAGAAACCAAAATTTATTCATAGGAATTCCCACAGAAAATTGGTGGTTTGACCTACCAATACTATGAGATGAATCATTCTCAAAACACAAAAACCCTGAGATTAGTGCTAATCTGGTGTTTGTTTAAATAATCACAGTACTCTGAAAACCAATGCCAGTGAAAATAAATTTGACAAGATTAAGCAGAAAGCACAAGGCCTTAATGACTCTAGAAGAGACAACAATTAACAAATACAGGTGCTTAGGATTACATAGCTCATGACAGTATATTTGCAGTGGTGCGAAAGTGCATTCTTAGATCTGCCTAAAGTAAACGAAATCTAAACTGTATTGTACAGAATGCTTTGTGAGGCAGATAAAATAAAATAATTAGTTAGTGATTAGTTGCAAAAGGGCTGTAAAAGTGAAGTATTTTCTGAGTTTGGAAACCTAAGAAATCTTAACCACAGAGTCAACCTGCGCAGCTGCTTTGAATGTCCTATGGACTCAGACCCCAAGATCCCTCTGATCCTCCGCACTGCCAAGAGTCTTACCATTAATACTATATTCTGCCAACATATTTGACCTACCAAAATGAACCACTTCACACTTATCTGGGTTGAACTGCATCTGCCACTTCTCTGCCCAGTTTTGGATCCTATCAATGTCCCGCTGTAACCTCTGACAGCCCTCCATACTATCCACAACACCTCCAACCTTTGTGTCATCAGCAAACTTACTAACCCATCCCTCCACTTCCTCATCCAGGTCATTTATAAAAATCACGAAGAGTAATGGCCCCAGAACAGATCCCAGAGGCACACCACTGGTCACCGACCTCTAGGCAAAATATGACCCGTCTACAACCGCTCTTTGCCTTCTGTGGTTCTGGATCCACAAAGCAATGGCCCCTTGGATCCCATGCCTCCTTACTTTCTCAATAAGCATTGTATGGGGTACCTTATCAAATATCTTGCTGAAATCCATATGCACTACATCTACTGCTCTTCCTTCATCAATGTGTTTAGTTACATCCTCAAGATATTCAATCAGGCTGTTAAGCCATAACCTGCCCTTGACAAAGCCATGCTGACTATTCCTAATTATATTATACCCCTCCAGCTGTATCGGCCCTAGTTCCCTTCCCTTGGACAACATCAGTGGCGTGGAGAGGGGAGACTTGCAGCATGGGCAACTGCCGGTCTTCCATACAACCTTGCCCAGGCCTGCGCCTTGGAAGGTTTCCAAGTCGCAAATCCATGGTCTCACGAGACTAACAGATGCCTATTACTATACCTCTCCAAATATTCATAAATCCTGCCTCTCAGGATCTTCTTCATCATCTTACCAACCACTGAAGTAAGGCTCACTGATTTACAATTTCCTGGGCTATCTCTACTTCCGTTCTTGAATAAAGGAACAACATCCGCAACCCTCCAATCCTCTGGAACCTCTCCTGTCCCCATTGATGATGCAAAGATCATTGCCAGACGCTCAGTAATCTCCTCCCTTGCCTCTCACAGTAGCCTAGGGTGCATCTCATCTGGTCCCGGCGTCCTATCCAACTTGATGCTTTCCAAAAGCTCTAGCACATCCTCTTTCTTAATATCTACATGATCAAGCTTTTCAGTCCACTGCAAGTCATCACTGCAATCACCAAGATCTTTCTCCATAGTGAATACTGAAGTAAAGTATTCTTAAGTACCTCTGCTATTTCCTCCGGTTCCATACACACTTTCCCACTGTCACACTTGATAGGTCCTAATCTTTCACATCTTATCCTCTTGCTCTTCACATCCTTGTAGAATGCCTTGGGGTTTTCCTTAATCCTGCCCACCAAGACCTTCTCATGGCCCCTTCTGGCTCTCCTAATTTCCTTCTTAAGCTCCCTCCTGTTAGCCTTATAATCTTCTAGATCTTTAATATTACCTAGCTCTCTGAACCTTTTGTAAACTTTTCTTTTCCTCTTGCTAGATTTATTACAGTTTTTCTACACCACGGTTCCTGTACTCTACCATAACTTCACTGTTTCATTTTATTTCTCTCTCCTTCCACTACTTATTTAATGTAATTTTTAACATATGTTTCTTATTGTAATTTATAGATTTTTATTACTATGTATTGCAATGTACTGCTGCCACAAAACAACAAATTTTGCAACTTATGCTGCTGATGTTAAACATGATCCTGATTCTGACCTATTCTATCCAATTCATTTTCAAAATGCCAAACAATCCACTTTTCATTGTTCAATCTAACCCAGTCTAGATTCAGGGTCACATTTATTTTGTCACAGATCTATTAAAACCTGCAGTGAAATGCATCATTTGCATTAACAACCAACATACCTAAGGAGGTGCTGGGGCAGCCCACAAGTTTCATCACACCTTTGAGCGCTAACATAACGTACCCATAATCCTTGGCAGAACAACACAGAATAAAACAAAACAACAAAACAAACCCCTGTCCTCTATCTATCTCTCTATATCTCTCTCTCTCTCTCTCTCTCTCACACACACTCACACACACACACACACACACACACACACACTCCAATTTCATTACAGGCCTTGGGGCATCCAGGTTTCAGCCATTGGGCAATGACTTCCCAAATTGCGATTGACCTTTGGGCTTCGAGCTTTGGTATTGACGTACAAGACTAGCTGATGACAGGACCCTGCGGCTCGAACTCTGAGTCCGACACCTGACTAACACTCGTGTCCCGTCATGCCTCTTGCTCTATACACTACCTAAAATCAGATCAATCTGTCCTGTTCTATACTCTACCCAAACCGTTACCAATATAACCCATTCATTAATCTTACCAGGTAATATTGAATCAGAGTAACACACACAAAATGCTGGAGGAACTCAGCAGGTCAGGCAGCATCTGTGGATGGGAATAAACAGTTGATGTTTCGGGCCGAGATCCTCCAACAGAAATGGACAGGAGGGGAAAAGAAGTCAGGATAAGAATGTGGGCAGAGGGAAGGAAGACATATAAGGTGGCAGGTGA
Source organism: Mobula birostris (assembly GCF_030028105.1). Taxonomy (NCBI): domain Eukaryota; kingdom Metazoa; phylum Chordata; class Chondrichthyes; order Myliobatiformes; family Myliobatidae; genus Mobula; species Mobula birostris. The sequence goes on from NC_092370.1 coordinate 242,854,079, forward strand.
TTAGTGAAACTGGGAGGGGGAGGGGGCGAAGTAAAGAGCTGAGAAGTTGGTTGGCGAAGGAGATAAAGGGCTGGAGAAGGGAGGATCTGATAATCTGATAGGAGAGGACAGTAGGCCATGGAAGAAATGGAAGGGGGAGGAGCGCCAGAGGGAGGAGATGTGCAGGTAAGGAGATAAGGTGAGAGAGAGAAACAGGAAGGGGGAATGGTGAAAGGGGAAGGGGGCAATACCATAATTTCGAGAAATTGATGTTCATGCCATCAGGTTGCAGGCTACCCAAATAGAATATAAGGTGTTTTTCCTCCACCAGTAACAATAACAGCATGCATTTCAACTCAAGTTATACTTTTTATTTTGTTATTTAGAGTTACAGCACGATACAGGCCCTTCCAGCCCGATGAGTTTGTGCTTCCCAGTTGTACCCATGTGACCAATTAATCTGCTAGCCCATATATCTTTGGAATATGGGAGAAATCTGGTGTACTCAGAGGAAAGCCAGGTAGTCACGGGACAGACATACAAGCTCCAAACCGACCGCAGCAATGGAAACCAGGTGGCTGGTGCTGTAATAGCATTACACTAACCACAACAATACCATACTACTCTTTACCTCCAATATTAGAAACACAAGAGATCTACAGATGCTAGAAATCTGGGGTAACACACACAGAATGCTGGAAGAACTCAGTGTGTCTGGCAGCATGCATGGAAAGGAGTAAAGAGTTGATATTTTGGGCCAAGATCCACCAATCCTAACTTCCGGATCTCAGTCCAAAACTTACCTACTTACTACCCATTATGCTACTGGTGTTTAGGGCAACAATGAACGTCCTTCATCTCTGACAGTGTTCACGGCTTCCCTTATTGTGCCAGTAGCTTTCTGCCGGTTTTCACTATTGTCAGTCATGCAAGTCCCGGGTGAAGACTCGGGAATACCATCGCACTCAGATGTAGAAGGATTCTTCATTGCTGTTTCCATAACTATTTTGTTTTACCAGTCAGGGTTGTTAGCCCTGAGCTGGACCCCCAAACTTGAAGGACCAGTGGACCACTCTTAACTGTCTTCTATCCTCTGACCTGTTTGGCAGGAGTGACCTACAAGAGCCAAAGCATATAGCCCCAACTCCAGACAAAGTAGATCTCTGTGTCACTGAGGCACGCAAGGCTCAAAACCACAACAAGGTCTCCTTGGAGGTCAGCCCGAAATGTTGACTATTGGTTGCTGTCTGACCTGCTGAGTTCCAGCAGCATTTTCTGTGTGTGCCTCCAATATTAATCATTACGCAAATCTCATCTCATTGCTGCATCTAGTTATATTTATGTTTGGCTAAGTGGGTCATTTTCATGCTGAAAGGAGGCATCATGGATACAACAATATGTAACCGAGAATGCCTGTCACCATCAATCTTTCTCACTTGTGCACATACAATCTGTTCTCCTACTGTGTACTGGAAGACAAAAAGCAATAAAAAATAAAACAGATAGATACCATGGAGTGGACTTGCCACTCACTGTAATGCTGAACTGATGGACTACATCCACATCAGAGAGAGATGGTGAGTGTCTCTGCCCTGAGTAATGGAATTGAAATTGGCAGCCAACTTATCCTCAGCTATTTGGGTATTTCTCAGTGGTCAGTCAGTTTTTTGGCTTGAACATAGAACATGGAATATTATAACTGAGTTGCAAGGGAAGTTTGAACAGGTTAGGACTTTATACCCTGGAGCATAAAAGACTGAGAGGAGATTTCATAGAGGTATACAAAATTATGAGGGGTATAGATAAGGTAAATGCAAGCAGGCTTTTTTTCAACTGAGATTGGATGGGACTACAACTAGAAGTCATGGGTAAAGGGTGAAAGATGAGAAGTTTAATGAGAGTGTGAAATGAGTTGCCAGCACAGGTGGTGCATGCGAGCTCGATTTCAATGTTTAGGAGAAGTTTGGATAGTTACATGGATAGTAGGGGTATGGAGGGCTATGGTCCCAGTGCAAGTTGATGGAGTAGGCAGTTGAAATGGATTAGCATGGACTAGATGGGCCAAAAAGCTAATTTCTGTGCTGTTCTTTTCTATGACTCCATGACAATGTTGTGCTGACCTTATAACCTACCCTAAGATCAAATCAATATAACACTTTCCTTCTACATAGCCTCCCACTTTCTATCATCTGTTTGCCTGTCTGAGAGCTTCTTAAATGTCCCTAATGTATCTGCCTCTACCATCATCCCTGTCAGGTTGTTCCACGCACCAACCACATTCTATGTAAAAACCTGCCTCTGACATCCCTCCATACTTACCCCCACTCACCTTAAAATAGTGCCCTCGTGTACTAGCCATTTCTGCCCTGGGAAAAAGTCTCTGACTGTCTACTCTAGCTATGCTTCTTATCATCTTGTACACCTCTATCAAGTCACCTCTCATCCTCCTTCATCTCAAAAAGAAAAGCCTACCCCACTCAACCTATCCTTGGTTTGATTTGGTTCATTATTGTTACATGAACTAAAGTTACTGGGGGGGGGGGGGTGACAACCAATGCCTATTGGTCAGCTGACAACCAATCCCAGGCTGGGTTTCATTGAGTGGGTGTCAGTGCGGTCATATCCTGATGGTTCCAAAAGGGCTTTAAGGCATGCAGCCAGATTACTGACCACAGCAGAAAGGAACTATGGACAAATTAAAAAAAACCCAGGGAATCATCTTCCTTGTGATGAAATTCCACAAGATGCTTTAAAGCAGATGCTTCACTCTCCTTCCTGAACACAAGCCACTGTTGTCTATTTTTAGTACTACAAAGGGCATCTTAGTGTAGACATCTACGAAGGTTTGCAACAATATCATTAGCCTATGATTTTGAAATCAAGTACACATCAAACCAGGAGGATGCCCTCTTCAGACTCATGCATCAGCAGGTTATTGAAACCAAAAACTCAATCATGGCCATGATTTCAGTTGATTGCAAAATCCACCAGGCTGTATCGGATTCTGCTGAAGGCCTTCTGGTCATGGTCAACACAATGAAAGCAAAAATGGCTTATCTCCAGACAGCCCGTTGGCAACCAAGGTTGAGGAAGATGTGTACCCTCTTACCAACATCATACGTTGCTCTCAACTGTGGACTCCTACCTAATGTTTGGAGACATAATTGTAATTCCATGAATATTTCAACCCAAATACACCATGGTCATCCAGACATCAATCAAACGAAAGCCCTAGCAAGAAGCTTTATTTACTGGCCAGGCATAGATGAAGATATCACATATGCATGCAAGCAATGTGTTCAGTGCTGTATGGCAGCAAGTAATCCAAGTACAGCTGATCCATAATCATGGCCTTATGCTACCAGATCTTGGAGTTGAGTAGGCATTGAATTTGCTGGCCAATCAATGGGTGTACCTACCTCATCCTGGTTGAAGCCTGTTCCAAATGGCCAGAAGTATCACCTATGAAGTCAACAATGACAGGGTCTATCATGCAACAGCTGCTGCAGATCTTGAGCTACTTTGGGATACCAGAAGCGCTTTCCCCTGACAACAAGCTGAAACAACCAATGCCAATTGATCAGTTGACAACCAATCCCAGGCTGACTTTCACTAATTAGTCATTGTTCCTATCAACATCTTGAATGCTGCTGAGTAACCTATTTAAATAATCATGCTTTGGGATGTACTGCTGAACTTTGAGGTTTTTATTGTTGAGTGATTATACTGAATAAAGAGTTATTTTTTGTCCAGTCTTTGTTCTATCTCCTGGCTTCGGGTCTCATCAGTAATAATAGGCAAATTTATCATATGAGGAGTGTTTGGTGTCTCTGAGCCTGTACTCACTTGGATTCAGAGGAATGAGTGGTGATCTTATTGAAACCTATTGAATGTTGAAAGGGCTTGATAGAGTGAATGTGGAGAGGATGTTCCCTATGACGGGGGAGTCTAAGACCTGAGGATGCAGTCTCAGGATAGAGGGATGCCCATTTAGAATGGAGATGAGGAATTTCTTTAACCAGAGAGTGGTGAATCTGTGGAGGGTTATTTAAGGCAGACGTTGATAGATTTTTAATTAGTCAGGGCATGAAGGGAGACAAGGAGAAGGTATGAAATTTAGGCTGAGAGGGAAATAGATCAACAATGATGAAATGGCCTAATTTTGCTCCAATATCTTATGATCCTACGGTCATAGCAAACTGTTATGCATCCAAGCAGAACGTTTACCATGGTGGCCAACAATGTCCAACAATGATGACCCTTTGCCACTCACACTCAGTGGCATGACTGACAGTAAATGTCCAATCACCAGAACCGTAGTAACATGCATTGTCGTTTTGCTCCTTTCTAGGAAGGATGGCTGATTGAAACTCAGAAATTGTTGCTGATTAAGATCGCAAAGTGCTGCAAAGGGAACCTGACGATGAAGCGAGCAAAACAGGAGGAGAGGGAGCACGAGGAAAATTCAACAGGGCGGCCTTTGTGACAAACATTGGAATAACGTAAGGATAAAAGTTCAAATAGAATGAGCTGGGCTTTTGCTGTTAGGCTACAATTCAACTGCACTGTGGTTGAAAAATGATTATAAGCACAATCCATAAAGATGCAGTATACATACGCATGTCTTATACAGATACAGAACTATACACGCACATTAGATTCAAACAAGGAATGAAATAGCAGCTCACATATACACACTTCATACAGACACTGCACACAAATATGTAACTAAAAGACAAAGACAATATATAGATATTTAATACACACACACACACACACAATTTATGCAAATTCATCGAATTGAGATACTCTTTGTGTAGATTGTTTTTACAAATTTCAGCAGAATCCTGTAAGGTTACTGAATGCTTCTTTGCAAGTAGATCAATTTGATACCAAAAAAAAAATTACATACAAATAAAATCCTATTTTCCTGGTATCATTGGACAATAATAGATGCACTAGCATTTTTCAAAGCAATGATACTGGCTTAGGGTGCTTCATCTTTTAATGGCAATTCAGAATTTCAGCTTTCATAACGACACTAACTAAACCAGGATGAGGGAGTGTATCACTCCCATCCAAACTATTCTGCATTGGCTTCCTGTATCTTTCAGAATTGATTTTAAAGTTCTCTTACTTGTTTTTAAAGCTCTCAATGGTCTGGGACAGGAATACACCACAGAATTACTTTTGTTTTCTAATTCCACTTGAGATCTCTGCTCCTCTTCGGCCAGTCTCTTAAACTTAAACAATCTCCCTCAAAAGCTAATTGGCAGGTCAGCTATTTTTTCAAACTGTGGAACTCAATACCTAAAACCATGAGGGATGCAGACTCAATTGACACTTTTAAACATTGCCAGCTCAAAACCTACTCATTCAACCTTGCTTTTAACTAACGTCATTTTGTCTTTTATTTTCATGATTGAACTTCATTCCATAGTAAAGCAAGTTGATCTACATGGTTTGTATGGAGAGTGCTCTATAAATAAGTTATTATTATTATTATTATTAATTCTGTAACTTGTGAATTATACAGTGGGGATCATTTGTGAAAGAAAGCTGGTATCCAATCAATGAGTTCTGAGAATCGTCTATTTATTACTTGAATGAGATGGCTCTCCAGATCCATCAGTGCAGAGATCCAAGTTAAATCAATACTGCCTTACTCGTTGTCATATTAACCATTACACCACCACACTCATATGTGAAGCAAACATGCTACCACAAGCAAAACATAGCAAATATTGGAAATCTGAAGGGAAAAAATACAAATATATTGGAAACGATCATGTCAGGCAGTGTCATGAAGGATCACACTCCTCTTCTCATGAGCTGTTTGTCCCATTCTCATCAGGGAGGAGGCTATGTAGCATCCATGCCAGGACCACCAGACTCAAAAACAGGCACTTTCCCCATGCAGTGAAGCTGGTCAACACCTCAACCTACTAACCCACCCCTCTACACTCACAACTGCCACTACTTTTTCAATTCCTGTCAGAGTCACCTTATGTACAGACATTCCGTGCCTAGTGTCACTTTGTGGACATACAAACTACCTATGTATAGATTGCCTGGCCTGCTGAGTTCCTCCAGCATTTTGTGTGTGTTATTTATGTACACTTATTATGTTTTATTTTAATATTGTGTTATTTATCTTATTATGTTGTTCTTTCATTTGTGCTGCATTGGATCTGGAGTAACAATTATTTTGTTCTCCTTTACACTTGTGTACTAGAAATGGCATTGAACAATCAGTGGAGAGAGATAAAAGTCATTGAGCTGAATCATCAACGTTCTTCTCTTTGCGGATGCTGCCCAGCCAGCTGAGTATCTCCTGGGTTTTCTGTTTTTTACATTATGTTGCCACAGTTTTAGGTAATAATGCCTCCCTTCAGAATCTTTGCGCCACATAGGAGTTTATAGCAGACCTATTCCAAGTATTGATGCACCTATATGGAAATGATGGCCTGATGATTTAACCCATGCCTTATGAGCTGGGTACAAAACCAAAGGCAATGGTTCATGTTGGTACAAAAGGAGATCTACTCTGGTGAAGGAGCCTTGCCCTCTCTACTTTAAACTTCAAGGATCATGAACTTAACTGATCAAATGGCACAAATACAAAAGATCAGTTTCTTTTTTCTACCATCTACAGCATCTCTCAATCAATGTCATAAAAATAAAATGTAAATTGTTTTGCTGTCCGATGGAAACTTGCTGTGTGTACGTTGCCATGGCAACAATGCCATCTCTCCAAAAGTACTTCACTGGCTGTAAGATATGTTGGGATGAGCTGAGGCCGTGGAAGGTGCTATGTCAATTCAAGCCTTTGCTTTTATTATTCATTCCAGGAGCTATTAAAATGAAACTGCCGAAAACTAGAACAAAAGGCAATAATTAACATTCCAGCACTATAAAGAGATTTCCTCAGCCTAGGGCCATAGAGCATCAGTGCCAGGCGCAAGGCAACATTTTACAGAATTCTTTTCTGCTCCAATTTCCACCCCTCCAGCTTCTCAAAATGGCTGATTCTCTGCAACTGTCTGGTAGTCCAGATCTCACAGGCCACACCTTACTCAAAAAAAATCATTCTTTCCTGTTAACTAGAGTTATTTTAAAAGTTGTATCTCAACCCTTCTCCTTAGATTAAGATGTCTACCGTTAACTTTACTTCTATATTCCTCTCTGCTTCAGAGATCTCTGATTGGGACACCGACACAGTGAATGCATGCAGCCTTTCTCTCCAGAGAAAGGGAATCAAAAACTAGAGGGTATAGGTCTAAGTTGAGGAGAAAAGATTTGAAAGGAACCTGGGGGGCAACTTCCCGCACAAAGGGTAATGTGTGTGTATGGTACGAACTGACAGGAGAAGTGGGTGAGGGAGGCAGAATAACAATAGATTCTGCAGGTGCTGGAAATCCAGTGCAACACACACAAAATGCTGGAGGAACTCAGCAGGATGGGCAGCATCCATGGAACAGAACATAAGCAGTCAACGTTTCGGACCAAGACCCTTCAGCAGGACTGGAAAGGAAGGGGATAGGGGAAGCAGCCAGAATCTGGCTTCAATAACAACATTTAAAAGACACGGACAGGTACACGGATGGGAAAGGTTTAGCGAGATACAAGCCAAATGCAGGCATCTTGGTTGGCATGGAGGATGCTGGTCGAAAGGATTGGTTCTGTGCTATATTGCTCTATTTCTCTACTAACTTTCTTTCTATCTCCTCCTTTGATCCAAGTATTTCCATCAGACTTTACTTCCATCTCTCCTAAAGCTCTGTTATTTACTCTTCCTTTTTCACCTACTATCAGCATTTCCTTCAGTTTACCCATGCCTCAGTTTAGGATCCAGCATTGCTAGCAACTCTCCTATTTAACTCTAGCCTAATCATAGGCACTGGCGCCTTAAAACCATTTGCTTCGGACAGGTGGGGCTCATCAGCCGTGGTCAGCAACTCATCTAGGAGAAGGAAAATTCTCATCCCAAACCTTGGCTGCTCGGTGGCTATGGCCACTCATGGGGAAGGCTTCAGGAGTAAACCACAAAGAAAATTCTGGAGCTGGAGTCCTTAAGGTAGTCCTAAGTTGAGTTCAACGCTGACTGGCAACCCCAGCAACACCGACGATGCCAAACGGTTTCAGTCTCTGCCGTCCCTTTGGATTCATCAGCTGCATGGAAAGGGGGAGTCTGCTACTTGGGCAACAGATTGCTCTCCATATCAAACTGCCCTGGCTTGTGTATCATGTGGACAGCTGGGACGCACCATCCTTGGTTGACCCAACCAATAAAAGGCCTCAGTCACAGAACAATTTACAATGACCAATTAACCCTCTAACTGGTACTTCTTTGGACTGTAGGAGGGAATTGGAGCACCTGGACTGGAGTAAACCCACATGTTCATGGGAAGAATATACAAACTTTATAATGGAGGACACTGGAATTGAACTCCGAACTCCGACGCCCAAGCTGTAATAATATGCCAACCGTTACTCTACTGTGGCATCCCCTTGTTCAACACCTGAGGGGAGTAATAGCTTGGGTATAGTTTCGTATCCCAATGACACCAGATCTTACCACCTGTAAGCTGAAAAAAGTACCTAAAATAATATTAATAGAATTCACTGTAGGGCACAGTTTTCATTTTATTTTCAATCCCAACCACCTTAGTTAATGTGATTTTTATCACTGTCATACAGTTGGCCTCACTTGAGAGAAATGTTAGAGTCTCACGTCAAGTCTCACATTAAAAATAATTCACATTGAATTTTTATCTGAAAACCATGGTGTTCATGGTGTGATTACTAAGTTATGCTATGAAGCTCCAGCACAGTGTAAGTTGTTTTATTTGCACAGCTCACAATGGTAGATTCATAAAGTACATTGGCATAAATTTGCTGCCGTGGGCAATCGAATTACAATGCATGCTTGCAAATGAATTGCACAATGCATTGCAAAGGAACTGCATAGAATGCAAGTGTGTGGCAATGCTTTGCACAGTGCATTGGAATGGTCTTGCACAATGTATTGCGAAGAAGTTGCATTGTATGTGGGTGTACACGAATAATTTGCACAGCACATTCAATAATTTTGCACAGTGCATTATAAAAGTTTGATATGGTGTTAACTGAATAGATTTAGCTTTGCATTATCTGTCTCACTGGATTTGTTAGGTACAATTCACTGGAGATTGCATTATGATTTTTATTGGATTTCTTTGGGTGGGATGTTTCATTGAAGTCCTATAGAGCATTTATTAGACCTGCATATTGCCTGTCATTGCATTTTCATGGTGTATTTAATTGAATTTGGACTGGGACATTTCATTGGATTTTCCTGATGATTTCTACTGCAAACATATGGTGCATTTCCTTCAACACAGCATGCTGTATTTGGGATATGCATATGTTGACACTTGCAAGTTATGGTTTATTAGATTGTATTATGTTCTTTATTAGTTGTATTTCATGGAATTTGTGCTAGTCATTCCATCACATGTGTAAATTTGGATTTGTCCGATGCAGTTCAATGAAATGAAGAGATGTAATGCTTCAGGTTGAAGACTTTTCATCCTAATTTGAAGTTAAGTGTTTAAAATAGAGTTTCTTGTACTCAGTATTGAGAGAGCGTGCAGACCACACCAGTACACCAGCATGCAGGATATTGATATTTATTGATAACTCTTCTTGTACAGGATGTGAGCTCCTCCTATGTGGGAGTGGCTAACTGAGTGGTACAAGGATAACACTATTAACTACCAGAATAGAAACAGGGGCACGTGGCCAAGTGGTTAAGGCATTCGACTAGCGATCTGAAGGTCGTGGGTTCAAGCCCCAGCTGAGGCAGCGTGTTGTGTCCTCGAGCAAGGCACTTAATCACACATTGCTCTGCAACGACACTGGGTCCTAATGCCCTTCCCTTGGACAACATCGGTGCCATGGAGAGGGGAGACTTGCAGCATGGGCAACTGCCAGTCTTCCATACAACCTTGCCCAGGCCTGTGCCCTGGAGAGTGAAGATTTTCCAGGCACAGATCCATGGTCTCGCAAGGCTAACGGATGCTTAGAAACAGGCACTTCAGCTCATCTAGCTTGTGCCAAACTATTAATCTGCATAGTCCCATCGAGTTGCACACAGACCACAGCCCTCCAAATCCCTCCCATCCATGTACTCTTGCAAATTTTTCTTGAATGTTGAAATCAAATTCACATCCACTACTTCCAGTGGCAGCTCGTTCCACACTCTCACCACCCTCCGAATCAAGAAGTTCCCTTTCATGCTCCCCCTAATTTTTTCACCTTTCACCCTTAATTCATGACCTCTAGTTCAAGTCTCACTGAACCTTAATGGAAAAAGCCCGACACAAGATAAATTATTTAGAGTTCCAGGCCCTTCCACCCCAGCAAGCTCAAACTGCCCAATTACACCCACATCAGCAATAAACCTACTAACCCGTGTCGTTTGAATCTGCGAGTTAATTGGAGCACCGAGAGGAAAGCCATGTGGTCATATATACAAACTCCTTACTGGTAATGGTGGAATTGAGCAAGGGTTGATGGTGCAGTAATAACACTACACCAACTGCTACATTATCATGCCACCCTTAATGTTGGGAGAGGAACACAAACAGGAGGTACGTGTCTTTGATAGGATGGAAGACAGTAAAGATTAAAGGACAGGAGTGACAGTGCAAGGTCAATGCATGTTTTTAAAAAAAGGCAAAATATTATCTTTAGGAGATCTCGGTGAATGGACTGTGAATGCTGCAATGCCACATTCAAGTTTGCTGATTGTCATAGGCCGATCAAGGGTGTTGATGAATCAGCGTACGGAAGGGAGACTGAAAATCTGGCTGAGTGGTGCCACAACAGCAATCTCTTACTCAATGTCAGCAAGACCAAGGAGCTGATTACTGAACTCAGGAGGAAGGAAACCGGAAGTCCATCAGCCATGGGAGGATAAGAGGTGGTGAGGTCAGCAGCTCTAAATTCCTCAGTGTTTTCATTTCAGAGATCCCCTCCTGGGTTTGGCACATAAGTGCAACTACAGAGAAAGTGTGGCAACACGTCTACTTCTTTAGGAGATTGTGAAGATTGGGTGTGACCTCTAAAAATTTAACCAGCTTCTATAGATGGGTGGTGCAGAGTACATTAACTGGCCTCATCAGAGCCTGGTATGGAAACACCAATGCCCTTGAACAGAAAATCCTACAAAAATAATGGGTACAGCCCAGTCCATTACCTGTGATCTACATGGAGTGTTGTCACAGGAAAGCAGCATTCATCACCGCCCAGGACATGCTCCCTTCTTGCTGCTGTCATCAGGAAGAAGGTACAGGATCCTCAGGATTCACACCACCAGGTTAAGGAACAGGTATTACCCCTCAACCATGAGACTTTGGAACCAAAGAGGAAAAACTTCACCTAACTTCACTTGCCCCAACATTGAAATGCCCCACAACCTATAACCTCTAAAACCTCTAGTGTTTGATTCTCTTTATCTGGGAAAAAGACTGTGTACATACACTCTATCTATGCCCTCCATCCATTTATAGACCCCTATAATGTCAGTGCTCAATTTCCTATGCTACAAGAATAAAGTCCTTGTTGGCCAGACACCTCCCTGTAGCTCAACATCTTGAGTCCTGGCAGAATCCTTATGAATTTTATTTTCTCTCTTTCCAGCTTAATGATATCTTTCCAACATCAGAGAAAACAAACTGACTGCAAATCTCCAGGTGTGGCCTCAGCATCTTGTACTTGGAGCTTCTACGTCCCGCTCTACAGGAGCCCCATTGCCCAGCATGTGCCCCCTGCTCATTGCTACCATCAAGGAGGAATTACAGGAGTCTGCATGTTTCAGGAACAGCTTCTTCCCCTCTGCCGTCAGATTTCTGAAAGGACAATGAACCCATCTACTCTACCTCACTACTTTTTTCTGTTTCCTTGATCTCTTTTTGCACTACCTCCAATCCTTCCAGGTGAGGTGACGCTTCACCTGTGAGCTTGTTGGGGCTACCTACTGTAATTGGTGCTCCTAATGTGGCCTTCTGTATATCGGCGAGACCCAACGTAGATTGGGAGTCCACTTCGCCGAGCACCTCCACTCCGTCCGCCAGAGAAATCAGGATCTCCCAGAGGACACCCATTTTAATTCCACTTCCCTTTACCATTTTGACATGTCAGTCCATGGCCTCCTCTGCTGTCACAATGAGGCCTCACTCAGGTTGGAGGAGTGATACCTTATATTCCGTCTGGGTAGCCTCCAACCTGATGGCATGAACGTTGATTTCTCGAACTTCCGGTAATGTCTCCACATCCTTTACCATTCTCCATTCCCATTTCCTGCTCTCACCTTATCTCCTTACCTGCCCATCAGCTTCCTCTGGTGCTCCTCCCCTTTTTCTTTCTTCCATGCCCTTCTGTCCTCTCCTATTAGATTCCCCCTTCTCCAGCCCTGTATCTCTTTCACTAATCAACTTTCCACTCTTTACTTCACCCCTCCTGGTTTTACCTATCACCTTGTGTCTCTTCCTCCCCTCCCCTCCCCCAGCTTCTTACTCTGACTCCTCTTAATTTCTTCAGTCCTGACGAAGGGTCTCAGCCCGAAACACCGACTATACTCTTTTCCATAGATGCTACCTGGCCTCCAACATTTTGTGTGTGTTGCATCCATTCCAGTACATCGGGAGGGAGGTACAGGAGTCTGAAGACACACTCAGTGTTTTAGGAACAGCTTCTTCCCCTCTGTCATCAAATTTCTGTGTGGTCCATACACTACCTCACTATTTGCTTTTGGTTCTTGTTCTGCACTAGTTGTTTAATTTATTTTTGTACATATTTCTTACTGTAATTTATAGTATATTTTAGTTATTTGCACTGTCTTGCTATCCCAGAACAATAAATTTCGTGACATTTGTGCAAGATAATAAATGTGATGCTGATTCAGATTCGGTGGTGAAACTTTACGATGACGATTCGATGATCCATTGCAGAAGTAGGCCAGTGCTTCCTGACCGAAGCTTCTGCCTCTCCAGTGAAATATTAAACTCAACCCTGCCTGCTCGGTCATGATGTGGAGACAGTGGAGTTCATGCATCGTTGCAAACGAAAGGCAGAAGAGTTTAACCCCAATACTTAAAATGATAAAATCTGATTAGCTGGTCAATACTGGACTACTGTAGTGGGACCTTGCGGTGCACAGTCTGGATAGTAAGGAGGATATGAAGTGCTCGTGAAAGGGCAGAGGTTGGTTGGGCGAGTGGGATGGAATGCATTCACATAGGAAGGATTGCTTACTTTTATTTAGACTGTCACAGTCGCAAGACAAGCAGCTCCTCGTCTGGGACTGAAGGGTGAAGAAATTCCTTAGCCCGAGGGCTCTGGATGTCTTATCCCAGGGGCTTACTGATCCCTGATGACTGGGAATACTGAAAGCTGAGTTCAGTGAAGTTTTGGACATTGGAAAAAACATGACAATGTCCATGGATGGAAATTGGGATGTGTGGCACAGCCTTGGCTATGGTCTTACTGAGTGGTGAAGAGAGTATGAGGGGCAGGCTTCCCGCTCGTGCTCCTTTTTAAAACTCTTTACAATGGATGTGGAAGCCATGATATGAACTCTTCTTTAAGCAGGACTTGCACATTCAATGGAAATATCATTTCAACATTGATTCTTGTAATCCTGCAGAATTGCACTGGTCTCCTGCCATAAAGGCAGTGGAAAGTTGGATGGCTATTCCAGGAAACATCATTTCCAGATGTTAATTTGGTTTCCCTGGGGGCTCATGGAGAAAGATCAGTGGAAACCTCATGGAATTTCAAATCTAAAACCTCATGCCTCAAATGTAAAGCGGCAATTGAATCAGAACAATGCACAATGTAAATCCTTTACAACTACGAAAAAGCACCAAAATGCACTTAGGCTATCTTTTAGAAGTGGCCAAATACAACCCAAAGGGTAAACCACACAAATTCAAGATTGTTCAATGTACACAAGCGTAAAGGAGAATGAAACAATTGCTACTCTGGATCCAACGCAGCACAAAAAAAATGATAAAGAATACAATAATAATAAAAGCACAATAAATATAAATACATAAAATAGTTTGCATATACAGATTGATTGTATGTCCATAAAGTGACGCTAGGCACAGGAGTGTCTGTGCGTAAGGTGACTGACAGGAAGTGATAAAGTAGTGGTCGTGTGGGTTGTTCTGGGGTGGGTTACTGGGAGTGTTGATAAAGTGCAGTGAACATGCCAGTTAGGACCAATAGAATTTAAGACACCATGAATTAAATTGCAATGCTCAAATCTGATAACATGCAATGTAATAATCTAATGAAACACACCATACAAATTGAACAAAACATGATGCAATATACAGTAAAGCACACCATGCAGACCTAATCAAATACAGTGTACAAATCTAACTAAATGCACCATACAAATCCCATGAAATTCTCCATATAAGCCCACTGAAACATACCGCACAAGTTTTAAAAAATCCACATTTGAACCATATGAAAAAAGTGTTGGCAGTTCTAGGAATGGACAGCACACATGTGCCCTGTTGATGATACAAATCTTATTAATATAGATAAAGAAAGAGACCGTGAACAACCAATAAAAGAAACTGCATAAATATAATGAAAAAGGGGATAGAAACTCCATGAAAAGCTGCATGCAATTTCAATACAGAGATCAAATCAAATATGATTTATAAATCTAATGGAACACAGTGAATAATCAAGTCCTTATGCAATGTGCTTTGCCTTTTCTACTGCAATGATGAGGCCACTCTCAGGGTGAAGGAGAAACACCACCCAGGCTCATACCACCAGATTCAGGAACAGTTACTACCCCGCAACTATCAAGCTCTTGAGCCAGAAGGGAAAACTTCACTCAACTTTACTCGCCCCATTACTGAATAGTTCCCACAACCTACGGACTCACTTTCAAGGACTCCTCATCTCATGTTCTCAATATTTATTGCTATTTATTTATTATTATTTTTATTTTTATTTTTTTCTAGGCTCAAGCTAGTAAAACCTGAGGTACAAGCTTGGCCAAGCACACACATTTCTCAATTGCTAGGAACTTTTGGACTGTTCTAGTGGTGTTTAGTATTGTGGCTTTCTGGAGATTTATATAAATATTCCTGTGTAGACCTAATTGTTTGATGATTTTGCGTAGTGATTTTGGGATGATACTAGTTGTAGATATTACTATTGGGAGAATGTATACCCTGTTCATGTTCCATAGTCTTTCAATTTTCTCTTTTAATTTAGCATATTTCTGGTGTTTTTCACTTTTCAGTTTCTATGTTTTGATTGTTTGGAATGGCTATATCTATTAAGTAAGTTGTTCTCATTTGATTGTGCCTGTGTAAGTAATCAGATTGAGTTAAACTGCTGCAGGATCCCATAATGTGTTGGATGGTTTCTGGTTCCTCTTGGCATTTTCTATATTTACAATCTTGAAATTGTTGATCTTTTATTATGCATTTTTGATAATTTTTTGTGTTAATCACCTGGTCCTGTATTCTCACAAGGTACCCCTCTGTTTCTGGGAAGAAGTCTCCCCCTCTGAGCGAGGGATTTGACGCTTCCTTGTCAATATCTAGTCAGCTCAGATCATGGGGATGTCTTCCATGGTGGGTCATGCTCTTCCAGTTTCTCTATTGTGTTAATTTTTTTCATCTTTCTGGGTTGTGCCTTCATTTAAGTTTAGTGACGTGCACATCTTATCAGAATTGTATGTGCTTGCATTTAGTGCTGAATCCTGATTTCATAGATGGAAATGTATCCTTAGCAGTTGTCCTGCATTAACTGGGTGTAATTTTTTTTTGTCTGTTATTCCTCTTCCTCCTTCTGTCCTTGGTAGTGTTAATCTAACTGCATTTGAACGTACATAGTGTTTTCAAAGGGGATAACCTCACTTAACTTCACTCGCTCCATCACTGAAATGTTCCCACAATCTATAGACTTATTTTCAAGGACTCTTCAACTCATCTTCCTGATGTATATTTCTTATTTCTTCTTATTATTATTTATTTTTTCTTTCTTTTTGTATTTTCACAGTTTGCTGTCTTTTGCACAATGGTTGACCACACTTTTGGTGGGGTCTTTCATTGATTCTACCATGGTTATTGAATTTACTGAGTATTCCCTCAAGAAAATGAATCTCAGAGTTCTATATAGTGACGTGTGTGTGTGTATATATACATATATACTTTGATAATAAATTTACTTGAAATTTTAAACTTTGAACACATATTCCATCTGGGTAGCCTCTAACTTGATAGGATGAACATCAACTTTTCCAACTTCCAGTAATTTTTTTCTTCCTTCCCCCTTCTGTCTTCTTCAATTCCACATTCTGGCTCCCCTCTTACCTCTTCTCTTTTGCTCACCTGCTTGTCATCTGCCCCTGTTGGCCCTCCTCCTTCCCTTTCTTCCATGATCCACTCTCCTCCCCTATTAGATTCTTCCTTCTATAGCTCTTTACCTTTTCCACCAATCAGTTGCTATCCTCGTACTTTATCACCACTCCACCCTCAGCTGGCTTTACATATCACCTTCTACCTTTTCCTCCTTCCCTTCTCCTCACCTTCTTATCCTGGCTTCTTCCCCCTTCCTTTCCAGTCCTGATGCAAGATCTCAGCCCAAAACACCAACTGTTTACTCCTTTCCATAGATGCTGCCTGACCTGCTGAGTTCCATTGCTATTTAGTACACATTGCTCTGGATTTCCAGCATGTGTGGAATCTCTCTTGTGTATGCTATGCACAATCTTCAATAACCATCACATAAAGCCAGTAAAGTAAACTGCAGAAACTATCACAGTACAAATTACAAGAAAGGTCCAGGTATGATCTCCGGAAAGCTGTCTCATAGGTGAAGTGGCAATTCTGCACTAAACTTGAATCAATGATGGATGCTCAACAGCTACGGCAGGCCTTGAAAGTTATCACCTCTTACAAAGTGAAAGCAAGTACACAGATGTCAACAGGACTTCACTTCCAGATGAGCTCAATGCTTACTATGCTTGCTTTGATGATCAAAACATAACTGAAGCATCACAAACTCCTACAGCCCCCAATAACCCTGTGATTTCAGTCTCAGGCCAACGTGTGAGCAAACTTCAGGAGGGTGAACTCATGGAAAGCATCCGGCCCAGATGGGGTACTTGGCCGAGAACTAAAGACCTGCGCTGATCAGCTGACTGGAATGTTCACTGAGATATTTAACCTCTTGCTTTGGTAGACTGAGATACCTGCCTGCTTCAAGCAGCTTTCACTTATACCGGTGCCTAAGGAAAACATGGTGACATGCCTTAACGACTAGTGTCCAGTGACACTTACAGTACTTATATCCATAGTGATGGTGTTTTGAGAGGTTGGTGATGAAACATATCAACTCCTGTCTGAGAAGAATCAAGGATGAGAAGAATCGAGGATCAGATTCCTCCGGTTCACATATGTGATGAAGGACCGCAACCCAAAATGTCGACTATGTAGTACATTTACAATTCTGTCGTAAGTTAGTTGAAATATTTATTTCTACCATTTGAGGTCACTAGCTCACTATTATACAATAGCAAATGTTTGCCACCCTTTGGCAAAAGTTGGTAGTGCACTAGATAGCATTCATACTGTGAAACCAATCTTCAAAGTTCAAAGTAAATTCATTACCAAACTACATACAGTATATGTCATCATGTACTACCTGAGATTCATTTTCTTGCGGGTATTCACAGTCAATGCAAAGAAACAGAAAAGAACCAATGGAAAGGTGAACGCAATATGATGGGCAACCAATGTGAAAAAGACTGCAAACTTTGCAAATAAAAAGAGATAAATAATAATAATAATAATAATAAATAAGTAAACAACAAATACTGAGAACATGAGACAAAGAGTTCTTCAGAGTGAGTCCATAGGTTGTGGGAACAATTCAGTGTTAGAGTGAGTGAAGTTATCCCCTCTGGTTCTACATTAATAGTTTAGTGAAGAGAAAATAATATTGCTTCTTCTCTTGACTTTATTAGAAATGTAGAAAGACAATCAGTTAGTAACTAAACATTTCTTATAGTTTATTAATAATTGTTAATTCTTAATTCAGTTCTAGAAATAAGATATCAAATTGGTGCATCTCATGCACAGCGGACTCAAGTAACAATATTCTATTCCTGGGCTGTGAGTCTGCCTGAAAGACAGGGGCCTGAGTAATAATTCAGGACCAGACCCTTGACCGTATCTCCCTTTCCTTTTTGCCTTCTCCAATCCATAACCCCTATTGAGATTGGGACACAAGCTTACATCTTATCACTCAGCCACTTCTAATCAGATCCTCCCTCACCTCTCCCACACCTTCTCCATCTTGTGCAGTAGAGTGGCCGTCGTAGGCATGCTAGATCAAAGACTGCACAAGCTTCTGATTCAATGAGAAATGATGTGTATTTAATCTTACAGTAATGTTTGAGTACTTTTGTAAATATGTTGTTATTTAAGCATTCTTGTTCATTTAAATAACTCACTACAGCTTATATGTAAAAATGCGTGAATTGCATATGGCATTCCAGTATCACGTGGTATGCACATACCTCGCTTAAAGTAAAGAGCAAACTATGACTCACATCTCTCATTTCCTTGTTCTTCTAACTAGTTTAATGTTTTGAAGTTACAAAGCAAGAAGAATCACCCCAAATTATCTCTTTAAACACCAACAAAAATGCAAAGGAAGAAATCTTAACTCTTATTCTCTTAAATAGACTCTTCCAGTACAGCATCTGAGTACCATGTATATTGCATTGCACACAGAATTTTTACTCTCTAACCAATGCAAGACAAAATAAATGGATACCTTCAGAAATTTTCATGGAACTTTGGTTTTTATTTTTATGATCTATATTCAAATAATGCTGCTTGGCATCCATAATAAATACTCATGTGAGATTACTATTAAAATCGATTGGATTAAATAAATGGGGGAAACCCACATAATTACCATGGTCTTTTACTGACATCTGCTGGTCAAGAAAGAAAACTACAGCTTACACATTTGAATCACATTTAGTTCAGAAAGCTCAAAGTAAATTTATTATCAAAGTACATATATGTTACATATACTACCTTGAAATTAATTTTTTTGCAAACATTTACAGGAAAAGTGAAAACACAGAATTTACAAAACACTATACATAAACGCAGACTGGCAAACAACCAATGTGCAAAAGAAGACTAATTATGCAAATACTGGTAACTTGTGTTGCAAAATGTCCTTGAAAGTGAATCTGTAGATTGTAGAATGAGTACTGAGTAGCTATGATTGAAGCTATCTATGCCGATTAAGAAGTTTGGTGGTTGTAGGAAAATAAAACCTCTCGCCACTGACTGTAAGGAGTTTGTATGCTCTCCATGTGACTGTGTGGATTTCCTCTGGGTGCTCTGGTTTCTTCCCACAATCCAATGACGTACTGGTTGGTAATTGGTCATTGTAGGTTGTCGCTTGATTAGGCTAGTGTTAAATTGGGGGCTGCTGGGAGGCACGGTTCGAAGGTCGGGAAGGGCCTGTTCCGCACTGTATCTCAATAAATAAAAATAAATAAATAAGTAATGGTTCTTTAACCTGGTGGTGTGGGACCTAAAGCTTCTGTGCCTCCTGCCATTGGCAGAAGTGAGAAAAGAACCTGGCCTAGATGGTGGGGTCTTTGATGATGGATGTTGCCTTCTTGTGGCAGCACTCCATGTAGATTAGTTCAAAGGTGGGGAGGGCTTTGCCCGTGTTGGACTGGACTGTATCTTTTTGTAGCCTTTTTTATTCCTGGACATTGGTGTCTCCATACCAGATTGCATAAAGTCAAAATGACTATAGCTTTTAAAGCATTTCACCTGACCTAGCAAACTCTATTTTGCTCTGTTGTATCCCAGGAGTGAACTGTCCAAATTGAATTCACTCAGACATTAGGGATCAGTTCAGAGAAGATTATAATTAAAGAACTAAATCAATGCAATTTCTAAATAATTCAAATGATCTCCAATCTCATAAAATCCGCAAGCCCCAGAGGTCAATGAGTTAGGTGTCTAGCTGTACATTCACAGGGGGCAGAGATATGTTCACTTTTAAATTCTATTTATTGTCCATCCCTATTTAGTGGTGGTGAACCTCATTCTTAAACCTCTGTGTTCCTGCTAAAGGTCCTCTTCTGGTGGATATAGAACCAGCAATGTAATTCCAGGTCAGGATTGCTTCCAGTTCCAGGAGAACCTGAAAATGACAGTGCCCCCTAGTGTCCAATACCCTTTGTCCATCTTATTTATCACTACAGCGTGGAACAGGCCCTCTGGCCCTTGGACCCACACTGTTCAGCAATCCTCGACAACCCTGATTTAACATTAATCCCATCATGGGACAATTTACAATGACAAATTAACCTATCCAGTCTCTGGACTGCGGGAGGAAACCGGAGCATCCGGGGAAAACCCATGCATTCCACGGGTAGGACATACAAACTCCTTACAGAGAGCGCAGGAATTGAACTCCAGGCTCCGGCACCCTAAGCTGTAATGGTGTTGGGCTAACTGCTACGTGACCGTGGTGCCCGAACATCTTGGTGGTGGAGGTTATGTACTTGGGATGTACTGTCAGAATTAATCTGCATTGATTGGAGCACTGAAGAGAAATTTGGGCAAATACATGGAAACGAAGGGCATGGACATCTATGGTCCAGGAGTGAGTCAAATAAAAACTAGGCAGAATAACAGTTCAGCATGGACTAGATGGGCTGTAGGGTAGTGCACTATGATTCTATAACTAGTAACTGCAGTGAAGTTTGGAGATGCACCCAAAATAAAATAAGAGACATCTTGGGAATCAAAGTTGGGAGTGAAAACATCAATAATTTCAGATATGCGGATGACACTGTGTTAGCTGCAAGTACAGAGGAAGAACTACAAAACGTAATTGATATAGTTGTTGAAGAAAGTGCAAATATGGGTCTATCTATCAATTGCAAAAAGACAGAGTGTATGGTGATATCCAAAAAGAAGGAGAATCCTATCTGCAGGCTGAGAATAAACGGGGAAGACATAAAACAAGTACAGGACTTTTGCTACTTAGGAAGCTGGGTGACATCAGATGGCAGGTGCGACATGGACATCAAAAGAATAGGGATGGCAAAAGACACCTTTACGAGGTGTTGATGTTGTCATTTAAAGTTAAATTGGATAGATATATGGACAGGAAAGGAATGGAGGGTTATGGGCCGAGTGCAGGTCGGTGGGACGAGGTGAGAGTAACAGTTCGGAATGGACTAGAAGGGCTGAGATGGCCTGTTTCCGTGCTGTAATAGTTATATGGTTATATGGAGAGTATACTGACCAATACTAAACTAGGCATGACAACCCGCCTCAGAGTACTGAAATGTTACGTTTATCCAGTTATGTTATATGGATCAGAATGTTGGACAATATCTAGTAACATGAGGATACAAATCGAAGCAGCAGAGATGTGGTGCTTGAGGAGGATGCAAAGAATATCAAGGACGAAATGAATATCTAACGAGGATGTCATGAACAGAGCAAGCACAAAGAGAGAAGTAATGTATGAGATCATGAAAAGGCAACGTAACTTCATTGGAGATGTGATTAGGAAAGAGGAGTTAGAATGCACGGTAATTATGGGAAAGATTGAAGGGAAGAAAGCAAAAGGAAGGCAAGGACAAATGATGATGGAGACAGCAGCCAGAGAACTGGAAATGAATATCAATGAATTGATCCACTTGACCCGAAACAGGAGTGCGTGGGCCATGGCAGTCAAAGCTCAATCTGGGCACGGCACCTGATGATGATGATGACCCATAGTTGATGCTTTGCATTTGGGCAATTGGAAGATATCTCAAGACGCCTATGTCTTGCACCTGTGGAATACAGAAAGAATGGAGTGCCACGAAGAGCCACCTACCACATGATCCCCAGCCTCTGATCTGTTCTTGTAGTCACGCGGCTAGTCCATTTGGCTCCTGGTTAATAAAAATGTTGATGGCGAGGAACCTGACATTGGAAATGTCATTGAATGTTAATTGTAGGTGGTTAGACCGTCTCCTATTGTAGATGATCATTGCCTGCCATAAAAGTTATTTGATCTTTTCAGTCCATGCCTGAATGCTGTCTAGGTCCGGTTGCACGCAGGCATGGGCTAGTTCAGCTGCTGAAGGGTTGTGAATGGAATTGAACATTGAAAACCCCTCCACAATGAAGAAGAAGACAAAAGATAGCCCTGGACTGGAGTATGTCTGGGCATAAAAATAATACTCCTTCTTCCTCTGTAAATGGGCCATGAGGAACAGACATGGTTCTAGTGAAGAGGGTTACAAATCAGATGGCATCCATGGATAGAAAATATCAGAGTGAATGTTTAATGTTCAGGTCAATGTTCAAAGTTCAAAGTACATTCTTTATCGAAATATGAATACTTTATACAACCTTGAGATTTGTCTCCTTACAGGGAGCCACAAAACAACGAAACCCAGCAGAACCCATTTAAACACCCAATGTGCAGAAAAAACAACAAATTGTGCAAACAATAGAAGTAAGCAAATAGCTCCAGAACTGAGGTTCATGAGAGTGAGTCCACAGCCAATTCAAAAGCCCATTAGTTGCAGGCCACAGCCTTAGTTCAGCGCAGAGATGAGTAAACTTCTTGGAGCACCAAGCTGAACTGGCCCGTCCCTTGTCTTTAGCTCCAACATCCAGATCTCTTTAATCTGAATCACTCAAACCTCGGGTCATCCACCACTCTTGGACCCTTCACACACTTGCTGATTTGTCACATTTTCAGGCCTGAACCCCACTGCCTTGATTCAGCCCGTACCTAAACTTTCCAGTTCAGCTTGGCAATTAAATGGATTAAACCTCGGGTCTTTCCTCACCCTCAGGCCTGGGCTCCGCATTAATTCTGACTCGACTCTACTTGCCTCACCTCACGACCTTTCATCATCAGGGGAAATCAAATGTACTTTACGTTGTCGAGATGAGGAAGGGTGATGGATTTTCTGTGATGGGATGGAGACAAATTATGTCCAGGGAACACAATTGCTTACCTTATGTTGAGATTCCGATAGAAACATTCCTGGGAGAGGTTTTTGTGGGAATGTTGCAAATGCTTGTCAGGTCTCAATAGTCAGAGGTGGTAACTTGAAGCAAGCACAAAGCGTCTGAAGTCAATGGCCAGGTACTCTAAACAGGAGGATTTAAATAGCAAATTGTTCTGGAATTCCACTACCAGATGTAGAGATCTGGAGCTGTTTGACAGATCCTGAATCTAATGGCAGGCTAATCTCTTCCTGAGAGAAATAATCTCTGGATTCCTATGCCAAGTTTTATGGACAATAGAACATAGAACAGTACAGCACAGGAACAGGCACTTCGGTCCACAGTGTTGTGTCAAACCAAATAATTTAGTAGTCAATTGGCCAACTAAATTAATTTCTTCTACCAATACAATGTCCCTATCCTTCCATTTTCCTTATTACTGTGCTTATCAACACATCTCTTAAAATTCCTTAATGTTTCTTCCTGTACCAGGACCCCGCACAATACATCCAGGCACCACCATTCTCTTTAAAGAGCTTTCCTCTCTCACCTCTTTTAAAATGACCCCTCTCACCTTAAACGCATGCCTTCTGGTGTTAGACATTTCAACCCCAGGAGAAAGATACTGGCTGACTCTCATAACCTTATAAATCTCTATTGGGGACTGAAAGTGGGAAACAGGCAGGGAAACGGGAATCATGGGTAGAAAAATGGGAAGGGAGAGGGGAGGGAGCGGGAAACACGAGAGACATTCTGTAATGATCAATAAACCAGTTGCATGGAATCAAGCAACCTTGCCTGGTGTCTCAGGTCTGGCTGTGTCTGCACCTATGGCACTCCCTCTCCGCTGCCTATCCCACACCCTTCCCGCAGTGCTCCACCCTCACCATTCCCATTATTCTTTGCTCCCGCCAGATTTAAAAGCTCAGTCTCTGCTCCACGTTGACAAATACAGCACTGTGCAAAATTCTTAGGTTCCATAGCTATATATGTGTGCCAATGACATTTGCACAGTACTGTAAGTGATTAAAGACTTGATCTACACACACTTTCAAGATTCAAGATTATTTAATGTCATTTCCGATACACAAGTGTAGAGCAGAACAAGATAATTGTTACTTTGAGAAATTAGTTAAATTAGTTGTTTTTCAGCAACAGTACAGGGCAATACATAAAGTATACTATAAATTACAATGAGAAGTATATATAAAAAAAGGAATGCAAGAAGTGAGCAAATGTAATCAATTAGTGTTCATGGGTTCACTTTCCTTTCCAAAATCTGATGGCCGAGGGGAAGAATCTGTTCCTAAAACAGTGAGTGTGCGTCTTCAGGCTCCTGTACCTTCTCCATGATGGTTGCATTGAGAAGAGGGCACGTCCTGGGTGATGAGGATCCTTAATGATGGATTCTGCCATTTTGAAGCATCACCTTTGGAGACATCCTCGATGTTGGGGATAATAATAATAACAACAATAATAATAAACACGTGACTTACAGAAATCAGTAAGTGATAAAGACTAGAAATATGCTGAAATAAAAGAGTAAATTAAAAGACTTTTGAATATGAACGGGGTAGACATTGTCCCGACAGTAATATCAACAACTGGTATCATCCCAAAGTCACTACACAATAACATTAAACAATTAGAGCTACACAGTAGTATCTACATAAATCTTCAGAGAGCCACAATACTAAACATCACTAGAATAGTCCGAAAGTTCTGAGCGATTGAGAAATGACTGTGCTTCGATATGCCTATACCTCAGGTTTACCAGTTTGAGCAGAGAAAAATAAATAATAATAACTTTATTTATAGACCACCTTTCATACAGACAATGTAGTTCAAAGTGCTTTACAATGAGATAAAGTGAAAACATGAAATTAAAATAAAAAATAAAAATAAAAACAAACTTGAAAATAAAGGACTAAAATAAAAGATGCTAGTTAAAAGCAAAGTAAAACAAATAGGTGTTGAGCTGGCACTTAAAAGTGTCAACTGAGACTGCAGTCCTTATAGTTTTAAGCATTGAGTTCCGCAGGTTAGAGCTGTAGTTCAAAAAAGCTGACTTGACAATTATCTTTTGAGGGAGTTTGTTTAAATTTAAGAGACTGGTAGAAGAATACCTGAGAGCTCAAGCAGAATTATAAAGCAAAAGAAATTCTGTGATATACTCCAGTCCCAAACCATTAAGGGCTTTAAAAACAAGCAAAATAACCTTAAAATCAATCCTAAAAGATATAGGAAGTAAACCCAGAGTAACTAGTATGGAAGTGATATATTCCCACATCCTAGTTTTAGTTAAAAGTTTGAATAAGTTGAAGTTTGTCAACAGATTGCTTTGAAAGGCCAGCATATGTCAGAATGCAGATCAGTGTTGTCAAGTAGAAAATAATTTCAAAAACCAGCAGTAAGTGATTGAGGAGGGGGGAAAAAAGGCACCATTTGAAACTAAAATATATAATCACATCCATGGAGAGAGGGGAAGATAGGAGTGACTACCTGACATTGTAAATTCAGTATTGCATCCCTAAAGCTGCAACATTCTGGAGAGAAAATGGGAAGTCATTCCTCAAATTTACATTGGGGTTCACTAGACTAGGTATTGGTTTATTATTGTGAAAAGCTTGTACTTCATACAGATCAAATCATTACACAGTGCACTGACATACAACAAGATAAAACAATGAGAGTTTACAGAATGAAGTGTAACAACTACAGGAAAAGAGAGCAGTGCAGCAAACATTAAGGCGCAAGGTCATAATGAGGTAGATTGTGAGGTCGTGTCTAACTAATCTGGAGTAATGTAATGGGTCAAAATCACAGAGAGAAGTGACTAGAAGCTCAGTATCTCCCTAACATCCTGAAGAGAGGTCACCCAATCTGCATTTGATTTAGTATTTATTAGGCGACTACATCATGGTAACTAAGTAGCCCCCTCCCTGAGAGGGGAGGCTTTGGACTTTATCCTTTAAGCTCCAAGGAAAGACGAGTGAAGTCTCATTCACTCGGGTGATTCAGTGATTCAGTTCCGGAATCTAATATTCCAAGGTAAAACAGCATAACAGTGAGTGAGCATAAGAGAATCAGGTTGCAGAATTTCTTGTTTCTTCGCCTCCCCACTTACCTTCCTCTGGTTCCCCACCTCCTTCCCTTTATCTCATGGACTACTGATCTCTCCTATCCATCTCCTTCTTCCTTGGCCCTTTATTTCTTCTACCTGTCCCCTTCCATCCTTTACTTCATCACCCACCTCCCCCCTCACCTGTCTGCTTTGTTCTGGATTCTTCCCCCTTCCTTCCCAATCCTGACGAAGGGTTTCAGCCTGAAACGTCAGCTGCTGAATCCCCTCCATAGATGCTGCCTGATCTGTTGCATTCCATCAGCATTTTGTGCATGTTGCTCCGGGTTTCAGGGCTCAGAGTTCAATTCCAGCTCCATCTGTAAGAAGATTGTACATTCTCCCCCTGAGTGCCTGTGTTTCCTCCAGATGCTTTGGTTTCCACTGACAGTCCAAAGCCAAGCTGGTTAGTAGGTTAATTGGTGATTGTAACTTGTCCAGTGATTAGGCTAGGGTTAAATAGGTGGGTTACTGGCTGGGTCGGCTTGTTGGGCCAGAAGTTCCTGTTCTGCACTGTATCTCTAAATAAAATAAACATAAAAATAAAATTGAACAAGTTGAGCATCACTGTACCCTTTAACCAGAACTGTGAATATTTCTCACTCACGTTCTAGTTAGAAATTCATTTGATTCAGATTTCTTCAGCAGGTCTTCTGAAAGCTCCAGATTCTTAAACAGAAGCAAGTCCATATTTTTTCTTCAACAAACTCAGAGTTAATTTAATTTCATTGACTATATTTATAACGTGGCCTCATTCCAGCTGAAACAGATGGAAAGATCAATAAAAGGAAACATCTTTGACAAATCCTAGAATGTTTTATTGCTAATTGATGCAACTATGGGAAAGCGTCTATGGATAAGAGTAAACAGCTGATGTTTCAGGCTGAGATGAAGGATCTTGGCCTAAAATGTTCCCTAGGTGCTGTCTGGCCTACTCAGTTCCTCCAGCATTTCGTATGCATTGCTTGGATTTCCAGCATCTGCAGATTTCCTCATCTTTGTGCTAACTAATGTTCTGCTTTTGAAATGATTAGTATGTTTTTAATTTTCCTTTGGGTGAAACATTAAATACTTCAAAGGAACATAAGAACACAAGAAAGTAGGAGCAAGAATAGGTCATGTGGCCCCTCAAGCCTGCCTGACACTCAAAACAAACATATGAACAGGAAGGGAACGGTAACTCAAATAACCATGTTAAACCAGTGGTGTGTGGAAGAGCATCCCTGAACATACAGCACATCAATCTTTGAAGTGGACAGACTACAACAGCAGAAGACCATGAACACGCACTCAGTGGCCATTTTATTAGGTACCAGAGAAGTTACATAATAATCTGAAGAGTCAAGGAATTGAGGGCTAAATAGAAAAGGAGCTGAGACGTGGGAGCAATCAAGTACACTCAGTGGCCACTTGTACCTAATAAAGTGGCCACTGAGTGCATTTGAGTGGTCCCATATCTCAACTCCTTTTCGACTTAGCCCTCAATTCTTTGGCCTTTCAGATTTTGATGCAACTTCTCTTTAAATGTCTCAGCCATCACAGTTCTCTGCATTACCAGAGACTGGTCATTTTCTTTAGGAAGAGGGTTAACTGCTATGAGGAGAGCTTCAGAGAGAACTCACCTCTGAACTCAAACTTGCTGGACATTTCAAAGTTGTAAACATTCATTAACAGGCCTGGCTAATAAACTCCACAGAGGGAACAAACAGCATAGTTTTTAAAAAAATCTGGATTTTCAAAGGAACGTTCCAACCTCACCTTGGATAACAAAACACTTAGCCTTCAAACTTCAAAGTTCAAAATAAATTTATTATCAAAGTACATATGTGTCACTGTATACAACTCTGAGATTCACTCTCTTGAGGGCATGCTCAGTAAATCCAAGAATCATAATAGAATCAAAGAAAGACCACACCCAACAGGGTGGAAAAAACGACCAATGTGCAAAAGGCAGTGAACTGAGCAAATACAAAAGAGAAAAAAGAAATAATAATAAATTAATCAATAAATAAGCAACTCACCTTAAATGGATGTCTTCTGATACTAGCCATTGCTGCGCTGGGAAAAAGCGGTTGGCGGTCCCCTCTAATTTTTTCTCTTATAACCTTGTGCATCTGTCAAGTTGCCTCTCATCTTCCTTTGCTCCAAAGAGAAAAACAGAAGTTTAAAGTTCCAAGTAAATTTATTATCAAACTGGATATATGTCACCATATACTAGCCTGAGGTTAATTTTCTCGAGAACATAAGACGAAGAGTCATTGAGAGTGAGCTCATAGGTTGTGGGAACATTTCAGTGATAGGCGGAGTGAAGTTGAGTGATTCAGGAGCCTGATAGTTGAGGGATAATAATTGTTCCTGAACCTGCTGGTGTGGGACCTGAGGCTCCTGCACCTTCTTCCTGATGGCGGCAACGAGAAGAGAGCATGGCCTACTACCACATATTAATTGTAACTTTCGTGATTTTTTAAAAGGTTACCCTTCAAGGGTCTTTTTGATATAATGCCACAGTAAGTGCACATAAATGGTCCTTGATGCAAAGAGAGATCAGTTTTCATGTAAGTGGCTAAACTCTACTATTCATTAGAAATAAAGACAGCTTTTTTCAAACAGAAATTATTTCCGAGCATTCTGGCAGATTGATTGTACTATATTTGATTTAATTTAAGGGGCAAATGAATACATAAAAACTGAAGTCAAGTGCACATTTCACAGAAGTGGAGAAGTTGATTTAATCTGTTTTAACATGTACTGTTCTAAAATTCAAGTATTACTGTTTAATTTTAGACCAAAAAAAACTATTTCACTGTGGGAATTTTTAAAAGTTGCTATGATATCTGTATGCTGCAGCCGTTACTTCAAAACAAACCAAAACCGCTGTGAGACAAAGCATGGGGGTTGACACTATATGACACGCTTCCAAAATAATTACACCAAGTCAAAGAGCATACACTTGATCCCTTATTATGAGGCCAACACAGATGAACAATCTTGTAGTGATAAAAAACTAACAAAGCTAAAATTAGCGATATAACGAAATAGCGAAGTTAGCGATATGAAGCAGTATAATAGCATTTCAATTAGCATAACTAAGTACAGGAGTCTGAGGGCACACACTCAGCGATTCAGAAACAGCTTCTTCCCCTCTGCCATCCAATTTCTAAATAGACACATTAAACAGATGAACACTACCTCACTTTTTAATATACATTATTTCTATTTTTGCACGATTTTTAATCTATTCAATATACATATACTGTAATCGATTTATTTATTTATTTTTCTTCTATATTGCATTGAACTGCTGCTGCTAAGTTAACACATTTCATGATGATAATAAACCTGATTCTGATTCTGAATAGTGGCCAACAAAGTCATACCACCTCGTGGCTCACCCTGACTCTAACTGACCCAAGACTATGTGTGAATATGTGACTATACTTCTACCACGTCCCAACCCACGTAACAAAGTACCCATAATAAATGCACAATGCAATTCCCAATGCAGGTAGAAAATAAATACATGCTCCAATAGCATGCTACCAAATTTACCATTTTTAATGCTACCACTGATACACGTAACCAGCATCCACTACACTCAATAGCCACATTATTAGGTACACCTGTACACCTGCTCAGTAATCTAATCAAACAATCATGTGGCAGCAACTCAACGCATAAAAGCATGCAGACGTGGTCTAGGGGTTCAGCTGTTTTTCAGCCCAAACATCAGAATGGGGAAGAAATGAGATCTAAGTGACTTTGACCATGGAATGATTGTTGGTGCCTGACAGGATGGCTTGAGTATCTCAGAAACTGCTGATCTCCTGGAATTTTCATACACAATGGCCTCTAGAGTTTACAGAGAATGGTGTGAGAAACAAAAAAAAATCTAGTGAGCGGCAGTTCTGTGGACGAAAAGACCCTGTTAATGAAAGAGGTCTGAGGAGAATAGCCAGACTGATTCAAGCTGACAGGAAGGTAACTATACCTTAAATAATCACATGTTACAATAGTGGTGTGCAGAAGAGTGTCTCTGAATGCACAACACGTCAAACCTTGAACTGGATGGGCTACAGCTGTGGAAGACCACATGAGTACACTCAGTGGCTACTTTATAATGTACAAGAGATACTTAATTAAATGGCCACTGAGAGTTTGTTTGCATATGGGCATTACCTCATGTCATATATGTTTCTTTGGAGGATCAATGATGGACATGGATAACCACCAGAGTAAGAGAAAAATCTGTAGGTCTTTGAGAAAGTACGTACTAGGAGAGCAAGTCCAAATGGACTGGCATTGATGCAGCACACCAAATGATCACCCTAACAACAGGAATTCTTCAGATGCTGGAAATTCAAGCAACACACATCAAAGTTGCTGGTGAACGCAGCAGGCCAGGCAGCATCTTTAGGAAGAGGTACAGTCGACGTTTCAGGCCGAGACCCTTCGTCAGGACTAACTGAAGGAAGAGTTAGTAAGAGATTTGAAAGTGGGAGGGGGAGATCCAAAATGATAGGAGAAGACAGGAGGGGGAGGGATGGAGCCAAGAGCTGGACAGGTGATTGGCAAAGGGGATATGAGAGGATCATGGGACAGGAGGCCTGGGGAGAATGACAAGGGAGGGGGGGAACCCAGAGGATGGGCAAGGGGTATAGTCAGAGGGACAGAGGGAGAAAAGGGAGAGAGAGAGAGAAAGAATGTGTGTATATAAATAAGTAACGGATGGGGTACGAGGGGGGGGGGTGGGGCATTAGCGGAAGTTAGAGAAGTCGATGTTCATGCCATCAGGTTGGAGGCTACCCAGACGGAATATAAGGTGTTGTTCCTCCAACCTGAGTGTGGCTTCATCTTTACAGTAGAGGAGGCCGTGGATAGACATGTCAGAATGGGAATGGGATGTGGAATTAAAATGTGTGGCCACTGGGAGATCCTGCTTTCTCTGGCGGACAGAGCGTAAGTTTTGAGCAAAGCGGTCTTCCAGTCTGTGTCGGGTCTCACCAATATATAAAAGGCCACATCGGGAGCACCGGACGCAATATATCACCCCAGCCGACTCACAGGTGAAGTGTCGCCTCACCTGGGAGAACTGTCTGGGGACCTGAATGGTGGTAAGGGAGGAAGTGTAAGGGCATGTGTAGCACTTGTTCCGTTTACAAGGATAAGTGCCAGGAGGGAGATCAGTGGGGAGGGATGGGTTGACGAATGGACAAGGGAGTCACGTAGGGAGCGATCCCTGTGGAAAGCGGGGGGGGGGGGGGGAGGGAAAGATGTGCTTAGTGGTTGGATCCCATTGGAGGTGGCGGAAGTTACGGAGAAATGATCACCCTGTGTGCTGCGAGGCTCTACCGATTAGGAACTTGGGCAAAGGTACCCATGGTAGTGTAGCAGTTAGCATGATGCTATTACTGCTCTGGGTGCCAGAGTTCAGTGTTCAATCTTACGCTGTCTGTATAGACTTTGTACGTTCCTCCCTCTGAATGTGTGGGTTTACGTTGGGTGCTCTGGTTTCCTCCCACATTCTGGTTAGTAGATTAACTGGTCATTGTAAACTGTGATTAGGCTATGGTCACCTAGGTGGGTTGCTGGGCATGTAGCTCGTTAGGCCGGGAGGGCCTGTTCCACATTCTGTCTCTGAATAAAATAAACCTCAATATGGGAAACACACAGTGGGCTGGATCAGGAACTGCTTCACGTATCCAGCGAAAAAGACAAGCAAGCTCGCTCACAGAAAATTGTTCACTTGCAAAAATGCTTAATTCTCTGATTTGTACCGAAAATTGGATTCAGTTTTATTAAAATTTGGCCGGTTGTTCCTCTTCACTTTTAAACCACACACAGCCAACCTATTGGAACTGTGAACAAATATTTTAAAATAATTATATTTTGATGCTGTAACAGATTTTAGAGATTATATTACATTTTCATATTATAACAGCTTTTTCAAAAACCCTTAACTCTACTTCAAATTATCTTTCTTTTTATCTCTCTCAACTGGCACAAATAGCATTATGTTTTTTTTGTGCAGTGGTGGTTGTCCATTGTATCTAACAATGACAGGAAGCCTGTGTGGGGGACTTTTTAAAATGGAAAAGATGCTGCACTGGGGCAGACCCTCTGCCTCAACCTTGGAAGTCTGGGATCAGTGGTACGATTAGTCGTCACAGCCAGGAGTTTCCTTGGTTGCAGTGGACGACCATAGTTTCTTCTGTGCCTCGCTATGCCCTTCACTCTCCACAAAGTGTTGCAGAACCACTTTCCAGGCTGTTGACTTTCACTGTTGATCTCTTCCACCCAGTCTGCCAGAGCTGGCTTCACGTGCTAGGACAGGCATGTCCCTATCTCACCAGGGTATGAGGCCTGTCAGCTACCCTCCCCTGCATAATTCATAGTAAGTTAAATTTATGTTAGCTTACATTCATCATGATTGTGTTGTTGCTGCAAAGTCTAATTTTCATGGCATTTGTATCCAGTATATACTGTATGGGCGACTGGGTGGAGATCAGTCTCTACCAAAGGAAGTGTAAGGCGTTCCTTCCCTCCTCTAGTCTGCAGATCATCCTTGCTTAGTCCACTGATCAGGGTCATGTGAAGCCATGGGAGCAGGTGGTGGATGGTCATACAAGCAGTTGGAACATATCACAAGCCCTGGTTATGCCACCACTGATACCAGGCATACAATCTCTGAAGAGTATTGATAATGGCTGGGGCCACCTGTCTTGCAAAGACACTGCCCAGAAGAAGGCAATGGCAAACCACTTCTGTAGAAAAATTTGTCTAGAACAATCACGGTCATGGAAAGACCATGATCGGCCACATCAGATGACACAGCACGTAATGATGATGATGATATACTCTATATGCCTTTGACAATAAATTTGAACTGGAGCTTGAAAGGTGTCAAGTACAAGCAAGTCCTTCCCCCCCCCCCCCAAAGACTTTCCCCATCATGCAACCATTTAACAGCAACAAATTATATTTATTAAGCACTTCTTAAATTCTTTTCTCTGTATTAAAGAACCTTAGATCCAATGAATTAGGGTTATTGTGAATCCACTGCTGTTTTGTGGACACACTACTCAGTTGTACCTGTTAAGTTGCCAGATGTCTGAACAATCTGTGAAATCTATGTTCTAATGATACGCACCCCACTCCTAATATAGAGCCTAGCAGCTGTGAGAAAGGACTGAGGCATCTGTCCCATGTACCAACAGTAACACAACTAATTTTTTTTTATCCATTACATATGGGGTGTTTCTTCTGTTATGATTTTAAATTAATGATAGACTGTGAAAAGTGGTATGGAATGTAATGATTAAGTTACTGAACTAGCTGTCAGTGACATATGTTTGAATCCAATCCTGTCAGTGGGAGATTCTAACTTCAAGGGATTCAATCAACCTAAAATGAAACTGTCTGATTATAGTTAAGTTCCAACCTGTTCACCAATGTTCTTCGGGGAAGAAACATTTCTGCTGTACTTAACATTCAAAATTCAAGTAATGCACACAAAATGCTGGAGGAAGTCAGCAGGCCAGGCGTCTATGGAAAAGAGTAGACAGTTGATGTTTTGGGCCGAGACCCTTCACCAGGACTGAAAGATTTGTCCTTCCAGCAGTTGACCATCTGTTCCATTTGCCTGTTACCTTCACTCTATTTCTATTGGGTCCTGTCCCCCAACTGTTCCCAGCTGCCCACCCACCTTCCTTATTTGGTTCCATGGGTCTTGGCCTGAAATGCCAACTGTTTACTCTTTTCCATCGATGCTGCCTGGCCTGCTGAGTTCCACCAGTATTTTGTGTGCATCACTTGTATTTCCAGCATCAGCAGATTTTCTCATGTTTGATTCAAAATTCAAGATAATTTAATGTTGCTTGCAGTACGCAAGTGTAAGGAAGAACAAAATAATTGCGATATACACAAGCGATTCTGCAAATGCTGAAAATTCAGAACAACACATACAAAATGCTGGAGGAACTCAGCAGGTCAGGCAGCAGCCATGGAGATGAATGAATAGCCATCAGATTGTGTTGAGACACTTCATCAGGACTTTGGGCTGAGAACTGATGAAGAGCCTCGGCTTGAAACCTTGACAATTTATTCCTCTCCATAGACGCTGCCTGAGCTGCTGAGATCCTCCAGCACTTTGTGTGTGTGATTATTACCTGTCTTCTCCTTTTGGCCTAAATGAGGGATATGTAATAGTTCCAGTAACATCTGCATTCTGAGGATGCGGTTTGGTATGAGAAAAGAAAAGGCTGTGAGATGAATCTATAACTGAGCAAGCCCATCACTGGGTCATTAAATCACACTGGCAGATTCCACAATAGATTTGAAGCATGTTGTCAACCAGCTGCATGTAGTTTGCTGCTCTGTAGTCGCCAAGGAAGTTATCAACAACATTCTCGAATGCCTTCCATGCGATTTTCTTTGCTCCCACTAGACGTCCTTAGAGTTGCCTGTCATTGATAACCTGTTTGATTTCTGGACAAATGAAAGTCCTTTCTTTAATCTTGGCATCAGCTATTCTGGGTAACATCTGTCTCCAATATCGAAATCCATCATGGAAATTTATAGTCTTTCTAACGCCTTTCCGGCCACACAGCATCTGCACTGCCTAAACCTGCCCAAGAATGCCTGGACAAGATAGAAAACTTTTCAGCTTACATCTGGCAACATTTTAAGGGACTTGAATTATGAATTGAAGTAACAAATACATGTGATTTCAAAAAAATGGTGTGTGATAGGGAAACTTCATGGTGGTTTTCATGATCTGTAGCCTAAGATCCATAAGGTACATCCAAAAGTATTCAGGAATCAAAATCTTTGTTGTCCAGTGTTACCTCCCCTCTATCTTTCAATCCAGATGTAGGCTCCTGATTCTTCATTTCCCCCCATTGATACTCACTGAGTTCCTCAAACAGTCCCTTTGCTCCATGTTCCAGTGTCTGCAAACCTTTATGACTCTAACGTTTGCGGTGATATCTAGCATGCAGATATCAAAATGGAATGAGAGAAATCTGTCAAAATTAGTCAAAAGGCAACAGAAAGTGATGGACACAGCACAGCCCATCGATGGCAAAGCCCTCCCCAGTATTGAACATATCTACATAGAGCATTCCTACAAAAATACAGCATCCATCATCAAAGATTCCCACCACCCAGGCCATGTCCTCATCTTGCTACCAGCAACAGGATGGACAGAAGCATTAGGTCCCACACCAGCAGGTTTAGAAATCGTTTTTATCCGACCATCAGCAGGCTCCTGAACCTGCGTCATCTGCCACTAGTCTGAACTGATTCAACAACCTACAGGCTCAATTTCCAGGAATCTTGACAAGTTATGTTCTCGGTATTATTTGCACAGTTTGTCTTTTTTTGCACATTGGTTGTTTGTCAGTCTTTCTCTGTTTATATATAGTTTTTCACAAATGCTATTGTATTTCATTTTTTTCTGTAAATGCCTCTGAGAAATTTCATCTTAAGGTAGTATATGGTAACATATACAGCACTGTGTAAAAGTCTCAGTCACATATGTATAGCTAGAGTGTCTAAGACTTTTACATAGTACTGTAGAAATTTTATGTATTGCACTGCACTGCTGTCACAAAACAAAAAAGTGTCATGACCCATGTGAGAGATGATAAACCTGATTCTGATATGGGTCCCTCTTGTGGACTGAGAGTAGAAATCATGGTTGGGAAAGGAGAAGGGAGAGGGGAAGGAGCAGGAAGCACCAGAGAAATAATCTGTAACGATCAATAAGCTAATTGTTTGGAACCAAGTGACCTCCCTGCTGTCTCAGGGTTGGATGTGTCTGTGTCTGCATCTGCACCACCCCCCACCGCTGACATTCCCTTTCTGCTACCTGTCCCATACCCCTCCCACGGCACTCCACCCTCGCCATTCTCGACACCATTTGCTTCCACCAGATTTATAAACTCATCCGTCACTCCACGTTGACAAGTACAGTACTGTACAAAACTCCTCAGCACCCTAGCTATAAGGTTTTATTTTATCTTATTTAGAGATGCAACACGGCAAAAGGCACTTAGAGTCCCTGCCGCCTAATTACACACGTGCGACTAATTAACCTATTAATCTGTATGTCTTTGGACTGTGGAAGGAAACTGGAACTCCCAAAGGAAACCCATGCAGTCATGAAGTGAACGTTCATACTCCTCACAGCCAGTGGCGAAATTCAACCCGAGTTGCCGGTGCTTTAATAGCGTGATGCTAACCACTTGCACTACAGTGCTGTCCCTAGACTTGTTTAATATCAGATCTATCATAGGGGGATGTGAGGGGTAAGATTTTTTACTCAGAGAATGGTGGATGTCTAGTATGGTGGTGGAGGCAATTATGTTAGAGGCTTTCAAGAGATGTTTGGATAGACACATGGATGTAAGGAAGATGGAGGGATAAGGACATGGTGTAGGTAGGAAGGGTTGGTGTTTGGGTGTATTTGATTTGCTTTTTAGCTGGTTTGACACAACTTTGTGGGGCAAATGACCTGTTCCTGACCCGTCCTGTTCCAGGCTCTATTGCAGCTTTGACTCTTTTGGATGGCTTCTGCACATCTGGATGAGATCGTAACAGTTGTAGCTCTCTGTCCAATTTACTGAGAACCCGGACTCTAGCTTGCAAATTAGAGGGCTATAAATTAAGTGATGTATAGTATTATCTGAAAAGTTATGATCCTCAAGGGTGTAATATTTAAAGAATCTCATGCCATGAGACCATTTGCGATTT
Source organism: Mobula birostris (assembly GCF_030028105.1). Classification (NCBI taxonomy): domain Eukaryota; kingdom Metazoa; phylum Chordata; class Chondrichthyes; order Myliobatiformes; family Myliobatidae; genus Mobula; species Mobula birostris. The sequence continues at coordinate 242,891,027 of NC_092370.1, forward strand.
GCAAGTAAGTCAGAAATCAATCTGGTGACGTTGTTTATTCACACATTTATTTTCAAAGAAGCAGGTGCAAAGTCATAAGGGGCCAGCGATAATTCAGAGATGTAGGAACATCCCTGTATAGTCTCTTCAAACCCCAAAGCATCAGTGCTCTGACGGTCTGTGATTCATTCCTGCCCATCGTATCTCTGTCACCGATTAGGAAGAAGCCATGCGTCAGGATTTAGAACATAGAAGAGTACAGCACAGAAGCAGGCCCCTCAGCCCACAATGTTGTGCCAAACCAAATAAATTAGTAATTATACGGTCAACCAAGAAAGAAAAGAACAGCAGTACCATCATCAACACCCAAATCCCTTCTCCCACACAAAAAAATGAACAAGAACGGAACAGGCATTTCGATCCCCGAATCCTCCTCCCGTGCACACAAAAAAAAACAAGAAAGATTGGGTGAAAAGCACCGAACATAAAAAACTATAAGTCTGAAAAAAAGTCTATAGTCCAAGTCCATATCCAAAATGCAAAAAACCTGGGTAAGACTCTCCGGGCCCAGTGGCAGGCCTTTCCCTCGCTGGCAGTGAATGATCCTACCAGTGATTAAAAGGCAGTCTCCCCTCTCCGTCAGTGAACAATACCACCAACATTCAAAAGGCAGTGTCCACTCCCTGGTAGCAATGTGATCTTACCAGTGATCAAAAAGCTGTCTCTCGTAGTTATCTGGAGAAGGAGAATTTCAGAGTTGTATATTATGATGATAAGTAACCTTTTGGACCTTTGACCTAATCCTTTCTGCCTACCCAATATCCATGTCTTTTAATTTCCTCACATTCATGTGCCTACCTAAAAAACTCTTAAAAGATGTTTAGAGGCCATGTGCTATCATGAGAGGCTGGATGAACTTGGGTTATTTTCTCTGGAGCGTCGGAGACTGAGGGGAGATCTAATAGAGGGTTATAAGATTATAAGAAGCATGGATAGAGTGGACAGAAAGTATCCGTCTCACAGGGTTGAAATATGTAATATCAAAGAGCATGCTTTGAAGGTGAGAGGGGGTAGGTTCAAAGGGGATGTGAGGGGTAAGTTTTTTACTCAGAGAGTCATGGATGCCTGGGATGCATCGCCTGGTATCATGGTAGAGGCAAATACATTAGAGGCTTTTAAGAGTCATTTAGGTTAACACATGAATGCGAGGAAAATGGAAGGGTATGGACATTGTATAGGCAGAAGGGATTAGTTTTATTGGCTATTTAGTTACTGACATGATTCATTTTGTACGATGTTTTGGGCCAAATGGCCTGTTCCTGTGCTGGGCTCTTCTAGTTCTAAGTCAGTAATGTACCTGGCTCTACAAATCTGGCTTTAAACCAGCTTTATTACCATGTATACCATGGAGTCAATCTTAGTCGCCAGGAGCACAAGGTCTTGCCGTCCATCCTTTACCGCCGTACATTCCTTGGGAGTCCTTGCTTATTTTGATCCCAGTATTTTGTGCTTTGTGCTTTGGACCAAAATTCGAGGTGAATTCCAGCCCTATATATCCTGTAATAGTAGTAGAGGTCAAAAAGTAAGAAATACTCAGCCAATCAGGCAGTAGCTCTGGAAGGGAAATATTGAGCCAACATTTTAGAACAGGGGCTCAAATGATGAGCTGAATGGTCTAACTCTACTTTTATGGACTCAGTACATCCCAGATAATGTTTTAATGGTAATTAGAACTGAGATAAAAGTTTCATTTTAGTCATTAATACTCAGGCTGTGGGTGATTATTGGCCATAATCTGTATATTAACACCAAATCTCTGGATTCAAGTGCAGTCTGTGGTTGATATCACACTGCAAAGTGAGTTCTTTTTGTCTTCATGGACTTAACCCATTTCTGAATTTACCCTGCATTTTTTCCAAGCTGGTTTTGTAAATATCTAGCCCAGATTTAATGAGTTCAAGCTGAAGTACTTTGAACCTTATAGGTCAGCTGTCTCCTTTTTTGAAGTGCCACCTACTTTCATTGGCTCAGAGGAAGCAATCAGAATACAAATAGCTATATCCTTTTGCACAATCAATCTCTCTTTATAATAAAACATACTGCATGCTTGGATGTCAGTTCTTTGCTCCTCTCAGTGACGAATGGAGATTTGTTGCAATGATGAATTCAGTCCTACCAGAACACAACTTAAGGGGAACATGAGGGGGAACTTCTTCACTCAGAAAATGGTGAGACTGTGGAATGACCTGCCAACGGAAATGGTGGATGCAGATTCGAGTTCAATATGTAGGAGAAATTTGGATAAGTACATGGATGGGAGGGGTATGAAGGGATGCGGTGAAGGTGTGGGTAGATGTGAATTGGCAGAATAATAGCAACACACACAAAAGTTGCTGGTGAACGCAGCAGACCAGGCAGCATCTCTAGGAAGAGGTACAGTTGACGTTTCCGGCCGAGACCCTTCGTCAGGACTAACTGAAGGAAGAGCTAGTAAGAGATTTGAAAGTGGGAGGGGGAGGGAGAGATCCGAAATGATAGGAGAAGACAGGAGGGGGAGGGATGGAGCCAAGAGCTGGACAGGTGATTGGCAAAAGGGATATAAGAGGATCATGGGACAGGAGGTCCGGGGAGATGGAAAAGGGGGAGGGGGGGAAATCCCAGAGGATGGGCAAGGGGTATAGTGAGAGGGACAGAGGGAGAAAAAGGAGAGAGAGAAGAAGAATGTGTGCATATAAATAAATAACGGATGGGGTACGAGGAGGAGGTGGGGCATTAGTGGAAGTTAGAGAAGTCAATGTTCATGCCATCAGGTTGGAGGCTACCCAGACGAAACGTCGACTGTACCTCTTCCTAGAGATGCTGCCTGGCCTTCTGCGTTCACCTGCAACTTTGTATGTGTTATTTGAAATTCCAGCATCTGCAGATTTCCTCGTATTTGCAGAATAATAGTTCAGCATGGACTACCTGAGCTTAAAGGCCTGTTTCTATACTTAGTGCTTCATGACTCTATGACTTCTATAACAGGAGTTATGCTTTGACCTGTGCAGCGTGACAAATTTAAAGGACCCATCGAGGAGTCATCAACAAAGCAATGGTGTTTATTTTCTGTCACGTAATCAATAAATGAGATCACTAGAAAGTGAATCTAGAACTTGTCATTTTTGATCAGTCAGATGTTACTTTACTCCACTGTGGTTTCACATAAGCTTTAAACGAGATATTAAGGAGAGATGATGAAGTCTGAAAATCCAGGAAACTGACATATGAAGAATGACTTCTATGTTAGATATCTTGTATCCTTCTTCCTAAGAATAACTGAGTTGATTGGAATTGGGATTGGTTTGTTTTTGTCACATGTACTGAGATACAGTGATACTTGTCTTCCATACTTCTCTTACAAATCAAATCATACACCATCATGATGTGCCATGTCGTAATGAAGCTTAGGAAAATAGAGGACTATGCAGTAGGGTAATCGAGGCTGTTTCTAGAGTAGGTTACATGGTTGGCACAACATTGTGGGCCGAAGAGCCTGGAATATGCAGTAGATTTTTATGATTCCTTGACATGGAGGATCATGGTCTTTCCATGACCATGATTGTTCTTGGCAAATTTCTCGACAGAAGTGGTTTGTTATTGCCTTCTTCTGGGCAGTGTGTTTACAAGACAGGTGATCCCAGCCATTATCAATACTCTTCGCAGATTGTCTGCCTGGTGTCAGTGGTCGCATAACCAGGGCTTGTGGTGAGACAGCAGCTACTCATAAGAGCATCCACCACCTGCTCCCGTGGCTTCACATGACCCTGATTGGTGGGGTGGCGGGGGGGGGGGGGGGGACATTAAGCTGGTGCTACACCTTGCCCGAGAGTGACCTGCAGGCTAGTGGAGGGAAAGAGCGTCTTACACCTTCTCTGGCAGAGGCATATCTCCACCTCATAGGACATTGAGGCCATGCAACGTAAAACAACGCAGAGTGAAGTGTAACAGCTACAGAGAAAGTGCACTGCAGGTAAGCAGTAAGTGCAAGATCATAACAAGATAGATTGTGAGGTTAAGAGTCCATTTTGACATAATAGGAAATGGTTCACTTGTCATAAAACAGCAGGATAAACGCTGTCTTTGAGCCTGATCATAGATGTTTTCAGGATTTTGGATCTTCTGCCCAGTGGGAGATGGGAGAAGAGGGAGTACCCAGGTGGGTGGGCCTTTGATTATGCTCACAAATGAAAGAAAATCTGCAGATGCTGGAAATCCAAGCAACACACACAAAATGCTGGAGGAACTCAGCAGGCCGGGCAACATCTGTGGAAAAGAGTACAGTCAACATTTTGAGCCCAGAGCCTTCGGCAGGACTGGCAAAAAATACGGAGGAGTAGATTTAAAAGGTGGGGGAGGGGAGAGAGAAACACCGGGTGCTAGGTGAAACCTGAGGTTCATCTCTCCCCCAACACACATCAAAGTTGCTGGTGAACACAGCAAGCCAGGCAGCATCTCTAGGAAGAGGTACAGTCGACGTTTCGGGCCGAGACCCTTCGTCAGGACTAACTGAGGGAAGAGTTAGTAAGAGACTTGAAAGTGGGAGGGGGAGGGGGAGATCCAAAATGATAGGAGAAGACAGGAGGGGGAGGGATGGAGCCAAGAGCTGGACAGGTGATAGGCAAAAGGGATATGAGAGGATCATGGGATAGGAGGCCCAGGGACAAAGAAAAGGGGGAGGGGGGAAAAACCCAGAGGATGGGAAAGGGGTATAATGAGAGGGACAGAGGGAGAAAAAGGAGAGAGAGAGAAAGAATGTATGTATATAAATAAATAACGGATGGGGTACGAGGGGCAGGTGGGGTCCACTGCCTCCTCTACTGTAAGCCACACTCAGGTTGGAGGAACAACACCTTATATTCCGTCTGGGTAGCCTCCAAACTGATGGCATGAACATTGACTTCTCTAACTTCCGCCAATGCCCCACCTCCCCCTCGTACCCCATCTCCTCTTGTAGGTGTATCTACATATTGTGTCAAGAAACCTTCTTGAATACACCTAACAAACTCCACCCCATCTAATCCCCTCGCTCTAGGGACACGCCAATCGATATTTGGGAAATTAAAATCTTCTACCATGACAACCCTGTTATTATTACACTTTTCCAGAATATGTCTCCCTATTTGCACCTCGATGTCCCTGTTATTATTGGGTGGTCTTTAAAAAAACACCCAGTAGAGTTATTGATCCCTTCCTGTTTCTAACTTCCACCCAGAGACTCTGTAGACAATACCTCCATGTCTTTCTCCTTTTCTGCAGCCGTGACACTATCCCTGATCAACAATGCCATGCCCCCACCTCTTTTGCCTCCCTCCCTGTCCTTTCTGAGAAGTAACAAGAGTTCAAGGCCAAGATCATCATCATTAGGTGCCACGTTGTATGGCGTGGACAAGCATAGTCTTTCCATGACCATGATCATTCTTGGCAAATTTTTCTACCCAGGTGGTTTGCCATTGCCTTCTTCTGGGCAGTGTCTTTACAAGACAGGTGAGCCCAGCCATTATCAATTCTCCTCAGATATTGTCTGCCTGGCATTAGTGATCAATCAACCAGGACTTCTGGCAAGCACCAGCTGCTCATACGACCATCCACCACCTGCTCTCATGGCTTCATGTGACCCTGATCAGGGAGGGGTGAGGGGGTTAAGCAGGTGACTTGTGGGCTAGTGGGGGAGAAGGAGCACCTTACACCTCCCTCGGTAGAGATATACTGTATCTCCACCCCACCACATGTGTGTTCTTATCAGGCTAAAATCCAGGTGTTATAAATTATAGGGTCCTGAAGAAGGGTCTCAGCCCAAATGTCAACTTTGGAAATTCTTTGACCTGGTGAGTTCCTCCAGCACTGTGTGTTACTTTGGATTTCCAGCATCTGCAAACCTTCTCATGTTTATAACTATAGGGTATCTAAGACATTGAACATCGGGAAAAGACAAAAAAGACTTTATTCCCAGGACTTTAAGAATACCTGATTGGGTAGGTAGGCAGAAGTTCATTTATCTTATATCCATTAGGGTCCTCAAGGTTCACAGACAGTCTAACAGTAGAACCAGGGCTAACAGGAATGAATTAATAGATGGCTCTATATGCAAAGGTTGTTTGAAGTTTGCACCCTTCTTCTGTGAATGGCAATGTTTAGATGATTATTAATTTTCTTAATGATGGTTAAAGGTAATTAATTTTAAACTTAATGCTGATAGAAATTCAGTAAAAAAAGGAATTCCAATGATTTGACTTGACAATAGGACTTGATTCAATGCCTTGACCAGTTGACTGATCTGTTCTTCCTATGTTCGTATAGCATTTGTAACATATACAGAATCAGTTAGATTGCAGGAACACATTCAGGAAACACTTCCTACATTACTGTATGGAGCTGAATCATGATCTACCTACAACAGATACCTGAAAGCCCGGACAATGCTATCAAAGATTTTTATGTTTCTTTATGTTTCATATGAGGGGTGATTGATATGTTTGTGGCCTAAGGTAGAAGGAGTCATTTTTAGAAAACCTAGCACATTTATTTTTCAACATAGTCCCTTCCTATATTTACACACTTAGTCCAGCGCTTGTGGAGCATACGGATCTTGGACCTTCAGAAAGTGTCTGCAGACAGGTGATTGATAAGTTTATGGTCTATGGTAGAAGGAGACGCGTTATACAGCTCTCGTTACATGCACATGCACGTCAACTCTTTGAGTGATTATGCAGAAAGTTTGAAGTTAATAACTCATCTCCTTCTACCTTAGGCCACAAACCTATCAATCACCCCTCGTAAGATATTTCTTATGTTCTTATGTTTAAGAAAGATTTTCAGGATCGGTTGGATGGACAGAAGCACTAACACCAGCGTACCGGAGAAGGCCAACATGAACAGCATCTCCACCAGGATAAAGCAACACTAACTCCGATGGATAGGAACTGTCATTCAGATACTTAACTCACTTCTCCCCAGACAGATCCTTTACTCTGAAAGTCAGTGAGCCTCTGATGAACAAAAGAACCACTTCAAAGGTAACATCGAAATTAGCCTGAAGAAATACAAGATTACATCTAAAAACTGGGAAGGCATTGCATTCAATAGATGAACCTGGAGGAAATTCATTCTAGGGGGAGCTGCAATGCATGAGAACGACCTCCGCTATGTCACGGAGAACAAGTGGCAGCTGCAAAAGGAGAAAATGAACAACAGAAAGACCCAACCACTGACCACAGGCACCACTTACTCATGTCTGTACTACACCAGAATATGTGGATTGTGGATCAGCCTCTACAGCCACTTAAAGACCCACAAATAGACAACCCTTGAGGAGAACATCTTACTTGACTCAAATATTTGCAAGAAACATATATTCAGGACAACCTGAGAGCTCAGCAATCTCTCTGTCCATGCATCCTTCACTATACCTTTTTTTTGCAAAGAATCAGACCTTTAGCCCATCTAGACTATGCTGACTCATTTTGCTGCCTAAACGTATCTACCTATACCTGTACCATAGCCCTCCATGCCCTCTCATACATCTATCCAAACTTCCCTTAAATGTTGAAATCAAGCCTGCACCCACCACTTCTACTGGCAGCTCGTTATATACTCTCACCACCCTCTGAGTGAAGAAGTTCCCCCTCAGCTTCCCTTTAAATATTTCACCTTTCATCCTAAACCCATGACCTCTATTTCTATTCACACCAAACCTCAGCGGAAAAAGCCTGCTTGCAATTATCCTATCGCAAATCAAAATCAAATTAAATCAGATCAAGTTTAATTAATAGATAAAGCCAAACAAAAGAGCATTCCTCTGGGGCAAAGTTGCAAAACAAACACAGCAAATTCAAAATAGTGAGCAAAAAAAACCCATATTCAGGCAAAAAAAGAACATATATAGTCCAAAACTCCGAGAAACACGTCCCACAAGTTGATGGTATAGTCTTCTGGCAGTGCGCAAATGCACTTAATCCAGTCTGTTATTCCACTAATTGCACATAGGAGGGCAGCACCTACAGGAGAAGCCAGCCCTTAGTTGAGCATGGATGCCATGCTACACCTCTGGCATCTCCTCATCTTGACTGCAGCAGCAGGCAAGCCTGCGGCTTGAGGCCTAGTCCTTGCTACAGCTGAGGCTACACAGTTCCCACATTGTCTGTCCCACCACCGAACATGGGAAACTGGCCTGCAGCATCTTACGTTATCAATGTCCAACAGAGTCTTGCGATTGCAAGAGAAACGTGCCAAACAATCATGCATGGTCACACTGCATGCCACCTTCGTGCACGTACTCTGATGCCTTTGAGTAGCAGGCAATGACATGATCTGCACCTAGGTCAGCTGCTCAGAACCCAGTCCAGCTCCTCCAACATCCTGGCCGGCTCCTCTGACAGGCCAGCTGGCTCCTTCTCCAAAAGGATGGCCAGCTCCTTCGACACCTCGTCCTGCTACATCAATGACACAAGTCCAGCTACCCTGATCAATGATTAGGTAGCACAACACTATTAGAGCTCGGGGTATAACTTTGAGGCTTCAGCAAAGAGAAGCTTCACTCAGAGAAAGCAAAGCTCAAGTTTTTTTCTTTCTCATCTTTATACCTGCTTAGCTAGGTAGAGACAACCGGCAGGATAGGGCAATGCTCCTCTTGCGAGATGTGGGAAGGCAGGGAGACCCCAATGTCCCTGACCACTACAACTACAAGAAGTGTATCCAGCTGCAGCTTCTAACAAACTGCGTTAAGGAGTTGGAGCTAGAACTGCATGAACTTTGTGTCATTCAGGAGGCTGAAGGGGCTGATAGATAGGACATATAAAGAGGTAGTTACACCCAAGGTGCAGGACACAGGAAACTTTGTGACAGTCACGGAGGAGAAAGGGGCCTAAAAGCCAATACAGAGTACCCCCGTGGACATCCCCTCAACAACAGGTCCATCACTATGGATACTATCGCGGTGATAATCTACATGTGGTTGGGTCTCCAGCGCTGAGTCTGTCTCTGTGACTCATACAGGAAGGGGGAAGAAGAGACATGCTGGAGTGAAAGGGGACATGTTAGTTAGGGGAATGGACAGGAGGTTCTGTTGACAAGAACGAGAGTCCCGGACAGTATAGATAGATGAAGAGAATGGGCAAAGAAATGGCAGGTGGAATACAGTGTCAGGAAGTGTCTGGTCATGATCAAATGATAGAAGCGATTAATCAACATTCTGAAACAAAATGAATTCTTAGATCTGAACCCTGGAGCCGCCCAGAGTAGACACAAGCTTCAAATTCAGTCCATCACGTTAGCGGGCCTGGAGCACAGCAGCCAGGGGCAATTTTCATAGCTTCACCGCTATGGAGAGATGAGTCACCAATGCGGGAGAGCAAGCAAAATCGGCTCTTACCTTTGATCCCAACACCCTGTCTTTCCAGCTTATCATTTAACTTGTCCAAACAGTGACTTATACCTCACACTATGACCCGGGCACAGCTGCAGAAAAAGGCTTCAGGCCTAGAGCACCCCACCCAGTGACTCACTATGGGCCAGATTTCGCGCCCCCCCCCCCCCACCAACCCCCAGCCCAAAGATGTTCTTGATTTCTCCAAAATGGTTTGGCCCCCAGAGCGATCCAATCTTGCACCCGGGCCAGCTGTAAGGGCATTGGAACTCCTCTGCCTTGACATCTCCTCTTCAAATGGGTCACTCCATCTGCATCAATTTTGCAATGTACCAGCATGGTTCATCCCTCGAATTCACTTCACCTTTGCTCCCCTCTTCATTGCTGGAGGTGATAATTTACTAAAATTTACTTCAGAAGAAAGTTATTGTTAGAAATGTTATTAGTCAAATTCCTTGCCTTTTGAACTACCAGTCAGCTGTCGCACATGTTCGGTAGCGCGATCCTAAACTGGAAGTAAATAAGTATAATAACTTAAACCGGAGATAAATGCATAAAGTATTTATAACTTATTGATGATGGAAGTAGGCAAAGATTTTGGAGTCCAGTACAGTTCAGATGAAGAACAACCTGCATTATTCACGTGCCAGAAATCAGAATTAGAGAGTTATAGAGAGAAACAGCACAGAAACAGGTGCATTGACCCACTAGATCCAAACTGACCATCAACCATACACTTGCACTAATCCTATGTTAATCCTATTTGTAATTTCCCCATAGTTTCATTAGCTTCCCCCTCCCACCAAGATAATTGCCTGAGCCAATATACAGTGGCCTGTTAGCCCATTGATTTGTATAAGTACACAGTAGTGCAAGAGGTAGTCGATATTGTGCCCTAGGTGAGGTACGATTCTGGTTGCACAGGTTAGTTCATGAACTGAATGGATGTAGCAAAGTAGCTCTTCCTGCACCTGACGACTTGGGGCTTCAGGCTTTTTTGTCCTTCTGCCTTAAAGAAGATGGTGTGACCTGGATGGTGCAGCTCCTTGACGATAGATGCCACTTTCTTGAGGCAGCAGCTCCTGAAGATGGCAGGTAGAGTTGTGCTCCTGATAGACCAGATTGTGGCTATTACTCACTGCAGCTTCTAGCATTCTCGTCTGTACAGATTACCCTACCAGGCCTTGTTGCAACAGATCAGGATACATTCAATAGCGCATCTGCAGAAGTCTATTTAAATATTTGGTGACATTCCAAATCTCCTTAACCTTCGAACGAAATATACCTTCTTCCCCACCGTGGTAGAATCTGAGCACTCACGATGATCTCAGTAGTCACCTCAAAACCTTCAGAAATGAAGTGGAAGAAAGTCATCCTCGATCGTCAGGAATGGCCCAAGAAGAATAAGACAAATTGCTGGCTGACCATTTGTAATTTTATAATGACAGAGTAACAAAAAAAGACAGATCAAAAGAAATTGGAGATTACTGTTGAAAATAAGATCAGGCAAGTAATTTAACACACCGGTTTAACATTCCTGTCTGCTGTTTCAATCATGCCATTAGCCTGATCATCTTAAAAGTGTTTGAATCCTCTGTTATAATAGCAGACACAGAAATGTCATGGAAACCTATTAAGGCTTGGTCCTCTCACTCACCAGCAATAATTTCTAGCATCATCTTTTTTAACGTTTTGAAACAAAAATTGCTTCGAATGCACAGCAGGTTAATGATACCATAAAGGAGGGAATGACAGGTTAATGGCTCAACATAATCGTTTATCAAAGCTCAGTTTCAAGGGTTTTGTTTTGAAACTATTGCTTACAATTAAGTCTCAATGCTGCTTGATCTTTTTTTTAAAATAGCTCTATTATCTTATGCTTTACTTTGCCTGCCTTCCTACACCTTCTTCAGCTCCCATTTCCCCCAACATTAACATCATTGCCAGGATAGAGATGAAGGAGTTTTCTATTTGAAAATGGTATGAGCTGCTGAATGGAATCATTTAGCACAGGGGTTCTTAGCCTTTTTTGTACCATGGGTCCCTTTGGCAGTCCAGGGAAGCCTACGACTCCTCAGAATTATGCATTTAAATATATAAAATACAAATTAAGCCAATTGTATATTATATGTTGCAAAACTTTAACAAACAATAAAAATGACTCACCTCCTTCTACGCATTGAATTATAAGCAATTGTAGACAGGGAATATTGGAGATCAACGTAGATGTCTGGGTCACAAACTTGAGAACATGTGACTTCCCCATTTGGTGGTTGAACGACTACTAGGCGCAAAGCTGCCCAATAGTTGGCCGGCTACATCACACAAGTGTCTTCAGATGGGAAGACAACGATCACATCAATCTAGTGGTGTGTCTAATCAATACCGTAACTTCAAATAGTGATGAGCATGCCATAAAAGACATTTTAAGATATTTGTAACAACTGTAATGTGCCTACATTCATAACTGAAAGAATAGCAAAATTTCAGTTAGAGGTTAGTGAAAATAAAGATGTTAATTTTTTTTCCACCCAAGTTCACAGAACCCCTGGAATCTATCCGTGAATTCCCGAGGGGTCCGTAAACCCCAAGTTAAAGAGGTCTGATTTAGTGGCATCTTAGAAATGTATTTTTTAAATTCTGCTGTGGATGCTCCCAAGCTCGGCTGCAAGAGAAGGGTTGCACATGGGACTAGCAACCCCATCCTGTAAAAACCCAGATCTACAGGATCACACACAGATGTTCCAAAGACCTCATACCTGGGAGATGGATGGTCTACACCTGGGGATAAATTGAAAGACTGACTCAGGGCAGAGGACTCTGGTATGCCCCAGTAGGGGTAATAGGCTTAATATAATAGAACATAGAACATGGAAATCTACAGCACATTACAAGCCCTTCAGCCCACGATGTTGTGCTGACCATGTAACCTACTCTAGAAATCATCTAGAATTTCCCTACAGCATAGTTCTCTAATTTTCTAAGCTCCATGTACCTATCTAAGAGTTTCTTAAAAGACCCTATTGTATCCACCTCTACCACTATCGCTGGCAGTACATTCCATGCACCCACCAACGCTCTCTGTGTGAAAAACTTAGCTCTGACATCTCCCTTGTACCTACTTCTAAGCACCTTTAAACTATAGCCCTTCATGTTAGCTATTTCAACCCTCGGAAAAAGCCTCTGACTATCCACACAATCAATGCCTCTCATCATCTTATACACCTCTATCAGGTCACCTCTCATCTTATGTAAATTTTGATGACGGGAGGAGAGAGTGCAGCGCACTGCGCGTGCGCAGCTCTCCAGTGAAAAATGATATAGAATCTGTTAAATAGGGGCCATGGACAATTCTGATTTGGTGGAAACAGACATGAAAGCACAGAGGAACATCTGGAGAAATTTCTGAAACGCCCGTTCGCTGCTTTCATTACTGCGCGATAGTGAATCTCCGGAGGGAAGGCCTCAAAATCCCTGGCTTTGCCTGCTGTTGGCGACCGAGATTGAGGTTGAATCGCTCGGATAGAGATGGTGCCCAGTACTCGTTGTCAGAGAGCTGATCAGAGGCTCTACTCTAGAAATCATCTAGAATTTCCCTACAGCTACAACAAAGTTTTCGGACAACTCAGAGTCGGACTGTGGTCGGGCATGCCAGGGAGAGTTTTTCTTCCTTCTCCCGTCTGCGTGAGATGTGGGACATTTGAGAGACTTTGAACTTTTTGCTGTGCTCATGGACTGTTCTTCATCAAGTTATGGTATTGTTGAACTGTTGTAACTATATGTTATAATTAAGTGGTTTTGTTAGTTTTTCAGTCTTGGTCTGTCCTGTGTTTTGTGATATCACACCGGAGGAAATATTGTATCATTTCTTAATGCATGCATTCCTAAATGACAATAAAAGAGGACTGCGTGTCTCCATAATCTAAAAAAAATGACATCCCATTGTCTCTGCTGTACACCCTTGACAGGTGGATTAGTGAGTCAATGTCTCTTTCAATTCTGGCATACAGCTTGATGTCATCCATGTACAGGAGGTGGCTGATGGTCACTCCATTCTTGAACCTGTACCAATATCCACTCTTTGAGATGATCTGGCTGAGGCGGTTTAAGCCTATGCAGAATGGCAGTGGGGATCATGGATCACCCTGGTATATTCCACATCTGATGGGCACTATTGGCTTTGAGTAAACTTCTAGCATTGTCCTCCAATGGCCCATTGAGATCTTGATGAAAGTCCTCAGTATCTTGTTAACCTTGTACAGAGAAAAGTATTCCAAGACCCATGTGTGGGGCATTGGGTCTTATGCTTTCTGGTAGTTGATCCAGGCAGTGCTTAAATTGGTTTGCCTGGTCTTGGAGTCTCACTTCACTGCTTTGTCTACCAGTACTTGGTACTTGGAGTCTTTGGTTCCAATATCAATTCCCCTCTGAGCAAGATTCAGGAAGTTACACATATGTTCCTTCAGCTTGGTCGCTATGATGCCTGACAGGAGCTTCCGTGTTGTTGACAGGCAGGTGATGGGCTGTTAGTTTGATAGTATTTCTCCTTTGTGAGGATGCTTCATTATGAGTACTATCCTTCCTTGAGTTACTCAATCAAGATGGAAGCTTGCTTCAAGCAACTGGTTCATTTGAGCTGCCAGCTGTGTATGTAATGCTGTTAGTTTCTCCAGCCAATAGGAGTGGTCACGTCAGGCCCTAGTGATGTCCAGTTCTTCATATTTGCTGCCTGTTGCTGGGCATCTACTGCTGTGATAATAACTAGTTGTTCCTCTGGGAGGTGCAGAGGCTTGTAATTATAATTTTATTATCATTATTTATTGCAATGTACTGCTGCTGCAAAACAATGAATTCCACTACATATGCCAGTGATATTAAACCTGATTCTGATTCACTTAATGAATTCAATATCTCATCCATATTGAGGAGGAATTTCTTTAACCAGAAAGTGGTGAATCTGTGGAATTCATTGCCACAGGCAGCTATGGAAGCCAGGTCATTGGGTATATCTAAGGCAAAGGTTGATAGGTTCTTGATTAGTAAGGGCATGAAGGGATGTGGGGGGGGGGGGGAATGGGGGAAGGCAGAAGACTGAGACTGAGAGGGAAATGGATCAGCCATGATAAAATGGTGGAAAAGACTCAAGGGGCCAAATGGCCTGTCTGCTCCAATATTTTATGGTCTTATAATCAATTTAAGATGGAGGAACAAACATCCTGTCTTCCTTTTATACATACATATTACAACCACCTGGTCTCAATACTGGGGGCTAATTTCATATGAAAAGCCATTCCAGCATCTGTATTTCATAACCATTATGTATCCCATGACTTCTAATACTTCCTCCTTCTTAGTAATGTCTCACTCTTGATTATCCACATGCTCCTTGAGCTTAATATCTGCCTTGTCTTCCTTGGTGATTATCATTGATAAGTATTAATTTTGGTCCTTCCCCACATCGTCTGTCTCCACACATAGATTACCCCATTCATCCTTAAGGGGGACCACTGTTTCCATGGCTACCCTCTAGTTCCAAGTATGCTTATAAAATGTCCAGTCATTCTCCTTAATTTTACTTGCTAAGGATATTTCATGGATCTTCTGAGGTTTTCTCCTACACATTCCAGATTTTTCAGGAGATGTAGCTCATTCCTAAGTGCCTTTATTTGCCATATGTTTCCATTATTTCCATTACAACAGGATAATGTCCTATACACACCTCAAAATCCACAATGGACTACCTCAAGAGGCGCAAGCTGAAGGTTTTGCCATGGCCCTCACAGTCCCCTGACCTAAACATCATCCAGAATCTGTGGATAGACCTCAAAAGAGCAGTGCATGCAAGACGACCGAAGAATCTCACAGAACCAGAAGCTTTTTGCAAGGAAGAATGGGCAAAAATCCTCCAAACAAGAGTTGAAGGACTCTTAGCTCGCTACAAAAAGCGTTTACAATCTGTGATACTTGCCAAAGGGGGTGTTACTAAGTACTGACGATGCAGGGTGCCAAAACTTTTGCTTCAGGCCCTTTTCCATTTTGTTATTTTGAAATTGTAAAAGATGGAAATAAAAAAAGTAATACTGCTTAAAATATTAAAGAAATATGTCATCTTTAACTTTATGCCTTTTGGAAATTAGTTCATCTTTTACTTGTTTAGCTATTCACAGTAACAGAAATTTTGACACATTTCTTTAATATTTTAAGCAAGTAAACTTTTTTATTTCCATCTTTCACAATTTCAAAATAACAAAAAAGGAAAAGAGCCCGAAGTATCACAGCTTGTAAATGATTTCCGTAGTCAGATAAGTCTTTCAATTCTTGTTTGGGGGATTTTCTCCCATTCTTCCTTGCAAAAGGCTTCTAGTTCTGTGAGATTCTTGGGCCCTCTTGCATGCACTGCTCTTTTGAGGTCTATCCACAGATTCTCGATGATGTTTAGGTCAGGAGACTGTGAGGGCCACAGTAAAACCTTCAGCTTGCACCTCTTGAGGTAGTCCATTGTGGATTTTGAGGTGTGTTTAGGATCCTTATCATGTTATAAAAGCAACCCTCTTTTCATCTTTGACTTCTTTACAGACGATGTGATGTTTGCTTCCAGAATTTGCTGGTATTTAATTGAATTCATTCCTCACTCTACCAGTGAAATGTTCCCCGTGCCACTGGCTGCAACACAAGCCCAAAGCATGATCGATCCAGCCCGGTGCTTAACAGTTGGAGAGGTGTTCTTTTCATGAAATTCTGCAAGCTTTTTTCTCCAAACATACCTTTGCTCATTGCGGCCAAAAAGTTCTATTTTAACTTCATCAGTCCACAGGACTTGTTTCCAAAATGCATCAGGCTTGTTTAGATGTTCCTTTGCAAACTTCTGATGCTGAATTTTGTGGTGAGGTCATCAGGTTTTCTTCTGATGACTCTTCCATGAAGGTCATATTTGTGCAGGTGTTGCTGCACAGTAGAACAGTGCACCACCACTCCAGAGTCTGCTAAATCTTCCTGAAGGTCTTTTGCAGTCAAACGGGGGTTTTGATTTGCCTTTCTAGCAATCCTACGAGCAGTTCTCTTGGAAAGTTTTCTTGGTCTTCCAGACTTCAACTTGACCTCCATCATTCCTGTTAACTGCCACTTCTTAATTACATTACGAACTGAAGAAACGGCTACCTGAAAATGCTTTGCTATCTTCTTATAGCCTTCTCCTGCTTTGTGGACATCATTTATTTTAATTTTCAGAGTGCTAGGCAGCTGCTTAGAGGAGCCCATGGCTGCTGATTGTTGGGACAAGGTTTGAGAAGTCAGGGTATTTGTAAAGCTTTGAAATTTGCATCACCTCGCCTTTCCTAAAGATGACTGTGAACAAGACATCGCCCTAACAAGCTATTTAAGGTCTGAGATCTTGGTAAAAGTTATCTGAGAGCTCAAATCTCTTGGGGTGCCCAAACTTTTGCATGGTGCTCCTTTCCTTTTTTTTCCACTCTAAAATTGTACAAAACAAAAATAATACACTAATCTTGCTTCTGATCTTATGTCACCTCTTTCTAAGGATTTGATTTCTTTTTTTTATAAACAGAGCTATGGCACCTGTTCTGCCTACCTGCCCGTCCTTTCAATAAATTGTGTATCCTTGGATGTTAAACTCCCTACTATGATCTTCTTTTAGCCTCAACTCAGTGATGACTACAACGTGATATCTGCCAATCTCTAACTGTGCCACAAGATCATCTACCTTATTCTATATACTGTATGCATTCAAATATACCACTTTCAGTCCTGTATTCATCACCACAACCTGTGTTGGGGAGCCTTGCCCCACAACCTGGTCAAGTTCTACCACCAGACCGAGACTGCAGCCTTGCCCCATCAAGATAAGGAACTGTCTATCGTTGGGTTGGAACCGTTTCTGTGTCCATGCCTTTGCTAGGTAAGTCCGGCCGTTTGCCACTACCTAGTGTTGGGAACCATCTCTGTGTCCACGCCTTCGCTAGGTAGGTCCGGCCATTTTCCACTAGCTAGTGATGGGAACCGCCTCTGTGTCCATACCTGCACGAGGTAGGTCCGGCCATTTGCCACTACCTAGTGTTGGGAACTATCGTGTCGTGTTCAGCGTTCTGTGTAGAGCCCTGGCCCTAAGCCTGTTCCCAAGGAGGGGTCCTGGCTCTGTGTTCCATGTCCCTGTATTTCTGTCTCTCAAGTCCAAGGCTCTGTGCTCCCGTGCTCTAGGCCAAGGCTCCGTGTTCCCGTGCTCTAGACCAAGGCTCTGTGTTCCTGTCCTCCCCAAGACCAAGGCTCTGTGTTCTGCGTTCCTGTCGTTTCAAGTCCAAGGTTCCGAGGTTCCTGTCGTCCCCAGTCCAAGGCTCATCCTGTGCTGGAGTTCCCTCGTCATGTCCTTGCCTTGAAGAACCCAAGCCTCATCATGTCCTCGCCACGAAGAACCCAACCCATGTCCAGTCCTGTAGCCACGTCATGTCCTCGCCTTGTTCCGGGGTCCAAGCCTGAGTCAAGACCCAGGTCCTGGGTCCATGTCCAGTCTCCAGCTCGGAGTCCAAGCCCAGGCTCCTAGTTCCCAGTTCCTTGTCCAGGTCCCACTTGCCTAGCCAATGTCTTAGCCCAAGTCTGTGTTCTTGTCTCAGCTCTCTAGCCAAGTCTTGTTCCTAGTACTTCAGTGACTGTGTCTTGGATTTGGGTCCGCCACCAGTGCCCCCTTATGACACTGTTACATCCCTCTGTCTGTAATTTTGCCCTATCATTTTCTCACAGCCTTACTACATACTGTATCTAGTTGTACACCAACTGCACCATCCTCAGCCCTTTAATCCTCCTCCTCCTCCTCTAGCAAACCTGTCAGTAAAGATATTGGTCTCTCTTGGGTTCAGGTGTAACTCAATCTTTTTGTACAGCTCATACCTTCCTCAGAAGAGATTCCAATGATCCAAAAATCTGAAATGCTGCTCCCTGTACCAATTCCTGAGCCACTCATTCATCTGCCAGATCATCTATTCATACCCTCACTGGCACATGTCACAGGCAGCAACCCGGAGATTTTAATGTTATTTTTCCTTTTCAAGGTGGATGAGCTTCTGTTGGAGACCATGATCTACAGTTGCACTCAAACAGCTGTTCTTACTGTGGCGGGTTTCCATTTCCAAAGTTTGCCATCCAGCCATTTTTCAATATCTCCAGGAGCAGCTTGTAAGATGGGCGCCTCGGGGTGTGGCCTAGCACGGCCCTCTGAACTTAATTCCTCTCCAGAGTCTCCTCTCCTGCTGTTGAAGGGCACCTCTCTGTCCCTTGTTATTGGAGAGAGAGCCTGTGGCATGTTGGGTGAACAATGGTTTTTGTTGGACTGCAGATCACGGTCTCTGTTTGGAGGTTTTATTACTGCTTACTTGGTGGGTGGTGAGTGCTGATGCCTCCTGCTGGGACAAGTGGGAGGACGGGGAGGGGGGAGGGTTGATGCTTTGGAGCTGCTTGTGCATGGGAGCGGGCTGTGGGCTTGGGGTTCTAACGTTTTTCTGTCATTCATTCTTTGTTTTTTTTTGTTTTGTGGATATCTGCGACGGTCGTCTATTGTGGAGGTCATATATCGCATAAATTCTTTCATATTAAATGGAACAATTGAACTATGGAAGTATTACTACCCTGGAAGTCTTACTTTTCAGCTTACTACCTATCTCCTTATGTTCTCTCCTCAGGAACCCCTCCTTTTTCCTACTAATGTCGTTGGTCCCAATATGTACCATGACTTCCAGCTGTTCACCCTCCCTGCTTGGAATGCTGCAGAGTTGATCCAAAATATCCCTGACTGTTGCACCTGGGAGGCTACGAATTATCTTGGTGTCTCTTTCATGTCCACAGAATCTTGTGTCTGCTCCTCTAATTATGGAATCCACAGTCACTACTGCAGCCCTCTTTTCCCTCTTGGCCTTCTGATCCACAAAGCCAGACTTAGTGTCAGAGACCAGGTTTCTGTGGATCCCCCTCGGTAGGTTGTTCCTCCCAACAGTATCCCGAGTAGTACACTTATTGTTGAGGGGAATAGCCACAGGATACTCTGCACTGGCTACCTATTCCCTCTCCCTCTCCTGACAGTCACCCAGGTAACTGCCCCCTGCAACTCAGAGGTGAGTACTTCCCTGTAGCTCCTACCCATCACCCCCTCAGTTTCCTGTATGAACTGAAGCTCATCCAGCTGCAACTCCAGTTCCTTAACACGGTCTCGAAGGAGCACGACTTTGATGCACTTTGTGCAGATGTAGTTACAGTATCAGGGAGACTGGAGGTCACCTGAAGTTCCCACATCTCACAGAAGGAACATACCACTATCTCTGGTCAATGTGGTTTTACACTGATTCTATAGTATTTCTTTGTTCTACTGTGAATCTTTGCAGGAAAATGAAACTCAGATTATTTTATGGTGAGGTATGTATTTTGATAATAAATTTACTTTGAACTTTTAACTTTTAACCTTAAATAGAAGTCCAAAAGGACCAGAATGATAAGGCTCTGGACAGTGAGCTGGATTAAGGGAATACATCGGATTCCGGTTCATTGGGACCAGTACATATTGGCCCAATTAAGCAGCTGTCCTAATTAGCTGAAGTTTCATGGCAATAGTTTTAAAAAGACAAACTACCACTTAACAGAGTAACAAAATATATATTTTAATGAAGTACAGATCAAATCCTACCAATACAGTACTATAAAACTGTGTATTAGTTCCTAACAGTAATTGGCAGAGGAATTCACACAGTGTACGCTGTTGTGTTGGTTTGATTGACTGTAAATGAACCAAACCAACACTGACAACAAGTGCAGATAATGGATTGCCTTCATTGCCTTCCTGCATGAAGTAGTGTCAGAAATCACTGCTTTTTAATTTAGCATTCATCGGCCCAAATTAATCACATAATAGAAGCATACGCAACCAACTGACGCTATTTTAAACCGTTCGCTCTAAGCACAGTAAGTGTCTAACAACCACTGCAAACTCTGCCATCTTCATCAAGGATGATGCCTGGGCATGTCTAGTTCAGTGGTATTTATGCCCCCTTTTTCCCATCCCTCCTGATTAGTCCTCGTCTAATCAGGTTTCCACTCTCCCACCTTGTTTACAATTAAATTCCAGTTCTTACATAGAGCAAGACCTTCATCTTTTTAAAAATTAATTTCCTCTAGTTTTACTTCCTTTACCAAGTGTTCCCAAAAGCCATTGGCATGACACAGTAGTTTTGTGCCGTCAAAGTCAATCCTATGGCCATGGCGAATGCAATGTTCTACTGCCAATTTCTCCAGGTAACCCAAATGGATACACCTCCTGTGATCCTCGATGCAGGTTTCCACTGTGCATCCCATCAGGCCTACGTATGCTGATCTGCATTCATAGGGAATCCTGCAAATGCCAGCCGACCGGAATCGTAGATCACCTTTAACCCACATTAGCTGTGATTTGAGCTTCCTTATGGGTTTATGGATGGTATTAATCTGGTATTTTTTCAAGATCCTGGCAATCCTTCCAGAAACTGTGAAAATATTGGAAGACAAGCAGTAACAATGAATGGGCTCCTCCTCATTGTTAGGTTTCCTGGTTTTTCCATTGGACCTTTTAAGGGTCAGATTTATTTCCTTCACCTTGTAGCCGTTCTGTAGGAATGTTGTGCATAATCATCTTATTTCCCCAGGGAGACTCTCTGAGTCAGAAATAGATTATAGTTTCTGGAAGGATTGCTGGGATCCTGAAGAAATACTGGGTTTCTGTGCCGCACCAATGGCTTTTGGAACTGCCTGGTAAAGGAAGCCATTGAAATAAAAGTAGAAGAAAATAATTTTAACAAAGACGAAGATCTCGCTCTAGTAAGAAATGGAATTCGACTGTAAACAAGGTGAGAAAGCAGAAAACTGATTTGATGAGGACTAACCAATCAGGATGGATGGACTACAGGGGGAATAAATACCACCGAACTAGACATGCCCCAGGCATCATCCCTGACGAAGATGGCAGAGTTTGTCATTGAAACGTCAGTTATAATCAATGCCTGTATCTGGCTGGAAGCCTGAGAAAAGTTTATTCATCATATACACTGGTAAAGTGTTTGAACATTTTTCAAGAGGCATAATGTCCCAAATAAATGAAGGAAATACCGTCTGTTTCCTCAATGAGTTTTTGTTCTTTAGTAGTTGTCCTAAATAAACAGCTGCCCGATTAACCAATGGCCTAATTAATTGGACACAGAGACTGAATTCTATTCTCCTTTTATCCCATAAATTTCTAAATCTATGAAAAGGATGAATTTGGGGTCATTTGTGGGAGGATGGATTTTAATGGTGAAGAAAAAAAAACTGCCACAAGGATATTAGGAGATCATTTAAGAGAAGTGGCTATGTGATTGAAAGTCATGCCATTATTTTACTTTGGCATATACTGCCTTGAAGTACCCATAAAATGGATTTCTGGCACTCAAGTGAATGGTCACGCTGATCACTAATTCCAGTAAATTTCAGAAGAATATGACACAATAAAAGCTGAAATATATCATATGGCTCCTCAAGCCTTTTTTAACCATTGAATATGATGATAGCTCAACCTATCCTGAATTCAATTCCTCCTTCCTGCATTCTGTTCGCTCTGGCCATCCAAAACTCCCAGTTGCATACCATTTCAACTCCCCTTCCCACTCCCACTGTGTCCTTTCTCGGCATTCTGTACTGCCAGAGTGAGGCCAAATGCAAACGTGAAGAACTATACCTCATATTCTGCCCTGCAATCCAACTGTATGAGCATTGAAGGTTCTAACTTCAGGTAACCTTTGCCTCCTGAGTTTCTCCCTCTCGCTCTTTCGACTTGTGATCCAGTTATGTCCTCCCACTCTCCTTCTACCTACACCCCCTTTACCTGTATTACCTCGCCTCCATCATGTTTTCTTCCCTCTCCTCCATCCACCCATCTTTACCCACATTCTTTTCCCACTAGTTGCTTCCCATCTGGTTCCATCTACTGACCATCCCTCTCTTATAAAGTATGGTACTAATGATCACCTTCTCAGTTATCAGAGACCAGAATTTTCATCTCTCGTAATTTTCATCTTCCATCCTTTGTCTCCTTCTTCACCCTCCTCTTGCCTCAGCTGACTTTTCTTTCCACCGACCCTCCCTTTTCCCTTCCTTGTCTGTTTGCACCAGTATCGCTGTGTCCCCTCCGGGCACAGGCAAGGCCCTGGAGGAATGGCGAGTGGCTAATGTTGTACCTCTATTTAAGAAGGGAGCAAGGGAAAATCCTGGAAACGATAGACCGCTGAGTCTCACATTAGCAAAGCGTACAGCTTTGGTCACCCCAGATAAAATCTTCTCAGGCTTCAAGCTGGATACAGTTATCAATTATAATCGACATTTCGATGATAAACTCTGCCATCTTCATCAGGGTTGATGCAGGGCAGGTCTAGTCAGGTGATATTTTTATCCTCATAGTCCATCCCTCCTGATTGGTTATCCATCCTCCTCATCCAATCAGGTTTCTGCAGATCCACCTTGTTTACAATCAAATTCCAGTTCTTACTTAGAGCAAGACCGTCTTTGTTAAAATTCGTTTTCTCTTGTTTTATTCAATGGCTTCCTTCACCAGGCAGTCCCTAAAGCCATTGGCACAGCACAGTAGTTTTGTGCCGTCAAAGTCAATCCTATGGCCATTGCAAATGCACTGTTCTGCCACCACCGATTTCTCTGGGTAACCCAAAAAGATACACCTCCTGTGGCCTTTGACTCGGGTTTCCACTGGGCCGATATAGGCTGCTCTGCATTCACAGAGAATCCTGTAAACGCCAGCTATCCTGAGTCCCAGGTCACCTTTAACCTGCATAAGCTGTGATTTGAGCTTCCTTACAGGTTTGTGGATGGCATTAATCCAGTATTTCTTCAGGACCCTGGCGATCCTTCCTGAAACCATGGAAATATAGGGAAGTAGCAATGGGTTCCATCTTGTTAGGTGTCCTGGTTTTTCTGTTGGTCATTTTAAGAGCCTGATTGATTTCCTTCACCTTGTCGTCATTCTGTAGGAACATAGTGTGTAATCATCTTATTTCCTCTCCGGGTACGAAATAGCTTTTACACAGTTAATTAAAGTGGAAAGGACTACTCTACTTGGGAGGTGTGATGGTGGATGTTTAGTCAGTGGGTTAGATTCTCCGACTTACTACCTCACTAAGCATTTAATGATCATACTGTCTCCCTTTTTTGGGGGCTGTGAGCATCATATCACAAATTAGACCAACTTCGTTAAAGCTATAACCAAAATCTAGCAGATGCTGGAGGACATAATGGTCACTTTCAACAGGGTGACCCTGTTCACGAGAGTTCTCATTAAAGAGATCTTGATCCTCCAGCAGTCTAGGTTTGATAAGGATATCATTGACCTGTTTGAACACACCCTTACATCAATGCACTTCCTCCATGTGGAGAACAACTATGAACAAACATAGGGAGTGGCCATGGGATCAGCTTGTCACTGGCAATTATTAATTTCTACATGGAGGACTTTGAGGAGAGGACTCTGAGTTCATCGTCCTTACGCCTCAAATGCTTCTTCAGATACATCAATGACACTTATTTAGTGTGGCATTACGGACTTCAGGCACTTCAACAGTCCCACGATCTTCTGAAAATCCAAATATTCAATTTAGGATGGAGATGGAGAAGAATGGTTGCCTCCCATTCCTGGACATTCTAACACGATGGAAACCGGACAGTGTCTTCGGATGTGGCATCTACCGGAAACCAACTCATGTGGACATATATCTCAACAATAACAGCAACATCATGCCTCCCAAGGTAGAGCGGTTCTTTCTACTTTGATTAACCATGCGAAAACTAATTCCGACCCGGAGATTGTCCACGAAGAAATAAGATGTTTCCATGCAACTTTCCAACAGAATGGCTACAAGGTGAAAGAAATCAATCAGGCTCTTAAAAGGGTCGATGGAAAAACCAGGAAACCTAACAATGAGGAGGAACCTGTCGCTACCACCTGTCTTCCCTATATTTCCACGGTTTCTAGAAGGGTCACCAGGATTCTGAAGAAACACTGGATTAATACCATCACAAACCTGTAAGGAAGCTCGAATCACAGCTTATGGAGGTCAAAGATGACCTGGGATTCAGGAAGGCTGGCGCTTACAGGATTCCTCGTAACCTTATCTTTAAAATCCCTATAACCCAGGACATGCCCTCTTCTCATTGCTACCATCAAGGAGGAGGTACAGGAACCTGAAGACATACACTTACTGTTTCAGGAACAGTTTCATCCCCTCTAGCATCAGATTCTTTCCTCTTTTTGCACTACTTAGTTAATTTTTTAAGTATATTTCTTTTTGTAATTTATAGTTATTATTACGTGTTGCATTGTACTGCTGTTGCAGAACAACAAATTTCTTGATAGGCTGATGCCAATGATATTAAAACGGATTCTGATTCTGATAATTATTAATTTAATAATATTTACTGCTTCTTGCGGATGCAAATATTCAAACATTCTATTTGTGAAGCGGGGATGGGATTTGTCTCTCCCAGAGGAGGTGGAAGGCGTTTCTTTCCTCCACTAGCCTGCAGGTCACCCGTGGGCAAGTTGTAGCGCCTGCTTAGACCCTCCTCCTCCGATCAGAGTCGCGTGAAGCTATGGGAGAAGGTGGTGGATGGTCATATATGCATATGGTGCATTTCAGAAGTCCTGATTATGTGACTACAGATGCCAGGCAGAAAATCTCTGAAGAGTATAGATAATGGCTGGGGTCACCCACCTTAGAAACATAGAAACATAGAAAACCTACAGCACAATACAGGCCCTTCGGCCCACAAAGTTACGCCGAACATGTCCCTACCTTAGAAATTACTAGGCTTATCCATAGCCCTCTATTTTTCTAAGCTCCATGTACCTATCCAAAAGTCTCTTAAAAGACCTGATCGTATCCGCCTCCACCACCGTTGCTGGCAGCCCATTCCACACACTCACCACCGTGAGTAAAAAACTTACCCCTGACATCTCCTCTGTACCTACTCCCCAGCACCTTAAACCTGAGTCCTCTTGTGGCAACCATTTCAGCCCTGGGAAAAAGCCTCTGTCTATCCACATGATCAATGCCTCTCATCATCTTGTACACCTCTGTCAGGTCACCTCTCATCCTCCGTTGCTCCAAGGAGAAAAGACCAAATTCGCTCAACCTGTTTTCATAATGCATGCTCCCTAATCCAGGCAACATCCTTGTAAATCTCCTCTGCACCCTTTCTATGGTTTCCGCATATTTCCTATAGTGAGGCGATCAGAACTGAGCACAGTACGCCAAGTGGGGTCTGACCTGGGTCCTATATAGCTGTAACATTACCTCTCGGCTCCTAAATTCAGTTCCACGATTAATCACAAGACAAGATCACAAGACAAAGGAGCAGAAGTAGGCCATTCGGCCCATCGAGTCTGCTCTGCAGCTCCCCCATGAGCTAAACTATTCACCCATCTAGTTCCAATTTCCGGCTTTTTCTCCATATCCCTTGATACCCTGACTAATTAGATACCTGTCAATCTCCTCCTTAAACACCCTCAATGATCGGGCCTCCACAGCTGTATGTGGCAACGAATTCCACAAATCCACGACCCTCTGGCTAAAAAAATTTCTCCTCTTCTCTGTTTTAACTGGGTACCATCTAATTCTAAGACTATGGCCCCTTGTCCTGGACTCACCCACCAAGGGAACCAACCTTTCCACATCTACTCTGTCCAACCCTTTCAACATTAGAAACGTTTCTATGAGATCCCGTCTCATTCTTCTATACTCTAATGAATACAATTCAAGAGCCGACAGACGCTCCTCATATGTTAGCCCCTGCATTCCAGGAATCATCCTCGTAAATCTTCTCTGAACTCTCTCCATCATCAGTATATCCTTTCTAAGATAAGGGGCCCAAAACTGCACACAGTATTCCAAATGAGGTCTTACTAATGCCCCATAGAGCCTCATCAACACCTCCTTACTCTTATACACTATTCCTCTTGAAATGAATGCCAACATAGCATTCGCTTTCCTTACCACCAATCCAACTTGGTGGTTAACCTTTAGGGTATCCTGCACGAGGACCCCCGAGTCCCTTTGCATTTCCGATTTTTGAATTTTCTCCCCATCTAAATAATAATCTGCCCGATTATTTCTTCTTCCGAAATGTACAACCGTACATATGTCAATGTTGTATCTCATCTGCCATTTCTTTGCCCACTCTCCTAAACTGACTAAGTCTCTCTGCAACCTTTCTGTTTCTTCAACATTTCCTGCTCCTCCACCTACCTTAGTGTCATCCGCAAACTTGGCCACAAAACCATTTAATTCATAATCCAAATCATCGATATACAGCGTAAAAAGAAGCGGCCCCAACACCGACCCCTGCGGTACACCACTAGTAACCGGCAACCAATCAGAATAGGATCCCTTTATTCCCACCCTATGTGATGTCATACTGGAGGAACATTGTATCATTTCTTAATGCCTGCATTACTAAATGACAATAAGTGAGGACTGAGTGTCCTCATAATCTAATCTAAAAAACACACCTAACAAACTCCACCCCATCTAAACCCCTTGCTCTGGAGAGGTGCCAATCAATATTTGGGAAATTAAAATCTCCCATCACAACAACTCTGTTATTATTACACCTTTCCAGGATCTGTTTCCCTATCTGCACCTCAATATCCCTGTTACTACTGGGCGGCCTATAAAAAAACACCCAATAAAGTTATTGACCCCTCCCTGTTCCTAACCTCCACCCACAGAGACTCCGTAGACAATCCCTCCATGGCGTCCACCTTTTCTGCAGCCGTGACACTATCTCTGATCAACAGTGCCACGCCCCCACCTCTTTCGCCTCCCTCCCTGTCCTTTCTGAAACATCTAAAACCCGGCACTTGAAGTAACCATTCCTGTCCCTGAGCCATCCAAGACTCTGTAATGGCCATCACATCATAGCTCCAAGTACTGATCCACACTCTAAGCTCATCACAATACTCCTTGTGTTAAAATAGACACAACTCAAACCGTTTGTAAAGACACTGCCCAGAAGAAGACAATGGCAAACCACTTCTGTAGAAAATTTAGCCAAAAACAAACATGGTCACGAGACTTTGATCGCCCACGTCATACAACATGGCACATAATGATAATGATTATACATGAAGCAACACACACAAGATGCTGGAGGAACTCAGCAGATCAGGCAACATCTATGAAGGGAAGTGGAATTTTTTGTCCTGTTTATTATTTATTTATTCATTTATGGGATGTGGGCATCGCCGTCTAAGCCAACAATTATTGCCTATCCCTAGTTGCCCTTGAGTAGGTGGTGATGAGCTGCCTTTTTGAATCGCTGCAGTCCCTGAAGTGTAGGTACACCCACAGTGCTGTTAGGGAGGGATTTCCATGATTTTGACCCAGCGATAATAAAGGAAAGTCAATATATTTCCAAGTCAATGATGGTGAGAGACTTGGAGGGGAATTTCCAAATGGTGGTTTTCTAAGGTATCTACTGTTCCCGTCCTAGATGGTAGTGGTCATGGGTCTGGAAGGCACTGGCATCGGAACTTTGCTGCGGTGCATCTTGTAGATAATACACACTGCTGCAACTATTCGTCAATGGTGGAGGGGTTGGATGCTTGTGGAAGGGGTACCAATCAAGTGGGCTGCCTGGTACTGGATGTTGTCAAGCTTTGAGTGTGGATGGAGCTGCACTCATCCAGGTGAGTGGTGAGTATTCCATTACACTCCTGACCTGAGCCTTGTAGATGGTGGACAGGCTTTGGGGAGTCATGGGGTGAGTTACACGTCACAGGATTCCTAGCCTTTGACCTGCTCTGGTAGCTATGGTGAACTCAGTGATGATGATGCCACTGAATGTCAAGGGACGATGGTTAGAGCCTCTTTTGTTGGAGATGGTCATTGCCTGGCACTTGAGTAGCTCAAACGTTACTTGCCACTTGTCAGCCCAAGCCTGGATATTGTCTAGTCCTTCTGCATTTGGGTATGAACTGCTTCACCATCTGAGAAGTCACAAATGGTGCAGAATACTATGCAGTCATCTGCGAAAATTCCCACTTCTAACCTTAAGGTGGAAGGAAGGTCATTAATGAAGCAGCTGAAGATGGTTGTTCCAAGGACACTTCCCTGAGGAACTTCTGCAGTGCTGTCCTGAGGATGAGATGATTGACCTCCAACCACCACAACCATCTTCCTTTGTGTCAGGTATGATTCCAACCAGTGGAGGGTTTTCCCCTAATTCCCATTGACTCCATTTTAGCTAGGCATCTTGATGCCATACTCAGTCAAATGCTGCCTTGATGTCGAAGACTTCTTCCAGGAATTCACAGATAGTTCCAAATGTAGCCATACTGAACGCGAAAACTCCCGTTCGAAAAATGTGCAGATACGTTCACAAACCAGTTCACCTCGTCGCCAAAAATATGTGGTAACTTCTACTCTGAGAAAGACACACTCGACAACTTCATGCCAAAGAAACAACTTTATCTCGAACTTCAAAACGTTACGTATATACAGAGAGTTTCACAACCCGTACGGCATGGCGGGAACACTATGTACATGAGGGCTACCGGAAGAACAACAAACGGAAGTCGACCCCCCCCGATATCCTAATTAATATTAATAGAGGGCGAGACGCTGGCAGAGGGGTCAGAGTCCCCTGAAGAGGAAGGACATCCTCACGCAGACACACAGACCCCGCTCATGCCCCCAACACCAGATCCATCCAAAACACCCTCACCAGCGGTGCCTGCTGGGCCACCGGGGGTAGTGCGTAGATCACAGCGCACGCGTAAACCTCCTGACAGACTGAATCTTTGTGTTGTGTTTATCTTGTGTTGTTAGATTGAATGTTGAATCTGTCACGTTTTCCAGATGTTTTGTATTGGTAAACTGTTGCTAAGGTACTAGTTTAAGTTTACAGGGGTACGCAAGTTAATAACACCACTGTTTTTTATTTCCTAGTTTTTTACATTTGGGGATGTTGGATTTCAAAGGGGGAGAAGTGTTGTAATGTGAGCGTAATTAAAAGTAAGTTAATACTAATTAGGATATCGGGGGGGGGTGGGTCTACTTCCGTTTGTTGTTCTTCTGGTGGCCCTCATGTACACAGTGTTCCCGCCATGCCGTACGGGTTGTGAAGCTCTCTGTATATACGTAACGTTTTGAAGTTTGAGATAAAGTTGTTTCTTTGGCATGAAGTTGTCAAGTGTGTCTTTCTCAAGGTAGATGTTACCACAGTGATGAGGTCAGGAGCTGAGTGGTCTTGGTGGAACCCAAACTGGGTATCCGTAAGCAGGTTATTGCCGACTGCTACATGATAGCACTGTTGATGACTCCTTCCATTACCTTGCTGATGATCGAGAATATGCTGGATTGGACTTGTCCTGTTTCTAGTGTACAGGACATACTTGGACAATATCCCACATTGCTGGGTAGATGCCAGTGTTGTAGCTGTACTAGAATATCTTGGCTAGTGGTGCGGCAAGATCTGGGGCGCAAGTCTTCAGGACTATGGCCTGGATTTTGTCTGAGCTCATAGCCTTTGCAGTATCATAAGACCATAAGACCATAAGACAAAGGAGCAGAAATAGGCCATTCGGCCCATCGAGTCTGCTCCGCCATTTTATCATGAGCTAATCCATTTTCTCCTATTTAGTCCCATTCCCCCGCCTTCTCACCATAACCTTTGATGCCCTGGCTACTCAGATACCTATCAATCTCTGCCTTAAATACACCCAATGACTTGGCCTCCACTGCTGCCTGTGGCAACAAATTCCATAGATTCACCACCCTCCAACTAAAAAAATTTCTTCGCATTTCTGTTCTGAATGGGTGCCCTTCAATCCTTAAGTCATGCCCTCTCGTACTAGACTCCCCCATCATGGGAAACAACTTTGCCACATCCACTCTGTCCATGCCTTTTAACATTCAAAATGTTTCTATGAGGTCTCCCCTCATTCTTCTAAACTCCAAGGAATACAGTCCAAGAGCGGACAAACGTTCCTCATATGTTAACCCTCTCATTCCCAGAATCATTCTAGTGAATCTTCTCTGTACCCTCTCCAATGTCAGCACATCCTTTCTTAAATAAGGAGACCAAAACTGTCCACAGTACTCCAAGTGAGGTCTCTCCAGCACCTCAACATCACATCCCTGCTCCTATCCAGTGCTTTCACGTGGAGTGAATCTGATTGGCTGCATTCTGACATCTGGGATATTGGAGACTTCTGAGGGAGTCTGAGCTGGATCTTCTACTCAGCACCTCTGACTGAAGATTGTTGCAAATGCCTCAGCCTTATCTTTTCCACAGGTGTGCTGGGCTCCTCTATCATTAAGGATGAGAATATTAGTGGAGCCTCCTCTTCCAGTGGGCTGTTTGATTGTCCACCACCACTCATTTCTGGATGTGACAGGACCACAGAGCTGAGATCTGATCCGTTGGTTGTGGGGCCACTCAGATCTGTCTATTACCTGCTGCTTATGGTGTCTGACATGCAAGTAGTCCTGTATTGTGGCTTCACCAGGGTGACGGCTCATATTGAGGTACGGCTGGTGTTGTTCTCATTATGCCCTCCTGCACTCTTCATTGAACCATGGTTGATTCCCTGGCCTGATGATCACTGTAGAGTGGGGGATATGCTGGGCCATAGGGTTACAGATTGTGGTGGAGTGCAATTCTGCTGCTGTTCATGGCCCACAGTGCCTCATAGAAGTCCAGTCTTGGGCTGCCAGATCTGTTCGGTCTATCCCATTTAACACAGTGGTAGTGCCATACAATACAGTGGAGGGTTTCATCGCTATGGAAAAGGGATTTAGCCTCAACAGATACTGTGTGGTACTCACCTCTACCAATATTGTCATGGACAGATGCTTCCACGGCAGGCAGGCTGGTGAGAATGAAGTCAACTGTGTTTTTCTCTTTTATTGGTTCCCTCACCACCTGCTCTAGTCCCAGCCTAGTAGCCCTGCCCAGCAGGACCTGATCAGCCCAGTCCGTGGTGGTACTAACAAGCACTCTTGGTGATGATCATTGACGTCCCCCACCCAGAGTACGTTCTGTGCCCTTGTCACCCTCAATACCTCCTGCAAGTGCTGCTCACTGGGGGGAGGAGAAGATGGCGGCGTGACGCAGTGCGCACGGCCACTTCGGTGGTGATGTCTGTTATTTGTCAAGTAGGGGACCGTGCACAATTCTGATTTGATGGAGACACGTGAGAGTACGGAGGAACTTCTGGAGAAACTGCTGAAATGCCCGCTTCGCTGCCGCTGTTACTGTGTGGTAACCGGAATCTCCGGAGGAGAAGGCCCCGAATCCTCGGCTTTGCGTGTTTCGGTGGCTGGGGCGACGTCGAAGGCGCTCGTCAGAGGATGGCGCTCGGGAGGCTGTATCGGAGGGGCTGGTCGGAGGCTCGAAGTTTTCGGACGAACGGGCTTAGTGTCGGCTATGGTTGGGTGCTTCCAATGCATCAGCAGTCGTCGGTGCCTGGAGGTTTATGGCAGGCAGTTTCTCCCTTTGCTGCCTGCTATCGGGGACTCGTGAGTCAATCGACTCGGGACTTTGAGACTTTTTACCGTGCCCATGGTCTGTTCTTAATCAAATTATGGTATTGCTTTGCACTGCTGTTACTATATGTTATAATTATGTGGTTCTGCCAGTGTTAGTCTTTGGTTTGTCCTGTTTTCTGTGATATCACTCTGGAGGAACATTGTATCGTTTCTTAATGCATGCATGCATTTCTAAATGACAATAAACGAGGGCTGAGTGTTCTCATAATCTAATCTAATCAACATGGAGAAGTACTGATTCATCAGCTGAGGGAGGCCAGGACGTGGTAATCAGCAGGAGGTTTCCTTGCCCATGTTTAACTGGTGCCATGCGACTTCATGGGGTCCAGAGTCAATGTTGAGAGTTGCCAGAGCAACTCCCTCTCTACTATATACCACTGTGCTGGATCTGTCCTGCCGATGAGACAGTACGTACCCAGGAATGGTGATGGTGGAGTCCAGAATGTTAACTGTAAGGTCTGATTCTCTCAGTACAACTATGTCAGGCTGTTGCTTGACTAGTCTGTGAGACAGCTCTCCCAACTTTGGCACGAGTCCCCAGATGTTAGTTAGGAGGACTTTGCAGGTTCGACAGGGCTGGTTTTGCTGTTGTCGTTTCCAGTGCCTAGGTCAATGCTGGGTAGTCGGTCCAGGTTCATTCGTTACTGTTTTCTTTTTAGCGGTTGGATACAACTGAATGCCTTGCTCGGCCGTTTTGAGAGGGCATTTCAGAGTCAACCACATTGCTGTGGGTCTGGAGTCACATATAAGCCAGACCAAATAAGGACGGTAGGATTCTTCCCCTAAAGGACATTAGTGAACCAGATGGGTTTTTACGATAATCCACATGGTTTCATGGTCATCAGATATTTTTATTGAATTCAAGTTCACCATCTACCAAGGCGGGATTCGAACTCATGTCTCCAGCTTATAAATCAGTCTCTGGGTTACTGATACAGCGGTAATTACCATTACGCCAAATCTCCCTCTAGATCTCTCCAAGGTATGCCCACTTTGAAGAATTAGAAACATTGAAACATAGAAAATAGGTGCAGGAGTAGGCCATTCAGCCCTTCAAGCCTGCACCACCATTCAGTATGATCATGGCTGATCATCCAACTCAGAACTCTGTACCAGCCTTCCCTCCATACCCCCTGATCCCTTTAGCCACAAGGGCCATATCCAACTCCCTCTTAAATATAGCCAATGAACTGGCCTCAACTGTTTCCTGTGGCAGAGAATTTCACAGATTCACCACTCTCTGTGTGAAGAAGTTTTTCCGAATCTCGGTCCTAAAAGGCTTCCCCTTTATCCTCAAACTGTGACCCCTCGTTCTGGACTTCCCCAACATCGGGAACAATCTTCCTGCATCTAGCCTGTCCAATCCCTTTAGGATTTTATACGTTTCAATAAGATCCCCCCTCAATCTTCTAAATTCTAATGAGTATAAACCTAGTCGATCCAGTCTTTCATCATATGAAAGTCCTGCCATCCCAGGAATCAATCTGGTGAACTTTCTTTGTACTCCCTCTATGGCAAGGATGCCTTTCCTCAGATTAGGGGACCAAAACTGCACACAATACTCCAGGTGTGGTCTCACCAAGGCCTTGTACAACTGCAGTAGTACGTCCTTGCTCCTGTACTCGAATCCTCTTGCTATGAATGCCAGAATACCATTCGCTTTTTTCACCGGCTGCTGTACCTGCATGCCCACTTTCAATGACTGGTGTATAATGACATCAGGTCTCGTTGCACCTCCCCTTTTCCTAATCGGCCACCATTCAGATAATAATCTGTTTTCCTGTTCTTGCCACCAAAGTGGATAACCACACATTTATCCACATTAAATTGCATCTGCCATGAATTTGCCCGTTCACCTAAACTATCCAAGTCACCCTGCATCCCCTTAGCATTCTCCTCACAGCTAACACTGCCGCCCAGCTTCGTGTCATCCGCAAACTTGGAGATGCTGCATTTAATTCCCTCATCTAAGTCATTAATATATATTGTAAACAACTGGGGTTCCATCACTGAGCCTTGCGGTACCTCACTAGTCACTGCTTGCCATTCTGAAAAGGTCTTGCTTATTCCCACTCTTTGCTGCCTGTCTGCCAACCAATTCTCTATCTACATCAATACCATACCCCCAATACCATGTGCTTTAAGTTTGCACACTCATCTCCTGTGTGGGACCTGTCAAAAGCCTTTTGAAAATCCAAATATACCACATCCACTGGTTCTCCCCTACACCCTCAAAAAATTCTATGAGATTCGTCAGACATGATTTTCCTTTCACAAATCCATGCTGACTTTGTCCGATGATTTCACCGCTTTCCAAATGTGCTGTTATTACATCTTTGATAACTGACTCTAGCATTTTCCCCACCACCGATGTTAGGCTAACTGGTCTATAATTCCCCGATTTCTCTCTCCCACCTTTTTTAAAAAGTGGGGTTACATTAGCCACCCTCCAATCCTCAGGAACTAGTCCAGAATCTAAAGAGTTTTGAAAAATTATCACTAATGCATCCACTATTTCTTGGGCTACTTCTTTAAGCACTCTGGGATGCAGACCATCTGGCCCTGGGGATTTATCTGCCTTTAATCCCTTCAATTTACCTAACACCACTTCCCTACTAACATGTATTTCCCTCAGTTCCTCCATCTTACTGGACCCTCTGTCCCCTACTATTTCCGGAAGATTATTTATGTCCTCCTTAGTGAAGGCAGAACCAAAGTAGTTATTCAATTGGTCTGCCATGTCCTTGCTCCCCATAATCAATTCACCTATTTCTGTCTATAGGGGACCTTAACCAATCTTTTTCTTTTCACATATCTATAAAAGATTTTACAGTCAGTTTTTATGTTCCCTGCCAGTTTTCTCTCATAATCTTTTTTCCCTTTCCTAATTAAGCCCTTTGTCCTCCTCTGCTGGACTCTGAATTTCTCCCAGTCCTCAGGTGAGCCACATTTTCTGGCTAATTTGTATGCTTCTTCTTTGGAATTGATACTATCCCTAATTTCCCTTGTCAGCCACGGGTGCACTACCTTCCCTGATTTATTCTTTTGACAAACTGGGATGAACAATTGTTGTAGTTCATCCATGCGATCTTTAAATACTTGCCATTGCATATCCACCGTCAACCCTTTAAGTGTCATTTGCCAGTCTATCTTAGCTAATTCACGTCTTATACCTTCAAAGTTACCCTTCTTTAAGTTCAGAACCTTTGTTTCTGAATTAACTATGTCACACTCCATCTTAATGAAGAATTCCACCATATTATGGTCACTCTTACCCAAGGGGCCTCTCTCGACAAGATTGCTAATTAACCCTTCCTCATTGCTCAATACCCAGTCTAGAATAGCCTGCTCTCTAGTCGGTTCCTCGACATGTTGGTTCAAAAGCCATCCTGCATACATTCCAAGAAATCCTCTTCCTCAGCACCCTTACCAATTTGCTTCACCCAATCTATATGTAGATTGAAGTCATCCCTTATAACTGCTGTTCCTTTATTGCACACATTTCTAATTTCCTGTTTAATACCATCCCTAACCTCACTGCTACTGTTAGGTTGCCTGTACACAACTCCCACCATCGTTTTCTGCCCCTTAATGTTATGCAGCTCTACCCATATCGATTCCACATCCTCCCGGCTAATGTCCTTCCTTTCTATTGCATTAATCTCCTCTCTAACCAGCAATGCTACCCCACCTCCTTTTCTTTCATGTCTATCCCTCCTGAATATTGAATATCCCTGAATGTTGAGCTCCCAGCCTTGGTCACCCTGGAGCCATGTCTCTGTGATCCCAACTATATCATATTCATTAATAACAATCTGCACTTTTAATTCATCCACCTTGTTATGAATGCTCCTTGCATTGACACACAAAGCCTTCAGGCTCGCTTTTACAACACTCTTAGCCCTTATACAATTATGTTGAAAAGTGGCTCTTTTTGATTTTTGCCCTGGATTTGCCAGTCTGCCACTTTTACTTTTCACCTTACTGCTTTTTACTTCTACCCTCATTTTACACCCCTCTGTCTCTCTGCACTTGTTCCCATCCCCCTGTTGTGAAATGACCTCCTCTCTCCTAGTCTCTTTAATTTGATTCCCACCCCCCAACCAATTGTTTTGCACTCTCTGTGGTGGTAGGTCTGAGAGACCTTCTCCCACTGCTTCCTCTTTAAGACTTCTACTGATCCCTTGCTTTTCGATGACACTCTCAACCAGAATTGCTACTACAGCTATGTGTTTTTCCTGGGTACAGCAGTCCAAATGAAGGGTCCTGACTCAAAACATCAACCATAGATGCTGCCTGATCTGTAGAGTTCTTCCACAATTTGTGTGTTGCTCTTGCTACCTGAGGTTTATTATTAGATTT
The DNA here is from genome assembly GCF_030028105.1 of Mobula birostris. Taxonomy (NCBI): domain Eukaryota; kingdom Metazoa; phylum Chordata; class Chondrichthyes; order Myliobatiformes; family Myliobatidae; genus Mobula; species Mobula birostris. The sequence goes on from NC_092370.1 coordinate 242,927,384, forward strand.
TTCTGAAGCTGGGTACATTATGGCTTGGTGCAGCAACTGCTTTGCTGGAGGGCTGTGGGCACAGCTCAGCACATTGCACAAACCAGTCTTCTCTCTATACATTCAGGTTGGAACCACACTCAGGTTGGAGGAACAACACCTTATATTCCATCTGGGTAGCCTCCAACCTGATGGCATGAACATTGACTTCTCTAACTTCCGCTAAGGCCCCACCTCCCCCTCGTACCCCATCTGTTACTTATTTTTATGCACACATTCTTTCTCCTTTTTCTCCCTCTGTCCCTCTGAATATACCTCTTGTCCATCCTCTGGGTCTCCCCCCTTGTCTTTCTTCCCGGACCTCCTGTCCCATGATCCTCTCGTATCCCCTTTTGCCTATCACCTGTCCAGCTCTTGGCTCTATCCCTCCCCCTCCTGTCTTCTCCTATCATTTTGGATCTCCCCCTCCCCCCCCAACTTTCAAATCCCTTACTCACTCTTCCTTCAGTTAGTCCTGACGAAGGGTCTCGGCCTGAAACGTCGACTGTACCTCTTCCTAGAGATGCTGCCTGGCCTGCTGCGTTCACCAGCAACTTTGATGTGTGTTGCTTCTCTGTATACACTCTGTCCACGCTTCTCGCTGCCTCAACAGAATTAAAGACCCACTCATTGTGGACAGTCTTTCTTCTACCCTGCCCCCCCCAGTCAGGCAGAAGATGCAAAAGCCACAAAGCACATACCACCAGACTCAAAGACAGCTTCTATACCACTGCTGTAAGCCCTTTGAATGGCCACCAACTGTGATAAATTGGACTATGATAATTCTTTTAATCTACTTCATTATGGGTTTGAACCTTATTGTCTGCCTGCACTGCACTTTCTCCATAACTATAACACCATATTCTGCATTCTGTTATGGCTTTTCTGTTTGACTTTCTCAATGAGATGGAATGACCTGTATCAATGATTTGCAAAACAAGGATTTTCATTATTATTCTTCTTCCCAGGGCTGAAATGGCTAACACAAGAGGGCACAGTTTTAAGGTGCTTGGAAGTAGGTACGGAGGAGATGTCAGGGGTAAGTTTTTTTACACAGAGAGTGGTGAGTGCATGGGATGGGCAGCTGGTGACGGTGGTGGAGGCAGATGTGATAGGGTCTTTTAAGAGACCCCTGGATAGGTGCATGGAGCTTAGAAAAATAGAGGGCTACAGGTAACCTTAGGTAATTTCCAAGGTAGGGACATGTTTGGCACAGCTTTGTGAGCCGAAGGACCTGTATTGTGCTGTAGGTTTTCTATGTTTCTATGTTTTTCTAAAACAATTACAGTGAGCGTGTATATATATAAATTATATCTTAATTTGTTACAGACGACAATAAAAAACAATTTATTAATTTCCTCTTTCCATAATATTGCTGCATCATTTATAAATAATAATGGGCACCATGGTAACTTAGCAGCTAGTTACACTGTAGAGATGACTCACAAACAAACCAAACACTGCTGCGAGACAAAGCCAGGGTACCCGAAAATGTATGATGCACTTCCAAATAACCAATTTCCAAAACAAGAGAGGCATGTTTCCTTTATCAGCAAACCAGCAAAGACAAACGATCTTGTAGCAATTAAAATCTAAAAAAACTAAATTTGCTATGTAACAGTCTAATAGTGATATTAGGATACTAAGCAGTGTAATAGGATAACTAAGTGTTCTAATTAGCGAAGTTAGTGTTCCAATTAGTGAAGTTAGCGATATATTTAAGTGTTCTAATCGATGGTCAGCAAAGATATCATTTCTCGTGGCTCACTTCCTCTCTACTAGACTAAACTACACTAAGACAAAGCATCAATTTACAACTATACTCATCTGCTTCTACCAAGCCCTAACCCATGTGAGAGATTACTATAATAAATGCCCCACAAATTACAATACAGGCAGAATATAGATTCTTGGCTCCTACAGACACTATCACAACTCAGGGCATCAGAGTTCAGAGTTCAGTTCCGGCGTTGTCTACAGCATATTTGCATGTCCTTCCCATAAGCATGTGGGTTTCCTCTGGGTGCTCCCACATTCCACAGTAGGTTACTGGGTCATTGTAAATTGATCTGTTATTAGGCTAAGGTTAAATAGGTGGGTTTCTGTGCGGTGCAGTTGATTGGGCTGGAAGAGCCTGTTCTGCGCTGTATCTCTAAATAAAATAAAATGGAAGTGGGGACAAAAGATCCTCGCAATTCACTGGCACAAGGTCTGGCCACTCATGTATGGTGTTGAAGTGCTGGCACTATGACGACAAGGGAGAAATATTAGCAACTGGAAAGGTAGAGATTTGAATTCAATAGCATTTTTCACAGCTTCTGGTTCTTTACGGCCAATGAAGCAACTTTGAAATATAGCGATTGTTGAAAGTTATAAATGATGGTTTTATGTGTTTAAGCATTGGCAAACAGCATTGTGTTGTTCAATAATACACTATTGTTTTACACCATAATGATTATGAGCTGTGCTCGCCATTTCCACAGGCAGGATGCAATAATTACATTTAAGTTGTGGAAGAATGCGGCTTTAAGAGGCTGTGCTATTTATCATTTCTCGGAGAATGACACCTGAACTCATAATTGAAAATGACTGTGTTGAACTCTCCAGGGATAATGGATTCTCTTATCCATTGTCAATTAAAGCTGTTACGCGTGCAGTTATCAGTCAGAAATAATTAATTTCATCGTGTGTGTGTTAAAGAGACCACACACACCAGCAGTGATCTGAAACCACAGCTGTGTTTCAATGCTGAAGGCAAAACAAGTTTTTCTAAATGACTACTTCACAGAGGATTGAAAATCAACTGCACTGATCTTTTTTGTGCACCATTCAACTGCTACTGCAAATAAACTAGTTCATCATTGTAATCACTTACCTGAAACTCTTTTATTAATTCTGCATAATTCCTTTAATAGATCTGAATTAGCACTAGGGTTTATGAAACATGGGCAAAATATCCTGCAACAACATAATCACTTCTAATGGGCACTAGAATTAAACATGAGTAATTCTGCTGTGTGCAGGGAATGAATTCAGCTTCGAGTTTGGCCTAGTTATTAACTGTTGCATCAGTCACAGGGACGTATAGCACAGACAGCCCATTTGGCCCATCATGTTATGCTCACCATCCCTGGTACCCAGCTATATTACTACCACTTGTTCCATAGCCTAGGAGATTCAAAATCTCATCCAGATATCTTGTAAATATTTTGGAAATATCTGCCTTCTCAGGCAATGTAATACAGAGTGTTGTAAACTTCCTCTGGGGTAAAACAAAAATCTTCAGGAATAAACTCTTCTCAGGCTTTCAGCCAGATACAGGTGTCAATTTTAACTGTTTCAATGATAAACTCTGCCCCCCTTCATTAGGGATGATGCCTGGGCATGTTAGTCTGGTGGTATTTATAACCCCCATAGCCCTCCTGATCAATTAGTCCTCATCTAATCAGGTTTACAATTGAATTCCAGTTCGTACTTAGAGCCAGACCTTCATCTTTGTTAAAATTCTTTTCCTTCAGTTTTACATCAACACGTGTTATGAGGAAGCAGGTTTACAGGTTTGGTGAGTGAGACAGAAGTCACTGACTACAAATAGGCACATTAATCAACACACATCAAATTTGCTGGTGAACGCAGCAGGCCAGGCAGCATCTCTAGAAAGAAGTACAGTCGACGTTTCAGGCCAAGACCCTTCGTCAGGTCTCGGCCCGAAACGTCGACTGTACCTCTTCCTAGAGATGCTGCCTGGCCTGTTGCGTTCACCAGCAAATTTGATGTGTGTTGCTTGAATTTCCAGCATCTGCAGAATTCCTCGTGTTTACGAGGCACATTAATCATTTATTTACAAACAGTAAAACGTTCAAACAAACATCTAAGCCACCCTACGTTACAAAAAACTACAACACTGGACATTCAGTAACACTTCAAATTCAACAAGTACCTCATTAGGTCTCTCCAAGTTGCACAACTACAAAAAGAAACATTCACCCAAACAGATACTTCACAAAGAGTGCACATGGAGGCCTCCTGTATCTGCAGTCATTTTTCTAATGGTTCTTTAGCACTGGTCGCGACCTCAGTGTGTAGAGGGAGCCCCTGGAGACAAAGGAAAACCAGCCAGTCTCTTGCACCTGCTATCCTTATATACCTGAAGCACCATTCACTGGACACTGGTGCCGTAGTGACCAAGGCAACCAATGGGAAAGAGCTGCTTCATCCCTCAAAAGGGTCAATCAACAACTGGCAAGATGGAAGTGGCTTTCAATCGGCAAGTAAACTAAGGCTTCACATTACAGCATGTCATGTGCCTTCTGAACCACCCTATCAACTTGAGTAGTCACTTTCCAGGAGCTATGAACTTGGGCCCCAAGATCCCTCTGCTCCTCAACATTGATAAGGTTCTTGCTCATAACAGTGGTCTGTCTCTTTACATTTGAATCATACATTATTATTCACAAAGATATCTGGGTACCATTGGCTATAGTTTGTTTTTGCAGGGTTCCTTGCTGCAACACTTGGGTAAATGCTACGTGACATCAAGGAAATACACTCTTTGTTCTATTTTTGAATTAATATTATGATCAGGACATCAAGAAATGAGCAACCCTGGACACCATAAAGCCAGTGTTATCGAGCATAGTACTGATAGAACCATGGAACCATAGAACCATAGAACATAACAGCACAGAAACAGGCCCTTTGGCCCTTCTTGGCTGTGCTGAACCATTTTTCTGCCTAGTCCCACTGACCTACACCTGGACCATATACTTCCATACACCTCTCATTCATGTACCTGTCTAAGTTTTTCTTAAATGTTAAAAGTGAGTCCGCATTTACCACTTCATCTGGCAGCTCATTCCACACTCCCACCACTCTCTGTGTGAAGAAGACCCCACTAATGTTCCCTTTAAACTTTACCCCCTTCACCTTTAACCCATGTCCTCTGGTTTTTTCTCCCCTAGCCTCAGTGGAAAAAGCCTGCTTTCATTTACTCTATCTATACCCATCATAATTTTATATACCTCTATCAAATCTCCCCTTATTCTTCTACGCTCCAGGGAATAAAGTCCTAACTTATTCAACCTTTCTCTGTAACTCAGTTCTCAAGTCCCGGCAACATCCTCTGCACACTTTCTGCCTTATTAATATCCTTCCTGTAATTTGGTGACCAAAACTGAACACAATACTCCAGATTCGGCCTCAACAATGCCTTATACAACCTCACCATAACATTCCAACTCTTATACTCAATACATTGATTTATAAAGGCCAATGTACCAAAAGCACTCTTTATGACCCTATCTACCTGTGACGCCACAGGTTAGGGAACAACAAAATTTAGGGAATTTTCTATCTGTATTCCCAGATCCCTCTGTTCTACTGCACTCCTCAGTGCCCTACCATTTATCTTATATGTTCTACCTTGGTTTGTCCTTCCAAAGTGCAATACCTCACACTTGTCTGTATTAAACTCCATCTGCCATTTTTCAGCTCATTTTTCCAGCTGGTCCAAATCCCTCTGCAAGCTTTGAAAACCTTCCTCACTGTCCACTACACCTCCAATCTTTGTATCATCGGCAAATTTGCTGATCCGACTTACCACATTATCATCCAGATCATTGATATGGATGACAAATAACAATGATAGATAGATAGATAGAAAGATAGATAGATAGTTAGATATCTGTCTGTCTATCTATCTATCTATCAGATCATTGATATAGATGACAAACAACAATGGACCCAGCTCTATCCCTGTGGCACACCACTAGTCTACAGGCCTCCACTCAGAGAAGCAATCCTCCACTACCACTCTCTGGCTTCTTCCATTGAGCCAATATCTAATCCAATTTACTACCTCTCCATGTATACCTAGCTACTGAATCTTCCTAACTAACCTCCCATGCGGGACCGTGTCAAAGGCCTTACTGAAGTCCATGTAGACAACATCCACTGCCTTCCCTTCATCTGCTTCCCTGGTAACCTCCTCGAAAAACTCTAATAGATTTGTTAAACATGACCTACCATGCACAAAGCTATGTTAACTCTCCCTAAAAAGTCCCTGTCTATCCGAATACTTGTAGATCCTATCTCTTAGCACTCCTTCCAATAATTTACCTAATACCAACGTCAAACTTACCGGCCTATAATTTCCCGGATTACTTTTAGAGCCTTTTTTAAACAATGGAACAACAATCCTCTGGCACCTCACCCATAGATACCAACATTTTAAATATATCTGCCAGGGCCCCTGAAATTTCAACTCTAGTCTCCTTCAAGGTCCGAGGGAATACCCTGTCAGTTCCTGGGGATTTATCTATTCTGATTTGCCTCAAGATAGCGAGCACCTCCTGCTCTTCAATCTGTATAGGTTCCATGACCTCACTACTTGTTTGCCTTATTTCCATTGACTCCATGCCAGTTTCCTTAGTAAATACAGACACAAAAAACCCATTTAGGATCTGCCCCATTTCTTCTGGTTCCATACATAGCCGACCACTCTGATCTTCAAGAGGACCAATTTTATCCCTTACTATCTTTTTGCTCTTAATATACCTGTAGAAGCGCTTTGGATTATCCTTCACCTTGACTGCCAAGGCAACCTCATGTCCTCTTTTAGTCCTCCTGATTTCTTTCTTAAGTATTTTTTTGCACTTTTTATACTCCTCAAGCACCTTATTTGCTCCCTGTTTCCTATACATGTCATACATCTCCCTCTTCTTCTTTATCTGAGTTCCAATATCCCTTGAGAACCAAGGTTCTTTATTCTTATTCACTTTGCCTTTAATCCTGACAGGAACATACAAACTCTGCACTCTCAAAATTTCTCCTTTGAAGGCCTCCCACTGACCAATCACATCCTTGCCAGAAAACAACCTGTCCCAATCCACGCTTTTTAGATCCTTTCTCATTTCTTGAAATTTGGCCTTTTTCCAATTTAGAACCTCAACCCGAGGGCCAGATCTACCTTTATCCATGATCAAGTTGAAACTAATGGTGTTATGATCACTGGAACCAAAGTGTTCCCCCACACACACTTCCCTCACCTGTCCTAACTAACTTCCTAATAGGAGATCTAATATTACAACCTCTTTAGTTGGTACCTCTATATATTGACTTAGAAAACTTTCCTGAACACATTTTACAAACCCTAACCTGTCTAGACCTTTAACGGTATAGGAGTCCCAATCAATATGTGGAAAATTAAAATCCCCTACTATCACAACTTTATGTTTCCTGCAGTTGTCTGCTATCTCTGTGCAGATTTGTTCCTCCAATTCTCTCTGACTATTGGGTGATCTATAATACAACTCCATTAATGCGGTCATACCTTTCCTGTTTCTCAGCTCCACCCATATGGCCTCGGTATACAAGCCCTCTAATCTGTCCTGCCTGAGCACTGCTGTAACATTTTCCCTGACTAGCAATGCCTCCCCCCAACCACCCTTCATTCCTCTGCCTCTAGCACATCTGAAACATCGGAACCCTGGAACATTAAGCTGCCAGTCCTGCCCCTCCTGTAGCCAAGTTTCACTAATGGCTATAATGTCATAATTCCATGCGTCAATCCGCGCCCTCAGCTCGTCAGCTTTCCCCACAATGCTCCTCAACTGAAATAGACACACCTCAGAAGATTATCACTACCACACACAACCCTTCTACTTGTGACTTTGCATGAACTTTTAACATCATTTATTTTCACCTCTGCTCCACTATTTGCTCTGGCACTCTGGTTCCCACCCCCCTGCAAGTCTAGTTTAAACCCTCCCCAATAGCACTAACAAACCTCCCTGCAAGGATATTGGTCCCACTGTAGTTCAGGTGTAACCCGTCTCTCTTGTACAAGTCCCACCTGCCCCAGAAGAGGTCCCAATGATCCTGAAATCTGAAACCCTGTCCCCTACACCAGTTCCTCAGCCACGTGTTCATCCGCCAGGGCATCCTATTCTTACCCTCACTGACACGTGGCACAGGTAGCAATCCTGAGATTACCACCTTCAAGGTCCTGCTTTTCAACTTCCTACCAAGCCCTCTATACTCACTCTTCAGGACCTCCTCACTCTTTCTTCCTACGTCATTGGTACCAATGTGTACCATGACATCTGGCTGATCACCCTCCCACTTCAGAATGCTGTGCACGTGATCAGAGACATCCCTAACCCTGGCACCTGGGAGGTAACAAACCGTCCGGGAGTCTCTGTTACGACCATAGAACCTCCTTTCTGTGCCTCTGACTATCGAGTCCCCTATCACTACCGCTCTCCTCTTCTTCCACCCTCCCTTCTGCACTGCAGAACCAGACTCAGTGCCAGAGATCCGGCTGCCGCAGCTTATCCCAAGCAAGTCATCCCCCTGTGATCTGGAAATATCACTAAGTAACCCGGAGTAACGCTGTTTTGTTTGGTTATATTCATGGTTATTCATGTATGTTTGAATGACAATTAAACTTGAACTATGAACTTGCTAATTTGTCAACAATGCTCTTTTTGCTAAATTCAGAAGCAAATCATTGAAATAGACTAAGTTCGTCTACTTTACTTGAATTCATACTGCTTTCCCTAGAAATTATGATAAAGAATCAGAATATATGAATTAAACAAAGTAAGTTGTTCTAAAAGAGAAAAAAAGAAAAATAAATAGTTCATTGTCCATTTGAAATCTGGTGCTGGAGGGTGAGAAGCTGTGTTTTAGGTTTCTGCACTTCCTCCTCAATTGAGAAGAGGGCATGTTCTGGGCATCAAACATAGAGGACACACTTGATTTTATTGGAAGATTAAAACATGGAGATTATGAAACAACTTTATAAAACATCGACTCGGTTGCTGCTGGAATACAATACCTGTATCCACCTCTGGTTGCCACATTGTAGGAACAATGCGATTATATCAAAGAGGGTTCCGAGAAGTTTTGTCTGGAGATTGTTTGGGATAGATGGATTATTTTAACTATGAAGTGAGACTGGATCGGCTGGGTTTGTTTTCCTTGGAGTACAGGAATCTGACGGTGTATCCAAATGAGATATACAAAATTATAAGGAGCATCAATAAAGTGGATAGTAGGGAATTTTTCAGCAAAGTGGAGATGACTAAAACTAGAGGGGATAGGTTAATGGTAAGTGGTAAGAGGCTTAGAAGAGATTTGAGGAAGAATTTTCTTCAGGAAGAGGCTTGTTGGAATACTGAGCATTTGGCCTGAGTGGTGGTGATAGCAGAAACTCTCACAACAGTTAAAAAGTAACTAAACAAGCGCATGAATCATCAAGGCATTAAAAAGTTAAAGACCAAGTGGAGAAAAATGGGATCACTATGGATAGATGCATAATGGTTAGCACAGGAAAGATGGGCCAGGGAACCTGTTTCTGTGTTGTATGACAATGTGATTCTATTCTGTGGGGAGATTTAATCATGGTGATAAAATTCAATGGCTTAGACAAGCTAGAAAAAATGGACCTACTTGTTTTAGCAGAGAGGTGAGTGATGAGGGAGCATAGATTTAGGAAAATAAGTGGGTGGAGTAGCTGGTGGATAGTTAGAAACCATAGAAACCATAGAAAAACTACAGCACAGAAACAGGCCTTTTGGCCCTTCTTGGCTGTGCTGAACCATTTTCTGCCTAGTCCCACTGACCTGCACACGGACCATATCCCTCCATACACCTCCCATCCATGTATCTGTCCAATTTAGTCTTAAATGTTAAAAAGGAACCCGCATTTACCACCTCGTCTGGCAGCTCATTCCACACTCCCACCACTCTCTGTGTGAAGAAGCCCCCCTCAATGTTCCCTTTAAACTTTTCCCCCTTCACCCTTAACCCTTAACCCATGTCCTCTGGTTTTTTTTCTCCCCTTGCCTCAGTAGAAAAAGCCTGCTTGCATTCACTCTATCTATACCCATCATAATTTTATATACCTCTACCAAATCTTCGCTCATTCTTCTACGCTCCTGGGAATAAAGTCCTAACCTATTCAACCTTTCTCTGTAACTGAGTTTTTCAAGTCCCGGCAACGTCCTTGTAAACCTTCTCTGCACTCTTTCAACATTAATATCCTTCCTGTGATTTGGTGACCAAAACTGAACACAATACTCCAGATTCAGCCTCACCAATGCCTTATACAATCTCATCAAAACATTCCAGCTCTTATACTCAATACTTTGATTAATAAAGGCCAATGTACCAAAAGCTCTCTTTACGACCCTATCTACCTGTGATGCCACTTTTAGGGAATTTTGTATCTGTATTCCCAGATCCGTCTGTTCCACTGCGCTCCTCAGTGCCTTACCATTTACCCTGTTCTGGGAATGTTCTTGATAGTCACTGAGAAACATTATTTCACTCAATGAACGTAAAGGCTGTGGAACCCAGGGTTAGAAGGGAATTGGAGGCAAAAAAACCCACCCTTGTTACAATTAAAAAGAGCCTGGAAGACTGATTCAAAGATCATGACCGTAGGAAAGGTTGAAAAGCGAATGTATGCTATGTCCATTTCTGGCTGACATATAAACTTTGGGCTGAATCAATGATGTAACATGGGACATTTTACTGCAGTAAATCTCTCTAAGTTGTTCATGAGTGATATGAAGATAAATGAAAAATATTTTTTTTCCCTTTGCGGTTACCTAGGATGAACATTGTGACAAGTTAATAGCTTTTCCACTGGAGATGAATAGGATAAAGAATGAATCAGTAACGATATACAAGGACTAAAAATGGCAAAGGGTGATAGATTATGAAAGGTGTAATTGAAGTTTAGCAAAAAGAAACGAGAAATTAAATGATTGAGTATAAAATAAATGATGAAGTATTTTATAGATATATGAGGGGTGATTGATCAGTTCGTGGCCTAAGGTAGAAGGAGATGAGTTATTAACTTCAAACTTTCTGCATAATTACTCAAAGAGTTGAACTGCATGTGCATGTAACAAGGACTGTATAACTCATCTCCTTCTACCATAGGCCACAAACTTATCAATCACCCCTGCTGTGGACCACTTCTACAAAGAAGGGATCCGTATGTTCTGCTGGACTAAGTGTGTAAATGTAGGAGGGGACCATGTTGAAAAATAAATGTGCTAGGTTTTCTAAAACTGACTCCGTCTACTTTAGGCTACAAACTTATCAATCACCCCTCGTACCAGCAAGAAAAGAAAAAAGAATCAGGATAAATATAGAGCTAGTAAAAGGTGCAAAGCATAATCTCACAAGTAATGGAAGAGAATAGTGACTTTGCCGGGAAAGCTAACTAACACAATATGAAAGTGGAAAGGATAAAGAAAAATTCTTCCAGTAAAAAGATTCCACCACCCCCCCACCACCACCACCTCCCCTCTTCCTTTTCTACCCTGTTCTGGCCTTTTGCCTCTTCTTGCCTTCCTGTTGCTTGCCCCTGGTCCTTTCCTCCTTCCCTTTCTCTTATGGTCCTCTCTCCTCTCCTATTAAATTCCTTCTTTTCCAGTCCTTTACTTTTCCCACCCACCTGGCTTTACCTATCACCTTCCAGCTGGCGTGCTTCCCCTCCCCACACCTGTTTGTTCTGCTGCCTTCACCTGTCCGTCTCAGTCTTGAAGAAGGGTCTTGGCCTGAAATGTTGACCATCTCTTCATTTCCATGGATGCTACCTGACTTGCCGAGTTCCTCTAGCATTATGTGTGGGTCACTTTGGATTTCCACCATCTGTAGACTTTCTCGTGTTAAGGAAAACTATGAGCTCCAATTCTGCAGTTGCACTGATCAGAATCTCTTGAGTTTATAATCAGAATCAAGCTTAATATCACTGACATGTTGTGAAATCTGTTGTTTTGAGAAACAGTACATGATAATAAAAACTACAAATTACAATTTGCAAGGGTCTTTGGTGAGAGACTAAGTCTCCTCAAACTCCAAAAGAAATAATGAAAAAGGTGTCAGTGTTTGTTGCCATTACATTGGAATTGATGGTAAGGATGAAATCTAGAAGTTACTATTGACAATATCCTTAGAAATAAAGAAAAATGTAAGGATTGTTTGAACAAAATTTCAACATTTTGTTCTACTATTCCTGCTGAAAAGAGTCTTGATAAATGAACGTGTTTGAGCTTTTTAGTATTATGTCATAAAGACTAATACTACTCCTCTGATCCTGAAAAAACAATTTTATACATTAAGTTAGATTCTAAGACCAAATAATCATTTAAAATTAATTTATGCATTTCAGTATGTCATGGTGCATTTTAAACTTAGATATATATTTTATACACAGTTGAATTATTAAAAGTGTTGTTAAAATTAAAGCCCTTTACTTATGTTAGATATCGACGAGAAATCTTTTCCAGCGTGCCAATATCATCATTGCGTGATAGTGAGATCTAATTTTGGCAATGGCAGAAAGAAAATAATATCAAAATAGGGGAAAGTCATACCATGGAGAATATTTTTTTAGGAAGCTTGCTCAGAGGTAGCAAATCCCATCCTCCATCAGCTACAACCAAGCACACGTTATATGGACACATCTGGCTGAAGAATGGAAAATGTTGATGAATTATTCAAACTGAGGAATGACTAACACACCACTTCAGAGAGACTACAATTCCACTCTACGTCTAGTCTTATCAGAAGTGTATATTCCTCAATGAGATCTGCTCTCATTCTTCTGAACTATAGTGAATTTAAGCTTAGTCAACACAATTTCTCGTCATACAAAAGTTCTAGTAAGTAATAAATAGATAGATAGATATTTCTTTCTCAATTAAAAACAACAATTAGTTCCCCTCCACCACCATCCTCCTCCGTCTGCCAGAACTGGTCCTCACCCTCAACAATCCTTCCTTTGGCTCCTCCCACTTGCTCCATACTCGAGGGGTAGCTATGGGCATGGGCCCCAGCTATGCCTTTTCATTGGCTAAGTAGAACTGTCCATGTTCCAAGCCTTCCCCAGTTCTTCCTCCACTACACTGAAGACTGCAAACACGTTGAGCTCATCAACTCCATCAACTTTGCCTCCAAATTTCAAACTGCCCGTAAATTCACTTGGTCCATTTCTGACACCTCCTTCCTTGTTCTCGCTCTCTCTGTCTCCATCACTGGAGATAAATCGATATCTTTTATAAACCCACCAATTCCCATGGTTGTCTTGACCTTACCTATACCCACCCTGTCTCATGTAAAAACTACTATTCCCTTTTCTCAGATTCTTTGTCTCTGAGGCATCTGTTCCCAAGATGAGGCTTTCCTTTCCAGGACATCAGAGATATTCTCCTTCTTCAAAGAACGAGATTTCTCTTCCTCCACTATTGATTCTGCCCTCACCCGCATCTCCTCCATTTCCTGGACATCTTCAGTTCATCTTCCCCCCACCTTAACAATGACAGAGTTCCTCTTGTCCTTACCTACCAGCCCATGAACCTCTGCATCCAACACACCATTCTCCACAACTTCTGCCATCTTCAAAGGGATCCTATCACCAAGCACATCATTACCACCCCCCACCCCACTCTCCGCTTTCTGCAGGGATTGCTCCCCCCATATCCAGTTATCTCTTCTCACAAATCTCCCTCCCAGCACTTATCCCTGCAAGTGGTCAAAAAGCTACACCTGCCCATTAACTTTCTCCCTCACTTCCTCCCAGGGCCACCCATGAATCTGCTAGAGGTCGTCTATGGTATCCAGTGCTCCCAGTGCAGCCTCCTCTATAGTAGTGAGTGAGTGAGGCCTCCATTGGTCAAGGTTGTCCATGGATGTTGCATCTCAGCTGTCTAGATACGCAAGCCTGGGCTGTACGATATGGAGAGCAAGCTGCTGCCCATGCAGTAGCATCTACCTCTCCACACATCTAATGAACCCAAAAGAACAGCAGACACTGATACAGTTTGATACCAGCAGCATGGCTCAAGTTGCCAGTCAATGTTGAACGCAACAGGGGACTGCCTTAGGGACTCCAGCTCCAGAGCTTTCTCTTGGGGTTTACTCCCAAAGCCTTCCCCATATGGGTATAGCCTCCAGGTGGCAGAAGTTTGAGAGTTTTCCTTCTCCTAGATGAGCTGCCAACCATAGCTGATGTGCCTGAAGTGCCTGGTTTTATGGTGCCAGTAACCCGCCTATTCCCATTCTCCTGTCAGTAATGGTTCCACCGAGCTTGATAGCTAAGACACACATGAAGGCCAGGAGCTAGACTTGGTTGTCAGAGGCTATTTGAGGTGCACAGCATTGGGAGCATTCAATAGGTAGTGGGAGCTTGTCTTCATTGCTACCCCAGCTATAACAACCCGAAGGCTTTGTACTAGTGAGACCCATCGTAAACTGGGGCATCAGTTCTTCGAGCATCTCTGCTCCATCAACCAAAATCAGAACTTTCCAGTGGCCAAACATTTTAATTCCAATTCCCATTCCCATTCACATTCCTGGTCCTCTTGTGCCACAATGAGGCCATCCTCAGGGTGAAGGAGCAACACCTTATATTCAACCTGATGGCATGAATATCGATTTGTCCTTCAGGTAAAATAAAATCTCTCTTGCTCTCCTCTTCTTTTATTCCCCACTCTGGATTTTTACCTCTTCTCACCTACCTATCAATTCCACATTCCTTTCCTATCAAATACCTTCTTCTCCAGCTCTTTACCTTTCCCATCTACCTGGCTTCACCTATCACCTTCCAGCTATCCTCTTCCCCACCCCCCAAACTTATTTGGGCATCTTCCTCCTTCCTTTCCAATCCTGAGGAAGGGTCTTGGCCCAAAATGTTAACTCTTTATTCCTCTCTATAAATGCTGCCTGACCTCCTGACTTCTTTCAGCATTTTGTGTGTTTTGCAGAATTTCTTGTGTTTAGATAGCTAGGTAATTATTGTCCATCAGATTTCTAAATGGACAATGAACCCATATACATTACCTCACTACTTTTACATTTTTTGCAGTACTTAATTTAATTATATATATCAAAGTCCAACGTTCAAAGAACATTTATTATCAAAATATGTATATTATATGTATACGACATAGGTAGGAAAAGGGAGGAGGTCCTGAATACAGACTATAGGGAGTTAGGAAGTTGAGAAGCAGGACCACAAAGGTAGTAATCTCGGGATTACTGCCTGTGCTACATGACAGTGAGTATAGGAATAGAATGAGGTGGAGGATAAATGCATGGCTGAGAAATTGGAGCAGAGGACAGGAATTCAGATTTCTAGATCACTGGGACCTCTTTTGGGGCAGGTGTGACCTGTAGAAAAAGAATGGGTTGCACTTGAATCCCAAGGGGACCAACATCATGGCGGGGAAGTTTGCAAAGGCTATTGGGGAGAGTTTAAACTAGAACTGCTGGCGGGGGGGGGGGTCGGTGGGAACCGAACTTAAGTGATGGAGGAAGAGGCGGTTGACTTGGAGACAGTGGAGGAGGAAGGATTTTGATCTATTTTAATGCAAGGATTATTATGAACAAAGCGAATGAGCTTAGAGTGTGGATCAGTACTTGGAGCTATGATGTTATGGCCATTACGGAGACTTGGATGGGTCAGGGGCAGGAATGGCTACTTAGAGTGATAGGTTTTAGATGCTTCAGAATGGACAGGGATGGAGGCAAAAGAGGTGGGAGCGTGGCACTGTTGATCGGAGATAGTGTCACGGCTGAAGAAAAGGAGGAAGTTATGGAGGGATTATCTACGGAGTCTCTGCGGGTGGAAGTTAGGAACAGGAAAGGGTCAATAATTCTACTGGATGATTTTTATTGACCACCCAATAGTAACAGGGACATCAAGGAGCAGATCGGGTGACAGATTCTGGACAGGAGTAATAATAACAGGGCTGTTGTGGTGGGAGATTTTAATTTCCCAAATATTGATTGACATCTCCCTAGAGTGAGGGGTTTAGATGGGATGGAGTTTGTTAGGTGTGTTCAGGAAGGTTTCTTGACACAGTATATAGATAAGCCTACAAGAGGAGAGGCTGTACTTGATCTGGTATTGGGAAATGAATCTGGTCAGGTGTCAGGTCTCTCAGTGGGAGAGCATTTTGGAGATCGTGATCACAATTCTATCTCCTTTACCATAGCGTTGGAGAGGGATAGGAACAGATAAGTTAGGATATCGTTCAATTAGAGTAAGGGGAAATATCAGGCTATCAGGTAGGAACTTGGGAGCATAAATTAGAAACAGATGTTCGCAGGGAAACATACGGAAGAAATGTGGCAAATGCTCAGGGGATATTTGCATGGGGTTCTGCATAGGTACGTTCCAATGAGACAGGGAAAGAATGATAGGGTACAGGAACCGTGGTGTAGAAAGGCTGTTGTAAATCTAGTCAAGAAGAAAAGAAGAACTTACAGAAGGTTCAAAAAGCTATGTAATGATAGAGATCTAGAAGATTATAAGGCTAGCAGGAAGAAGCTTAAGAATGAAATTAGGAGAGCCAGAGGGGCCATGAGAAAGCCTTGGTGGACAGGATTAAGGAAAACCCCAAGGTATTCTACAAGTATGTGAAGAGCAAGAAGATAAAACGTGTGAGAATAGGACCAATCAAGTGTGACAGTGGAAAAGTGTGTACGGAACCAGAGGAAATGGCAGAGGTACTTAATGAATACTTTGCTTCAGTATTCACTGCAGAAAAGGATCTGGGCGATTGTGGGGATGCCTTACAGTGGACTGAAAAGCTTGAGCATGCAGATATTAAGGAAGAGGATGTGCTGGAGATTTTGGAAAGCATCAAGTTGGATAAGTCACCGGGACCAGACGAGATGTACCCCAGGCTGCTGTGAGAGGCGAGGGGGGATTGCTGAGCCTCTGGCGATGTTCTTTGCATCATCAATGGGGACGGGAGAGGTTCCGGAGGATTGGAGGGTTGCGAATTTTGTTCTCTTGTTCAAGAAAGAGAGTAAAGATAGCCCAGGAAATTATAGACCAGTGATCTTAATTCAGTGGTTAGTTAGTTGATGGTGAAAATCCTGAGAGGCAGGATTTATGAACATTTGGAGAGGCATAATATGATTAGGAATAGTCAGCATGGCTTTTTCAAAGGCAGGTCGTGCCTTACAAGCCTGAATGAATTTTTAGAGGATGTGACTAAACATTGATGAAGGTAGAGCAGTAGATGTAGTGTAGCAGCAACAGTAGAAGTGGCAGATGGAATTCAAGCCAGGTAAGTGTGAGTGGATTCATTTTGGTAGGTCAAATATGATGGTAGAATACTGTGTTAATGGTAAGACCCTTGGCAGTGTGGGGGATCAGAGGGATCTTGGGGTCCGTTTCCTAGAACACGCAAAGCTGCTGTGCAGGTTGACCCTGTGGTTAAGAAGGCATATGGTGCATTGGCCTTCATCAGTCGTGGGATTAGAGATAATGTTGCAGCTCTATAGGGCCCTGGTCAGACCCCACTTGGAGTACAGTACTGTGCTCAGTTCTGGTCGCCTCACCTCAGGAAGGATGTGGAAACCATAGAAAGGGTGCAGAGGAGATTTACAAGGATGTTGCCTGGATTGGGGAGCATGCCTTATGAGAATAGGTTGAGTTAACTTGGCCTTTTCTCCTTGGAGTGACGGAGGATGAGAGGTACCTGATAGAGGTGTACAAGATTATGAGAGGCATTGATCATGTGAATAGTCAGATACTTTTCCCCAGAGCTGAAATGGCTAGCACAAGAGGGCACAGTTTTAAGGTGCTTGGAAGTAGGTACAGAGGAGATGCCGGGGGTAAGTTTTTTACGCAGGGAGTGGTGAGTGCGTGGAATGGGCTGCCAGCAATGTTGGTTGAGGTGGATACGATAGGGTCTTTTAAAAGACTCCTAGATAGTTACATGGAGCTTAGAAAAACAGGGGGCTATGTGTAACCCTAGTAATTTCTAAGGTAAGGACATAATTGGCACAGCTTTGTGGGCCAAAGGGCCTGTATTGTGCTGTAGGTTTTCTATGTTTCTTGAGATTTGTCTGCTTACAGGCAGGAACAAAACAAAGAAACACAGTAGAATCCATTATATATTCGAATTGTAATTTTTATTTTATTATTCTCCTGTATTGAATGGCACTGCTGCCACAAAACAACAAAGTGCTGGCGATATTACTCCTGATTAGATTATTATTAGATAATCAGCTATGGATCATAGGTCTAATAGTATATATTATTATTTACGATATCAATAATCTTATACAATATGTTGTGTAATAGGATATACTGCCAGAAATGGAAGCTATTCTTTGCATGCCTGTAGTGTATAAAATCTAATCAACTTTCTTTTTACAATGTGATATATTCTGTTACCTTCCAGTCATTCAATAATGTTCGGTGTGAAACAACACAGAAAATGTTGGAAGAACTTAGCGTAACAGGCAGTATCTGCGGAGGGAAATGGGCAGTCAACATTTGAAGCTGAGATGCTTCATCTGAAACCCCAGTGACCTCCTCCAGTGTTTTATGTGTTGAAGCAGACTCTCCAATATTCTACAGTACTGTTAAAAATCTTAAGCCAGTATATAGCTAGGGTTCCTAAAGCATTTGCAGAGTATTGTATTTGTCAACAGAGAATGAAGAGCGAGTTTGTAAATCTGCTAGGAGTAAAGGATGTTGGGTCTTTAGAGGATGGAGCACTATGGGAGGAGTGTGGGACAGGAGTGGAGTGCCCTGGGCAGGAGGTTGCTTGGGTGCAGACACACCAGCTCTGAGACAGCAGGCAAGGTCGTTTGTTTCCAGACACTTGGTTTATTGATCATTACAGAATGTCCCTCTGATGCTTCACACTCCCTCCCCTGTCCTTTTCCCTTTTCCTAACCATGACTCCCTCTCACTGCCCCCTTCCCACTCTCAGTCCATAATAGAGACTCATATCAAAATCAGGTTTATCATCACTCACATTTGTCATGAAATTTGTTTTTTTTTGTGGCAGCAGTACAGTGCAATACATAAAATGACTAAGTACTGTAAGACTGCCTTAAGACTTAGGTACCCTAGTTATGTATATGTGCCTTGGACTTTTGCACAGTACTACATGTCGATTTACTAAATCAAAGCATCATTATACACACTGAGACAGGCCTGAATACTTAAATCTGCTTTCATTTACCATGCTAACATGTTACATGTCAAGAGTCGGGCGAGGTTGGATCGCTCTAAGTACTGATCCGACCTGGAGAGGTAGAGAACAGCTTCTCCAGCAGTGAAATCTAGTCCCAGAGTGATTCTGTATGACTGAATCCAGTTCCTAGTGCAAGGTTCAGACAACTTAAACACTGGCCCAGATAGTCTGGGAGCTCCTCCTTCCATGACGCTAAGATGGTGAGACTGCCCCTGGCTGTTGTGCTTCGTGTCTGCGAACTTTGCAGCGATTTGCCCCACTAATATGATGAACTGAATACTGAGGCTTTGGGCCTACTCCGGGATCCAGTTTTGAGGATTTGAATCTAAGGACATATGTTAGTTCAGATTTCTGTTGCTTTTGCTTGCTTCTATTGTTTGCATAATTTCTTTTGGTTTTTTTTCTCTTTCTCTCTGGGCACTCGGGGTTTATCCTTTTTTTCTAATTGGGTTCTTTCAGGTTCCTTGCTTTGCGACTGCTGTTGAGCAAACAAATTTCAAGCTGTACATTTTATACATTCACCTTTGTATAACAGAGCTGACCCTGATGCCTAACATGGCTTCACGCTCTGCTGTGAACCAAATAATCTGAGGTGCATTTTGCTTGAAAAATTTTCTCCCTTACTGTCTAACGCAAAAGGGGGCATCCATCATTAAGGATCGCCATCACACAGAACATGCACTCTTTTCATTATTACCATTGTGGAGGAGGTACAAGATCCTAAAGGCACACACTATAACTCAGGAATAGCTTCTTCCCTTCCACAGTCAAATTTCTAATGATAAAAATAGTGTGGTAGTATACATGGGTTCATTGTTCATAGAATGGACAATAAACCAACGTACATTACTTCACATCAAAGTTGCTGGTGAATGCAGCAGGCCAGGCAGCATCTCCAGGACTCCTGACGAAGGGTCTCGGCCTGAAACGTTGACTGTACCTCTTCCTAGAGATGCTGCCTGGCCTGCTGCGTTCACCAGCAACTTTGATGTGTGTTGCTTGAATTTCCAGCATCTGCAGAATTCCTCGTGTTTACATTACTTCACTAAATTTTTCTTTCCTTTTTTGTTCTCATTTGCACTACATTTTTAATTTAATTTTTCTATATATTTCTTACTATAATTTATAGTTTACTTTATTATGCATTGCAATGTACTGCTGCTGCCAAACAACAGATTTCACGACATATGACAATGACATTAAACCTGTTTCTGATTCTGATCCTGAGCCCTAAGTGTTGTTTCAGACTTTAGAAGATCATTTGATCTTCTTGGGAATATTTGCCATAGAATAAACCCATGTATTATTTGTACAATGTGTTATATTTTTCTCAATGTCCAATGTAGCTCCTGCAGGCTATTAGGTAGACACATGAATATGCAGGCAATGGGAAGAAATAGATCATGAACATGCAGAAGAGATGGAATTTAATTCGGCACCATGTTCAGCTGAGACATTGTGGGCCAGGTGGCCTGTTTCTAAACTGAATGTGCTATACCAATCCCATTATATTCCCACCACCAACCTCAGATTCTAATACACACTCCGTGTCTTTGTGACGTGGGCGGAAATGCAACCATCATTAGAAGAGTAGATGCTTACTGGGAGGAGGTGTAAACATCACACGAACAGTACTAGAGGTCACGAGCAAGCCGGTACCACAGGAGCTGTAAAGCAGCATCTCCACTAGCTACGTCACTATGCCGTCTTTCTTTATAATTATGCTGCACTCTTCTTGTTTTGCCTGCACTCACTAGAGTTTAGAAGAATGAGGGAGGGATCTCATTGAAACCCATTGAATATTGAATGGCTGAAATAGAGTGGAAGTGAGAAAGATGTTTCCTATAGTAGGGGAGTCAAGGACTAAAGGGCACAGACTCAGAATACAAGGATGTCCTTTTAGAACAGTGGTGCAGAGAAATTTCCTAACCTAGGGAGTGGTGAATCAATGGAATTCTTTGCCACAGATGGCTGTGGAGGGTGTAGTATTAGTTATTGAGGGATTGTGCAGAACACGCCAGGACATAACAAGCAGGATTTTCAACTGAACTTTATTGACAACCTTGCTTATACAGTATGAGAACTCCTCCCATGTGGGAATGCATAGCTGAGTGGCATTGTTGATACTTAACCCAGAGGGCAAGTCATTGAGTATATTTAAAGCAGAAGTTGATTGGTTCTTGAAAAGTCTGGACAACAAAGGTTATGGGAGAAGGCAAGAAAATTGGGTTGAGATGAGTAATAAGTCAGCCATGATGAAATGGTGGAGCAGACTCAATGGGTCAAATGGACTAATTCTGTTCCTATGCCTTTAAGGTTTAGTGACTTTTATTTTTAAATAAACAATGCCTAACGTCAAACTGAAACTGTTGGAAATTGGGAATACAAGCAGAGAAAGATATAAATATTCAACATGTCAGGTTTTGTTTGGAGGAGAAACAAAGTAAGTGTTTATTGTAATGACTTTTCAACAAACTTAGAAATTAAGAGTGTTTTAACTTGTGGAGAAGGGGCAGAATGGATAGAAGGGGAATCTGCAATACAGTGGAGAGAATGGAGGATACCATCTGAGAGAGAATGGTGAAGTCTTGTTAATTACAGAATAATCTATTTCACGTTTTTAGAGGGCTATGTAATATGTGTTTCTGGTTTCTGGTTACTCCTTTTTTTATTGCCATTTTGCGCAGAAGATGAGAAGTGACCTGATAGAGGTGTATAAGATGATGAAAGGCATTGATCGTGTGGATAGTCAGAGGCTTTTTCCCGGGGCTGAAATGGCTAACATGAGAGGGCACAGTTTTAAGGTGCTTGGAAGTAGGTACAGAGGAGATGTCAGGGGTAAGTTTTTTTACTCAGAGAGTGGTGACTACATGGAATGGGCTGCCGGCGATGGTGGTGGAGGCGGATATGATAGGGTCTTTTAAGAGACTCCTGACAGGTACATGGAGCTCAGAAAAATAGAGGGCTATGGGTAACCTTTGGTAATTTCTAAGGTAAGGGCATGTTCGGCACAGCCTTGTGGGCTGAAAGGCCTGTATTGTGCTGTAGGTTTTCTGTGTTTCTTTGAACCTCCTCTGGACTCTCTCCAATGACAATACATAGTTTCTGAGATAAGGAGCCTAAAGTTGTTGACAATACTCCAAGTGCAGCCTTACTAGTGTCTTTTAAAACTTCAGCATTATCTCCTTGTTTTTATATTCTATCCCCTTGAAATAAATGCCATCATTGCATTTGTTTTCTTTACCAGAGGCTCAACCTTTGAATTAACCTTCCTAGAGTCATGCACGAAAATTTCTAATTCCTTCTGCATCTCTGATGTTTGAACTTTCTCCCCATTTAGATAATAGTCCGCACTATTGTTCCTTTTGCCAAAATGCATTATCATATATTTCCCAACACTGTACTCAATCTGCCACTTTTTTGCCCATCCTTCTAAGTTGTCTGTCCTGCTGCAATCGCGTTGCTTCCTCAGCACTCCCTATCCCTCCACCTATCTTTATATCATCTGCATACTTTGCCAGAAATCCATCAATTCCATTATCTAAATCATTGACAAACAATATGAAAAGTAGCGGTCCCAATATTGACCCCTGAGGAACACCACTAGTCACTGGCAGCCAACCAGAAAAGACCCCTTCTATTCCCATTTGCTGCCTTCTACCTGCCAGCCATTCCGCTATCCATCTCAGTATCTTTCCTGTAATGCCAAAGGATTTTATCCTGTTAAGCAGCCTCATGTGTGGCACCATATCAAGCGCCTTCTAAAAATCCAAGTAAATGACATCTACTTCCTCTCCTTTGTCCACCCTACTTTTTACTTATTTGAAGAACTCTAACGGATTTGTCAGGCAATATTTCTCTTAAGAGAAACCATGTTGACTTTGGTTTATTCTATCATTAGTCTCCAAGTACCTCAAAACTTCATCCTTAATAATCGACTCCAACACGTTCTGAACCACTGAGGTTAGGCTAACTGGCCTATAATTTCCCTTCATTTGCCTTCCTCCCTTCTTAAAGAGTGGAGTGACATTTGCAGTCTTCGAGTCCTCCAGACCCATGCCAGGATCAAGTGATTCTTCAATAGATCTGGTATCTCAGCAACCTCTGGGATGTAGTCCATCTGGCCCAGGTGACTTATCCACCTTAAGTCCTTTGAGTTGCCTGACACTTTTTCCTTTGTAATAGCAATGGCATTCCTGCTTCCTGACACTCACAGACCTCTGGCACACTGCTAGTGTCTTTCACAGTGAAGACAGCTGCAAAGTACCCAGTAAATTCACCTGCCGTTTCTTTGTCTCCCATTACTACCTCACCAGCATCATTTTCCAGTGGTCCAATATTAACTTTCACCTTCCTTTTACTCTAAAATAACTAAACACACTTTTGGTTTCCTGTTTTATATTGTTGGCTAGTCTGTCCTCATATTTCATCTTTTCCCTTCTTATAGATTTCTTAGTTGCCTTTTGTTGTATTTTAAAAGCTTCCCAATCATCCAACTTCCCACTGACTTTTGCTACATTATATGCCCTTTCCTTGGCTTTTATGCAGTCCTTAACTTCCCTTGTCAGCCACGGTTACCTAGCCCTGCCATATGAGAACCTCTTCCTCTGTAGGACATATCTGTCCTGCACCTTGTGGACTATTCCCAGAAACTTCAGCCATCTCTACTGTGCCGTCATCTTCACCAATATCCTCCTCCAAATCCACCTGGGCAAATTCCTCTCTTCTGCATCTGTAATTCCTTTTATTCCATTGCAACACAGATACATGTGACTTATGTTTCTCCCCTTCAAATGGCAGTATAAATTCAATCATATTATGATCACTGCCTCCTAAGGATTCCTTTACGTTAAGCTTCCTAATAAGATTTGGGTTGTAACACAATACCCAGTATAAGATAGCCTTTCCTCGAGTACAAGCACAAGCTGCTCAAAAAGCCATCTCATAACATTCAATAAATTCCCTTTCTTGCAATCCAACACCAATCTGATTTTCCCAATCACCTTGTATATTGAAAGCCCCCATTACAATTGTGTCATTACCCTTATTACATAACTTTTCCAGCTCCTTTTGCAATCTCAACCCCACATCTTGACTACTATTTGGAGGCCTATATATGATTCCCATAATGTTTTTTGTTTATCCTTGCAATTTCTTAGCTCCACGCACAACATTCTCTGACCCTATGTCACCACTTTCTAAGGATAAAATTCCATCTTTTATCAACAGAGCCACACCACCACCTGTCTTTCCAATACAAAGTATATCATTTGACGTTAAGCTCCCAGCTATAGCCTTCTTTCAGCCATGACTGATGCCCACAACATCATACCAATCAATCTCTAATTGCGAGTTCGTCCACGAGACTGTTGTGTGTGAAAATACCAGGAGATCAACAGTTTCTGAGATATTCAAATCACCAACAATCATTCCACAAACTCACTTATATCGCATTTCTTCCCCATTCTGATGTTGCTCTAAACAACAACTGAACCTCTTGATTGCGTGCTTTTATGCGTTGAACTGCTGCCACATGATTGGCTGATTAAATAATCATGTGTAGAGATGTATCTAATATACACTGAGTGTAGATCTGATATCCTGTAGTTATGAATCGAGAAATTGCAGATGGAGTTTAATCTGGGGAAGTCCGAGGCATTGAGCTTTGCGGGGGTAAAAGGGAAAGCATGCAGTTAATGGTAATCATCATTATGTGCCATGTTGTGGATGATCGTAGTCTATCCATGACCATGATTGTTCTTG
The DNA here is from genome assembly GCF_030028105.1 of Mobula birostris. Taxonomy (NCBI): domain Eukaryota; kingdom Metazoa; phylum Chordata; class Chondrichthyes; order Myliobatiformes; family Myliobatidae; genus Mobula; species Mobula birostris. The sequence continues at coordinate 242,952,190 of NC_092370.1, forward strand.
GAAACATTTTTCTACACAAGCGGTTTGCCTTTGCCTTCTACTGGGCAGTGTCTTTACAAGCAGCATTGATCTTGGAGTCCAAGCCCATTCTGCTCTGGAAGTGGTAACACAGGTTGAATGGTAAAGATGATGTATAGACAGCAGTATGAAGTAACATTGATTGGATGCAATGAGTAAAGTGATTATTGGAAATTAATGACATGTTTAACCTCCAGAACTGGCCTGTCGAATGAGATATTACTGTATTAATGGCCAACTACCTAATTGTGGAATTGCAGCATATAATGGAAAGCAGAGCACATTGTTAACATAAAATTACTCTGTCTCTGCAAATGAAATAAAAATAATAGTAGGTCTTTTTTTAATTTCAGGCTCATTCTGATATAAAATGATTCAATGCCACGTCATGTTTCAGACAGCAAGTATGGAATGCACAATTAACAGATGCATAAATGTACAGGAATAAATCCTAATTTCAGCGGTTTGCCTCTCATCCTTTATGCATACACTAAGAGCTATGAAATGTCATTTCACCGGCTGTATATTCAAGCTATATACTGTAAGTAACAATTACTTGTTCTTGCAATAGTTACACAAATCTTTAGATGCACTGTGGAGAGTATTCTGGCTAGTTTCATCATGGCCTGGTGAAAACACCAGTGCCCAAGAATGAAAAAGCTTACAGCAAGTAGTGGATACAGCCCAGTCTATCACAGAAAAAGTGTTCCCCATCATTTAACACATCTGCCACAGGAAACCGTTATCCATCATCAAGGCCCTCCACTATCCAAGCCATGCTCTCCTCTTGCTGAATCAGACTTTGTTTGTGAGTAGTTTTTCATTGATTCTATTTTATTTCACTGCTCTACTGTGAATGCCTGTAAGAAAATGAATCTCAAGATAATATATGTGACATTATATACTTTGATAATAAATTTACACTGAACTTTGAACACGCCATGTTTCCAAAGCTGTCATCGTTCATTCTCAAATGACCACTGACAGCCGTGATCAAAGTCACTTTACTCTCCTGCCGAAAAGCCTCGGCCTGAAACGTCGACTGTACTCTTTTCCATAGATGCTGCCTCGCCTGCTGAGTTCCTCCTGCATCTTGGGTGTGTTACTTGGATTTCCAGCAACTGCAGATTTTTTCTTGTTTGTGATTTGATGACTCTCCATGTGCCCTTTTTCTGTCATTGTTCATTGCAGAGTAAAGCATTTTAACCTGTCTCATTACATTTCATTCCTCTTTCAAGTTTTAGCATTTATTGACAATTGACCTTAAACATCTGCTTATACTGGAGTATCAAAAATTTGATCACTTAAAAACTAGATGCAAAGGCTGAATTTAAGCTTATCATTTCAATTACAGGCACTGGTCATTGCTAATAGTAGTAGATAGGGCCCATTCCATCAAAGGTAAAGAATTTGCCCCTCCCACCCACCCTTGAGCACATCTTTCTATCTGCATAGCTTGTTGTCTTCTGCTCTCTGGGTGAATGCCCAAGTTGTGTGGTATTTCACGGATTCTGTTGTGGTTATTTTCTATAGATTTATTGAGTCTGCCCACAAGAAAATGAATCTCAGGGTTGTATATGATGACATATATGTACTTTGATAATAAATTTGCTTTGAACTTTGAACTTTTAATTGTGTTGCTTATTTCCAGGAGTTCCTCCGATATTTTCTGTGTATTGCTTTGGATTTCCAGTATCAGCAGACTTTCTGTTGTTTATGATACAATACTTCACTATTTTTTCTTTTTTTGTTCTCTTTTTGCACTGCATATTTAATTTAATATTAAAATATATTTCTTATTGTAATATATATGTTTTTATTATTATGTATGGCATTGTACCGCTGCATCAAAACAAATTTCACAATGTATCCAGTGATATTGAATCTGATTCTGATTTTGATATCTGTGCCACTCATAATGTTGTATTTTCTATCAGTTCACCCCTGAACCTCTTTGCTCCAAACAAAAAAAGTCCAGCCTCTCCAAACCCTCCTTATATCTAAAGTCCTCTCACTCAGGAGATCTATTCTGGTGAATCTCCTCTACATATCGTAAGTTTCTCATCAGTCGGCCTTCCACAGCTTGGTGGATTTTCTGTCCAAGGAGCTTTGGTAGCAATTGGGCAGATGTCCACTTACCATTAGTCTATATATTCTTTTAGTCCTCTAACTATCAGGAAACTAATACATTTTACTTATCCTGGATACAGTTCAGAGGCCTGTATATAACCCCATCAGGGTCTTTTTAACCTTGCAGTTTCTTAACTCTAACAACATGATCCTACGTTACCTCTTTCTAAGGATCTGATTTCAGTTTTTACCATTTTTGCCACCCACTCTGCCTACCTGACTGTCCTTTCAATACAAGGTGTATCCTTGGATGATAAGTTCCCATCTATGATCTGCTTTCAGCCATGACTCAGTGATGTCTACACTGTCATACCTGCCAATCTCTAAGTGCGCTGTATTCAAATATAGCACCTTCACACCTATATTACTCACCCTTTTTCATTTTGCCCCCATGTTACACATCACCTCAAGCCACTGACTGCAATTTTGCCCTATCATCTAGTAGTCCTTCCTCACAGTCTCACTACAAAATGTCTTGGCTTGCATACCAACTGCCCCATTCTCAGCCCTATCACTCTAGTTTCCATCCCCCTGCCAAATTAGTTTAGTCCCTCCCCAACTGCTCCAGTAAACTTACCTACAAGGATATTGGTCCCCCTTGGGTTCAGGTGTAACCTATTCCTTTTGTACAAGTCACACCTTCCCCAGAAGAGATCTCAATGATCCAGATTCCTGAAATTTTGCTCCCTGCATCACTCCCTCAGCCACTCATTCACTTATACTATCATCCTATTCCCGCCTTGACTAGCATGTGGTACTGGGAGTAACCCAGAGATTAGTACCTTGGAGGTCTTGCTTTTCAGCCCCTACCCTAGCTCCCTATGCTCCTTTTGCAAGATCTCTTCTCTCTTTTTACCAATGTCATCAGTTCCAATATGCACCATGACCTCTGCCTGCTCAACCCCCCTCTTGAGAACCTTCTGCAGCTGCTCTGAGAAACTCTAGCACCTGGGAGGTAACACACTATACTGGTGTTTCTTTCAGGACCACATAATCTCATGTTTGTCCCCCTGACTATTGAGTCTCCAATTACTATCTCTCTTCCTGACAACCCTTCGCTGTTGAGCCTCAGAGTGCCACTGGCCTAGCTGCTACTGTTGTGCCCTGATAGGTCCTCCCCCCACTCCCACAGTAGTGTCCAGAGGGGTATAGTATACTTGTTACTGAGAGAATGGTCACAGAGGAACGCTGCACTGACTGCGTACTCCCCTTTCTTCTCCTGGTGGTCACTCATCTCCTATCTGAAGTCCACACTCCGGGTGTGACCACCTCAGTAAAAGTCTTATCTATGAAATTTTCAGCCTCCCGGATAATCCTGAAGGCATCCAGCTCCAACTCCAGTTCCTCGACCTCGTCAGTCAGGAGTTGATGGTGGTTACACTCCCTGCAGATGAATCCTGAAATCTCAAATCTCACAGGAGGAGCCTTAACTACCATCCTGCCTACACTTGTTACACCTCAAACCATAGGGTTTTCCTGGCAAGATATGGAAGTAGAGTGCCTGGCCTTTCATTCACCGTGAAGAAAAGTTACTGAGCTCTTCTTCAGTCTTTTTTTATAATATAATTTTTATTGAGTTTTCAAAAAGAATACATGAAAGATAAAATCTACCCTCCCCCCTCCCTTTAACCCTCCCCCCCCCCATATATAGTCCTACCTAAAAGGAAGAAGAGAAAAAAAAAAATAAGAGCCACCTGGGTATTGGAACGTTTCCACATGCTCCATGGGATTCAAAATAAATTTGGTATAATTATTCGTTACTTTCCCCAAGGGACCAAGATCTTTTTCGGAGCACTTAAATATGCCATCCTATCTTTTGTAAATAAGGGCGCCAAATATTCAAAAATGTTACATATTTATCTCTTAAATTATAAGTAATTTTTTCGAGTGGAATAGAACTAGCCATTTCATTATTCCAACGATCCATACTTAAATACGAATCAGATTTCCAAGTAACTGCTATAGTCTTCTTAGCCACTGCCAATGCAATTTTTATAAATTCTTTCTGATATTTATTCAATTTAAGTTTCGGCTTTATCCCTTCAATATCACCTAATAGAAATAATACAGGGTTATATGGAAGTTGAGTTCCAGTAATTTGTTCCAATAAGACTCTTAGATTTATCCAAAAGGGTTGAATTTTAAAACAAGACCAAGTAGAATGTAAAAAAGTACCAATTTCTTGATTACACCGAAAGCATTTATCGGATAGATTTGAATTTAATCTTTTTTTTTGTGGTGTAACATATAATTGATGTAAAAAATTATATTGTACTAATCTAAGTCGAACATTTATTGTATTTGTCATACTGTCAAGACAAAGTCTTGACCAATTTGTTTCATCAATATTAATATTCAGATCTGTTTCCCATTTTTGCTTTGACTTATGGATTCCTTGTTTAATTGTCTGTTCTTGAATCAAATTATACATACAAGAAATAAATTTTTTAATTTTCCCTTTTTGAATTAAAACTTCAATTTCATTAGGTTTTGGCAAAAACATTGTTTGACCCAGCTTACCTTTTAAGTAAGCCCTTAATTGAAGGTAACAAAAGAAAGTATTAGTTGATATTTTATATTTATCCTTTAATTGTTCAAATGACATCAATATACCTCGTTCATAACAATCTCCTATAAATTTAATCCCTTTTTGGTACCAATTATATAAAAGTTGATTGTCCATTGTAAAAGGAATAAGTTTGTTTTGGAACAAAGGTCTCCTTGCTAATAGAGGTTTCTGTGTTTCATTATCAACATTTATCTTATTCCATAGATCAATCAGATGTGTTAATATAGGAGATTCTTCTTTTCCCGTATCCATTTAGATTCCCATTTATATATAAAATCTTCAGGTCTATTTTCTCCTATCTTGTCTAATTCTATTTTAATCCATGCTGGTTTTCGATCATCGAAGAAAGATGCAATAAATCTAAGTTGATTTGCTTTATAATAATTTTTAAAGTTTGGAAGTTGTAACCCTCCTAACCCAAATTTACATGTCAATTTTTCCAATGATATTCTTGACATTTTACCTTTCCAAAGAAATTTTCTCACACATTTATTTAACTCTTGAAAAAATTTCTGTGGCAGTTGTATTGGTAATGTTTGAAACAAATACTGTAATCTAGGAAATATATTCATTTTTACAACATTGACTCTACCTACTAATGTTATTGGTAGTATCATCCATTTGTCAAAATCTTCTTGAATTTTTTTCAATAGTGGTAAATAACTAAATTTATATAAATTCTTTACATCATTATCAAGTCTTATACCTAAATACTTTATACCGTTTACCGGCCATCTAAATTGGGTTACTAATCGACATTGACTATAGTCTCCTTTAGTAAGAGGTAAAATTTCACTTTTATCCCAATTTATTTTGTAACCTGATACCTTCCCATATTCATCCAATCTAGAAGATAATTTATGTAACGAATGTTGTGGGTTTGTTAAGTAGATCAAAACATTATCGGCAAAAAGATTAATTTTATATTCCTCCTGATTAATTCTAAAACCCATAATATCTGGATCAATTCTGATTAGTTCTGCTAATGGCTCTATCGCCAGTACAAATAAAGCAGGTGATAATGGACAACCTTGTCTAGTTGACCGTTTTAACTGGCATGGTGTTGAAATTTGAGAGTTTGTCACTACTTTAGCCTTAGGATTAGAATTTAAAGTTTTAATCCAATTTATAAAAGATGTTCCTAACCCATATTTTTCTAATACTTTAAATAAAAAATCCCATTCTAATCTATCTTCTTCAGTCTTGCGCTGCTTCACCAATGAATGACTTCTCATGATGATTGCAGCCCACCAAATATGGGAAGAGTCAACTTGTAACTAAACTCCAGAGGGGAAAATTCTTTATTCACCACGGCATCACTGGCATGTAGATACATTTTCCGCTAATTTCCATAGAACAGCCTGAGATACTTCAAAAATAATATTTAAATTTACCTTTTAAGAAGTTATTCAGCCTTAAATTTGACATATCTGTTCACACAATGCAATTTTATACAGCACATATTAGCATTTGAAGAAATGGTTTGAATACATTTTGTACATGGCTTGTGGTTGAGATAGTTAAGTTAATCTTATGGAAACTCAGAATATGATAATGTTGAATATTAATGCCAAGGGGTCAATAACATTGCAATTAATTCACCAAAGTAATTTCTTAATACTTTGGAAGATACAACATTAAATGAGGCAACATCCTATTGGATCCTGATGCTTTTGTGATCCAAAGATTCGTTGGAAGTTAAGAATGAGGCATAAAATTTATTAAGTGTTACAAGAACAAAGAAGAAAAAGGGAGAAGCAAGATGAGGAGGGAGAACAAAAAAGAGCAGGTGGGAAAGTGCCTAGGAAAAAGAGAGTGAACAAAGATGGTCCAGTTTTCTTGTAGCAGACCACTGATAATGTTAAATTCCATGAATAGCATTAACCAATCAGATAGCCAGATTTAAGTCATGTGATAGTCCTCACTGAAACCAAGAAACGTCCAGAAAAATGCAGAGGAAACTGTTACTGAACATTCCTAGTCTGTTCCAAGGACTCTGTCGTTAGATGTTTAATATTCTTTGTGTTTTTTTCTCTTGCTTTTTTTGCCATTTGTGCAATTTGTTTTTTTGTTCGACAATCCTCTACACTATCCAGAACACCACCAACCTTTGTGTCATCTGCAAACTTGCCAACCCACCCTTTTACCCCCATATCCAGGTCCTTAATAAAAATCACGAAAAGTAGAGGTCCCAGAACTGATCCTTGTAGGACAGCGCTAGTCACAACCCTCCAATCCGAATGTACTCCCTCCACCATCACCCTCTGCCTTCTGTAGGCAAGCCAATTCTGAATCCACCCGGCCAAACCTCTCTGGATCCCATGCCTTCTGACTTTCTGAATAAGCCTACCGTGTGGAACCTTGTCAAATGCCTTACTAAAATCCATATAGATCACATTCACTGCACTACCCTCATCTATATGCCTGGTCCCCTCCTCAAAGAACTCTATCAGGCTTGTTAGACACGACCTGCCCTTCACAAAGCCATGCTGACTGTCCCTGATCAGACCATGATTCTCTAAATGCCCATAGATCCTATCTCTAAGAATCTTTTCCAACAGCTTTCCCACCACAGACGTAAGGCTCACTGGCCTGCCTGTAATTACCTGGACTATCCCTACTACATTTTTTGAACAAGGGGACAACATTCGCCTCTCTCCAATCCTCTGGTACCATTCCCGTGGACAATGAGGGCATAAAGCCAGAGGCTCAGCAATCTCTTCTCTCGACTCGTGGAGCATCCTGGGAAACATTCCATCAGCCCCTGGGGATTTATCCATCCTAACGTATTTTAACAACTCCAACACCTCCTCTCCCTTAATATCAACATGCTCCAGAACATCAACCTCACTCATATTGTCCTCACCATCATCAAGTTCCCTCTCATTGGTGAATACCAAAGAGAAGTATTCATTGAGGACCTCGCTCACTTTCACAGCCTCCAGGCACATCTTCCCACCTTTATCTCTAATCAGTCCTACATTCACTCCTGTCATCCTTTTGTTCTTCACATAATTGAAGAATGCCTTGGGGTTTTCCTTTACCCTACTGGCCAAGGTCTTCTCATGCCTCCTACTTGTTCTCCTCAGCCCCTTCCTAAGCTCCTTCTTGCTACCCTATATTCCTCAATAGACCCATCTGATCCTTGCTTCCTAAACCTCATGTATGCTGCCTTCTTCCACCTGACTAGATTTTCCACCTCACTTGTCACCCATGGTTCCTTCACCCTACCATTCTTTATCCTCCTCACCGGGACAAATTTATCCCTAACATCCTGCAAGAGATCCCTAAACATTGATCACATGTCCATAGTACATTTCCCTGCAAAAACACCATCCCAATTCACACCCACAAGTTCTTGCCTTACAACCTCATAATTTGCCCTTCCCCAATCAAAAATTTTCCTGTCCTCTCTGATTCTATCCTTTTCCATGATAATGCTAAAGGCCAGGGAGCAGTTGTCACTGTCCCCCAGATGCTCATCCACTGAGAGATCTGTGACCTGACCTGGTTCATTACCTAAGTCAGTAAATAAATAAATAACTATATGAAATTCAGATTAAATTGACTTGTTTGGTTCCTGGATGAAGAGATGAATTGAAGAACAATTAAACACAATATAGTTTACAAGAATGAAAGGTATTTTATTGAAACTGTTACGTAACCGGCAACAATGAATATTAATCAAGACAGGTTATATAAAAGCAACCAAACATTTATTAAACACGGATAAACAACAAAAAAAGACAAACAAAAACCTTAAACGGAAATTAACCGATATGCAGCCGTTCAACAAATCGTCACACGGCACTGGTTCTTAAAGCGTTAAATGTGAAAACAGTTCTTAAAGTGGCAAAGTTAGATATAGTTCTTAAAATGGTAAATTCAAAAGTCCAACAGATTGATACGTTCAATTGGGAGAGACTTCTCTGGAGAAGGATTTCTTCATACACGTGACTTTCCTGTTGGTTCTACCCAAAGGATTCAAGATGCAGGAAATAAACAGTTTAAAACAACTGACCTTAAATTCTAGAGAGCAAATCTGGCATGAACTCTTATCTCTTTTGACAAGAGTTATCTTCGATGCAGGTCACTACTCCTTCAACGAAAACTCAATAAGGTCGATCCTTTGTTAAACTGCTGAACGATACTGACTCCTCTCAATCCTTTGGGTCCTGTACTTCGATAAAGTCTTCACTCTCCTGTACTACTGCTGGAATAAGGTACATCAACACATCTAGCAAAAATTGCCAGTCCAGCACTATTGTACCTTGCAACAGAACATACACTCCGTTTTAAAAATGAAACTGCGTCATAAAAACAAATACGCAGCAGAAACGGAGACACAGACGCATGTTCTAGCTGGAAACTGAAAACTAAAAACTAAAAACTAACTGCGTCATCTGTGGACTTCCCTTATATACCCGTGGTGCACATATCACGTGACCTCACATCGGCGGGAAAATTACATCAGGTGACCTCCAAAAGACCATTACATCATTTTCACAAAAAAAATCACAGATCTCCTTGAGGTAACAAAACAAATTGATATATTCTGAGGGTGCTTGATGGGGCAAATGTTCAGTGTATGCTGCCATTGGGACAATTTCAAGATAGATCTCAAGGCAGATATTAACAGAATTTTGGTTTGCATGGGAGTCAAAGGACAGTAAAGAAAACAGAGCTGAGGCTAAGATGGGAACACACAAGAGAATCTGTACACTAAGTGCACACTAAATGCTTGTGGAACTCAGCAGGGCAGGCAGCATCTATGAAAGAAAATAAACAATCGGCATTTCAGACCAAGACCATTCATTAGGAGGTTAAGTAGACTACATCTTGTCAAGTCATCTTACAATCTTATATGTTTGAGCAAAATATTGTCTCTTCTTTTCCCTCTGACATGGCCTAGCTACCTGCTCAATTAATATCAAAAGCAAACATATTATGCCCATCGGAAATATTCAATTAAGGACAGAAAATTTAGGACTCACTACTCAGAGAGTGGTGAGTGTGTGGAATTGGCTGCCGGCAACAGTGTTGGAGGCTGGTACGATAGGGTCTTTTAAAAGACTTTTGGATAGGTACATGGAGCTTAGAAAAATAGAGGGCTATAGGTAAGCCTAGTAATTTCTAAGGTTCAGCACAACTTTGTGGGCCGAAGGGCCTGTATTGTGCTGTAGGTTTTCTATGTTTCTATGTTCTAATAAAATTGTAGGAAATAAATGGTAATATTTGGGGGGAATTGATTGTGAGTGTGTGCAGCATATGGTACTGGCAAATCTGTGAACTGGCACATTGTAGGTGGGCCAAATATTTCATCCAGAAATATGGAGATTAAGTGATAAAGTAGATCATGGGCAACACAGTAATGTAGCAGTTAGTGCAATGCTTTACAGTGCTAGTTGTAAGATTGGCATTCGATTGACATCACTGTCTGTAAAGAGTGGGTACAGTAGGTTCTCTTCTTGACTGTTTGGGATTCTTCCAGATTCTTCAGCTTCCTTGCACATTCCAGGGATGTACAGTTAGGGTTAGTGAGTTGTGGGCATGCTACGTTGGTGTCCGAAGCAAGGATACCCTTGCCGGTTGTCCTGCACAATCCTTGTTTATTTGATTTTAGTTGACGCAAACATCACATTTCACTGTATGTTTTGATGTACGTGAGACAAATAAATCATCTTCTATGATTCAAGGATGAATGATGATGGATTTGAGGGAACTAAACATAGTAAACCTCAGTCTTGCAAAGTGTAAATGAAAGATGAACACTAGTAATCTGAATTTGTTCAACAAAAGGTTGGAAAGCTACTTGCAGAAATGTAGTTTTGAAGAAGAAGGGAGTGCAATTCAATAGTTAAGCAGGTCCAGTCAGGAAATGGTGTGGTGCTCCTCATACTAACATTGAACTTCAATGGGACAGAGTGGAAGATCAAGGGCACAACTGCCAGAGTTCAATTAGCGAAAGGAAACTCAACATCATGCTTGCAAACTGCAAGTGATGTGCAAAGTATAACTCTGGATTTCATAGCATCCCTTTCAAAATCTTCCATCATATGACCACACTAAGGAGGAGATAAACCGCGGGGGTACTGTACATAAGATATATCAAACTGCTGCAAAGAATCAGTTGTTCAAAAAGACAGCCCAGTCCCTGTCCTGAACAATTTTTTAAAAAAGAAATCAGATTCCTCTTCTTTCCCTTCCTCCCACTGTCCACTTTCCTCTCCTCTCAGATTCCTTCTACTTCAGCCCTTTAAGTTTTCCACCTCTCACGTCCCAGCTTCTCACTTCATTCCCCCCTCTCCCCCACCTACCGTCCACTTCACCTGGTCTCACCTATCACCTTCCAGCTTGTCCTTCTTCCCCTCCTCCTCACCTTCTTATTCTGACTTCCACCCCCTTCCTTTCCAGTCCTGATGAAGGGTCTCTGTATGAAGTATTGTCTGTTCATTCCTTTCCATAGATGCTGCCTGACCGCTGAGTTTCTCCAGCGTTTTGTACGTGTTAATCAAATTCAAAATTGGGTGGCAGGGTGGAAATACATCCCTATCAAAGGAGGTGTAAGGTGCTCCTTCCTTCTGCTAGCCTGCAGGTCACCCTTGGGCAAGGTGTAGCACCTGCTTAACCCCCCAGATCAGGGTAGCATGTAGCCATGGGAGCAGGTGGTGGATGGTCGTATGAGCAGCTGGTGCATATCACAAGTCCTGGTTATGTGACCACTGACGCCAGGCAGATAGTCTGTGAAGAGTATTATTAACAGCTGGGGTCACCCATCTTGCCAAGACACTGCCCAGAAGGAGGCAATAGCAATCCATTATGTAGAATAATTCGCCAAGATAATCATGGTCATGGCCATAATTGCCCACGTCATATGACATGATGATGATGACAGGAGTGTAAGAAAGAGACAGGTTCTAGTGACATGTTGTCATGACACCAACCTTTCCCTCAATATCAGCCAAACAGAGGAGCTGGCCATTGACTTCGGGAAGGAGGTCGGTGCACCAGCTCCTGTCTGAGATGAGAGGGTTAGGAGCTTTAGCTTCCTGGGAGTGAACATCACCAACAGTCCTCAATCCACCACGTTAACATCATGGCTAAGAAAGCTCACCAGCATCTCTACTTTCTCAGGAGACTAAAGAAGGTTGACATGAAATTCGCATTCCAGAAATCATTCTATACAATATGGCTTTGTATAGCAACTGCCCTGCTTGTGACTGCAAGTAACTGCTGGGATTTTTATTTGTTTCGAGCCGCACTGTGCAGCAACCACTGACAATCCTAATTTAACCCCAATTTAATCACAGGTCATTTTACAATGAGTAATTAACCTACCCAGTATGTCTTTGGACTGTGGGAGGAAACCGAAGGACCCAGAGAAAGCACATGTGATCCAGGGGTAGGACGACCAGAGACTCCTGACAGAGGATGTCAAGACTGTATTCTGAAGTCCAGCGCCGGGACTTGTGATAGCATGTCACTAATCGCTGTATGTCGACACTGCTCAGCACATCACGGAAACCAGCCTCCCCTCCGTATACTCTGTTCATGCTTCTCACTGCCCCAGTCAAGCAGCCAGCATAATCAGAGACGCCTTCCAGCCTGGCATCTCTTCTCTCCTTTCTCCCATCAGATAGAAGATTTACAAGCCTGAGAGCATGTACCACCAGGTTCAAGGACAGCTTCTACCTCTCTGTAATGATGGTCCCTCCTTGTACTCTTGGCGTCAGAATTTACCTCATTATAATATTGCACTTTATTGTCTATGTAACCCAGGTTAATTAAACCCAAAGATGTAACGTTAGAAAGCTCCACCTGTGGAGGGATGAAAACGAGATTAACTGAATTTAAAATAAAAGGAAACTTGAAAAAAATTGTTAAGCGCGAATAAGGCATGGCTGACGCAGGCATAGACAAACGACTAAAACACAGAAAACTGTAGAAACTAACTAAAGGTAAAAACTGTTAGAAGTCCTCAGGATGAAGATAAGTTGAAGCTACGGCTATAATGAGCACCAGCTATAGCGAGACAATATCGGCAGAGAGTAGTGTCCAAGATTTCTACAGTGCAACCGGGATTTAGTTCTGATAAATCAAACCAAGGGATTTGGTGAATTAAAACACTTTTACTATTCTGAGTGTATAATTTGTGTGTGAAATGTATTTGGTAGTGTTGTAACTGATAAATGTTTGGAAATGACAATGTGATAATGAATTATTTTGAAATAGAAAATAGAATGCATATAAGAAACTTATGGACTGTAATCCTGTTGTATACAGCTCAGCTTTTTTTTGTGTATGTATTGTGAATTGACTTTCTGTGGATGACCCACCATTTCATCCAATGAACCAAGAAACAAGATGCTGAGCCATCCAAGTTCAAAGAACTAGTTGGAAAGGAAATGTTTCAAGACATAACAGATTTAATGCTGTTGGATGTATAAGTTTATTTCTCATTCAAAGGATCAGAATTTGATTTTCTGGAAGAACTGATTATTTTGCAAGAATTTTGATAATATACTGAATGAGATTTACCTGGTTTGAAAGTTGTGATGTTGGAGAATATGTTGTGAAAGGAGTTAAGCTGTATATATATATATTTTTTTTTTGGGGGGGATTGAATTTGAATTTGTAGACATATTGACTTGAAAATGAAACTGAGGTTAACCATAAAAAAGGTCGACCTTCACTAACCCGACTACCTGTAATCCGGTTTTTCAATAATCCGGCACTGATTATGCTTAATGTGATCCTTCTGTAATCTGGCATTTTCACTAATCCAGCACTCCTCAGGTGCTGGATGAATGAAGACTGACCTGTACTAGAAAGTAGGAATTCAGTAAGTTTCCTAAGTAACTAGTGATAAATAAAAAGACAAATGTTAGTGTGTAAATATTTAAATAGGGAATAACACTAGATCTAATTAGTTAGAGAAATTGGGGTACTAAAGGTTTTTCTAATAAATCTCACTGATTCTAAATAAAAAGGAACTTGGTTTTCATTGATATCTGAGACTTGGACTGAATGTTAAAATTTTGAATTGCTCTTACTCATGTAAATATTTTTTACATATTGCTATTTTTTTGTAACGAAAACTTACTTCCAGAAGTGTGTGTTTTCTATTCACTGCCTCTTTCCGGTACCTAGAGCTTCTGATGGCCTACTAGCACCCAGTGTAGTACTAGGTAATTAAAATTCTTCATAAACTGTGTGGCGACCAGTCTCACAAGATAAGAAAACACTACACAGGTGTTACATAAAATTTGGTGGGTCAGCCAGGAGGCAGCTTATTAGATAAATACTAACACACTGATTAATGTACAAAGCATTAAAATAATCTTATTATTCAAACTCACTTTTGTTCAATTAAATTACTGTTAGATTGAAAGAAAATGGAAGTCCTGGAGGAAAAAGGTGTCAAAATCCCAAATGCTGATTTAGTCAGTGGCATAATAGGAACAGAAAAAGATGAGAAAGTACTAAACTTTCTAAAAGGATATGGTTCAGTTGCCAGAGTTATTCCTCTAACTGATGCTGGAGCAGAGTCTTCTGAGTCCCTCGTAGTAGAGTACAATTTTGGCTCTGTAGTGTAAGATCTCAAGCCCTTGCTACAGTACACTCAACAGGCAAGCGGTGACCAAAACGTTTCCTACCATGTAGTTACCTTAGCCAGTGTTTGCAATCATATAGCTGGAAAAGACATCACTTAAGCTTATCTTGGTGAGTTGAAAACCTTAGAAAAGTGCAGTGGTAAAGATTATGAAGAAATCTTGAGTGAGAGTTAGCACAGATCTGTGAAACACCTATTATCGAGAGTGGGGAAATAATTTCAGAGCAGACTCCTCTGATATTAACCAGCCAGAAACAGATCTAGCTGCTATGCAGAATAACTCAGTCCCTGTAATACAAGCTACTGGAGTTGCAATGAACCCATCCTATTCTCCCAGTGATTAAGATATTCAAAGAGTCGTAGTGGAGCACATTGTGCACAGTAATGACTTGATGGCTCATGGTAAGCCACCAGTAAGGCTCTAGACTTTTTTTGATAGGGCCCTTCATCCATCTAATGAGACGGATTATGAGATTTGGCGCTCTAGTGTTGAACTGCTCTTGCGAGACCCAAGAGTGTATGATCTTCATATTATACAGAAAATATGTGGAAGTATTCTTCCACCAGCTTCTGATATCATCAAGTCAATAAGCTCTGGAGCTTCACCTGCTGTTTATGTCAACTCCTAGATTCAGATTTTGCCTCCATGGAAGACAGTGATGAATTATTCATCAGATTTATGAATACGGTACAGAACATGGGTGAAAAACTGTCTGCCTATCTATAGCGGCTGCAGGTAGTGTTGACATGGACCATAAAGTGAGACAGAGTTGCTGAAATTGAGGCTAACAAGCATCTCTTAAAGCAATTTTGTAGGCGATGTTGGGACTGCTCCCCAATCTTAGAGCTGTAGCTGGATCAGAAAAAACAAAACCTGCCATCATTTCCCAAGCTATTGACATTTCTACGCACCAAGGAAGACAGGCATGCTTCCAGAACCACATGCATGAAATGACATTTAGGAACAGTCAAACAACATGCCGTTATATAGTCTCAAACGGCAGGTGCCTGTAAAGGAGATAACTTCAGTTACTTCCTAACTGATTCTGACAAGATAGCGGTGGCCAATTCTCAGAAATCTAAGGGAATTGAAGTCCTTCCTGGAGGAACAAATTGTATCATTTCTTAATGCATGCATTACTAAAGGACAATAAAAGAGGACTGTGTGTCCTCATAATCTAATCTAATCTAATATATTGGATATTACCACTAATTTATTAAGGATTTTTCTTGTAAAGTTAAGCCGCTTAATGATTTGACATTAGGGTACCCAGCTACCAGAAAGAACTCCACGATGAAGAATGATAGCCAGTATCATAATCTGAAAGAACCCATTTGGAGGCACGTAGACTACTGCATCTCAAGAAGCATTCAACCTAATCATAAAGGAACTTACATCTGCTCCTGTATTGCCTTTTGGTACATGGGACAACAATAAACCAATTCCAAGTCCAATGGAAAACCATGTACATTCAGTTCTCTGTAATAACTCACCAGCTAATGATAAAGTAGTACTTCTGTGAATAAACAGAGTTGAGGAATCTCATTAACCCGAATTTCTCTTGTTCCATTATGAACGATCTCTTGCAGCAGCTTGTTATGACAAGTTGTAAATTCCACTTAGCTTTGGTGAATGCCTGGGATAATTGGTTATTTGTTATTTTTTTGTTACACTCTCTTATTTATGGCTGGCTTCCTAAGATCCTGACCTTTCAAGTATTGTTATATTGATATTCATGAGGGGAAGGTAACACATTTCAGACAACATAAAAATGCACATGAATAGGCTGAGTATAATCAGTTTGCATTCTGCAGAAGAAAAAATGGTCTATCACCAGAGCATAATGCCATTGGACAAGGGCCAGTGGGTATTTGATTGTCATGAGTTCCGTCTTTGTGATGATCTGACTTCCCTTTGTTTGTTGAGATACCCGTGGTAAAAGCAGTCCAATCTCTGAAAACAAAGGTTCTATTCTGAAGACCTCTAAAATTGTTTGTTAAATTGCACTGAAAAGTAAGCAGAAATCAGTAACAAATATAAATGGATTTTGGTTGTACCACAGCTCTGTAGGTTGGGGGCTGCTTTGTGTGATTGTTTTCACATTTTCAATGAGAATTTATTGTCTCTAATTAAACTGCATGGGTGAGACATGCAGGTTCAGATTCAGAATTCCCCCAGCACTTTGCGTGTCTGCATTTGCAGCCATGCTTATGGATGAGAATAAAGTCACAGTCATACAGGCCCTTCAGCTACAGAGTCTGCAATAAATGTACCCTGCATTTTAAGCATACATTTATAGAAATAATTTGAAAATGAAGGTGAAAATTTAACTAGAAATTTTTCTTCATGGATTAATAATATCATGCATTTCATCTCAAATTCCTGATTAAAATAATGCCATATGCCCAGCTATGATGGTGTTTAGGGTGCCAATGAAGATCCTCCACCTCCTTGGCGGCGGTCAGGACTTCCTTCATTGTGTCAGCAGTTTCCTCTCGGTTTTCACTACTGTCAGTCATGCAAGTCCCAGGTGGAGATTCCAAAATACCATCACAGACAGATGTTGAAGGATTCTTCATTGCTGTTTTCACAATAGCTTTGTTTTACCAGTCCGGGTTGTTAGCCCTGAGCTGAACCCACAAATCTGGAGGACTAGTGGGCCACTCTTTTCTTTTTTTCTTTATTAATCTTTTTATTGATTTAGAAAGAGCATATATACAAACAAGAGGAGAATTATCTCATATATATATATTAGTAACAATATTAAACAGAAAGTGAAATAGACATTATCAAAATCATACATTGTATTAAGCGAATATGTAATATATAATTAAAACGAAAGACATCTAATTCTCCTCTTATCAATTCATAGACAGAGAAAAAAAACTTTAAATTTTTAAAATGAGAAGAAACCCCCCCCACTACACTGTAAGAAAAAAAAAGGAAAAAAAAGGGACTGGGCAGTCCATTCTGAGGATACGACTTTCTGATCAAATCTAAAATTTCGAAAAGAATAATTGGAAGAGTAATAAATCAAATCAAATGAAAATATTGAATAAAAGGTCGCCAGATTTGCTCAAATTTAAAGGATGTATCAAATGTCCGATTTCTTATTTTCTCTAAACTTAAACAGAACATAATGGAGGAGAGCAAAAAAAAGACAGTAGGTGGATTAGAAACCTTCCACTTCAATAAAATGGGTCTCCTAGTCAATAAAGTTGAAAAGGCTATCATACGTTGAGCGGAAACAGGAATATTTCTTGTTTTCGATGGGATAATCCCAAAGATTGCCATGAGTAAATTAGGTTGTGTGTCCAGATCTAAGACTTTTGATAGCGTTTTAAAAAGATCTGTCCAAAAATTATCTAGCTTTATACAAGACCAAAACATATGAGTTAGAGTGGCCACCTCAATATTTCATCTGTCACAAATAGGATTAATGCTGGAAAAAATATGTGCCAGTTTATCCTTTGACATATGGGCCCAATGCAAAACCTTGAACTGTATCAAGGAATGACGGGCACAAATCTATGAGTTATTCACCAAATGAAAAATTTTACTCCATTGATTATCTGAAAATGACTCCTGAAATTCCAATTCCCATGCACGTTTAATTTTATCGTTAGATATCATTCGTAAATTCAATAACCGTTTATAAATTATAGCTATCAACCCTTTCTGAAGTGGCTTAAACTGAAAGAGAGCATCTGTCATGTTAGGTGATAAGCAGAAGGGTAATTTGGCAGCAAACCACGTAAGAAATTCCTAATTTGTAAATACCAGTATCTAAAAAAGTGTACATTAAATAAATCATTTTTATCCACTAACTGAGAAAAAGACAGTAAACAATCCCCTGAAAACAAATCTGAAAAAGTTGTTATTCCCTTGGTTTTACAAATTAAAAAGGCCTTATCCAAAATTGATGGTTTAAAAAGAAAATTGAGATGGATATTACTAAAAAGAACAAAATTGTTTAACTCAAAAAAATTTACGAAACTGAAACCAAATTCTTAATGTTTGTTTAATAATGCGATTAAAATCGTGTCTACTAATCTTAGAAAACAAAAAGGGAAGAGGAGCTCCCAGTAAAGAGAACCCCTTCACCGAGTATGTCTGAATAATGAATCCAAAAAGTAATAACACATTCTAAAATTTGGCAAAGCCATACCACCATCCTTTTTTAATTTCTGCAATAAGAGTTTACTCAATTTAGCATTTTTATTATTCCAAATAGAAGAGAAGATTATAGAAACACACATAAAAGTTGCTGGTGAACGCAGCAGGCCAGGCAGCATCTCTAGGAAGAGGTACAGTCGACTTTTCAGGCCGAGACCCTTCGTCAGGACTAACTGAAGGAAGAGTGAGTAAGGGATTTGAAAGTTGGAGGGGGAGGGGGAGATCCAAAATGATAGGAGAAGACAGGAGGGGGAGGGATGGAGCCAAGAGCTGGACAGGTGATTGGCAAAAGGGATACGAGAGGATCATGGGACAGGAGGTCCCATGATTATAGAGATTATAAAGATAATAGAGATTATAAAGATTATAAAGATTATAGAGTCTATTCTGTCAAAAAACATTTTAGGAACAAAGGAAGGAACTGCCTGAAATACATATATAAGAATTTCAGTAGGACTATCATTTTAATAGCATTAATTCAACCTATTATTAGAGGGAGTACAAAGAAGGTTCACCAGATTGATTCCTGGGATGGCAGGACTTTCATATGAAGAAAGACTGGATGAACTAGGCTTGTACTCGTTGGAATTTAGAAGATTGAGGGGGGATCTGATTGAAACGTATAAAATCCTAAAGGGATTGGACAGGCTAGATGCAGGAAGATTGTTCCCGATGTTGGGGAAGTCCAGAACGAGGGGTCACAGTTTGAGGATAAAGGGGGAAGCCTTTTAGGACTGAGATTAGGAAAAACTTCTTCACACAGAGAGTGGTGAATCTGTGGAATTCTCTGCCACAGGAAACAGTTGAGGCCAGTTCATTGGCTATATTTAAGAAGGAGTTGGATGTGGCTACGGGGATCAGGGGGTATGGAGGGAAGGCTGGTGCAGGGTTCTGAGTTGGCTGATCAGCCATGATCATAATAAATGGCGGTGCAGGCTCGAAGGGCCGAATGGCCTACTCCTGCACTTATTTTCAATGTTTCTATGTTTCTATTAATGATAATGTCATAGGTGACCATTTAGAAAGCATTTGTTTGGTGTGATCAATTATTGGGAGAAAATTATATTTATAGAGATCTTTAAAATTTTTAGTAATTTAGTAATTTTTTTAATACCAACATAAGTAAAGTAATTTTTAGCAATACTAAAAGGTACTTGATGATTTTGATCCGAGTAATTATTAATGGGAAATAACTTAGTTCTATGTAAAGTTAATTTATATCCAGAAAAACTACTGAATTCAGAAAATATAGATAACATAGAAGGAATAGATTTCTTAGGATCTGAAATATAAACTAACAGGTCATCTGCATTAAACGAAAACTTGTGTACTTTGTCCCCTCTCTTGTCCCCTGAACAGTGTTAGAATCTCTAAGAGCAATAGCAAGGGGTTCTAAAGCCAAGTTAAGTAATAAGGGGCTAAGAGGACATCCCTGCCTAGTACCCCTGTATAATCTAAAGTAAGGAGATTTTTTGATTATTAGTTATAACTGCAGCCATAGGGGTGTGATAGATCAATTTAATCCAGGAAATAAATCCTGGACTAAAATTAAATCTTTCCAAAACCTCAGATAAGTAAGACCACTCCACCCTATCAAAGACTTTCTCTGCATCAAGAGAAACAACACATTCAGATTCTTTGGATGGAGAAGAGTGAATAATGTTTAATAATCTTCGAATGTTAAAATGTGAATATCTATTTTTAATAAATCCAGTTTGATCATTGGAAGTAACCTTAGGTAAAATACTCTCAAGTCTATTAACCAAGATCTTAGAAGGAATTTTAAAATCCACATTCAGTGGGCCACTCTTAATCTAGCCTCTACCCTTTGACCTTTTTGTCATTAGTGACCTTACTAAGAGCCAAAGCATAAAGCCCTGACTCTGGATCATTGTTAGCCTCCAAATCTTATGACATGGTTGTGGTCCTCTTGGAGGACCATAGAATAACATAACTCAGAAACAGGCCCTTTGTCTCAACTTGTCATTGCTGATCAGGATTAATCCTGAGTTATCCCATTTTGCCTGTATTTGGTCCATATCACTCTAAACCATTCCTATCCAAGTAGCTGCCTAAATATTTAAGTTCAACTCAGTTTATTGGCATTCAGTTGTATACATATACACTGCCAAACGAAACAACATTACCCTAGTCCAAGGTGCACAACACAGTACATATAACTAACACACAACACATAAAGTAATATTATCACAAAAAAAAACAAATGTTAAAAAGTAAACAGTATAATGCTACTGGCACTTCATACGTGATGACACCTGGGTGATGGCAGAGAGCTCAGTTCATTTTAAATGTTAAAATTGTATCTGCCTCTACCACTTGCTCTGCCAGCCTGTTCCATATACCCACATCTCTTTGTGTGAAGAACTTGATCTTTAGATCCTCCGATGGAAGATAAATGCTATTAGGGATTACAATCTCCTTTCCCAGTTATCTGCTGACTGATAGGCGGAGAGACAACAGTATTTTGAGTAAATGAATATTGTTTATTTAATTATTTGGATGCCAGCCAGTGGTGCAGTGGCACCAGCACTGGACTTTGAGGCAAGTGGTCCCTTGTTCGAATCCGGCCGACCCCTTGCACGCTTTCCACCCGTGCTGGGTTGAGCGTCGAGCTAGCAGCTCGGTCTCGTGAAAAACAGACAAACACCAAGGAGCAGCAAAAAATGCCACCAGATGCGCCACAAGGTGTGAAAAGGAACAGCAATTTACTTTGAGATATAGCGCGGAATAGGCACTTCTGGCTGCACTGTGTAGCAGTCCCCGACAACCCCGATTCAACCCTAATCTAGTCATGGGACAATTTAGAATGAGCAGTTAACCTACCCAGTACGTCCTTGGACTGTGGGAGGAAACCAAAGGACCTAGAGAAAACCCACGCGTTCCATGGGGAAGAAGTACGGAGACTCCTTACAGAGGACACCAGTACTGAACTCTGAATTCTGACCCCCACCCCCAGCTGTATTAGTGTCATGCTAACCGCTATGTTACCGTTATCACTGGAATATGATTCAGTTGTTGTTACCTCTTTATAGGAAGATGTGGAAGCTTTAGAGAGCGAGTAGAGGAGATTTACCAGGATGCTGCCAGGATTAGAGAAACGTGTTATGAAGATAGGCTGAACACCTACTGCTTTTCTCTTTGGAGTGAGAGAGGAGGAAACACAACTCCCACCTCCCCCTCATACCCCATCCACTATTTATTTATATACACACATTCTTTCTCTCTCTCTCCTTTTTCTCCCTCTGTCCCTCTCACTATACCCCTTGTCCATCCTCTGGGTTTTCCCCCCCTCCCCCTTTTCCTTCTCCCTGGGCCTCCTGTCCCATGATCCTCTCGTATCCCTTTTGCCAATCACCTGTCCAGCTCTTGGCTCCATCCCTCCACCTCCTGTCTTCTCCTATCATTTTGGATCTCCCCCTCCCCCTCCCACTTTCAAATCTCTTACTCACTCTTCCTTCAGTTAGTCCTGACGAAGGGTCTCGGCCCGAAATGTTGACTGTACCTCTTCCTAGAGATGCTGCCTGGCCTGCTGCGTTCACCAGCAACTTTGATGTGTGTTGCTCAATAGAAGTGTATAAGCTTATGAGAGGCATAGTTAAGGTGTACAGCAAGCACTCACAGCAGCAGAGACCAATACAAGAGAAACCATGTTTAAATTGCACCGCAGCATCGTGGTTAGCACAACACTTTATAGCACAAGTGACCCGGGTTCAGTTCCTGCCGCTGACTGGAAGGAGATTGTACGTTCTCCCCGTGACACTGGGGGTTTCCTCCAGGTGCTCCAGTTTCCTCCCACAGTCCAAAGATGGACTGATTGATAGGTTAATTGGTCATTGTAAATTGCCCTGTGATTAGCTAGGATTAAATCAGGGGATTGCCCAGTGGTGTGGCTTGATAGGCCAGAAGGGCCTGTTCCGCTCAATCCAATCTCAATAGAACAATAAAATTGAGTGGAGAAAATTTTAAGGAAGAGTTTTTTTTTTTTTTTTTTTTTTTTTACACAGAGAGTTGTGGGTGCCTGGAACACACTGCCAGGGTGGTGGTCAAGGCTGATCTAAATCTGATTTAAAAGACTCGTAGATTAGCACATGGATGTACAGATGGAGGATTACGGGCTCTGCAAGAGGGAAGGGTTAGGTTGATTGTGGAGTAGGTTTGTATAGGTCACCACAACATCATGGGCTAAAGGGCCCATACTGTGCTATAGTGTTCTATGTTCTATATTATTGGAATAGCATGTTTCTTCTGCAGTTACAAGTAAAAAAAAACAGCTCAAGCAACAATTGGCTGATATACAACAAAACAAATATGATTATAATTGGGTCTTTATTCTTTGGAATGTAGAAGGTTGAGGGGGGACTTGATAGAGGTATCTAAAATTATGAGGGGGATAGATAGAGTTAGCATGGATAGGCTTTTTCCATTGATAGTGGGGGAGATTCAAACAAGAGGACATGAGTTGAGAGTTAAAGGGCAAAAGTTTGGGGATAACATGAGGGGGAACTTCTTTACTCAGAAAGTGGTAGCTGTGTGGAATGAGCTTCCAGCAGAAGTGGTTGAGGCAGGTTCGATGTTGTTGTTTAAAGTTAAATTGGACAGATATATGGACAGGAAAGGAATGAGGGTTATGGGCTGAGTGCAGGTTGGTGGGACGAGGTGAGACTAAGAGTTCGGCACGGACTAGAAGGGCCAAGATGGCCTGTTTCCGTGCTGTAATTGCTATATGGTTATAATCATAAATAGAATTAAGTAATCTCTTTCAATTAACAATGTGGTGAAAGATGGCAGTTTGATTCCCCTTGGCCACTGCAGCAAACAGTACTTTGGAGAACATTTTGGCAGGCTGAATCACAGCAGGGGAGGGGGGCTACTGCACAGGATTGAAATAGGCTGCAAAAAGTTGTAAACTCAGTCAGCTCCATCATGGGCACTAGCCTCCCCAGCAACCAGGATATCTTCAAGGAGTGATGCCTCAAAACGGTAGCATCCATCATCCCCATCACTCAGAGCATGGCTTCCTCTCATTGCTACTATTAGAGAGGAGGTACAGGAACCTGAAAACACACACTTAATGATTCAGGAACAGCTTCTTCCCCTCTGCCATCCAATTTCTGAATGGACAATGAACCCACCAACTCTCTTTTTGCACCACTCATTTTATATTATATATATATATATATACACACACACACACATACACACACACACTTCTTACATGCCAATTAAATTAAACCGGATTCTGATTCTGTTGATAATTCAGGTGAATTTATCAACAAACAAACACCTTCAAAGAGGTTTACGGGATTAACTCTCTGGATTTATCTTGATATCCATAGTACATTTAGAATGCAAATCCATTTGATAAATTATCAACTCTTAGCATTAACGTTGCTTAAGACCACATACCAAAGCTGAACACACTTTGATGTAATAACTGAACTTAACATTTCTTTTCAAACAAATGTATTCACTTATAAATATCATTTACTAGAAACCGAAAAAATCAGTTAGCTAAGAAGAAAAACTGTCTGATATATTGCAAAACAAATATAATTAAGTAATCTGTTTGAATTAACGATGTGATGAAACATGGCAGTTTGATTCCTCTTGACTGGGGCAACAATATAAATCAGCTCTAAGCCCACTTACACTAATAATACAAACCAAACGTTATGATGTTTTGATTTGATAGTTCGTACCTAACAGTTTAACACTCCTCTGAGTATTAGATTAGATTCTGTAGTTATTCCAAGCTCTGCTAACAAAGGGAAAGATGGTGCAAGACTTGTAAAAATGAGTACTTTATGCATTACCAAATAAAATACAAAGTAGATTGGTAAAGTTCAAAGTAAATTTATTAGCAAACTACATATATGTCACCATATGCAAACCCAAGGTTCATTTTCTTGTGGGCATACTCAATAAATCTATAGAATAATAACCATAACAGAATCAATGAAAGACCGCCCAACCAGGGCATTCAACCCGAGTGCAGAAGACAACAAATTCTGCAAATACAAACAGAAATAATAATAAATATATAAGCAATACATATTGAGAACATATCGAGATGAAGAGTCCTTAAAAGTGAGTCCAGTTGAGAGAGAACAGTTCAAGACAACATATACAAAGGTCTTCGAACATAGGGTGCATAAACTGAAGGAGTGGATTGTCACTTAGGACTGGGACGTAGCGGCCAATCTAAGAGAAACATGGCTGAGAGAAGGGCAAGACTGGCAGCTCAATGTCCTGGGATACCAATGGTTCAGGTGTGACCAAGGAACATACAAAGTGGACTGAAAGCTACTATTTTATTAGGGATGACATACTAGCAGTACTTTGAGACAATATTCTCGAGGGATTAGCTAGCAAAGCCATTTAGGTAAAAATATAATGAGAATAGTAGGGAGCGTTAGTGGGAATTTTCACTGATCACAGCACTGACTGGACCAACTGACTGCAAATGGCCTGGAAAGGTGGAGCTTTTATGGTATCCAAGAAGCTTCCTCATGCAATATATAGAGTAACTGCAATACTGTACCTCCTCTCAGAGAGGAGGTGAACTGAAGTAGCCGTTGGGAAAACCCTGGGTCCAGTGACCACAATTCTAATCAACTTATATTCTTTATACCCATTCCTGATTAATTTATTTTTATTTTTTATTTGTATTTACACAATGTTGTCTTTTGCACATTGGTTGTTTGCCCATCTGTCATGTGTGGTGTTTCATTGATTCTATTGTGCTTCTTTCTACTTACTGATTGCCTGCCCCCCAAAAAAATCGCAGGGATCCATATGGTGACATATATGTACTCTGAACTTTAGTTTTTGAATAGTTATGGAATAAGGTCGAACTGGTCTACAGGTTCAAGTTCTCCACTGGTGCAGGGCATTAGGCAGAATCCAGCTGAGATGACTGGCTGATTCTATTTAAAGGCAAAGGAACAGTAGGCAAGTAAAAACTTTCAAAAGGCCCACATATTCCTGTTAGGTTGAAGGGTGGACATACTGAGTTCAGGGAACCCTGGCTGCTGAGAGACACTGACGCTCTGGTAAGTAAAAAGAAGCTGGTGTACATTTTCAAGCAGCTGAGTATGAATGAATTCTCAACAAATATTAAAAAGCCTTAAGATGAGGCTTTAATTGGAAACCAGAAGGGCAAAAAGGGAATACAAGACAGTAAGCACAAAATAAACTGCAGTTGCTGGGGTCAAAGCAACACTCACAACACGCTGGAGGAACTCAGCAGGTCAGGCAGCATCTGTGGAAAAGATCAGTCGACGTTTCAGGCCGGAACCCTTCGTCCTGACAAAGGGTTCCGGCCCGAAACATCGACCAATCTTTTCCACGGATGCTGCCCGACCTGCTGAGTTCCTCCCGTGTGTTGTGAGTGTTGGAATACAAGACAGATTTGTTAGGCATGGTTAACGATAATCCCAAGAGGTTTTCAGTTACATTAAGAGTAAAATGATGACTAGGGAGACTGGGTCTTCTTAAAAACTATCAGGGCTGCTTGTGTGTGGAGCTACAGGGGATGGTTATGACTTTTAATGCCCATTTCCACTGTGTTTACAAAGGATATTATGGATGACAAAGGAACGGAGGTGTTAGGTAGTGAGGTCTTGAATCATATACATATTAAGAAGCAGGAGGTATTTGCGGCCCTGAGGTCAATTAAGGTGAGCAATTCCCTAGGACCTGATAAAGTGCATCCCCAGACCTTACGGGAGGCTAGGAAAGAAATTGCAGAGGCTCTTGTAGACATAGCTGCATCACATCAGATGTTAATTTCCATGCAGGTTCTCTCAACCCTCTCCTTTCCAAACTCTGCCACCCAGCACCAAGTTACCAGTTTTTTTGCCTCTCCATCTGCCCATCACCCACACACTTAAATCATTGGGCCACCATCCCCTAGCCCATTGGTTTCATTTGACCATCATCCTTTCTTATTTGGTTCTACTCATCACCTTCCTTCTAGTATTCTAGAATCTTCCATTGCTTACACTCCTAACTCCATTTATAAGTTTTCTTGATGATAGCACTATAGTAGACTGCATCACAAATAATGATGAGTTGGATGACAGGAAGGAGAGAATTTGACTTGTCCAGTTCATCCTCTTAACAGGTCAGATTAACAACTTGAAGAGGATACTGGCACCTTGTCCAGTTCAATTAGGCTCCCATTGTTCAGTGTTAAATGTACGGAGCACTTAATGTAGAAATGAAGAGTCTCAGGCTACTTACATTTATTTTTATTAAAACAAGCTTAAATACACTTTAATGACTAATTAGACTGCATATTAAAAAGTTTGTACAACTTATTAACATTTTTAAACAATTTTACACAGCAAATCCTCATTGCATTTACAATATCATACATTTACAACAGCTACCCATCCCAATTTTAAAGGGAATACATATGCTTTGAGCGTTCAGTTATGCCCCAAAACAAAGTGCAATCTTTATGGACTATTTGCTCCAGAAATCACTACTGATTTTTTCAAGCAGTGTTTAAGTGGGCTTCCTAGAATTAGGCTCTCTCCCCTCCCTCCCCCACTCTAGTGGTTCCCCAAAGGTAAACACACAATTCTATTCTGCGCTCTACATTTGCTGTTATTCAAATCCATCATTAAACTCCAATTATTATCAAGTTCAATTAAGACATCTAAGATATCAAACATGTTGTCACTTGTCCATCATTAAATGGAGTACTTACTTCCATTAACATTTGCCTTGTCAAGAACCAAATTAGTCTCACAGTTTTGGCTCTGCACATTTTCAAAAAAATATCCTTATCACCACATTACTATGAAATAGTTCAGTTTTAGTATTTTTAAATCCTGCCTTGCAAAATGGTCAAATCCAGAGAAAACAGTAATGAGTACCAGGAGAACCCCTAACTAAAACAATGCAATCACTCAAAACTGTGGAAAACATTAAATCTGCAACATACTAATAACCAAATTCAAATTTGTTTTCAGGTTTGCAGTAAATTTAATCCTTAAATTGTGCATTAGTTATAGCTGATTTCAAGATGTCTGAAGTGGAGCAAAGTCACCATTCGACAAAAGAGTAAAGCTCCATAAGCAGACCAGCTGTTGAAAGCAATCCTTTGACAGTGAGGCAAACATTGGCAAATTCAAAGGACTAAAGTGCAGGAAAAGATCCATGTTCATTTGGTGATGATATACTTGTGTAATGGCACTTCTAAGAACAACTCTTGAAGAATTTTCTATATCCTCATGGAAAACAATTTGGGTTCAACTCAAAGTTGGGAGATTTAATACAAAATAGTAAAATTAACAATGTTTCAATGGTGAAGGACTAGCTTTGTGGCATTTGTAAAACTATTCTTCAGGCACTGACCTAAACAACTAAAAACCTGGTAAGCCCCAAAACAGGCTATTTTAATAAGAAAATGTGCATTTCATAAAAGTTAAAGATTAACTTTTTTCTTGCACTGCTGTTGGTGGTATGGTTGAACAAGACTGCATCCTTGCTACTGTTGCCCACGTTGAGGTTCTGGTGCCCGCAAGCGAGGTTGTTGCTGCCTTTGTCTATATGCAATCACAGTTCCCAAAAGCAGAGCTAGTATAGTCATGAGGTAAAGATCCCACTCAGGGCCCAGTAATGCATCCAAGTCAATCTGCATCCATATTTCTCGGAACTGCAAAAAAAAAAAAAAAAATCATACAATGGAAAACTACTGTGTGGCTTTAGAATTAAACCAAGACTGATAATGGGTAGGTCAGAAAGTTTTCAAATCCCAACAGGAACTTTGACCATTTTTCTTTCAAGCCTTTAACAGATTAGCTTTGTCACCTGTACAGCAAATAACACAATGAAATGCAACAGCAAGACATGAGCATAATTAGGTCATTCAGCCTCGAGTCTACTCCACCATTCCATCATGACTGATTTATTATCCTGCTCAACCCCATTCTCTTGTCTTCTCCCCACAATGTTCGATGTATAGACTAATCAAGCTCTGCTTTAAGTATACCCAATGACTTGGCCCCACACAGCCATTTGTGGCCATGAATTCCACAGATTCAATCCTCTGGCTAAAGAAATTCTTCATCTGTTCTAAATGTACACCCTTCTATTCTGAGGCTCTGGTCCCGTGTTCCCCCACTATAGAGAACATCCTCTCCACATCCACTCTATCTAGGTCAGGGGTTCCCAACCTTTATGCCATGGCTCAATACCATTATGGAGTCCATGAACCCCAGGCCTAGGCCATTTAATAGGTCTCATAGGTGTTATTCCACATCAACGATCAACATAGTCTGAGGATTTCTGAGGCATCCTATAAATGTCACCATACTTCCGGTGCATGTCCAACTTGAACATGTCCAGTTAGAAAAGCAGAGCCAAGTATATTAAGCGGATTTTATAAAAAGATCTTATTGACCCACCTGCCTATATGGGATATCCCCAAGCTGAGACATTAATAGTGAACTGCACAAGTTAAGCAGCCACATGAGCGATTGTTTAAGCTCCACCTTGGAGAAGATTCTTGCTCTGTAGTACTGGTGGCGACATCCACGAGGCAAAGTATTGCACAGGATTGAGGGAATAGAGGAAAATGACATTCCTTCCTGACATGGACAAGTGAGATGACAAAAACCCTTCTAAGGCAGTTCGAAAGCCACATTGCTCAGTTACATTGCCTAGGATTCGTATGTCCTTTCAAAACTTCCGTTTACCATTGCTTGGAATTCTGAAAACTAGTCAACAAATACCAAGGATCATGAAAAGCTTTGGACATTATTACCAAGTTCTTTTCTGAAAGGGATTAAGATTTTAGTAAAAGACAATCTACTCAAGTTGTACTGGTCTCATGTACAAAGCTCATTTCTGAGAAACGATTCTCCTATATTGATGAATCTCAGCTTGGTTTAACTTCCGGTCATGGTAGGGTGTACAAGCACAATTTTCCATAATGGCATCATGCAAAGTTTCTGATAGAACATTTCGCCCATTGGATATTACACTTATGCTTAAGGAAAAGGTAATTTTAGGTGTAATCATTAGATAACAAGGATCCTTTACATTAATAATTGTAGTAAATACACTTTAACATTTGTTTACTTACTTTGGTTTCACTCAGGTAATCCATTGAGTAGATCATTCCCAGTTTACAAAGGGCTAGGAAGACAGGAACTTGAGCATCAGGACTGGTCTCTGCAGCCATGTCATAAAACCGCTTTGCAAGATAAATATCCTTCAAAAAAAAGTTTAAGGTCTTAAAATTATCAACTCTTGATAGAATATAGGATTAATTTCCTTATTTTACCATTACAGGATATGAACCAAATATGCAATATTCTCTAGAATGATTCCTCAATACAACTGACAGTGCTGCATACAGAAACATGACCAGGTCCTGGAAATGTTACTGTACAGAGAAGTACCCAAACAGGATTCCAAAAATATACGGAATTTAAATAACCATGGTTTGACACTGCATTTACCGAGATGACAAGACTAGTAGCCAACTCACTCACTAAAGTAAACATTCCCTTAGCCTCCAAGATAGCAAACTACCAAATTGATTTCCTACACCACTTCCAAACGCAACCTTTGAGATTAAAGTGGCACTCCACATGTAATACATAATAAATGTTCCATTTAAAGGACTAGCCATGAAAACCACATTAAACTGCTGGAGACTACTACATGATTAAATTTTCCTTCCCAACTTAACTAATGGATTGGAAAAAAAACATAAGATGGAGAAGCAGAATTAGTCCATTTGGCCATTTCATCATGGCTGATCCATTTTCCTGCCTTCTCCCTGTATCCCTTCATGCCATTAATAATCAATTGAATTGACCATTTCTTATGTCCTTCATATACATGGAGTAAAAATCTTTATGTTATGACTGTCTAAGTGTGCAATTAGTAATTTGTAATAAATAGTATGCACAACAGCACAGTCAATAGAACAAAGAAATTAATTGTATCAACTTGAATTAATGAATCTGATGGCCTGGTGGAAGAAGCTGTCCCAAAGCCTGTTGGTTCTGGCTTTAATGCTGCAGTACCGTTTCCTGGATAGTAGCAGCTGGAAGAGTTTGTGGTTGTGGTGACTCTGGTCTCCAATGATCCTTCGGACCCCTTTTACTCACCTCTCTATATGCACTGAATAGTTAAAGGTTCACATTTACAGATGCGCTGGGCTGTCCACAACACACTGCAGAGTCCGAGATTGAGGGAAATAAGTTCCCATACCAGGCAGTGATACAGCCAGTCAGGATGCTCTCAGTTGTGCCCCTGTAGAAAGTCCTGCTAAGCTTCTTCAACCATCTGAGGTGAAAGAGGCGCTGTTGTCCTTTATTCACCACACAGCCTGTATGTACAGACCACACGAGATCCTTGGTGATGTGTATGCTGAGGAACTTGAAGCTATTTACCCTTTCAACCCCAGATCAATTGATGTCAATGTTAGCCTTTCTCCATTCCTCTTGTAGTCTACAACCAGCTCCTGTTTTTGTGACATTGAGTGAGAGGTTGTTTTCTTGACACCAGTGTCAGGGTGATGACGACTTCTCTGTAGGCTGCCTCATTATTATTTGAGACAAGGCCAATTAATGTAGTATCGTCAGCAAATTTAGTTAGCAGGTTGGAGCTGTGGGTGGAGACACAGTCATGGGTATGCAGAGAGCAAAGGAGGGGGCTTAGGACACAGCCCTGAGGGGCTCCTGTGTTGAGGGTCAGAGGGGCTCCTGTGTTGAGGGTCAGAGGGGCAGAGGTGAGGGAGCCCACTCTTACCACCTGCTGGTGATCTGACAGGAAGTCCAGGATCCAGCTGCACAAGGCTGAGGTCTCTGAACTTCTTGTCAAGCCTGGAGGGGATTATGGTGTTGAATGCTGAACTGTAGTCCAAGAACAGCATTCTCATACAAGCATCCTTCTCCAGATGTATAAGGATGGTGTGTAGAGCTGTGGCTATTGCGTCATCTGTCGATCGGTTGTGTCAGTAGGCGAATTGTAGGAGGCCCACTGTAGGTGGTAGTATGCTGCAGGTGTATCAACCTCTGCCTTAAATATTCCCAATGACTTGGCCTACACAGCCACCTGTGGCAATGAATTCCACAGATTCACCACTCTCCAGCTAAAGAAATATCTCCATTCTAAAAGGACACCCCTCTAAATATGGGCAATATATTTGAGATTGTACTCAAGGAATGAAGTAAAAATGCAAGATGACTGCTCATCGGATTTGTAACAGGGAATGAAACACTGCCAGATTATAAAAAACAGCATTCCATATAGATGCAATTCAAAGCCACTGGAAACCGTGCTGGGAATCCATAGAAAACATAGAAAACCTACAGCACAATACAGGCCCTTCGGCCCACAAAGTTGCACCGAACATGTCCCCACCTTAGAAATTACTAGGGTTACCCATAGCCCTCTATTTTTCTAAGCTCCAGGTACCTATCCAGGAGTCTCTTAAAAGATCCTATGGTATCTGCCTCCACCACCGTTGCCGGCTGCACATTCCACGCACTCACCACTCTGAGTAAAAAAAAAAACACTTACCCCTGACATCTCCTCTGTACCTACTCCCAAGCACCTTAAACCTGTGCCCTCTTGTGGCAGCCATTTCAGCCCTGGAAGAAAGCCTCCTCTGACTATCCACACGATCAATGCCTCTCATCATCTTATACACCCCTATCAGGTCACCTCTCATCCTGCGTTGCCCCAAGGAGAAAAGGCAGAGTTCACTCAACCTGTTTTCATAAGGTACGCTCCACAATCCAGGTAACATCCTTGTAAACCTCCTCTGCACCCTTTATGGTTTTCACATCCTTCCTGTAGTAAGGCGACCAGAACTGAGCACAGTACTCCAAGTGGGGTCTGACCAGGATCCTATATAGCTGCAACATTACCTCTCAGCTCCTAAGTTCAATTCCACGATTGATAAAGGCCAATACACCGTATGCCTTCTTAACCACAGAGTCAACCTGCACAGCTACTTTGAGCGTTCTATGGACTCGGACCCCAAGATCCCTCTGATCCTCCACACTGCCGACAGTCTTACTATAAATATTATATTCTGCCATACATGATAGAGGTGTATAAGATGGTGAGAGGCATTGATCGTGTGGATAGTCAGAGGCTTTTTCCCAGGGCTGAAATGGTTGCCACAAGAGGACACAGGTTTAAGGTGCTGGGTACGGAGATGTCTGGGGTAAGTTTTTTTTTATTTATGCAGTGAGTGGTGAGTACATGGAATGGGCTGCCAGCAACGGTGGTGGAGGTGGATACGATAGGGTCTTTTCAGAGACTTTTGGATAGGTACACGGAGCTTAGTAGGGCTATGGGTAAGCCTAGTAATTTCTAAGGTAGGGACATGTTCAGCACAACTTTGAGGGCCAAAGGGCCTGTATTGAGCTGTAGGTTTTCTATGGTTCTAATGTCCCGCTGCAACCTCTGACAGCCCTCTACACTATCTAGAACACCCTCAACCTTTGTGTCATCACCAACCTCACTAACCCGTCCCTCCACTTCCTCATCCAGGTCATTTATAAAAATCACGAAGAGTAAGGGTCCCAGAACAGATCCCTGAGGCACACCAACTGGTCACCGACCTTCATGCAGGATATGACCCGTCTACAACCACTCTTTGCCTTCTGTGGGCAAGACAGTTCTGGATCCACAAAGTAATGTCCCCTTAGATCCCATGCCTCCTTATTTTCTCAATAAGCTTTGCAAGGGGTACCTTATCAAATGCCTTGCTGAAATCCATATGCACTATATCCACTGCTCTTCCTTCATCAATGTGTTTAGTTACATACTCAAAAAATTCAATCAGGCTCGTAAGGCACGACCTGCCCTTGACAAAGCCATGCTGACTATCTCTAATCATAATATACCTCTCCAAATGTTCATAAATCCATGTCAAACAAATCTGAAAAGTGACACCATCCTTCAACTGAAACCATGTCGGTAAATACAAATGATAATTTTAAATGCATACCTGTTTAATGCCCAAACCCTTTTCATGCATGTAGCCCAAGTTAAACATGGCCTGTGCACTGTGTTGTTGCTCAGAGGCAAGTCTATAATGAATTACAGCAGTTTCGTAGTCAATGTCTGTACCGTAGCCATAGAAATGATAATCTCCAAGCTTGATTCTTGCAACTGTATAACCTAAAACAAAAGTCAATATTTAAGTACTTACAGAACTTGATGTTCATCATAATCATACAAAGATGTATGCCCCTTCCCCAACAACTCTTCTTTGATGCTTGCCAGCTTAAGTGCAATGGATGTTATTTGAGCAGATTCTGGTAAACTGAATTATTCTCCAATTAGAAATGCAGAGCTTTCTGTAGCAATTTTCTATTCAACTATCCGAATGAAATGTGGATCTCACCCTTATTCTGACTGCACTTTAGATCAGGCCAAGATTTGCTGCTTTTAATTTTAAGGAAGTAATATAGTATCCAAATTAGAATTAGCGTATCAGCTTGTTTATAAAGATTACAATTCTTAAAAGCGTTGGTTAAAATTTTCTTGGTTACAGTTGAGTGTCATTTAGAAAGTTCACAAGCATACTTTGAAATTGAACATTTAATATGACAAGAAAAGTTTTCATCTGAAACAGCATACCCCAGGCATCTAAATCAAATTAAAACAGCCAAAATCAAACTGCTTCCTAGGACAGTTTAAGTGGAATTAATGACTTGTACAGTATTTAGTCTGGAAGGTGCTTTGTATAAAAAATCTGTTTCAATGTGCAATCACAATTTGAATTTTACAGTATAATCTGGACTTTCCTAGAGTGCTACTTTATAATTTAAAGTGTACTGGACATTGCATTTGCATTTTGAAGTGCACAAAAACTCAGGTTTCAGAAGGCTTTGTGCCTCAAAAAAGGAATGGCTCAAATAGAGAATAAAGTCCTTCCACTCACTAGGGTTTCAAAAATCAAACTGCAGTAAGACTGACCAGAACTCACTGTACAAGGCTCTTTATGTTCATCTCACCTTGTGCTGCTGCTCTGTTCCAGTGTAACAGTGCTCGAGGATAGGTCTCATTTTCACCAAAAATGTTAGCTTCTTCTGCAAAAGAGAATAAGTATTTATTCTATTATTGAACTTTGAAGTCTTGAATAAAGAGTACATTACTGAACTCGATTAGATGACTCCTTAAAAACTCAGCATACCCACTGGTTTATCCACATTCTCAAGTTCACATTAACTCAACCTGAATAAAAATTATTTGATAGAATGGTAGTCAGTCATAATTCTGTATCTTCAGTTATAAATAAAGAGTCTGCTGTGCAATATTTCAGAATTCCAAACTTGACTTTTAAAAAAAATAAGATTTGAACAAGTATAAACCATGAGAATATTTTGCTGTTTCTATCAACTTGGAGTTAGCAGTGCCACCACCAGGCATTTCATGGTACAGCAACAAGCCCCTTTAATTAAATCCAATTAGAAGATACAGTACAGAGGAAAAAGTCCTTCAGCCTATGTGCACATGCAAAAACTGAAAAGTGAAGATGCTTTCAAAAATTATGAAATGAAGGTCCTGAGAGCATTGGCTCAAAATATTGACTGTTTACTCTTTTCCCTAGATGCTGCCTGACCTGCTGAGTTCCTCCAGCATTTTGTGTGCTTTATTCTGCAGATTTTCTCATGTTTGTAAATGAAAAGTTTCTAAATATCAAAACATTTACTGTAAAGAGCAAAAAAGCCAACAGTGAAAAAGCTAAATCAAATCAATACTTGGTTTGACCACTCTTCGCTTTAAAACGCATCAATTCTCTCAGGTACACTGACAGGCAGTTTTAAGAATTGGCTTGTAAGTTGCTCCGAGCATCTTGGAGAACCTGTCACAGTTGTTTGGCAGACTTTGGCTGTCTCTCTGTTTCTGCCTCTCCAGGTAATCCCAGACAATGTCACACCATCTAAAACCACAAAAAAATCTAGGGTGCTTAAGACTTTGGCAGAGTACTGTATGTGCGGACCACAATGCCCAATTAATTAAAAAATCTAAAGACTGGGGCACTGTGGCAGCATAGCAGTTAGCGCAATGCTATTACAGCTCAGGGTCTCAGTTCCAGCGTCCTCCAGAAGGTTTAGTGTCATTCCCATGACTGTGGGTTTCCTCCCACGGTGCAAAGACGTATCGGTTTAAGTTAACGCGCCATTGTAAATTATCCCGTGATTAAGCTAGGGTTAAATAGGTGGAGTGCTGAGCAGCACAACTCATTGGGCCAGAAAGGTCTCTTCTGTACTGTATCTCTAAATAAATTAAACTGCACATCTAATAGAAAGTGGTCTATATCTCTCCATTCTCTGCCTGTTCATTTATCTGTTCAAACACCTTTTAAATGTTTCTACTTCTACCATTTCCTCTGGCATTTAAGATACCTTTATCCCCAAAAATTGCCATGCAAATCTCCTTTAAAAACTTTACCCCTCTTGCTTTGTCTTCTAGTATGCCTTCGATCATTTTACAGTTCCACCGACTTTCCATCAGTTCAGTCTCTCTCAATTTTATCTACTTCAAGATATCCCTCAACCTCCAACATCTACAGAACACAATCCTAAATTTATCCAACCTCTCCAGTAGTTAATACTTGAATCCAGGCAATATTCCAATGAACCTTTTCTACATCCTCTGAAACCATCACATTTTACAATGTTGCACAAATGAGTTACATTCATTTGTTATGGTTTTCAGTGATCAAGGAAAAGAATTCAGAAAAAGATGTTGCCTGTACTGGAGGTCTTTAAGAGGAGAAATCAGATGCGATAGGGTTGTTTATCTTGGAGCAAAGAGGTGACATGGTCGAGGTATAAAATCAACAATCCCTTTTATTTATTTTTACAGCTGCCTGGGCCAACCATTGCTCTGAGCAGGACTTCTTTCATTATTATATACACAGCCTGAAAACTGCACAGCACTAAATGCTTTTTATTTTTGCAAATATTTAGAATGAAAATTGAAAAATCACATACTTTGTTAATTGAAGGGTATAGTATAACACAATACAGAACATGAGAATCTTTCACATTTCGTTAACTTTCTAGCTGTGTCCATTTCTAGCTGCGTGGCTATGCAGGACCATTTCAGTTACTGTGCAGCCATGCAGCTTACAGGGAACAGTGAACAAAATGGATAAGTAAAGATAGTAGCCAGCATCTATTTCTATAGCAGAGGTGTCTACATTAGAGAGCAAAGATTTAAAGGGATTGGGGAGGTTAAAGGAGATTCTGGAAGTACATTTTTCCAGATTAGTTAGCATGTGGAATGATCCCTAAAAGACTCAAGCAGGAGAAATATTTAAGAACCATTTCAACACAGTCTTGAGTGATCGATAGATTGACATATGAAATTAATTCAGACAAGTAGGATCAGTAAAGGCACAAATACGAGGGTCTGCAGATGCTAGAAATCCAAAGCAACACACAAAATGCTGAAGGAACTCAGGTCAGGCAGCATGTATGGAAGTGAACAGATAGTTTGGGTCGAGACCTTTCTTCAGAACCAACTGACAATAAAGACATGACAGTCAGTATGGATACAGTAGGCTAAAGAGCCTCTTTCTATGCTTTACCACTAACTTAACAAACTAGAATATTGATGTAATAGCAAGTAATTGTTTAACCACAAAGGTCACACTTGTTATACAGCGCATTTTCACAGAAAGCAGAATTTATACAAATATGGCCAGCAATAATATTTTGAAAGATGAATAAGACAGCTGAAATGCCACAAGCCTGGTTTTTCTTACTTTGATCCAGTATGAAGGCAGCGTTGCTCTGGGCCACCTCATAGCCTTGTTCAGCTAACAACAGGTATTGGACCAAAGCAGAATCAGTGTCGCCCTCCTTATAGCTACTATATGCAGACATCAGCCGCTCTGACCAGCGACCTCGCTCACAGACATTTTTGAACAGCTGCAGAAGATGAAGCAATTCAAATCAGAAAATGCAAAGTATATAGTACAAGTAGATTGTTATCCCAAGTACTCAAATGAGTAAAAATCCACAGACAAAAGAGTTGTAATATGGAGAGAGAAAAAAAACTGCAATCTCAAAATAGTCATTTCTGAACCTTGATTTCACTTGTGCAGAGAATGGATGTTTGCAATGCAAATACTGTACCAACTGAAGTAGAGGCCCATAAAACACACTCAACATTTCAGTAATATCTTTTTCCCCTACCATCAGATTTCTGAATGACAATGAACCCATGTACACAGCCCCCTTCTTTTTTCCCCTCTTCTTGCACTAATTTTCATATACATTTCTGATTGCAATTTATAGTTTTATATATTATACATTACAATATACTGCTATGGCAAAACAACATATTTCATGATGACATATGCCAGTGATACCAAACCTGACTAAAACTACTGAACTGCAATAAAGGACAACCTGTGCTAGATGCAGCCCAATGCCACTTACATTGGCTGGATTGAAGACCAATTAACTACACCCACTGAATTCAGGAAATGCAGTGAGGCCTAATTAGGTATACTGCTGAGGTTTCATCCCAAAACACTCAACAGGCTTTGTTAGGAGCCAAAGTTAAATTCTATGAAATTATATGTGCAGAATTGTTTTTAAAATGATTTGAGATTAGGAGTGTAAGAACAACTGGTTTAGAAACATCACAAAAATTTTCACAACATGCTGGAGGAACTCAGCAGGTCGGGCAGCATCTGTGGAAAGGATCGGTCAACGTTTCGGGCCGGAACCCTTCGTCAGGACAGTAGAGGGAAGGGGCAGAGGCCCTATAAAGAAGGTGGGGGGAGGGTGGGAAAAAACCAGTAAGGGGAAAGATAAAGGGGTGGGAGTGGGGAGGCAGGGAGGTGATAGGCAGGAAAGGTGAAGGAGGAATAGGGGAAAACACAACTCTGCTTCCCATTCGGATATGTCCGTACATGGCCTCCTCTACTGCCATGAAGAGGCTAAACTCAGGTTGGAGGAGCAACACCTCATATACTGTCTAGGTAGTCTCCAGCCCTTTGGTATGAACATAGAATTCTCCAACTTCCGGTAATTCCCTCCCCCTCCCTTCCTCTATCCCTATTTCACTCTGCCCCCTCCCCCAGCTGCCTATCTCCTCCCTCATGGTTCCGCCTCCTTCTACTACCCATTGTGTTTTCCCCTATTCCTTCTTCACCTTTCCTGCCTATCACCGCCCTGCTTCCCCTTCCCCACCCCTTTATCTTTCCCCTTACTGGTTTTCCACCTGGAACCTACCAGCCTTCTCCTTCCCACCCTCCCCCCACCTTCTTTATAGGGCCTCTGCCCCTTCCTTCTATAGTCCTGACGAAGGGTTCCAGCCCGAAACGTTGACCGATCTTTTCCACGGATGCTGCCCGACCTGCTGAGTTCCTCCAGCGTGTTGTGAGTGTTGCTTTGACCCCAGCATCTGCAGATTATTTTGTATTTACAAAAATTTTCAGAAGTGCCAGGATCGTTCTTCCAGCTCATTTTGGACTGACTAGTCAGTTTGATCCATGACCAGGATTCACTGCTGGACTACTGGCCATCGGTCATTCATTATGTGCCTGATGAAGTGAGCAATCACGTTCTTTCCATGAACATGATTGTTCTAGGTAAATTTCTCTACAGAAGAGTTTGCCATTGCCTTCCTTTGGGCAGTAATTACAAGATGGGTGACCCCAGCCATTATCAATACTCTTCAGAGATTGACTGCCTGGCATCAGTGGTCACATAACCAGGACTTGCGATATGCACCAGCTGCTCATTATGACCATCCACCATCTGCTCCCACGGTTTCACATGATTTGGATTGGAGGGCTAAACAGATGCTACAACTTCCTAAGGGGTGACCTGCAGGCTAGAGGGAAGCAGTGCCTTATACCTCCTTTGGTTGAGACGCATCTCAATCCAGCCACCCACTGACAATAGCCAGCATTATTTGACTCAGTACCAGAGACCTAATCATGCGGTGGAACACATTTATAAGCATCCCTTCAACAGTATACACTTACCTGCGAAGGCATTAAGGATCAACGCTTAGAAAACCAAAAACTAAAAAACTAGATGCTGGAAACTAGAAAACAAAAGACTAGAAATACTGAGCAGGTCAAGCAGCATCTGGCAACAGTTAATATTTCAGGAGGAACTTTTCAGTGACTTGAAATGTTAACTGGAAATATTAACTACCCCCACTTACAAAGAGCATCATGGTAAGCATTCTTACCTCAACAGCTGTATGACAAGATCGAATCACACCACTGCCTATTGCATGCATCTGAGCCAAGTTATAGAAAGCCAGTATGTGTCCAGCTTGTGATGCAAGGTTAAAATACTTCAAGGCTTGTTTGTAATCTCTCTTCACACCTACGCCATCTATAAAACAAACATTTTATTTGAGGTGACAGAAAACCCACCAAGAGTAAGCCTTAAATAAATTTGGAGACAAATATGCATTAATGGTAGAAGAATATCATTCAATCAACTTGTAGTTTTGTTCAACAGCTTTGAGTTGAAACCAAACTTCCCTAACTTATCATCCCCACTGCTCTACCAGTTGATAAATTTTATACAGCACACTAAGTTTGTTGAGTAGAACAGTTTACTAGGAGGTAGAACAAGCTGTTTTGTCAGAAACTGCCCCAAGAATGTTAATACTGATTTTGTAATCAAAATACACTTTCTCAGTATTGAACAATGCAATTCCAGACATTCAAAAGAAACACTGAGCAAGGCAACTGCTCAAACTCATAATTGCAAATATTAATCTAAAACATGCTCTGAACCAGAAATTTGATTTAATCAAAATCAAAAAAACAAACTTGTAATGAAAAGATTGACATCAAGTTTTGAAATAATATTTTAATCTATTGATTGATGTTTGTCATATTTAAAAGTACTTGACAAGCAGCTGATTATCAACTAGATCTGCATATTTTTAAGATAGGTCTATAAATAGTAAATATGAAAAGATTCCTTACTGTAATACATGGAGCCCAGCTGAAGTTGTCCATCCACCCAACCCTGCTCAGCAGCTTTCTGAAAGTATTTCAGTGCTAATTCATGATTCTATTAAGAAGGGAAAAACAAAGCAACTTGGGATTCAGTTCAAATCAAAACATAATTTTAAAGGTACTGTAAAATCAGGTAGCAACTTTGTCCTGCTACCACACAAAATAGTTTTCAGCTTTAACAATCCTGATACCAATTTGATTTTGTACAGTGTTTATTTTTGGCAAGGTACTGGATATTGCAGATGGGTACAATTAAAGCTATCTGGAGTACTGCATACAGCTCTGGTTGCCTCATTATAGAAAGGAAGCAGAGGCTTTGGAGGTGCAGAAGGGTTTGTGCCTGGATTGGAGGGCATGTGCCAATGAATGGTTGGACAAACTTTGGTTGTTTTCTCTGGAGCAGCACAGGCAAGATCTGATGGAGGTCTAGAAGATGTGAGGCACAGATTGAGTAGACACACAGCACCTTTCCCAGAGTTAAAACGTCTAATACCACATGGCATGCATTTACGGTGGAGGTGGGGGGGGGGGGGGCATGTCAAAGTTTTATGGGGGATAAGTTTTTTGTTATTGTTTATTAAGTGGTGGGTGCCTGGAATGTTTGAAGTAGCTCCATGAATGTGAGGAAAATGGAAGGATATGGTCATTGCAAAGGCAGAGGGGATTAGATAGGTTGCCCATTTGATTAGTAAGTTAATGGACTGGCACAACGTTATGGGCTGAAAGGTCTGTTTTTGTGCTGTACAGTTCTATGTCTATATACTACAACAGCATACACTAGATGTGAATCAATAACCATTGAATAATGGAGGGGGGGAATGATAGCCTGTTAGAGAAACAAGATTACAGAATACTTGGAAGGCAAAGTAGGGGAGGCATGGGGTGCAAAGTAGAGGTAATCACAGAAAGATATGAATTCAAATATGAATATTTCAAGCACTGTTACTGGGACTGGAGGACTGAAGTTATAAGGAGAGACTGAAAATGCTGGTATTATTTCCCTAAAATGTTCAATCTTGAAGGGTAGCCTTACGAATACATAAAATCATGAGAGGAATGAATAAAGTCTTTTCCGCCCCAGTCTAAACCAAGAGGACACCCATTTCAGGATATGGTAAAGATTTAAAGGGACTCAAGTAGAAAACAAAATTTTCCCAAGAGCATGATCAGCACATGAGATGGATTGCCAGAGGAAGTTGTAGTGGTGGGTCCAATCATAATAATTAAAAGGCATTTAAATCATGCGCACAGATGGAAAAGGGTTAGTCAAATGGAGTCAAATCGATTAGCTTGAATAGACATCTTGGTCAGTATGGACAAGTTGAGGGAAGGAGCCCGTTTCCATCCGGTATAACTGATTCTAGAAGTGAAATCTGCTTGTCCTGGATTAAAGATATGATTTGCTTTGAATAAGTGCATTGTATGGATGTTGGAAATCAACATTGGCCAGTACAGCAAGTATTCACCAGAAATTGCAAAACTATGAATCAACATTTCAGGAGATAAGTCAAAATCTGGCAGCATGAAGTATTTTAAGGGTCACAAATTTAAGTCAGAATTAGGTGTAATGCCACAAGTGAAAAGTCTGGAGCAGGTAAAGACGGTAACATGGAAGGGAAGGGAAGTGCTGTAAGGGACGAAGCTCAACTTGTGACAATAGCACATGATAGGGCTCTAATACCTCTTTGGCCATCCTGACCTACAGCACTGTACATAGCTATTATCTTTATTGCATTCCCCCTTTCCTCTGAAACCTGGCTTTGGACTAGGCTATAAAGCAGTATATTCTGATGACGAAAATGCAACACTCATCCCAATTGCAGCAGAAAACTTGGACCTCATGCAAATCTGAAGTCTGCAAGATGGGCACCAATGGCTCATTTCTAGGTCACAGAGTTCTATGAAATGTTCAATCAGGGACATGGACAGGAAATAAGCAAACCTTAAGTTCTCAATTGGACATTGTGGTGGCAACTTTTGATACAAACCACAACACAAAGATTCTTAAATTTCCACAATCCTGCCTGCTCACTTTATCTTGAAGAGCTATGTTATAGGATCTCTGCTGTTACATCTTCACAATGAGGAGGTTCCTGCTTAATTTGCACAATTTAGGCAGGATTTTTACAACAGATCAAATCATTCTAATTCAGAAAGTTAGTCACAGCTCAAGGAAGGAAGGTTGTATTGAAACTGCAAATGTGTTAATCAGATAGTCAAATGCAATGTCACCTTTGTAAAATTGGCTTTGGTAGGTCTGCAATTCATTAAAGAATACAAATTGTTCCTCATTATACCTCTAGTTCTAAAGTGGAAGAAACAGTAGAGATGGAGGTGGGAGAGTACAAATAGCAAAAGCAACCATCAGTGTTGACAAAAACAGATTTAAAGCTATAATAAATTCCACTTCAAAACTTTCCTGCATATGAAAAACCAGTATCATTTTGACCCAGACAATTATTTATTCCAATCAGATACAATCTGACCATTAAAAACACTCATACATACCACTGGGACACCCTTTCCATACAAGTAAGCCATTCCCAGGCCACTCTGCCCAACTGGATTACCCTGGAAATTGAACAGTTTGTTATAAAGTCTGCAAGAGTGATCAAAGAAATAATTAGAGAAGCCCAAAATATCACATTACAGCTTCCCAAATATAATGAAAAATTGGTGATCAGAGTCTTTTCCCCAGGGTTGGGGCATCTCAAACTAGATGGCACAGATACAAGAGAGGCAAGATTTAAGAGAACTGAGGTAACTTCTTTACAGAGGGTAGTGTGTACCTTGGAGGGCAGGATGGAAATAAGTCTACCAAAGGAGGTGTAAGGTGCTCC
Organism: Mobula birostris; assembly: GCF_030028105.1. NCBI lineage: Eukaryota > Metazoa > Chordata > Chondrichthyes > Myliobatiformes > Myliobatidae > Mobula > Mobula birostris. The sequence continues at coordinate 242,995,561 of NC_092370.1, forward strand.
TTTCATCTGCTAGCTTGCAGGTCACCCACGGGCAAGGTGTAGCACCTGCTTAGCCCCTGATCAGGGTTACATGAAGCCATGGGATAGTTGTGATATGCACCAGCTGCTCGTACAAGTTTGCCATTGCCTTCTTCTGGGCAGTGTCTTTACAAGACAGGTGACTCCAGCCATTATCAATGCTCCTAGAGATTGTCTGCCTGGCATCAATGGTCACATAACCAGGACTCACTAGACAATTGTATGACACACATTTCCCTGTGAGGCCATATTCAAATATCCAAAACCTCTTCAGCGAGCAGCTATTGACCAACTTGGTGAAAATGAAAAGCACTTATGAGGATTTATACTGCTTACATTGCGACTGAACTTGAAGGACTGGTTACAGTGTTTGGTCTTGAGATGACACAAGGCAGTATGCAAAAAAATGCCAAATTCCTCTAGTTTCAGCTTGGGTTGTGGGAAGATTATTATTGGCCAGGACTTGGAGTGTTCACCTCACATGGGGACGTGGTCAATGCTTAAAAGAAATGGAATGTAGTTCATAGATTACAGCCAAGATCACACCCAATATAGGGTTGAGAGATATAATAAATCAGCCATGATGAGATAGCAGATCACACTTGATTGGCCAAATGGCCTCACTCTGCTCCTACACTGGCACAGTAGCGTAGTGGTTAGTACAATACTTTACAGTAACAGCAGCCCGGGTTCAAATCCTAGTGCTGTAAGGAGTTTGTACGTTCTCCCCATGACCATGTAGGTTTCCTCTGGTTCCCTCTTACAGTTCAAAGATATACTGGCTGGTAGGTTCATTGGTTATTTAAATAGTCCTGTGATTAGGTTAGGTTCATTGTTATTTAAATAGTCCTGTGATTAGGTTAGGGTTAAATCAAGGGTTGCTGGGTAGTGTGGCTCAAAGAGCCTGAAGGGCACTGTGTCTCTATAAATAAATGTCGTGGTTAAATTAACATTCACAACCCGAAACTTCTTGAATGGTTTCAAACGACACACACAAACCAAGCTATTGATTGATAAAAGGAATTTCCATTCACCCTCCCCAGTTCAAGGTTTTGTTGCCTTGCTAGTACAAGATACAGTCCATCAAAATTCTTGGTTTTGTTTCTTGGACTGAGTTACAACAGGTTGCCGGAAGTGATCATATACTACAGAACACAGTAGCGAGGGGGAACTATACCAGGACACCAAAACTGCACGTTATTGATTACATACTTGAGTATAAACCACTTGCAAATTTATAAATCCATTAGCTTCAAATGCTGAAATCAGAAAATAATGCTAGCAGTAGTCAACATGTCCAGCAAATGAATAGCTTGCTGTTGATTTTCTCCGAGACTTATACAACTTATAAGAATTAAAGCAAATTATGCCATTTAGTATGAAGGGTGTAATGTTTATTTGGTGGCAATAAGAAAATTGAAATAACATTTTTAACCTTCATTTACACAATCAGAAACTTCTGTGTTGGTCATGTCTAGTTAAACTAAAGGAATGACAATTGGAATTTGGGTACCACTGATCCTCAGCACAAAGGCTGGAAAAGTTAGCTGCTGATACCTTGAGAACATTTGCATTGTTCATCTTACAGGAATAACTTATTTATGCCTTTGTTAAACATTCAGCTTTGAAAGCAATCAGAGCACCAAATCCAAAATCACTTGAAAGCTACTGAATCTACTTACCATGTCTGCCGATTTCTTGAAGTAATGATACGCAGTGTCATTGTTCTGGGGTACAGCACTACTACCCTCTGAATACATCTGAAAAAAAATTAGAAGTTCATCTTCAAATTTACTATTATACCCAGTTTTGTGTGTATGAATCATTTCACTTTGTACTTACTTTTCCAAGAAAAGCCATTGCATGAGCGTTTCCAGTGGCTGCTGCCTGATTGAAGTAATCAAATGCTCTCTACAAAAGCAAAGTAAATCAACATAATGCGCAGAACAAGTAAGAAAATTCCTTCTATATAAAGCAAAACGAAAAGAAACAAGCACTTGGAATATTTACTCAATGTCAAGTACTGTAGGACATCATGCAGAGGTGGCCAGAACACTTTCTACAGACATTAAAGCAGTTTAAGACTCTGTATCAGGAGACCACAGCACACTATTTATAATTCAGACATCACTTAAAAAGATGTTATAAGTGACAAAGCAAAGTAATTGTCTAAGCAGTACACAAATCTTAAGAATGTACTCTTTTGAAAAAGGTACCAAACATAATAGTCGCCACTATTTGGCACAATTTTGATCATTAAACTGCTCAATTATTTTCAAATAGTTACCTGATAATTTTGTTCTACACCTCGTCCTCCATGCAGATGTAATTGACCAAGTCCAACCTTAAAGAGATAGCATTTTTATTTCAAACTTTCAGCACCTTTGATCTGAATGTTAGATGGTTTGACTTTCTTTCAAGTTTTAAACAGGAAAATAATACAATGCATTATGCAAAGCTTCTAACAAAGCTGCTTATATCTGAATATATTTAATCTGGGTGAACAGTAATAAACAAAACCTGCATATCACTCTGAATTTTACTAAGCCAGACTTTCACAGAACATGTCAACAAAGTACCTGTGCTTGGACATCTCCTTTTTCAGCCAGGAATTGGTAATATTGAATTAAATCATCCTCCAGCATTCCACTGCTAACACCAGAGTTCTCAGCTTCATCAAGAAGACGAATTCTCTGAACAACATTACCACCAGTTAAGGACACATCACTGGCAACTAAAAGGAAAAGTTTAAAAGCTGATGAGCTACATTAACCAACATATGTGGAAGGCTGTGGAAATAGTTTCTGTTTAATGACAATATTCACCAAAACGACGAAACTTCAAAATTTTCTGCAGCCACAGCAAACAGGAACTACAAGTGAACAAGGTGTACAATACATTTCACTGTACCACAATACTTAACAGATTTTTGAAACCTGAAATACAAAACCCTGGAAGTGATCATCTTAGGCAATATTCATGAAAGAAACCATTTCCTAAATAGATTGAGCTGCTAACCTGTATTTAACCCTGCTTTTATCTAACATCTTTCTCTTCTGTTTTCATGTTTACACTTTATCCCATTGTAAAGCACTTTGAATTACACTGTCTGTATGAAAAGTCATCTACAGGTGGCCCGTTTTCCGAACGTTCGCTTTACGACACCTTGCTGTTACGAAAGACCTACATTAGTTACCTGTTTTCGCTAACAGAAGGCGTTTTCACTGTTATGAAAAAAGGCAGCGCGTGCCCAAACAGCCAAGCTCCTCCCCCGGAACTGCATTCTAGTCGGCATTGCTTAAACACGTGCTTTATCTCGATTTATTTTGTGCATCCGTTAGCAAGATGAGTTCTAAGGTATCGGAAAAGTCTAAAAGAGCTCGAAAGGGTGTAACACTTAGCGTAAATCGAGACATAATTAAGTGTTTCGATCGTGGTGAATGAAGAAAGGTCATTGTCCGCGCGTTGAACTTGCCTGCATCCACCATTCGCACTATTTATACGCAGAGAAAGAATTTTGAAAGCTGCTTATGTTATTGTTGGTTCTGCTTGTAGCAAAGTGGTCTCTCTTAGTCGGCATCCAATAGTGGATAAAATGGAAAATATATTGCTTGGTTGATTGATTGATGGGTGTACAAAGTGTGGTGTTCCGTTAAGTTTTCTTATACTTAAGGAGAAATCAGTCGGTCTTTTTAATAAGCTGAAACAGAAAGCACTGGACGATGGTGATGAAAGTGGAATTTCAAGGTAGTCATGGGTGGTTTGATTGGTTTCTGAGGCGAGGGCAGCTTCACAGTTTAAGCAGTGGTCCCCAAGCTCCGGGCCGCCGACCGATACGTTGCCGTGAAGAATGCAGGGGTGTAGCGGTAGTTGGAATGCACCCAGCACAACTTTAAGAAAAAAGCCGAAATAAACAAGCTAATTAGTTAGGTGCCGCCCAGCACGTAAATGTCGGCCCAGATCAAAGGCGATTGCCAATTGCGTCAGGTGGTTATCCGTATAAGTGTTTAACTGTGACGAAACTGCGATTTATTGAAGTCTTCCCGATTCCGGTAAGTGAAACCATACTGCACATACATTATTTCTACTTTATATAGGCCATGTATTTTTGTGTGTTATTTGGTGTGATATGGCAGCTTCATAGCTTAAAGGTTACAGGAGAGAGTGTTTCTACTGAGAGCGCTTGTGCCGTGTTTTTGCCAAGAGCGCTTCCACGAGATTTTCGCTGCACTAGACAGTGCTACAGAAAAATATTTCTACTTTATATAGGCTGTGTATTTATCATATCATTTCAGCTTTTACTGTATGTTACTGTTATTTTAGGTTTTGTGTGTTATTTGGCATGATTTTGTAGGTTATTTTTTGGGTCTGGGAATTCTCAAAAATTTTTCCCATATTAATAAAAAGGTAATTGCTTATTCACTTTATGACCTTCCAGCTTATGATCCGTTTCATAGGAATGCTCTACCTTCGGATAGTGTGGGGTGGGTGGGGGGGGGAACCTGTACCAATAAGTTACTATTTCAGATTAAAGACTTCTGATAAAAGGTTAATGGCTCAAAGCTGACCAGCAGTATCTTACTGTTTCTAATTTTAAGTTAAGACAAAAAGGCAAAGTCAAGTTCACATAATAGGAATACATTAACAATTTCCACACATCCATTTATACAATATACAATTGAAAGTAAGGAATTAAAATACAACTTTGCAGACATTTCAAAGCTGGGAAATTAGATTGGATAGATAGATAAGTGAGTAAGGGGCAGGTAGATGCCAAAGAGGTGTTCCACATGAGTAAATGTAAACAAGTTGACCTAAAACTGCAACTTAATTGGATGCCTATGATAGTTGGTTCAATTAGGTATGAACTCTTAAACTTATTAAAATAAGTTCTTTTATTCTAATATTTTTAAAAAATGGCTTGGTAGAAAAATGTCAATATTTGATTGCTTTGCTTAAAGAGTTGAAGGTCTGTAAAAAGGTATAGATAAGATGGGGGAAGGCTGAGTGGTGAAGAAAGATATTCCATGACTGGACCAAAACATCAAGTACACTTTTCACTTAGTGACCAAAATGCATGGCTAGCTTCCTCATCATCGACCGATGTAATTGCACAAGGGAGCCAAAACGACAATTTCTGACCTTTCTAGTAGAGAAAATACTGGAGAAGCTGAAACAGGCCAAACTCCCACAAAAGCTGTTGCTTAACTTCTACAGAAGCACAATTGAAACCGTCCTGACCGACAGCGCCACAGTGTGGTATGCCAGCTGCACAGCCGCTGAGCGACAAGACCTGCATCGCGTGGTGAAGGCGGCCCAGCGGATTGCCAGGATGGAGCTTCCAGGACTGGACACCATCTATTCCAGCAGACTCAGGAGGAAAGCAATCAGCATAACCAGAGACACCACACACCCCGGCCACTCCCTGTTTGACCTGCTGCCGTCCAGAAAAAAGTTCAGGACACTAAAAGCCAGAACAAATAGACTGAGGAACAGCTTCTATCCCAGAGCTGTGGCCTCCATCACACCACTCCCACAGAACAATGACTGAAACTGTGAGCACACAAGGACTCAAATACTTGCACTAACGGCACTTTGTGCATCACTGTGATAATCTGGTGCTGCTGCAACTTATTTTCCGCTACTTATCTATTTAATACCGTTTTTCTATTACTGTCTTGTTTTTATCTACCGCTTTATTTAATTGCCTGAGAGGAAGCCAAACAGAGTTTCATTGTACCTATGTATAATGACAATAAAGATTATTCAATTCAATTTTGTTAAAATACTCGACTTGTGGCCAAAATTCTCCTCAGCAGATAGCAAGTCACTGATTTAATAGATTAGCTAGCAACAAAATCCGATTAAATTTAACTGACTTAGCATTAGGTGACAGGTGATATGTCTCTACCAGAGGAGGAACAAGGTGCTCCTTCCTTCCACAAGCCCATGGCTCATCCTTGAAGCACCTGCTAAGCACCACCCACTCCACCAAATCAGGGTCATGCAAAGCCATGGGATCAGGTGGTAGATTGCTGTACAAGCCGCTGGTACATATCACAAGTCCTGGTTAAGCGACCACTGATGCCAGACTGACACTGAGAGGAGTATTGATGATGGCTGGGGTCACCCATCTGGTAAAGACACTGCCCAGAAGGCAATAGTAAACCACTTCTATAGGAAAAAGTTGCTAAGAACAATCATGGTCATGGATAGACCATGATTGCCTACATGGCACATTATGATGGGCATTAAAAAACAGAATTTTAAAAAAATAGAACACCTGAAGAACTAGGACAAAAAAGCCCAGTTTTGCCACTTAGATCATGACTGATACTGTAATGGAACTCCAATCTATGCATCTTTGCTCTATATCCTTCTATGCTTATGGTTAGCAAAGTCTGAAAGAACTGATTACATTGGTGCTAGAAAGTTTGTGAACTTTGTAGAATTTTATATTTCTGCATAAATGACCTAACAAGTGATCAGATCTTCTTGCAAGTCCTAAAACTAGATAAAGAGAGCAAAAGAAATAATACAAAAAAAACATTATACTTGTCCATTTTTTAATTAAGAAAAACAATCCAATATTACATGTATTTGTTGGAAAAAGTATGTGAACCTCTGGGATAATGCCTTCTACAAAAGCTATTTACAGTCAGGTGTTCCAATAAATGAGATGAGATTGGAGGTGAGGGTTATATAGCTGCCCTGCCTGATTTTAAAATAAGGCACACAAAGTCAGGTTACTGACAGAGCCTGCTCCTCTCAAGAAAGATCTACTTATGAGCACCATGCCTCGATCAAAACAACTTTCAGAGCACCCAAGAAGAATTGTAGAGATGCATGAAGCTGGAAAAGGCTACAAAAGCATTTCTAAAGCCAAGTGTTCATCAGTCCACAGAGAGAAATTGTCAGTATTGTTGCTACACTCCCTAGGAGTGGACATCCTGCAAATATCACACCAACAGCACAACATGCAATGCTGAAGAGGGTGGAAAAACCCAAGGGTAACAGCAAAAGACCTGCACAAATTTCTAGAATTTGCTAAAGTCTCTGTTAGTGCCGCTCTAAGGAAAATACCGAACAAGAAAGGTGTTCATGGAAGGACACCACAGGAAACCACTGCTCTACAAAAAAAAATTGCTGCACGTCTCAAGTTTGCAAAAGACTACCTGGATGTTCTACAATGTTCTGTGCACAGATGAGACTAAAGTTAAACTTCTTGGTAGGAAAGCACATCGCCATGTTTGGAGGGAAAGGGCAGTGCACACCAACACCAAAACCTCATCCCAGCTGTAAAGCATGGTGGCAGGAGCATCATGGTTGGGGGCTGTTTTCCTACTTCAGGGCCTGGACAGTTTGCAATAGTTGAGGGAACAATGAATTCAAAATTGTATCATGACATTTTACAGGAGAATATCAGGGTAGCAGTCCATCACCTGAAGCTTCATAGAAGTTGGATAATGCAACAAGACTAATCTGAAAGACAAGAATAAATCATCAACAGAATAGTTCAAAAGAAAATCTGTGTTTTGGAATGGCCAAGTCAAAGTCCCCGAACTTAAGCCTATAGAGATGTTGTGGAAGGACCTGAAGCAAGCAGTTCATGCAAGAAAGCCCACCAGCATTCCAGGGTTGAAGCAGTTCTGTAAGGAGGAATGGCCTCAAATTCCTCCAAGCCAATGTGCAGTTACTGGAAATGTTTGGTTGAAGTTATTACCCTACAAGGGGGTCACACCAGTTACTGAAAGCCAAGGTTCACATTTTCCAACAAATACATGTAATATTGGATCAGTTTTCTCAATAAATAAAAGTATAATGCTTTTTGTGTTGTTTAAGTGGGTTCTCTATCTAGTTTTGGGATTTACATGAAGATCTGATCATATTTTAGGTCATATTTATGCAGAAAAAGAAAATTTTACAAGGTTCATAAACTTTCTAGCACCACTGTAGCATTACTTACTGAATTGTTACATTGACATCTTTACCATCTTTTGGATGGAGAGCATTTTCTCCAGATACATTTTCCATTAACCTAGACTCGCAAGCTAATGATAGGATTCTAATCTATTCCCTTAAAATCTTCAAAGAGTCATTCTGTTTTTTTTATATGTCCCACTAATCCTACATTGTTAGTTGAATATAGGAAAAACATGCAATATTTCTAAAAGTACACGCTGTTATGTACCCCCAGGGTTCATATTTTCAGACGCAGGCCCCAATATTGTTAGGGACCTGGGACAGGTTAAAAAAACAGCTGGTAAACAGGAGATCCTGGGTTCGAATCCCAGCAGTGCCTCCAATTTTGTTACGTATCCCGTAACGGGTTTAAAGAACCAGCAGAAATGGAACACAACTGAAGTCTGGTTTTGCAGTTCTCTAATTTTATTAGTGACTACTTAATGAAGTAACATAAAACCAGATAAATCAAATAGGTTAGCAGAGATTATGGGTACATATATAGGCTTGGAAATATAAACCTAAACTTCTTCAAGCTTAGGTGGTAAGGGATACAGTCTTACGATGGAATGCAAGATAGTTCAGTTCAATGCTCAGGTTAATTAATGAGAGATATTTGTAATCCAAAAGGCGAATGTTGTGAGAAGTCAGTCTCATTCTCCCGACGTTTTAAAGTGACAGTCCACAGAAAATATGAATCCTAGGGGTACATAACAACGCAGTATTTGAGGCCAATTTGATTGCTTACCATAATTTGCCACGAGCTTGTAATGAGTTAAAGCAGATTCACAGCTCTGAGGGACTCCAATGCCAGCCCAATATCTATAGCCCTGAAGGATTAAGAAATGTGTTATATTTCCATCAACTAAATATTCAAAACTTGCTGCAAAATAACATCCATAGAGAGCAATTTAACTTCAGGCAATTATGCTACTAACCTAAAGGTTACAGGTTTTAAAAATGACCTTTGCACACGATAACTCAATTATACTGGATAGCAAGCCAAAAATAGTTAACTTTGTAAGGCTTTGTTACAATGTAGGATTACTTACCAAAATCATGTGTGACAACAAGTTTCCTCCAAGAGCTCCAAATGTGTAAAACACTAATGCCTTTAAATGTAAAAGGCAAAAATTAGGAGCAATCCCCTTCTCAAAAATTAACACATTCACCAGGAAGACAAGTTAGCCTAATTTTTTTTTTTTTTTTAAAAACATATACAAATACCTTAGCTTGACTTGAATGGACACCGACACCAGATGCATAAAGGAACCCAAGTGCCTAAAGAGAGGATCAGAATCAGATTTAACATCACTGGCATTATATCATGCAATTTGTTTTACGGCAGTACTACACTGCAATATATAGTAATAAAAAAAACTAAATTACAGTAAGAAATTTACTTTGAACTTAGAAATAAATACAAATTAAAGAGCGCAAAAAGAGCAAAAAACAGCTAGCTCAGTGTATTGCAAAATCTTTGATTTGCATGTCATGGCAAAGTACAGCACAGGAGCAAACCCTTTGGCCAATCTAGTCCATGTCAATGTGTATCCTTCTTTTCCAGCAAAAAATTAAACAAAACTGAGCAACAATAAAACTCAGGATAAACTCAGTTGGTGCTGTTGCTTCAGCTCCAGGGAGATGAGTTTGATCGTAGCTCAGATGCTGACTATGCTGGCAGATTTATTGGCTACTAAATTTGTCTAGTGTAGGCATGTGATCAAAAATAACATTGTTGAAACGTTACTGAATAGCAGAAGGGAAAGCAAATGATTTCTCTCCTGGAAGCTTGATAACCAATCTCCAGCTGTGTTGCAAGAAGCCAACAGGGGCAGGGAAGTCAAGTCTGCCAAAGGGATCATATGTACAGCAACTGAACACGCATAACAATGGTAAGATCAGTTCGCTATTGCTCAAAGCAGCAAAGTGCCAGGTGGCTGAAGCACAAGGAAACTGATATGGTGGGAGAGTCTAGGACTAGAGGGGACAGCCTCAGAATAGAGGAGCGTCCTTTTAGAACTGAGATGAGGAGGAATTTCTTAAGCTAGAGGGCAGTGAATAAATGGAGCAACACACACAAAATGCTGGAGGAAATCAAGTTAGGCAGCATCTATGGAAAAAAGTACAGCCGACATTTTTCAGGCCGAAACCCTTCAACAGGACTACAGAAAAAAGACTGAGTAGGTTTGAAAGGTGGAAGGAGAGACAGACAGAGACAGAGAAACACTAGGTGACAGGTGAAACTTGGAGGAGAAGGGATGAAGTGAAGAGCTGGGAAGTTGACTGGTGAAAGAGACAGAGGCCATGGAAGAAAAAGTGGTGGTGGGGGGGGGGAGGAGCATCAGAGGGAGGCGATGGGCAAGCAAGGAGATAATATGAAAGAGGGAAAAGGGATGGGAAGTGGTGAAGGGGGTGTTGGAGGCGTTACTGGAAGTTTGGGAAATCGATGTTCATGCTATCAGGTTGGAGGCTACCCAAACGGAATACAAGGCATTGCTCCTCCAACCTAAGTGCGGCCTTATCCCGACAGTGGAGGAGAGCATGGACGGACATATCGAAATAGGAAGTGGAATTAAAATGGGTGGGCACTGGGAAATCCCGTTTGTTCTGGCGGATGGAGCGCAGATGTTCGGCGAAGCAGTCTCCCAATCTACATTGGGTCTCACTGATATACAAAAGGCCACACCAGGAGCACCAAAACAGTATATGACCCCAACAGACTCACAAGTGAAGTGTCATCTCACCTGGAAGGAGAGTTTGGGGCCCTGAATGGTAGTGAGGAAGGTTGTGTAGAGGCAGGTAAAGCACTTGTTTCACTTGCAAGGGTAAGTGCCAGGAGGGAGATCAGTGGGGAGGGACAAATGGGACAAGGGAATCACGTAGGGAGCGATCCCTGCAGAAAGCAAAAAGTTGGGGGGGGGGGAGAGATATGTTTGGTGGTGGGATCCAGTTGGAGATGGAGGAAGTCTCGGAGAATTATATGCTAGACGCAGAGGTTGGTGGGGTGGTAGGTGAGGACAAGAGGAACCCTATCCCTGTAGCATGGCGGGAGAATGGGGTAAGAGCATAAGTGTGTGAAATAGAAGAGATGTGGTTGAGGTTAAGGTTGATGGGGGAGGAAGGGAAGCCCCTTTCTTTGAAGAAGAGGACATCTCCTTCATTCTATAATGAAAAATCTCATCCTAAGAGCAGATGCGACAGAGAATGAGGAATTTAGAGAAGGGGACAGCATTTTTTACAAGTGGCAGGGTGGGACGAGGTATAATCCAGGTAGCTGTGAGAGTCCGTTGATTTATAATAGACATCGGTGGATGAGATGTCTCCATGGTCTTTCTCCCATGGCCTTCTGTCTCTTTCACCAATCAACTTCCTTGCTCTTGGCATCATCCCCCCCCCTCCAGGTTTCACTTTTCGCCTAGTGTTTCTCTCTCCCCTCCCCCCATCTTCCAAATCTACTCCTCAGCATTTTTTCTCCAGTCCTGCCGAAGGGTTTCAGCCCAAAACGTCGGCTATAGCTTTTTCCCATAGATGCTGCCTGGTCTGCTGAGTTCCTCCAGCATTTTGTGTTGCTCAGATTTCCAGCATCTGTAGATTTTCTCATTTGTTGGTGAGTCTGTGGAATTTGTTGCAAGTGACAGCTTTGGAGACCAAGTCTTTATGTATATTTAAGGCAGAGGTTGATAGATTCTTGACTGGTCAGGACATGAAGGGCTATGAAGGGGAAGGCAGAGGATTTGGGCAGACAGGGAAAATGGCAGAGCAGACTCAATGGGCCACATGGTCTAATTCTGTTCAAACTAAAAGCTTTATATATTTGGCAAGTGAGTGAAGCTGTTTACTGCTGGCTCTCTTGTCATCAAGAAACCTTGGAAGATTGAAATCGACATGCTCTCACCCCTTTCCTCAATTCAAATAAACAATTTATACTGGCCATTTGAATAAATGATCTGGATCAATCACTTCAAAGATGAAATGGTACAAAATAACAGCTGATAACTGCAAAGCATTTTTGCTCTGAAGCATCTACAAAATTCAGAAACTTAACTGCAGCCCATTTTAGATACATCTATAGATGAAGTCACAAGTTACTGAGTAGAACTTCAGATTCTGATTTTAAAATACCAAAACTGTTTTTAATTTTTAAAGTTGTAGCTCTAAAAGGGAACAGTGCAACAGACCAATTTTTCCACCGCCGTTAACATTCAGTTCAAGGCACTCAGCTTTTGCTATTAACAGCAACAAGAGTTGGTGAAAAAAAATTGTGTAAAGCACACCTACTGTTTGACCTTTCGGTGAACCCTGTTCTGCAAGCTTCTCAAAGAAACCCTTGGCAGATCCAATGTCCAACTTCATATAATCACCCAGTAGCATGGCATAGCCCACTTTCTCCATGGCCTTAATATTTCCCAGTTCAGCAGCTTGCATTAGTATTTTATAACCTCTGAAGTAAAAATGAATGAAAAAAATACAAATCCAAGATAAACATTATAACCAAAGTATTGACAAAATATTGTGATGCTAAAAGTGGATTGCATTAATTTCACTGAATATAGTGACACAAAGATTGCTAGATCAATCACTTGCCTAGCAGTCATTATCCCATCACAAGTGCAAAATAACTTTGTAAATGGGACAGCACGGTAGCGTAGTGGTTGGCACAACGCTTTACAGTACCAATAACATGGGTTCAAATCCCATCACCGCCTGTAAGGAGTTTGTATGTTCTCCCCATGACTGCATAGGTTTCCTCCGGGTGCTCCTGTTTCCTCCCACAGTCCAAAGATATATGGGTTGATATGTTAAATGGTATTGTAAATTGTCCTGTGATTAGGCCAAGATTAAATTGGAGGAATTCTGGGCAGGGCAGCTCAAAGGGATGGTCTATTCTACACTACTGCAATAAACAAAAAATAAACAAAATAAATTATCAAAGTACATATACTTCACTATATACAACCCTGAGATTCATTTTCTTGTAGGCATTCACATTTTTTTTGTTTTGTATGTCAGCTATTTTTCTCTTCACTAATTGGTTTTTGTCAAGCCACTCTTCCAGCTGGCGGCCGCATCGAAGGACCGTGGCCAAGCTGTCTCGGATCTTGGTGAGGGGGAATGTTTAGATCAGGTGGAGGATGTCCTGGTTTGGGGCACCACAGGGGAAAGCTGGGTTTTGTCAGGCATCGTGTTGGTGTAATGTTTGCGCTGTTTTGGCATGTTGATTTCTAAAGATTTGAGGTTTTTCCAGTTGTAGAGATTTTAGTTGAGAAGTTGGAGGAGCATTTCCCGAGCTTACGAACTGGAATGTTGTTGGACATATTTTGCATATGCTTGTAGAATTTTGCTGAAGATACTCTTATACAAAATCTCCAGGGATGCCATTCCACTCATCGTTGGGAACCATTGGTCAGGTGTGGATTTCAGGGCTCCTGAGATTATTCTCATAGAAGTATGGAGCTGTGTATTGATGATGTTTGTGTGAGCACTTCTCTCAGGGTGGATGCACAATATTCAGAAACAGTGCGAGGCTAGATGTTTCTTAGCACCCCATTTGATTCTAACTATCTGCTGATATTGGCTGTTTTGGATTTTAGTTTCTTTGCAACACTTTGAAGTGGATTTTGCGAGTGCAAGATAAAAATAAAATACAAATGCAAGATAAGCATTATAACCAAAGTATTGACAAAATATTGTGACTCCCAAGTACTCTGTGTGTGGATCATTGTGTAGATGTTTGTCATTTAATTTGATATCAAGTTTAAGCTTGGTTAGTCATTTCACAATACATTCACAATAAATACAAAGAAACCAAAAATCAATGAAAACTGCACACCAGACAGACAAACAAGCAATGTGTGAAAGACAAACTGCAAACGCAAAAAAAAAACAATAAATAAAGAACATGAGATGAAGAGTCCTTGACAGTGAGTCCATAGGTTGTAGGAACAGTGCAGTGTTGATGCTAGTGAAATTATCCCCTCTATTTAAAGCAGGGGTTCCCAACTTAGGCATCCACGAATCCCCCAGTTAATGGTAGGGGTCCATGGCACAAAATGGCTGGGAACCCCTGATCTAAAAGAATTACTAAAGTTTTCACATGAAGATAGCAACATTATAACAAGATAGCAACAAGATCTTAAGTTTTTCAATTTCCCAAACTTAAAAATCAGCCAGACCCATGCTTAACCTGACACTTGTCAAATGTCATACAAACCAAATGCTGGAGGAACTCAGCAGGCCTGGCAGCATCTATGGAAAGGAGTAAAGAGTCAACACTTGGGTCAAAATCCTTCATCAGGACACCAGACACTTCACTTTTCCATAGATGCTGCCTGACCTGCTGAGTTTATCCAGCATTTTGTGTCTATTAATTTGATTTCTAGCATCTGTGGATTTTCTTGTGAATTGTCATAAGTGGCTAACACCCCAAACTCATTGCCAAACTTCACTAGATTGAGTGGACACCTCTACATCATCCTACTTCCAGAAGTCTTCAGAAGGCCTCAAGGTGACATAGCCAGACGATGAAAATAATTTGGAGTCCAGCAAAAAGATTAGATATTTAGCATGTTACCTCCAGCACATTTTCAACTGCTGTAATATGGTGTGACAAAGTGGAAAGCTGACAGGTGGCAGCTCCTTTTAGAAAGTGCCTGCACACCAGAACTTGATCCAACATTGCAAAAGGTCTAAGTATAAACTCCAAATAATTATTGAGTAGTTCCCAGACAGCTCCAACTGTCTCTCAAGTTCTAAGACAGCACATTCGAAATTTTATTGGTAAAACAGTCAAACTGAACCACAACACCGATTTCCACTTATAGGGTATGGAAAGTAAGTAGTTTCCTGATTTTTTCCCCCTTTTCTTTGTATTTTCAGTTTGTTGTCTTTTGCACATTGGTTGCCTGTCCGCCTCTGTCATGTGTGGTTTTTCTACTGATTAGATTTTCTCTTTCCATTTACTATGAACGTCCATAACAAAAGAAATCTCAGGGTAGCACATGGTGACATATGCACTTTAATAAATTCACTTTGAACCTTGATTTACAAATATATTACCATAGCTATCACGTTATTGAAGATAACCAGGAGGTTTAGATTAAATGTGCAACTTCAAATTGGGGAATTTAATCCAATTAAATTTGGATTAACAGTTTCAAGTAATGGTGACCATGAAATAAAAGCTCTCACCTAGCTGATTATGTCTTTGGGAAATGAAGTTGCTATCCTGATCCAATCTGATCCACATGCTTCACTTCAGACTATAACAGTAGTTGAACAACTACCCTTCCAAACGGCCCAATCAACTTCATTCAACAGATGCTGGAAATATCAGCTTGCAGGTTGTTCACATCCAGTAAATGAAGCACAACGACCACTTCCAAATGAGATCAGGATACTTACTCTTTCTTTTGGTTCTTTTTACTTGTACTATTGATCATTTTCATTCCATTATGATAAATTCTCTCTGCTTCCTGTGCAACCTTGCGTTGACTGGCCTCTTCATCAGCTAGAACAGAGGTATTAGAGTAATGAGTGAACAGCCAACGTGAGTTTTAATCTTAAAATTACCATTGCAGTAACTCAAGACGTCTTGGTTTTCTATGAATTAAAATAAACTGACTTAAAAAAGCAAAGACTTGAGTCGCAAATTGAGAGAAAATTGTTTACTAGCTGGCTTAGGCTAGATTTTAGATGGGTTGCATTAGATTAGGGTGTAAAATTGTTATTTTTTGTTATTTAATTTTCCTATATTTACTTAAATTTTACACACTCACCTATATATTGTATGTGTAATCATTCAGTGAATTTTCAATACTTGTAGCATTCCTGATTCTATATATTCTACAACTTTTAGTTTTTCTGTAGTAGATGTCACACCACTTGATTCTGGTCATTTCAAAGGTTATATCTTAATAACAATATGCTTCATCTCTAGTCATAGTCATTGAACAGAAACAAGTTTTTTGGCCCATCTAATCCATGCTAAACTGTTAATCTGCCCACACCCATTCACACCTGCACCCAGACCACAGCCCTGCATGTCCCTACCATCCATATACAGGTGAAAGAGAAAGTCTGAACCCTTTGCAATTACCTGGTTTTCTGCATTAATTACTCGTAAAATGCGGTCCGATCTTCATCGAAGTTTCAATAGACAACAATCTGCCTAAACTAAGGACACAAACAATTATATTTTTCATATCTTTATTGAACATATTGTTTAATCATTCAGTCCAGGCTGGGAAAAGTATCTGAACGCTTGTATTTAATAACTGGTAGAACCTCCTTTAGCAGCAATAACCTCCACCAAACGTTTCCTGTAGCTGCTGATCACACTTGCACAATGGCGAGGAAAAATTTTAGACCATTCCTCCATACAAAACTGTTTCAGTTCATCAATATTTCTGGGATAACATGCATGAACAGCCCTCTTCAGGTCATGCAGCAGCATCTCAATTGGGTTAAGGTCTGGACTGACTTAGTAATTCCAAAACACAAATTTAAACCATTTTTTAAAAACCATTCTGCTGTTGATTTACTCCTGTTTCAGATCACTGTCTGGTTGCATTATCCAACTTCTATTGAGCTTCAGGTGACAGACTACTACCCCGATATTCTTCTGTAAAATGTCTTAATACAATTTTGGATTCATTGTTCCCTCAATGACTGCAAGGTGTCCAGGGCCTGAGGCAGTAAAGCAGCCTCAAACAATCATGCGCCTTCCACCATGCTTCGCAGCTTTATTGAGATTTTGGTGTTGATGTGCAGTGCCCTTTTTCCTCCAAACATAGCGATGTGCATTTCTGCCAAGATATTCAACTTTTGTTTCATCTGTCCAAAGAACATTACCCCAGATACATTGTGAAACTTAGGGGGTCTTTTGCAAACTTGAGATGTGCAACTATGTTTGTTTTTGGAGAGCAGTGGTTTTCTCTGTGGTATTCTTCCATGAACACCATTCTTACTCGGTGTTTCCTTTGTAGTGGACACATGAACAGAGACTTTAGCAAGTTCTAGAAATTTCTGCAGGTCTTTTGCTGTTACCCTTGGGATCTTGTTCACCTCCTTCAGCATTGCCCATTGTGCTTTTGGTGTGATATCTGCAGGACGCCCACTCCTAAGGAGTGTAGCAACAGTACTGAGTTTCCTCCATTTGCAGACAATTTCTCTTACTATGGAGGGTTGAACACTGTCTTTAGAAATGCTCTTGTAGCCTCCTCCAGCTTCATGTATCTGTACAATTCTTCTTCTAAGGTCCTCTGAAAGTTGCTTTGATCGAAGCATGGTGCACATAAATATATTTTTCTTGAATAGCAGGCTCTGTCAGTAATCTGTGTGCCTTTATTTTAATATATAAAGGGCAGGGAATGTCTATAACCAACATCTCCAACCTCATCTCATTGATAGAACACTAGACTTCAAATAGCTTTTGTAGAAGGCACTACCGCAGAGGCTCACAATTTCTTCTAACCTAGATTGTGATTGTTTAATTGTGTACTCAGTATTGATGAGAAGTACAATTGTTTGTGTGTTATTAGTCTAGACTGCATTTGTCTATTATTGTAACTTGGATGAAGGTCAGACCATGTTTCATGAGTAATTAATGCAGAAAACCAGGTAATTGCAAAGGATTCACAAACTTTTTCTTGCAACTGTAACCATGCAAATTTCTCAATCTATTGAAATTTGAACCAGCATCCATTTCCATTGGCAACTCATTCCATACTTGTACTACCCTCTCAAGTTACCCTTAAACAGTTCACCTTTCACCCTTAAATATTTCACCTTTCATTTTTAACTCATGACCTCTTTCTCATCTCACCCAGCCTCATTGGAAAAGGCATGCTTGCATTTACCCTACCTGTACCCCTCAATTTTGTATACCTCCATCAAATCTCCCCTAATTTTCCTACAATCTAGAGAATCAAGTCCTAACCTATTCAACTTTTCCTTAACTCAGGACCTCAAGTCCTGGCAACATCCTTGTAAATTTTCTCTGCACTCTTTTGATCTTATAGACAGAGTACAAGACGGCCATAACTTATTTTCATTGTCTTTTCTTTCGTTGTGCTTATAACATTCAACCATGAAGTCTTATGCCTCACTTTTGACTTCCAAAGAAACACAGATCAAAATCACCTCATCCTGCAGTTAAGAACAAAAATCATACAAACTTGGCTCATATTGAAGGGTCTCTTGGAAGGTGGGTAAATAAGATGAACAATAAGGGCTCAAACTGTCTGCGGGTCAATATTTAAACAGATCACTGCATCAATACACAAGCTGGATATTTGTAGCTAAAAAAAAAACAGGCTAATACAAGCCAATAATATAGTTCACTCCAGAAACAGACCAAATTGCCTTCATGGTAGAGGACCAGAGATACACATACACACCATTCATAAGGGGGTGAGGAAAAAAAAAATATATATATATATATGTGGTTACTAAAGTCAACCAATATGTGCTGTCCGAAGTATATTGCAACTTAACTACAGGGGAAAGAAATGTGCTGATCAAGATCTTAAGATTACCTCAACAAGAGGAGGGAGTCGATATTTAAAAACTTAAAATGCTGACTCTTACATTGCCTGGGTACCCAACACAAACTTGGCTTGTCAACAGCTATTTTGTTATGACCTATTGTGTCATTACATGGAAGTTAACAATTTGCCCAAATCTTTGTAATGCACTTTAGAACCTGAACATTTAACACTTAAGTTTTAAATATGTTGAACCTTTCCAAAATCACCTAGATATGTAAAATGCACAATAAAAAGTACCCACTTTCACAAAACCCCCATTGCTTGTCCTGATTATAGTTGTATGTTGTTGCACACCAGAGTCTGTCATCATCTCTTCCATCGGTGGTACAGCTCAGGTATTCCTGGCCCATGAAGAGGAAGGGAAATACACAGGGTTCTCCGTCAGCAGTCCCACCAATTGCTAAAGGATTTAAAGCAAAATATATTAATTTAATCAGAAAGCATCTCTGGAAGGAATGTAGAAGAATTACTTTGCTTTACTTGTACACAAACTACAATTCTGATTAAAAGGCTATAAATTGTGAAGAGTTTGCTTCTCCATAAATCCTTCCTGACCCAAGTATTCAATTCCGATTTCCAAAATACACGTTACTTTTTGAAACCAATAGCTTTCAAGTATTCTTCAACTTAGAAAAAGATTCAGTTTTTAGAACCAGACAACTTGAAAGGAGATGCTGTAGTGAGAATACAAAATGAGATTAACAAAATTCAAAGGTACATTATCAAAGTATGTTTCCATTACAAAATCTTGAGATGCGTCTCCAAACAGGCAGCCACAAAACCAACACAAAAAAAGATTCAAAAAAGACTAAGCATCCAATGCCCAGACAGAAAAAAAAGAATCATGCAAACAATAAGCACAAGCAAATAGTATTCTGAACTGAAGTCACTGAGACTCCATCCTCGGACCCTTAGTTCAGCGCAGAGCGGTGTAAGCGTTACGGAGCAGTGAGTTGAACCGGCCTGTACATCGACTCGGGACCCAACAACCTGAACTTCTTAATTTGGTTTGGCACCTAAACCGTCATCATTGATATAGGTGACAAAGATTAAAAGGACAAAATAGTTGCTTAAAAATAAAATTGTGGTTTAAAAAAAAGTAACAATTTTTACTCAAAAATTTAAATTCTACAAATAAATTGCAGGAATCTGGCTAACATTTTGTACATGTCCCAAATTACCTGGACAAGCAACCTTATTGTTTCTTAGTTATCTGACTGATCAAGTGATAAGAAGAAATATTTATCAAAACTTGGCTCGCCCCCATCAAACTTTTGCACTGTGTACAAGAACTTTCCCTTTGCATACGTGGCACAACATTAATTGTGGAGGAAGGGAAGAACTAAGCACCTGCTTAGGCTGCTGCTCATTATAGTATACAAGTAATAGAACTGAAATCTTATTTTTAGACAAAAGAGTTTCAGATGGCTTCAAAAAAGCTGTAGCTTTCAACAACATTTTTTTTGCTGGTAACCATAACATTATGAAAGGCAAACTTTATTCTGAAAACTAAGATACAGCAAGCCTAAAAACACAAATACATTGGTTTTGGTTAATTGGGAAACACCAGGGCCAGTACATTTTGGCCCAATTAAACAGATGCCCCAATTAACCAAAGTTCCATGAAAATAGTTAAAAAGGTGTAAAAAGACAAGCTCCTGTTTAACTGAGTAGCAAATTATGGATTTAAAGAAAATACAGTCCAATTTCAAACACTTAATACTACTACAGTACTATAAAACTATTAGTTCCTAATATGTGTATGCAGCCACTTTCTTTTGATTGACTGTAAATGAACAAAATCACCGCAGACACCCAGTGTAGGTAAAGGACTGCCTTTAAACAATGCTATCAACAATTGCATCCTCCAAAACTTCATTTTACTGGAACATTCAAGCTGAGTATCAGCACCTTCAAATTCTTGTAGTGACAAACAGTCCTTCCAGGTGAGGCAACACTTCACCTGTGAGTCTGTTGAGACGTACTCCCAGTGTGGTCTCCTGTATATCAGACAGATTGGGAGACTTCTTTGCCAAGCACCTTTACTTCATCCACCATAAAAGGCAGGATCTCCAAGTGGCCTCTGATTTCAATTCTACTTCCCATTCTGACATGTCAATCCAAGGCCTCCTCTACTGCCACGATAAGCCCACACAGGTTGGAGGAGCCTTCAAGCTGATGGCATGAACATAGATTTCTTGAACTTCTGGTAACTGCCCACCCCCTTCCTCTCCTTTAGCATTCCCATTCCTGTTTCTCTCACTGACCTTATCTCCTTACCTGCCCATCACTTCCCTCTGATGTTCTTCCCTTTCTTAAAATAGTCTTCAGTCCTCTCTCAGATTCCCCCTTCTCTAGCCCTTTACCTCTTTCACCAACTTCCCAGCGCTTTACTTCACCCCCTTCCCTCTCTTCACTATCACCTGCCACCTTGTACTTCTACCCTCCCCTCTTCTTTCCAGTCCTGAAGAAAGGTTTCTGCCTGAAACTTCAACTGTTTACTCTATTCCATAGACGATGCCTCCAGTAGTTGAGTTCCTTCAGTATTTCATATATGTTGCATTGGGTTTCCAGCATCTGCAGATTTTTTCATGTCAGGCATCTCCAAACCTGAATGCTTGAAACTGCAGTGAGCAAAACAGTTCTGAGGTCACCTCACAGCTTATTTCTCACTATCAGTGACAAAAATCACTGCTTTTTGAACATAAGCAAACACACCTAAAGCTATTTAAAATCTGCTTGCTCCAGGCACATTGTAGTGTCTAACAGTCACCTTACTCACCACTCACATTTGGAAAGGCATAACATGATTAGGAATAGTCAGCATAGCTTTGTCAAAGGCAGGCCGTGCTTTACAATCCTGACTGAATTTTTTTGATGTGACTAAACACATTGAAGGTAGGGCAGTAGATGTAGCATATATGGACTTCAGCAAGGCATTTGATAAGGTACCCCATGCAAGGCTTATCGAGAAAGTAAGGAGGCATGGGATCCAAGGGGACATTGCTCTGTGGATGAAGAACTGGCTTGCCCACAGAAGGCAGAGTGGATGTAGATGGGTCATATTCTGCATGGAGGTCGGTCACCAGTGGTGTGTCTCAGGAATCTGTTCTGGGACCCTTAATCTTCGTGATTTTTATGAATGACCTGGATGAGGAAGTAGAGAGATGGGTTAGTAAATTTGCTGATGACACAAAGGTTGGAGGTGTTGTGGATAGTGTGGAGGGCTGTCAGAGATTACAGAGGGACACTGATAGGATCCAAAACTGGGTTGAGAAGTGGCAGATGGAGTTCAACCCAGATAAGTGTGAGGGATAAGTGTGAGGTGGTTCATTTTGGTAGGTCAAATGTGATGGCAGAATATAATATTAATGGTAAGACTCCTGGCAGTGTGGAGGATCAGAGGGATCTGGGGGTCCGAGTCCATAGGACATTCAAAGCTGCTGCGCAGGTTGACTCTGTGGTTACGAAAGCATATGGTGCATTGGCCTTCATCAATTGTGGGATTGAGTTTAGGAGCCGAGAGGTAATGTTGTAGCTGTATAGGACCCTGGTCAGACCCCACTTGGAGTATTGAGATCAGTTCTGGTCGCCTCACTACAGGAAGGATGTGGAAACCATAGAAAGGGTGCAGAGATTTACAAGAATGTTGCCTGGATTGGGGAGCATACCTTTTGAGAATAGGTTGAGTGAACTCGGCCTTTTCTCCTTGGAGTGATGGAGGATGAGAGGGGACCTGATAAAGGTGTATAAGATGAGAGGCATTGATCGTGTGGATAGTCAGAGGCTTTTTCCTAGGGCTGAAATGGCTAGCACGAGGGGGCACATTTATAAGGTACTTGGAAGTAGGTACAGAGGAGATGTCGGGGTAAGTTGTTTTTTTTTTATGCAGAGTAGTGAGTGCATGGAATGGGCTGCTGGCGACAGCAGTAGAGGTGGATACCATAGGGTATTTTAAGAGACTCCTGGACAGGTACATGGAGCTCAGAGGGCCATGTAACCCTAGATAATTTCTAAGGTAAGGACACAGCTTTGTGGGCCGAGGGGCCTGCATTGTGCTGTAGGTTTTCTATGTTCTACTGACCTTGGAAGCAGTTGTGCTTTTTAGCTGTATCAGGCTGAAATGAGAATATTTAATTGTATCCATTGACAGTACAGCTGCTATTCGAGTTGCACCTAGGTGCCCCTCCAAACTGTGTCTGCAACCCTCCAATCCTCTGGAACCTCTCCCATCCCCATTGATGATGCAAAGATCATTGCCAGAGGCTCAGCAATCTCCTCTCTCTCATCCGGTCCCAGTGACTTATCCAACTTGATGCTTTCCAAAAGCTCCAGCGCATCCTCTTTCTTAAAAGACGTATTGTATGACGTAGGCAATCATGCTGTTTCCATGACCATGATTGTTCCTGGCAAATTTTCCTACAGAAGTGAATTTCCATTTCCTGGGGAGTGTCTTTACAAGATGGATGCCCCCAGCCATTATCAGACATCCCATCTCTCCTGGAAGTTTCGGGAGTCTCCCACTTATTGATAGTGGCTTCCTGATGCCCGGAAATTACATACAATATCCCGCAAGTCAATTTTTTTTGAGAGGGAGAGAGAGAGAGGGAGCATCTTGATTGGTCTCTCTTCATGCTAAGTAGACCTATCAGTTTTCTTTGTGGGCAGGCTTTACAGTCGACCTCGAAAATAACGACAGTGTTGCTTGCTGCACTGTTTGCAACAGTGAGTTTTCTACTGCCCATGGTGGGTTAAAATGTAAAAGACATGTTGAGGTGAGTTTAACAGGTGTCATTCATCCATTAGCGTAGCTAACGTTATTTAAACTAGTTGGCTAGCTGCTCAGGAGCTACTCTATTGATGTCCTACGTGATGATGCCAAACTCCCTAGACTTGCTTAAAGTTGTAATAGAATAAACATAATATAATATATGCACATATTTTAATGTCACATTTTCTGCATATACCCAACTTGGTTTACAGATCAGACAAAATCACTAGACAAAGTACTACATACACCCTTGGAGGTCAACCGGGGGGTTGGGGGGGAAAGAATATCGGGTTGCTGGGCTGCTACCTCCCTGAAATGGTGGTGCTACCTCCCTGAAATGAATTTTTGCAGGGTGGGATATCTGCATTATCAATACACTTTATAAATTGTTGCATAATCTGTACTTGTGATATGCACCAGCTGCTCATATGACCATTCACCACCTGCTTGCATGGCTTCATGTGACCCTGATTAGGCACACTAAACAGGTGCTACACCTTTGCCCAAGGGCGACCTGCAGGCTAGCAGACGGAAGGAGCGCCTTACACTTCCTTTGGTAAAGACTTATCTCCAACCCGTCATCCTAGCACTTCAGTACCTGCCTTTATTAGAATAACATCACTGCAGTACCAGTAACTCACTTTAATTATACATGGACCAAACATTCAAAAACTGAAGCCAAGCCAGCTACTTTCATGTGACCTACAGGCACAGCCTTGAGGTTGTCAATAAATAACTAGCAGGATTAATGGCAACATTCACCAAATGCTGGAGGAACTCAGTACGTTAGGCAGCATCTGCAGTGCCCACCTCCTTAAAGCATTTGCAAAGCAAATACAACAAACTGCTGTTGCATTTGGCTCAATACCAAAGAAACTCAGACGTTAGTGATAAGACCATAAGACTATCGAGTCTCCTCTGCTATTCCATTACGGCTGATCCTGGATCCCACTCAACCCCATACACGTGCCTTCTTCCCATATCCTTTGATGTCCTGTTCTGCTTAAACATATGCACAGACTTGGCCCGCACTGCAGTCTGTGGCACAGCATTTAACAGATTCACGACGCTGGCTAGAAAAAATTCCTCTTTACCTCTGTTCTGAAAGGTCACCCCTCAATTTTGAGGCTGCGCCCTCTAGTTCTGGATACTCCCACCACAGGAAACATCCTCTCCACATCGACCTTATCTAGTCCTTTCAACATTTAGTAGGTTTCAATGAGATTCCCAGGCATTCTTCTAAATTTCAGTGCCAAACGCTCCTCATATGTTAACCCCTTCATTCCTGGAATCATCTTCGTGAACCTCTTCTGAACTCTTTCCAATAAGAACACATCTTTTTTGAGATATGGGGCCCAAATATGATGAGAGTAGGGCAGAAGGGGGATGAGTTGATTAGATACACAATGGCTGCTCTCCTTGGTAACTTAATAAAATAAATTACGAAGTCAACTAAAACATGATTTTGGAGTCTTGCCTTTTTGAACATCTTTATCTGTGTTTACACTTTCTTCTTCAGAGGCAGCTTCATGTTTGTCAGGTTTACTTTCCTCGAAGTCTTCTGCGTCCATGATCTGCCCAGCAACAACTCTGGTTCCTGTTGGCTGATCTCTCATTTGATCACTGTGTTCATTTGGCTGAAAGGGAATATGCACATTCATAATTCAATCACTGACAAACATTGCCTGTTTTTTTTAAAATATAAAATAAATGGCTGGAAGCAGAGAAGCCACCGCCCCAGAGAAGTCATGCTTCTTCATCTGAACAAAAAGGTTCTACCTCAGTACTGTTTAGTGAAGATTAAATGCTGGCTCAGAAGTTATAGAATATTCAGAATACAAAGATATTTAAATTGAAGTGTTTGCAAAAGGAGTTGAATGGTGTTCACACAAAGCGCACAATTAAAATTGCAACACAAATTTAGAACTTGTCTAAAACCCAGTACATTCCAATGATCATGCCATCTCCTCCGAATTCAAAGGAAGGACATCAGCACTCCCTTCAAGAACAACATCCCCATCACTTGGAACCTACTTACATAGCCAGCTTTGGCATGCAGGTCAGTTTTTGTTATCCTATGGCTGACACCAGGCTCCCAAAACAGATCATTGCAAGCTCTGTCAAACAGACTACCACTTAGTCAGGGGAAATGATGGTCTCAAAGCCTTCCTGATAAAAATGAAACATCTCACTAACTTCTGAGAATCCTCCATCCAAGAGGTGACAGAAGAGTATTTGGGATGGCACAAGGAAATTTGATGTTTAAGGCAGGAGCTTCATGAACGCTCAGTGTAACTGCAAAGGTAGTGCACCATCTTATCCCATCAGGCACATGTCCCACATGTGGACAAGTGCGATATTAACCTGTCACCAGAGGATGCACACACAGATAAGTCAACCTCAATCCTGAGGGGCCACTTATGAAAACATTCCCTTTATGGACCACGATGATCATTGCATCAACCAAATAAGATGTTTGGCACAATTTTGCTGCCTCAACAGATATATTCAACCATCTTGTATCCTATTCAACTCCTTTCCTCAAAGAGATATGAATTTATCTTCAAGTTAATGGTAAGTTTAAATATCTATACCATTTGCCTTAATTGTGTGAGATGGCTCAAACACTTTTACCATTCTGCATCAGGTATTTCTCACTCAGAACCATGCTATCAATCTCGCTCTGCTGCAGCTTCTTGGCATAGCAGGATAGATGGAAGCTTACCTTTGACTCCAGTGACTCATCAATTTCTTGCACATCTGGGGGAGAAAAGTAGATACACATTATTAACTTGGATTAAAAGCACAAGACAGTCACACTTCAAACATTTAAAACCTAAGCAATGAAAAATGAATTAAAAAGTTTTTAGACACTGGAAAATAGTTATTTCTTAAACAAATGTCCACACAATACAGTGATTTGCTCATCAATGTTTGCCAAACCAAGTTAATGTTTACTTTTGCAGCAGAGAAATTTCTTGTAATCATTCAAAGCATCAAAAGCATCCAATAAACACCTCTGGGGGCAAGTATATTTTACAATTATACATATCGGTAAAAGTAGCCAGACTGTTAAAATATGGTGGAGTAAGAAACTATCTCATTCCACTTCTGTTTATGAAGTAAATGTGACCTATACAATGATTTGAACTTTCAAGTATCACTCTTTTTACAACATAGGCTTTTCAGCCCATCAAGTTCATGCTCGTACAGAATCGCATTCTCTAGCTTTCTCTCTCAAACTTACATTATCAAGAGAGCCTGTATGAGACAAAGTGCTGGGTGGATTATGGACTGTAGTTTTTGATGGACTCCAGATCAAGGTCTCGGGTGGTGGTGGGCGGGGGGGGGGGGGTGCTTTTGCTAAGTGGGTCAGTGCTTCTGCTGGCTCCAGCGTGGGGGAAGGGGAGGGTCATTGCTTTTGTTTGTGCATGGGAGGGCTGCAGCATCTTTGGAATTCTAATGTTTCTATCATTCGTTCTATGTGGTTTCTTATTGCATGGACGTCTGTGAAGAGTAAGATTTCAGGTTGCATACTGTATACATTCTTTGATAGTAACATGAACCACTTTGAACCATTTGAGTTGGAAGGAAAGGACAAAGATCCAAAGATAATATGGGAAAGCAGGATTTTACAACTGAATCTTCATGTTTTGTAAAACAATCCCAGAATAGAAACAAAGAAAACATACAGCACAATACAGACCCTTCGGCCCACAAAGCTATGCCAAACATGTCCTTAGCTTAAAACTGCCTAGGCTTACCCATAGCCCTCTATTTATCCAAGTTCCATGTATCCATCCAGGAGTCTCTTAAAAGACCCTATCGCTTCTGCCTCCACCACTGCCACCGGCAACCCATTTCACCACTCTCTGCATAAAAAAAAACTTACACCTGACATCTACTTCCAAGCACCTTAAAACTATGCCCTCTCGTGCTAGCCATTTCAGCCCTGGGAAAAAGCTTCTGACTATCCAATTGATCAATGCTTCTCATTATCTAGTACACGTCTATCAGGCCACTTCTCATTCTCCATCGCTCCAAGGAGAAAAGGCCGAGTTTGCTCAAACTATTCTCATAAGGCATGCTCCCCAAGCACTGGTTGGACTCATTAAAAAAACTCAAGGCAGTGTCCTGAAAATGCAATATTTACTTTTCATCTCATGATTCTTAAATATATAAAGCTCGACCACTTTACAAACACTGGGTAATAAATACCATGCTTCTGGAGCAAGACCAACATTTCCCAATGTTAACAAGAGTTAGAAGTAGTTGTCAGTTAAGTAGTCTTGTTAACTATAAACTTATTGGGACTGAATGTGTTTCACAACCATCTCCATTCCAAGCTTCTAAGTCAAAGTAAATTTTATTATGTAAGTACATACATATGTCACCATATACAACCCTGAGATTCATTCCCCTATGGGCATACTTAGCAAATCTATAGAATAGTAACTGTAACAGGATCAATGAATGATCAGCCAGAGTGCAGAAGATATTGTGCAAATGCAAATATAAATAAATAGCAATTAATAATGAGAACATGAGATAATGAGATAGAGTCCTTAAAGTGAGATCATTGGTTGTGAGAAAGATCTCAATGATGGGCAAGTGAGTGTAGTTATCCCCGTTTGTTCAAGAGCTTGATGGTTGAGGGGTAGTAATTGTTCTTGAACCTGGTGGTGAGAGTCCTGAGGCTACTGTACCTTCTACCTGATGGCAGCAGCAAGAAAAGAGCATGGTATCAGTGGTGAGGAACTTGGATGCTGCTTTCCTACCACATACCCCAAGTTACATTGCAGGAGGCAGGCAGCTGGGTGACTGTCAGAATGAATGGGAAGGTGAATAGGCAGTTAGCCCAGAGCACCTCAGTGGCCGTTCCCCTCAATAACCAGTATACTATTCTGATACTGTTGAGGGAAGATCTTTCCAGGGGAACGATGCCACGGAGACCAGGTTGTGGCACTGAGCAGAAGGCAAAGAGGGAGAAGGGGGGAGCAGTGGTGACAGGGGACTCAATAGGGGAACAGACAGGAGATTCAAATAGATGAACTGGACACTCAAATGGTATACTGCCTCCCAGGTGCCAGGGACATCTCGGATCTTGTCCACAGCATTTTGGAGGGGAGGCAGAGCAGCCATATGTCTTGGAACACATTGGTACCAATGACATTGGAAGGAAAAGCGAAGAGGTCCTGAAAAGAGAATTTAGAGAGCTAGGCAGAAAACGAGAAGCAGGACCTCCAGGGTAGTAATTTCTGGATTGCTGCCTCTGCCACGCGCCAGTGAAGGTACAAACAGGATGATGTGGCAGATTAATGTGTGGCTGAAGCTGGTGCAGGGGGCAGGGCTTCATATTCTTGAATCACTGGGATCTCTTCTGTGGGAGTATGATCTGTACAAATTGTTGCACCTGAACCTGAGGGGGACCAATATTCTCGTGGGCAGGTTTGTCACAGCTGTTGGAGAGGGTTTAAACTAATTTGGTAGGGGGATGGGAACCGGAGTGAAGGGTCTCAGGATAGGATGGGTGGTTAAAAAAAAAAACAAAGATAACATGCAGTCAGACCGTTGGGAATGGCAGGTAGATGATAGAACAAAATTACAGCCAGCATGGTGAATATCAGTGCACTAGGAATGCAGTATCAAAAAGGGTAGCAAATACAGTACTTAGTGTTATTATCGCAATGCATGGAGTACAAGAAATAAGGTGGATGGCTTGTTGCACTTTTATAGATTGTCGGTTATGATTTTGTGGCCATCACTGAATCGTGGTTGAAGGATGGTTGTAGTTGGGAGCTGAATGTCCAAGGTTACACATTGTATCAGAGGGATGGGAAGGTAGGCAGAGGGGGTGGTGTGGCTCTGCTGATAAGAAAAAAATCAAATCATTAGAAAGATTAACATAGGATCAGATGATGTTGAATCCTTGTGGGCTGACTTAAGAAACTGCAAGGGTAAAAGTACCCTGATGCCAATTATAAACAGGCCTCCAAACAGCAGCTGGGATGTGGACTACAGATTACAACAGGAAATAGAAAAGACATTTCAAAAGAGCAATGTTATGATAGTTAAGAAAGATTTTAACATGCAGGTAGATTGGAAAATCAGATTGGTAATGGATCTCGAGTGAATCTGATGAATGCCAACGAGGTTACTTTTTAGAGCAGCTTGTCATTGAGCCTACCAGAGGATCAGCTATACTGGATTCAGTGTTATGTAATGAGCCAGAGGCAATTAGGGTGTTTAAGGTAAAGGAATCCTTAGGAGACTGTGATCACAAGATGACTGAGTTCAACTTGAAATTTGATAGGGAGAAAGTAAGTCTGGCATAGCAGTATTTCAGTGGAGTCACGGTAAGAAAGAAGAGTTTGCCAAAGTTGGCTGCCAATGACTAGTGGTCTTCTGCAAGAGTCAGGGTTAGAATCACTTTGTTTTATGCTACATAACAATGATTTAAATGGCTTTGTTGCCAAATTTTCAGATTATACGAAAATTGGTGGATGAGCAGGCAGCACTGAGGAAACAGGAAAGCTGCAGAATTTAGACAGATTAGGAGAATGGGCAAGAAAGTGGCAAATGGAATACAATGTTGGAAAATGCAGTCATGTATTTTGGTAGTAGAAATAAATGTACAGATTATTTTCAAAATGGGGAGAAAATCCAAAAATCCGAGATGCAAAGGGACTAGAGATTCTTTGTGCAGAACACCCTAAATGTTAACTTGCAGGTTGAGTTGGTGGTGTGGAAGGCAAATGCAATGTTATGCCAAGGCTTTATAAGGTACTAGCGAGGCCTCATCTTGATATTGTGAACAGTCTGGACGCCTTATCTAAGAAAGATGTGCTGGCATTGAAGAGGGTTCAGAGGAAGCTCAGGAGGATGATTCCGTGAATGAAAGGGTTATCATATGAGTAACATTTGATGGCCCTGGGTCTGTACTCGCTGGAATTTAGAATGAAGAGGGGGAAATCTCACTGAAACCTTTCAAATATTGAAAGGCTGAGAGAGAGTAGATATGGACAGAATGTTTCCCATGGTAGAACAAGAGGGCACAGGCTCAGCAAAGAGAGGCGTCCACTTAAAACAAATGTGGAGAAATTTCTTTAGCCAAAGTGTGGTGAAACTGTGGAATTTGTACTTAAGGCAGAGATCGATAGGTTCTTGATTGGCAACCACAAAGGTTATGGGGAGAACGCCGGGGAGTGGGTCTGATGAGGGAGAAAAAAAAAAGTTCAGCCATGATTGAATGGCAGAGTATACTCAAAGGGGCAAATGGCCGAATTCTGCTCCTATGTCTTATGGTCCTTCATGTAGATGTGCTTAGTGACTGGGAGTGCTTCACCCATGATGTACCAGGTTGAAGTCACTACCTTTTGCAGGATTTCCTATTCAAAAGTATTGGCATTTTCATACCAGGCCCGAATGCAGCTAGTCAATACACTCTACACTACATCTACAGAAGTTTGCCAAAGTTTTTGATTTTATGCCACATCACCGTAGACTCCTAAGGAAGCAGGGGCTGGGCATGCTTTCTTTGCAAATGGACTTACATGCTGGGTCCAGAACAGTCTCTGAAATAGTAACACCCAGGAGCTTATTGGTTAGGTTTGAGGGGATGATGGTATTGAACGCTGAGCTATCGTCGATAAAGAGCATCCTGACGTACTCATGTTTTCTGCCCAGATGTTCCAGGATATAGTGAAGACCCAATGAGATTGCATCTGCTGCAGACCAGTTGCTCCAATAAGCAAATTGGAGTGGATCCAAGTCATCTCTCAGGCAGGAACTGATATATTTCATTACCAAGCACTCAAAATACCTCATCACTGTGGATGCAAGTTCTACTTTGTTAGGTAGAATATTTTTGTTTTCATTTAGTATGGTTGCACAAGATTAATTTTGGTTATTAAAAATTCAGTTAATCAACTTTACCTTTCAATGCAACAAAACAAATGCATGTTCACCATGGCAAATTCACTGTTGAGGCTTGGTACCACTTCCTTCTTAGAATGCTACCTCCTTTAAAGCATATTAAGCCAGTCTTCTAACAAGTAAGCAGGGCAGCAACCGATATAATTTTTTTGCTAAAAAATCAAGAGGCAGAATGATCTGTTCTTTTAAACCAGGGATTCCCAACTTGGGCTCCACAGACCCCTCAGTTAATCGTAGTGGCCCATGGCATAAAATAGGTTGGGAACCCGTTTTAGAAAACTGCCAGCTAACTGTAATGTGCCAGTTAACACATCTACAGCACCAATACATCAAATGAATCAAGAGGAACACAAAGCCAAATGCTAGTCAGTCATGGAACTCGTGTCTAGCAGGAAAACTTTGTCCAACAGGAAATGTGCACTCTGATTAGCTTTACCCTTACAGGCAGGAGCTAATTTTTCTTTTTGCTAGCATTACCAACAGTTTAAATTACTCATTGAGCCTACAATTATATTTAAATCCAACTGAACTATTCAAATGTTTACGATGAGACATTTAAATACAGTTAATGGTCTGACACCTGCAAATAGCTGATTGCAGGACAGCTAGAACGGCATAGCAGACAACACAAAATGCTGGAGGAACTCGGGCCAGGCAGCATTTACAGAGGGAAATGAACAATCAATGGTTTAGTCCCGGACTCTTCATCTGGACTTGGCAGGGAGGGAGCAGAAGCCAGAATATGACAGTAAGGAAAAGAACAGAGCATAATTTGTCAGGAAAAGGCAAGTCCAGCTCAGAGGGAAGCTATTGGTGGGGTTGGGGAGATTAAAGAAAATTGCATGAGAACCTCAGAAGTGAAAGGAGAGAAAACCTGGGAAAAGAAAGAAGCAACTGGCTGGATCGCGAGTCTTATGGGAGACTACAGTAGACCATTGAATAAATGGAAGGAGATGGGGAACCAAAGGGAGGTGATGAACAGGTCGTGAGTGTGGAAAGGGGAAGAGGGGAGAGAAGGCTCCCAGAAAATACAGGCTTCCAGGTTAATCAATCCCACGATCCACTAAAAGACAAGAATGGTCACAGGGAAAGCAGATTACAAATATAGGCAAAAGTTCGGATCAAGACTGAGCCAGCCTAAAATTGCCAAATTTCCAACAATAGTATCTGGAGAGCAGGAATTGTATGCTTGCACAGTTCCTACTTCAGACTTTACAGCAGGGGTCCTCAACCTTTTCTGCACCGTGGATAATATTCTTGTGGACCAGCCGACTTGGGGGCGGGGGGGGGGGGGAAATGTTAATCATGACCGGAATATAGGTGATAGGTCACTTATAAGTGACTAATACACTCAATTTCGTTTCTAAGGGGGTTTATCTAACAAATTTATTAAACACACAGCACATATTTTCCTCGCATGAATATAGTGATAAGTCAATTATAACAGTGGTTCCCAACCTCCGGGCCGCGGACTGATACATTGCCGTGAAGAATGCAGCAGTACAGCAGTGGCTGGAACGCACCCAGCACATCTTTAAGAAAAAAGGCAAAATAAGCAAGCTAATTGATTAGGTGCTGCCTAGCACATAAACATCGGACCAGATCAGAGGCGACGCGATCGGAGTTGATCTTTTTCCCGTGCTGACATGGAAGATTCACCGGAAACATTCACAAATGGGTCACAGACCCATTCCTTTGCACGTCTTGGGTCACTGGTGACCTTGCATGCGTTAAAGTTCAACAGTGGGCGTGACAGGGAATGAGGAAAGGTGCAGCTGACTCATATCGTTTCCTTGTGGCCCGGTAGCACATGCTTTGCGGCCCGATGGTTGGGGACCTCTGCTTTACAGTACTTGGTAGCATTGAACTTACAGATGAGCTGTCATATTTCATAGGGGGTTGCATCAAGGATTTTTTAAAAATAAAATTACTTGCCTCACTAGAAGACCAATCATTTTTAAAAATATAGATAAAGCATGCATTTGGCAGAGGCCTCACAGCAAAAGCCCTTTAGCAAAGCAACTTAGTGTTCATGTGTTTGACACAATCGAACTCTTATTGCACCATTGCCTTAACTGACATGATACTTCCTTTTAGCTTTCTTTTCATTTCTGAGAATTTTGTTAGCTACAGTGATGCTCAGTTGAGTCCAGCTTTAAAATTCAGAAAATAGCGCTCACACACCAAAATCTAACAATCTAATTGCAAGAGAATACAGTAATATGATGCAAACAACAGGAATTCTGCAGATGCTGGAAATTCAAGCAACACACATAAAAGTTGCTGGTGAACGCAGCAGGCCAGGCAGCATCTCTAGGAAGAGGTGCAGTCGACGTTTCGGGCCGAGACCCTTCGTCAGGACTAACTGAAGGAAGAGTGAGTAAGGGATTTGAAAGTTGGAGGGGGAGGGGGAGATCCAAAATGATAGGAGAAGACAGGAGGGGGAGGGATGGAGCCAAGAGCTGGACAGGTGATTGGCAAAAGGGATACGAGAGGATCATGGGACAGGAGGTCCGGGAAGAAAGACAAGGGGGGGGGGGGAACCCAGAGGATGGGCAAGGGGTATATTCAGAGGGACAGAGGGAGAAAAAGGAGAGTGAGAGAAAGAATGTGTGTATAAAAATAAGTAACAGATGGAGTACGAGGGGGAGGTGGGGCATTAGCGGAAGTTAGAGAAGTCGATGTTCATGCCATCAGGTTGGAGGCTTTTCTCCCTCTATCCCTCTGAATATACCCCTTGCCCATCCTCTGGGTCCCCCCCCCTTGTCTTTCTTCCCGGACCTCCTGTCCCATGATCCTCTCGTATCCCCTTTTGCCAATCACCTGTCCAGCTCTTGGCTCCATCCCTCCCCCTCCTGTCTTCTCCTATCATTTTGGATCTCCCCCTCCCCCTCCAACTTTCAAATCCCTTACTCACTCTTCCTTCAGTTAGTCCTGACGAAGGGTCTCGGCCTGAAACGTCGACTGCACCTCTTCCTAGAGATGCTGCCTGGCCTGCTGCGTTCACCAGCAACTTTGATGTGTGTTACAGTAATATCATGGGTGGCAGGGTGGAGACACTTCACTACCAGAAGTATAAAGTGCTCCTTCCCTCCACTAGCCTGCAAGTCACCTTGCCCCCGCACCCCCCACCAACGATCAGCATCATGTAGAGCCATCACAAATCCTGGTTATGTGCCCACTGACGCCAAGCAGACAGTCTGAGATAATGGCTGGGGTTTCCACTTCTGTAGAATTCACCAAGAACAATCATGGTCAGAGCAGTACAAACAAGAGAAAATCTGCAAATGCTGGAAATCCAAGCAACACACACACAAAATGCTGGAGGAACTCAGCTAGCCAGGCAGCATCTATGGAAAAAAAAAAGTACAGTCGACGTTTCGGGACAACACGGCAGATAATGATGATGATAACGACAGCAATGAGTTTGGCATAGTAGGATAGTAGTTAGCATAATAGTTTACAGCGCCAGTGATCAAGGTTTAATTCCCACTGCTCTCCATAAAAGAGCTTCTATGCTGTCACTGTGACTGCCTGGATTTCCTCTGGATGCTCCAGTTTCCTCCCCTAACCTTATGATTATGGTTAGTTATGCTATGTTCACCATGCTTCCAACACCAACTTGCACCCAGCACACACTTGCAGTGTGCTGCTGCTTTTCACTACATGTACACTGAAACATCAAAAATGTGGCAAATAATGTTCATCTTTATATTTAAGAATTCTAGACCAAATCACACTTTTGCTTTTTTTAAAAAATTTATTGAGACACAGCACAGAATGTGCCCTTTGAGCCACGCTGCCCAGCAACTCCTGATTCAACCCCAGGCGAATCACAGGACAATGTACAATGATTAATTAACCCACCAAACGATATGTCTTCATACTATGGGAGGAACCCAAAGCACCCAGAGGAAACCCACGTGGTCACAGGCAGAATATACAAACTCACTGCAGGCAGCACCAGGAATGGAACCCAAGTTACTGGTACTGTAAAGCGTTGTGCTAACCATTACACTACCTTCAGTAACACTCATTTTTTTCACTGTAACACCAATTAACAATCCAAAGGCAAACAAGATTGACTTGCATTGTACCAGGAATTTTAAAAAGGAAGCCAAAACAAGCTATGCAGTTACTATTAAATGCCATTGTAGTTTTAATAAAAAGCAGCATTTTTCCTGAAGGCAATCAGCTGTATTTTGCTAAAACTCCAAATAATTAAAAAAAAATATTTCCACAGTAGATAATGAAACTTGCTGGAGACAAAGGAAAGAATGGGGAGACAAGCGAAAAAAAATTGAATGGTTGGGCAAAGCAAGCAGAGACTATTGAGATGGATCTTTGTTTGGCAATCTGAGTTACTAAATTCAACTCAACAACTGTGCTAGAAATGAAAAGTAGTTCAACACTCAGTAGATGAATGATTCAGAGGCTGGGATTCCCGGAAAAAGACGACTCAGACCTCAGCTTTTCCACAGGTTATGGATGACACTGTTAGACCGCCGATTCTGCATCCAAAAGACGCAACACCTGCTTGGACTAAACAGCTGACTTGTTTCAGCATTTGAAGCTCAATTCTCTTGTGCACTGGCTCAGTGATTGAACTGTGTTACCTACATTAATTACTCAAAACCAGGGGTTCTACTGGAGAGTGGATAACAGGTACATGGGTCTATCTGTAATTTCCCATTGGTAAACATTGCATTAACTTTTCCTACTTTAACTAGAACCTCCTAACAGCGAGAATACCTTCTAAACAGGAATGCAAAGTTGTGCAATAGAAAAAAAATCCTCGTAGTTTTCAGATGTGACTTACATAACCCGCATTTGTGTTACCATATGAGAGTTTAATTTGGATGAGAATCCAGACTTCTGGATCATTGATCCAGGAAGATAACATTTCACAATTCGGGCAGCCAGGCTCAAATCCCCAGGAGAGTCTATGCGTTCTCCCCGTGACTGCATGGGTTTCCTCCAGATGCTCCAGTTTCCTCCCACAGTTCAGAGACATACTGGTTAATAAGTTAATGGGTCACTGTAAATTGTCCCATAGCAAGCCTAGGA
The DNA here is from genome assembly GCF_030028105.1 of Mobula birostris. Taxonomy (NCBI): domain Eukaryota; kingdom Metazoa; phylum Chordata; class Chondrichthyes; order Myliobatiformes; family Myliobatidae; genus Mobula; species Mobula birostris. The sequence continues at coordinate 243,031,864 of NC_092370.1, forward strand.
TTAAACCTGGACAGCATGTCTCAACGGGCCAGAAGGGCCAACTCTGTGCTATATCTCAATAGAATTTTGAAAAACGTGGTCAAGTCCATTATGGTGGCTTGGAACTTAATTTTAACTATATTGTCAGTAACAGTAACTATAAAAGCATTTGATTACGACAAATAATCACTCTAGTTCACTGGTGCCCTAGAAGAAAACAGTCATAGTTATCCAGTCTGGCCTACATGCAACTTCAGATCCACTGACTGACAGATGCATAACTGGCTGCTCAATTCAGGATCAAATAGGGAAAAACAAGGAATGCTGGCACTATCCATTGCTCTGGCACCACAAAAAGACAGTCCGAAACAAAAGCTGTACTGATTCATGGATACCATTCTTATTTCACAATCCACGTAAGGGACCAGTGACATTATGAAGGATCCCACACTCACAGCTTACAGCCTGTCCCACTCCGATTAGGAAGGAGGCTATGAAGCATCCACGCCAGGACCACCAGAATCAAGAATAGTTACTTTCCCCAAACAGTAAGGCTGATCCAACACCACCACCCACTAACCCTCTTAAATGATCTTGAACAGGAATTTTTAAAAACAGACTGCAACTAAGTAGCTTCTGGGATAACCAGATCTATCAACTCGAATGAGTGATACATGTACAAACCTACGGACTAACATTATATATATAGTACTTGAAATTAGTATGCATTTGAAAAACCTACATGTGTAACATATGCCATTCTCTGACCATTGTTGTTTTGAGATTTTCTTGGCAGAGGACATTTAATTTGGAATAAAAACAGTAAAGAACTAGACTATAATCTAATCTTAAAGTGGCACACCAAAACCAGAACAAAATTCTCGTCCAGTAATCATTGTATTTTAAGATGCAATAAAGCAAATGTTTCCTATGGTGGGGAAGTCTAAGACCAGAGGACACAGCCTCAAAATAGAGGGACACAGATGAGAAATTTTGTTAGCCAGCGAGAGATGAATCTGTGGAATCCATTGGCACAGGCAACTGTGGAGGCCAAGTCGCTGGATATTTTTAAGACGTTGATAAATTCTTGATTAGTCAGGACATGAAGGAATACAGGAAGGTGGCAGGAGTTTGGGGCTGAGAGTCATGATGAAGGGACAGAGCAGACTCAATGGGCCAAATGGCCTAGTTCTGTGACTTTTCAGCTGCCCACTACTCTGTCTGTCCAATTCAAACCCAGAAAACCAGACTCTAGTGCCAAATCATAACAGCCAAAGAATAGCATGTTCAACCTATCAAACAGAGTTTCTGAATAGAACACATTCCAGAAATGCAGTGAGAAGTAAAAGTACAGATAGGATAACTGGGAAAATGCTGGAATATTTTAGTAAAATAATAGCTGGCATTAAGACTAAATGCATGTTCGAGCAAGGTAATAAAGAATAACTTTCTAATTGCTATGGATACAAAACTCTGGTGCAGTGCTACATTCATTCCACACTAACATATGAAAATGAATGTTGGACAATATCAAAGCAATACGTGGGAATCACAAACACCAGAAATCTGCAGATGCTGGAAATCTAAAGCAACACACAAAATGCAAGAGGAACTCAGCAGGCCAGGCAGCAGCTATGGAAAAGAGTAAACAGTTGCCTTTTCAGGCCAAGACCCTTCTTCAAGACTAGAGGGAAGGGGCGAACTACCTGAATAAAAGGTGGAAGGAAGAGAAAGATGCTAGTTGGAATGTGAAAGGTGAAGCCAGGTGAGTGGGAAAGGTGAAAGGCTGAAGACAGCATCTGATAAAAGAGAGTGGATAATAGGAAAAAGGGAAGGAACCAGAGGGAAGCAAATGGCAGGTGAGAAGTAGTGAAAGGTCAGAGTGGGGAATGGGTGGGAGGGAATTATTTTTGCTCACCGTAAGGAAAAGAATAAAAATATCGTGGAAGGACAGAGAAACAAATGAGAAAGTGTTGCCATAAACCAGAATAAGAGAGCTGATAGCATCCATCAGGAAACGGCAGCTGGGATTTCTGGGACATGTACTGAGGAAAGAAAAGCTCGAACATCTTGTAGTGACGGAAAAAAAATTGATAGAATAAAAAGTCGCAGTTGACAGCGCATGACATTCATGGATGGGATGGACAGGCAAAAGTTTTGAAGAGTTTATTATAACTTCTCAGATTAGAGTAGACTGTCCCTATAATACGACAGGGTACATAATGATGAAGAGCAAAGGAAAACATTGCATGAAAAAGGAAACGTGCACGAGCAATATACAACTTAGGCCTGTACAGTGCTTGCTTACGAGGAGCAGGTGAGAAGTTGGAGCCAATGCCAAACTGAGCTATGATCTTAAAGAACGGCAGAACAGGATCAGAGTCCTAATTTCATTTCTTGCATTATGCTAGAAACATCCTTCCTCTTTCCACATCACTCCAAAACACATTTCCACTCCACTGCCGATGTGAGACGGGGTCCTGCATACACCACCCAGACACACTGACCGAGGTGGCACCAATCTGCCCCACACCAGCCGGTTAGCCCATACCTCCAGCTGCAAGCCTCCCCATCACCCCTGTCAGGGTATGAAAGCGGCAGCCCAACCACCATTCGGATACGGCGGGCGCCTCTACGCGGGGCCTAGCACCAGGCTAGGCTTGTGATCAAGGCCACCCGCCTCCCTCCCGTCACCCAGGCACTCACCCCCTGAAACCGGCTTAAGCCTCGACACCAAGAGCAGCAGCCAGAAGCAGAGCATGCCTACTCGTTTCCTGGTCATCTCCCGCATCCACACCACTACGACTCCACTTCACTCAAACTTCCGCCGCCATGAGCTCGTTGCACTCCTTTTAAATCCTTCTCAACTTCGTCAACAGCTCGACGACCAATCAGGAGGCCCCACACATCCCAGCGCCGGGAAAGTGAAGGGACGCCACGTATTCTTTCTACATGTCACATTGCGATTGGTCAATTGCGACGGCGTGGGGCGGGGCGCCGAATCCTCAGCGCCTCAGCACGGAGCTGAAAGGTCACGTGTTACGTCTCCGAATCTTAGTTTGCTTGGGTGTGCGGGGTGGATGTACGCGCATGCGTAGAGGGATCGAATTGCGATGTGTTTTAATGGTGACCGACAATTCCCTAGGATATTGACAAAGCTAAATGCGTTCAACGGGTATATGTATGGGGAAAATATTTTGTTTGAAAGGTTTGTCCAAGACGTAATAACATCATTATTCATTTCGTCAATTATTGCATCAATAAAAATCAGAAAGTATGTCTGAGAACACTAGAAATTACAAACAAGTGAATATCTGCTGATGCTGGAAATGTAAAGTAACACACACAAAATGCTGGAGGAACTCAGCAGGCCAGGCAGCATCAGCTGAAAAGTGTACAGGTATGATTTGCGGAGGGCTGTTTCAAGGGTGAAGAGACAATTTCGAACGAGGAGGTGACATCGGGTGTACGACATCTCTGGCAGGATTTGCAAGACATTACTTCCTACAAAGTGAAACCCAACAGCATGAATGGCAGCGATGCTTCACTACCAGATGAACTCAATTCCTTCTATGCCCGCTTTAAAAGGGAGAATATAACTACCGCTGTGAAGATCACTGCTGCACCCGGTGACCCTGTGATCTCTCTCTCGGAGGCCGATGTTAGGCTGTCTTGAAAGATGGCGAACCCTAACAAGTCAGAAGGTCTCAACAGAGTACCTGGTAAGGCTCTGAATACTTGTGTCAGCCAACTAGCGGGAGTATTCAAGGACATTTTCAACCCCTCACTGCTATGGGCGGAAGTTCCCACTTGCTTCAAAAAGCCAATAATTATACCAGTGTCTGAAGAAGAATAGTGTGAGCTGCCTTAATGACTATTGTCCTGTAGCACTCACATTGACAGTGATAAAATGCGTTGAGAGGTTGGTCATGACTAGACTGAACTCCTGCTTCAGCAAGGACCTGAACCCACTGCAATTTGCCTTTTGCCACAATAGGTCAACGGCAGACACCATCTCAATGGCTCTTCACATGGCCTTAGACCACCTGGACAACACAAACACCTATGTCAAGATGCTGTTCATCGACTATAGCTCAACATTTAACATCATCATTCCCACAATCCTGATTGATAAGTTACTGAAACTGGGCCTCTGTACCTCCCTCTGCAATTGAACCCTTGACTTCCTAACCGAAAGGCCACAATCTGTGTGGGTTGGTGATAATATCTCCTCCTCGCTGACGATCAATACTGGCGCATTTCAGGGGTGTGTGCTTAGCCCACTGCTGTACTCTCTGTATACCCATGACTGTGTGGCTAGGCATAGCTCAAGTACTGTCTATAAATTTGCTGATGATGCAACCTTGTTGGTAGAATCTCAGACGGAGACGAGAGGGTGTACAGGAGTGAGATATATCAAATAGTGGAGTGATGTCACAGCAACAAATTTGCGCTCAACGTCAGTAAGACAAAAGAACTGATTGCGAACTTCAGGAAGGGTAAGATAAAGGAACATACACCAATCCTCATAGAGGGATCAGAAGTGGAGAGAGTGAGCAGTTTCAAGTTCCTGGCTGTCAAGATCTCTGAGGACCCAACCTGGTCCCAACATATCAATGCAGCTATGAAGAAGGCTAGACAGTGACAATATTTCATTAGGAGTTTGAAGAGATTTGACATGTCAACAAATACACTCAAAAACTTCTATAGATGTACTGTGGAGAGCATTCTGATAGGCTGCATCACTGTCTGGTATGTGGTGGGGGGCTACTGCAAAGGACCAAAAGAAGCTGCAGAGGTTTGTAAATCTAGTTGGCTCTGTCTTGGGTACTAGTCTACAAAGTACCCAAGGCATCTTCAAGGGGCGGTGTCTCAGAAAGGCAGTGTCCATTATTAAGGACCACTAGCACCCAGGGCATGCCCTTTTCTCACTATTACTATCAGGCAGGAGGTACAGAAGCCTGAAGCAATTCAAGAACAGCTTCTTCCCCTCTGCCATCCAATTCCTAAATGGATCTGTGAACACTACCTCACTTTTTAAATATATTCTGTTTTTGCACGATTTTGATTGATTTATTATTTTTCTTCTATATTACATATTGCATTGAACTGCTCCTGCTAAGTTAACAAATTTCATGACACATGCCTCCAAGGTTATAATCTTGGGATTACTGCCTGTGCCATGCGACAGTGAGTATAGCAACAGAGTGAGGTGGAGGGTAAATCTGTGGGTGAGGGATTGGAGCAGAGAGCAGGGACCTGAATCCCGAGGGAACCAGTAACCTGACAGAGATGTTTGCTAGGGCTGTTGGGGAGAGTTTAAACTAGAATTGCTGGGGGGTGGTAACTGAACTGAAGAAATGGAGAAAGGGGTGGTTAGCTGACAAATAGAGAAAGCTTGTAGGCAGTGTGAGAAGGAGGATAGGCAGGTGGTAGAGGCGCTCTGATGGTTTGAGATGTGTCTATTTTAATGCAAGGAGAAAAAGCCATGCTGACTATTCCTAATCATATTATGCCTCTCCAAATGTTTGTAAATCCTGCCTCTCAGGATCTTCTCCATCAACTTACCAACCACTGAAGTAAGACTCACTGGTCTATAATTTCCTGGGCTATCTCTACTCCCTTTCTTGAATAAGGGAAAAACATTCACAACCCTCCAACCCACCAGCACCTTTACTTCCTGAGAAAACTAAATAAATTTGGCCTGTCCCCTAAAACCCTCACTAATTTTTATAGATGCACCGTAGAAAGCATTCTTCTAGGGTGCATCGCAACCTGGTATGGAAGTTGTCCTGTCCAAGACCGGAAGAAGCTGCAGAAGATCGTGAACACGACGCAGCACATCACACAGACCAACCTTCCATCAGTAGACTCACTTTACACCGCACGCTGTCGGAGCAGTGCTGCCAGGATAATCAAGGACACGACCCACCCAGCCAACAGACTTTTCGTCCCTCTTCCCTCCGGGAGAAGGTTCAGGAGCTTGAAGAATCATACGGCCAGATTTGGGAACATCTTCTTTCCAACTGTGATAAGACTGCTGAACGGATCCTGACCCGGATCTGGGCCGTACCCTCCAAATATCCGGACCTGTCTCTAGGTTTTTTTTGCACTACCTTACTTCCATTTTTTCTATTTTCTATTTATGATTTAAAATTTAAATTTTTAATATTTACTATTTTTAATATCTTTAATATTTAATATTTGTAATCAGGGAGTGTGAAGCGCAAAATCAAATATCGCTGTGATGATTATACGTTCTAGTACCAATTGTTTGGCAGCAATAAAGTATAAAGTATCCTCCACAACCTCTCCCGTCCCATTGATGATGCGAAGAACATCACCAGAGACTCAGCAGTCTCCTCCCTCACTTCCTACAGTAGCCTGGGGCACATCCCATCCGATCCTGGTGACATATCCAACTTGTTGCTTTCCAAAAGCTTCAGCACATCCTCTTCCTTAATATCTAGATGCTCAAGCTTTTCAGTCCGTTGCAAGTCATCCCTTCAATCGCCAAGATCCTTTTCCGTAGTGAATACTGAAGTAAAGTATTCATTAAGTACCTCTGTATCTCCCCCGTTTCCATACACTCTTTTCCACTGTCATACTTGATTGGTCCGATTCTCTCATGAGGATGTGCTTGAGTTTTTAGAGAGCATCAAGTTGGATAAGTCGCTGGGACCGGACAAAATATGCCTCAGGCTACTGTGGGAGGTGAGGGAGGAGATTGCTGAGCCTCTACCAATGATCTTTGCATCATCAAATGGGATGGGAGAGGTTCCAGAGGATTGGAGGTTTGCAGATGTTGTTCCTTTGTTCAATAAAGGGAGTAGAGATATCCCAGGAAATTATAGGCCAGTGAGTCTTACTTCAGTGATTGGTAAGTTGATGGAGAAGATCATGGAGGATTTATGAACATTTGGAGCAGCATAATATGATTAGGAATAGTCAGCATGGCTTTGTGAAAAGCAGATCATACCTTATGACTCTGATTGTATTTTTGAGGATGTGACTAAACACATTGATGAAGGTAGAGTAGTAGATATAGTGTATATGGATTTCAGCAAAGCATTTGACAAGTTATCCCATGCAAGGCTTATTGAGAAATTAAGGAGGCGTGGGATCCAAGGGGACATTGCTCTGTGGATCCAGAACTGGCTTGCACACAGAAGGCAAAGAGTGGTTGTAGACGGGTCATATTCCGCATGGAGGTTAGTGACCAGTAGTGTGCCACAGGGATCTGTTCTGGGACCCCTTCTCTTCGTGATTTTTATAAATGATCTGGATGAGGAAGTGGAAGGATAGGTTAGTAAATTTGCTGATGACACAAAGGTTGGTGGTGTTATGGATAGTGTGGAGTGCTGTCAGAAGTTACAGTGGGACATCGATGGGATGCAAAACTGGGCTGAGAAGTGGCAGATGGAGTTCAACCCAGGTAGGTGTGAGGTGGTTCATTTTGGTAGGTCAAATATGATGGCAGAATATTGTATTAATGGTAAGACTTTTGGCAGTGTAGAGGATCAGAGGGATCTTGGGATCCAAGTCCATGGGACACTCAAAACTGCTATGCAGGTTGACTGTGTGGTTAAGAAGGCATATAGTGTATTGGCCTTCATCAACTGTGGGATTGAGCTCAAGAGCTGAGAGGTAATGTTACGGCTTTATAGGCCCATGGTCAGACCTCACTTGGAGTACTGTTCTCAGTTCTGGTCACCTCACTATAGGAAGGATGTGGAAACTATAGAAAGGGTGCAGAGGAGATTTACAAGGATGTTGCCTGGATTGGGGAGCATGCCTTATGAGAAGTGAACTTGGCCTTTTCTCCTTGCAGCGACGTAGGATGAGAGGTGACCTGATAGAGGTGTATAAGATGATGAGAAGCATTGTTCGTGTCGATACTCAGAGGCTTTTTCCCAGTACTGAAATGGCTAACACAAGAGGACACAGTTTTAAGCTGCTTGGAAGTAGGTACAGGGGAGATGTTTTTTACACAGAGTGGTGAGTGCGTGTAATGGGCTGCTGGTGACGGTAGTGGAGGCAGATACAATAGGGACTCCTGGATAGGTACCTGGAGCTTAGAAAAATAGAGGGCTTTACTTTTACTTTACTTTATACTTTATTGTCGCCAAATAATTAATACTAGAACGTACAATCATCACAGCGATATTTGATTCTGCGCTTCCCGCTCGCTGGATTACAAATCGATAGTAAATATTAAAAATATAAATTATAAATCATAAATAGAAAACAGAAAAATGGAAAGTAAAGTAGTGCAAAAAACTGAGAGGCAGGTCCGGATATTTGGAGGGTACGGCCCAGATCCGGGTCAGGATCCGTTCAGCAGTCTTATCACAGTTGGAAAGAAGCTGTTCCCAAATCTGGCCGTACGAATCTTCAAGCTCCTGAGCCTTCTCCCGGAGGGAAGAGGGACCTGAGGTAATTTCTAAAGTAAGTACATGTTTGGCACACCATTGTGGGCCGAAGGGCCTGTATTGTGTTATAGGTTTTCTATGTTTCTGTGCCGGTGATATTAAACCTGATTCTGATTCTGATTCTGATTCTGACAGTTGACATTTCGGGCTGAAAACACAAACAAAAATATAAAGAAACTGGTCAGGCAGCATCAGTGGATTCAAGCATCTCAGTGTATCTGGAGCAACACAGAAAGGAGATGGATTGAATCAGTGGGTCAGACAGCATCTATGGAAGGAAATGGCCAGTCAACATTTGCGTTACAGCTGACTGTTCTGCTGTTCTTCTAAGATCAAAGTGTAAAGTTCCATGTATCATCAAGGTACATGTAGGTCCCTATATACAACCCTGAGATGTAACTATAAGTAAATATATTTATAGTTCAGTAAATGTGGGCACATGGCCAAGCGGTTAAGGCATTGGACTAGCGACCTGAAGGTCGTGAGTTCGAGCCCCAGCTGAGGGAACATGTTGTGTCCTTGAGCAAGGCACTTAACCACACATTGCTCTGCAACAACACCGGTGCCAAGCTGTATGGGTCCTAATGCCCTTCCCTTGGACAACATTGGTGGCGTGGAGAGGGGAGACTTGCAGCATGGGCAACTGCTGGTCTTCCATACAACCTTGCCTAGGCCTGCGCCCTGGAGAGTGAAGACTTTCCAGGCGCAGATCCATGGTCTCACAAGACTAACAGATGCCTTAAACAGTTCAGTAAATATAAGAAACAAAATAGAATCAATGAAAGTCTGACCCAAACGGTAGACAAACACAACAAAATGTGCAAATACAAAAATGAAAATTGGGTATCAAATCAGAAACAACACAACAAATTATATCAAGACACACAAATTATATCATGGACAATTCTACATTCCTTCATAAGACCATAAGACATAGGAACAGAATGAGGCCATTTGGCCCATCAAGTCTGCTCCGCCATTCAATCATGGCAGATCCTTTCTTCCATTCCTCAAGCCCATTCCTGGCCTTCTCCCTATAGCCTTTGATGTGTTGCATCTCGGTGGAATGAGTCTCTGGCTGAATGTACTCCTGTGCCCACCCAGTACATTATGTAGTGGATGGGAGACATTGTCCAAGATGGCATGTGACTTGGACAGCATCCTCTTTTCAGACACCACTGTCAGAGAGTCCAGTTCCATCCCCACAACATCACTGGCCTTACGAATGAGTTTGTTGATTCTCTCGGTGTCTGCTACCCTCAGCCTGCTGCCCCAGCACACAACAACAAACATGATAGCACTGGCCACCACAGACTCGTAGAACATCCTCAGCATCGTCCGGTAGATGTTAAAGGACCTCAGTCTCCTCAGGAAATAGAGACGGCTCTGACCCTTCTTGTAGACAGCCTCAATGTTCTTTGACCAGTCCAGTTTATTGTCAATTCGTATCTCCAGGTATTTGTAGTCCTCCACCATGTCCATACTGACCCCCTGGATGGAAACAGGGGTCACCAGTACCTTAGCTCTCCTCAGGTCTACCACCAGCTCCTTAGTCTTTTTCACATTAAGCTGCAGATAATTCTGCTCATACCATGTGACAAAGTTTCCTTTAATATAATAAAGACAATTAACACTTCTGGTATACCCATATTAACTTTCTCATTTGGCATAATATCTTGGTCTGAAACTGATCTGGAAAATTTACAAAGAAAAATAAGAAATTAGATGACAAATTTTAGAAAGAGCAATGCACACTTGAACACACTTAGGTTAACACCACCTAGGACAGAAGGAGGAAGATATATAACAGACACAACAGTCAGATAAAACTTCTACAGATATATTTTCACCAATGAAAACAGGATTCAGCATTCCATGCAAGCATATACTATTCTGATAAGACCATAAGATATTGGAGCAGAAGTAACCCATTTGGCCCATCAAGTCTGCTCTGCCATTTAATCCTGGTCTAATCCAATTCTTCCGGTCATCCCCACTCCCCTGCCTTCTCCCTATTCCCTTTGATGCCCGGGCTAATCAAGAACCTAACTTTGCTTTATCTCATCTGTTCAGGCCTTTTAACGTTTGGAATGTTAACACGACAAAACATAAATGGAAGCACAATCCAGAAAAATGAAGAAATTAACATTATTGAAGAAAAAGTTATGGAAGAGCATGACCCTCCATGGAAGACATCCCCATAATCTGAACAGACTAGATGTCAACAAGAAAGCATTGAACACCTGGTTCAAAGTTGCAGACCTCTTTAAAGAAACAGAAGGTTCCTTGTGGCAAAACAGGATCAGGTGGTTAACACAAAAAAATTATCAAAAATACAAAAAAAACCCAACAGATTCAAGATGATAAATATAGAAAATGACAAGAGAAACTAGAAACAATCCAGCACATTACAGAATCCTGCAGAAATTTAACTCAATCTGATTACTTACACAGGCACAATCAAGTGGAGAACATTATTCACCAAAACCTTGCATTAAAATACAAACTCATAAAAGACCTCATACCTTACTATGAATACAAGCCTGATCCAGTTTTAGAGTCAGAGTCCTGCAAATTATGTTATGACTGATCCATTATTACAGATAGCTACACAGCAATATTTATGTAAATCTTCAGAAAGCCCCAATACTAAACACCACTAAAATAGTCCAAAAGTTCTGAACAATTGAGAAATGAGTGTGCTTGGCTATATATATATTGCTTGAAGCAAGTGAAGCAGACTCCCACCCTGACTGGCTAACTCAATGATGGACAGTAGTCATAACGAAGGATTCTCACAAAGAAGCAACACCATCAAACTATTGGCCTATAACCTGCCTGTCAATAACATGGAAGCTCCTATCAGGCATCGTAGCCACCAAGCTGAAGGAACATGTATGTAAATTCCTGAGCCCTGCTCAGAGGGTAATTTTTAAAGGAACCAAAGGCTTTGAGCACCAACTATGGGTACACAAAGCAGTCATGCAAGACTCCAAAACCAGGCAAACCAACCTAAGCACAGTCTGGATTGACTACCAGAAATGCCCCACGCATGGATCCTGGAATACCTGTCTCTATACAAGGTCAACAAGACACTAAGGGCCTTCATCAAGAACTCAATGGACCATTGGAGGAGAATGCTAGAAGTTAACTCAAAGCCAAGAGCACAAGTGGCCATCAGATATGGAATATACCAGGGTGATATACTATCCCCACAGCTATTCTGTGTAGGCTTAAATCCCCTCAGTACATATCACCTTCCGAATGTCACTCAAAATCAAGAACAAATGGGCTCCCCCATGGGAGTATTGGTCCTTCCTGCTTGGAGCCATTCATCTGCACAAAGCACCTTGTGCAACAGGGATGGCATCTTCAGCCATCTTCCATCCTGTCTTCTCCCAGCTCCCACTGAAAAAACCTCGACCCACACCAGTTTGCCTCACAAAAACCTCTCTGCTCAGTGCTCTCCAGAGCCTTCTCCCGATTCCACCATCCTGATTGGCTGACACAACATTCCTAAGTTGAGCAATAAAGCCCCTTATCTTTAGCTCAAACCCAAACATGCTAAAAGTAGAGCATCCTTGCATCAGTTTAAGTTGGTGTTGCCAAACATCTTCATTCTCTGGTGCTGCTAACCAGTGAGATCTCTCTCGGAAAGGGGTGTCCTGATTCACTCCAATAATGTGGCAAGTGCTCCTGGAGTAACCAACATCAGACTCACCAGTCGAAAACACACCTTCACATCCCAACTTCTCAGTGAATCTCCTTTTGCAATCCTTGGACATTCCAGCAAATTCAGGGGCTCCTGTCACTTTAGCTACTCCTTCCCAATGTAACATGACAGGTTTAGATTGGGTGTACTACACAATTCTTCGTTTCTGCTCGTCATCTTGCTTAGGAGGAACTTGCACCTTCTCAAAAGCAGTTCTGAACACAGTAAATGGAAAAGGTTCTCAAAACGTTCTCTCTTCTCATACTCCCAGTTGTAACAGAAAACACCAATCGCTTCCCTGGTCAAGAGACGCTGCTCAGTAGCAGATTTTGCCCTGATATGTCTCACCAGTGGATCCAGCTTCCTATTGGCCTTATCATGCTTGGTGGCAGCACCAACAGATATCATCTGAAATACCTCAGCCCTCATATCTTTCATGACATCCTGCAACACCCCCGCTGGTGTGATATCAGGGGTTGCTGTAGCAACAGAGGCTACGACTGAAGACTGTACCCTGCTGATAGAGGTATCCCGCTCGTCCACCGTGCTTTCCTTCCCTCGAACTTCTCTAAGTAACTCGGTAAAAGATGGAGGAGGGTGCATCTTGGGGGTCATTTGAATATGTAGAGCAATTATGGAGAGGTATAATGTATATTGAATATATAGAGAGGTATAATAGGATTAGGAATAGTCAGCATGGCTTTGTCAAGGGCAGGTCATGCCTTACGAGCCTGATTGAATTTTTTGAGGATGTGACTAAACACATTGATGAAGGAAGAGCAGTAGATGTAGTGTATATGGATTTCAGCAAGGCATTTGATAAGGTACCCCATGCAAGGCTTATTGAGAGAGTAAGGAGGCATGGGATCCAAGGGGACATTGCTTTGTGGATCCAGAACGGGCGGCCCACAGAAGGCAAAGAGTGGTTGTAGATGGGGCATATTCTGCATGGAGGTTGGTGACCAGTGGTGTGCCTCAGGGATCTGTTCTGGGGCCCTTACTCTTCGTGAATTTTATAAGTGACCTGGATGAGGAAGTGGAGGGATGGGTTAGTAAGTTTGGTGATGACACAAAGGTTGGGGGTGTTGTGGATAGTGTGGACAGCTGTCAGAGGTTACAGCAGGACATTGATAGGATGCAAAACTGGGCTGAGAAGTGGCAGATGGAGTTCAACCCAGATAAGTGTGAAGTGGTTCATTTTGGTAGGTCAAATATGATGGCAGAATATAGTATTAATGGTAAGACTCTTGGCAGTGTGGAAGATCAGGGGGATCTTGGGGTCCGAGTCCATGGGACACTCAAAGCAGCTGCGCAGGTTGACTCTGTGGTTAAGAAGGCATACGGTGTATTGGCCTTCATCGATCGTGGAAGTGAATTTAGGAGCCAAGAGGTAATGTTGCAGCTATATAAGACCCTGGTCACACCCCCCTTGGAGTACTGTGCTCAGTTCTGGTTGCCTCACCACAGGAAGGATGTGGAAACCATAGAAAGGTTGCAGAAGAGATTTACACGGATGTTGCCTGGATTAGGGAGCATGCCTTATGAAAACAGGTTGAGTGAACTTGGCCTTTTCTCTTTGGAGCGACGGAGGATGAGAGGTGACCTGATAGAGGTGTATAAGATGACGAGAGGCATTGATGGTGTGGATAGTCAGAGGCTTTTTCCCAGGGCTGAAATGGTTGCCACAAGAGGGCACAGGTTTAAGGTGCTTGGGAGCAGGTACAGAAGAGATGTCAGGGGTAAGTTTTTTACGCAGAGTGGTCAGCGCTTGGAATGGGCTGCTGGCAATGGTGGTGGAAGCGGATAGGTTAGGGTTTTTGAAGAGACTCCTGGATAGGTACCTGGAGCTTAGAAAAATAGAGGGCTATGTGTAACCCGAGGTAATTTCTAAAGTAAGTACATGTTCGGCACAGCATTATGGGCCGAAGGACCTGTATTGTGCTGTAGGTTTTCTATGTTTCTAATTACGTCATGTTACGCTCTTCACAACTGCTCCGTCCTCAAGTGATTTCTCTCAGACAGTAGAATGGCCCCTTTGTGGCACAAACAGTGCAGTAGCTTCTCCAACCTGAAAATGTGGCCAGACAACTTGTCTCCTTCCTCTTGGAATGTGTGCCTAAACTTTATCTTAGATCGGCTGCACATTCCGCAGTGCCAAAAGCATCTTCCAGAGCTTGCAGATAATTAGTTGATGTGGCTAATAGATTTTCTGCCTTGGGGAACCTCACTATATCAGTCACCGGCCCCTTTAAGCTCTGTACCAGTGTCTGTTTTTTCATATTATCTGAACACGGCTATTCATCCAGTAACTGAGATGTCTGCTCAGCCCAAGCCTCATATTCTTCTTCCCCATCGGCTGTGGGCTTCACCCCAGAGAACACTCCCAGCCTACAATAACTTTGGCTCTCTGCAGGTACACTTCTGCATTTATCAACCAATGATGTAATAGCCAAAACGAATTCAGAAGTTAAATCAACAGCTGAAAGCCTTATTAGACTGGTCACATTGGACAATTCCTTCTCCTCACTCTACAGAAATGAGAGTGACTTTTTTTAAAATCTCCACCCTCAGCTATGGGAAATATGACTTCCTATTCAGCACCTTCACCTACACTCACGTCTTCTCTGAAAGTGTGGAAGGCCCATGGCCCAGTCTCCCTGGGTACCCCAATGGTACCAGGCGGGTCCACTGCCGTCACATCATAGCTAGCCTGAACTAAAATGACATATTTGCTCACTGTTTGGTCAAACTGCCATTCCCTGATCATAACATTCCCTAATACAGTACTCTAACGGTACTTAAAACCCGAATCAACAATTCTTCTGGCCTGCAGGTATCCACCCTGCTCAGAACACAAACATTAGTAACAGGTAATCTCTTTGAATCACACCAACGCTTGATCCCTGCAGCATCCATAGCCACGTATCTTAATCACTTTCCTGGACAATAGTTTCACATGGCTTAAACACAAAACCACTCAATCAATTCTTCGAGCAATTATGCAGTATTCAATAAATTCAATCCAGGATGATAGCCCCTACAATGAAACCCCTTTTCACTGGGCATCCCAAGAGATGCGGCTCGTTAACCTCTCAATAACAGCCACCGCACTCAATGATGAGACTTTTGTGTCTTCCATCGCCTCAGCATTTTAATGTAGTCATTTCAATCTACTACATATCACCTTACATTTACTCTGCTTTCTTCACCCATCCTCGTGTTTTCAACACTGTGTACAAATATTCTGTACAATTTATGCTGTCTTTGATAATATTCAGACTGTAATGTATTTTAAATGTGGTGGTGCAGCTTAACTGTTGTCAATACTCAAAATGCTGGAGGAACTCAGCAGGTAAGGCAGCATCAATGAAGTTGAATGAACAGTCGAAACCCTTCATCAGGAATGGGAAGGAAGGCGGGGGGTGCTCACCTGGCTTCACCTATCACCTTCTACCTCGTCCTCCTTCCGCTCCCCCACCTTTTTGTTCTGGTGACTTCCCACTTTGGGCCAAGCCTTTTCATTATACTTTATACTTAATTGTCGCCAAACAATTGGTACTAGAACATACAATCATCACAGTGATGTTTGATTCTGCGCTTCCCACTCCCTAGATTACAAATAATAAATATTAAAAATAGTAAAAATTAGTACATACTAAAAATTTAAATTATAAATCATAAATAGAAAATAGAAGAATGGAAAGTAAGGTAGTGCAAAAAAACTGAGAGGCAGGTCCGGATATTTGGAGGGTTCGGCCCAGATCCAGGTCAGGATCTGTTCAGCAGTCTTATCACAGTTGGAAAGAAGCTGTTCCCAAATTTGGCCGTACGAGTCTTCAGGCTCCTGAGCCTTCTCCCGGAGGGAATAGGGATGAAAAGTGTGTTGGCTGGGTGGGTCGTGTCCTTAATTATCCTGGCAGCACTGCTCAAACAGCATGCGGTGTAAAGTGAGTCCACGGACGGAAGATTGGCTTGTGTGATGTGCTGCACCGTGTTCACAATCTTCTGCAGCTTCCTTCGGTCTTGGACAGGACAACTTCCATACCAGGTTGTGATGCACTCCAGAAGAATGCTTTCTACGGTGCCTCTATAAAAATGAGTGAAGGTTTTAGGGGACAGGCCAAATTTCTTTAGCTTTCTCAGGAAGTAAAGGTGCTGTTGGGCCTTCTTGGCAGTGGACTCTGCTTAGTTGGACCAAGTAGGTTCATTTATGATATTGACCCTGAGGTACTTAAAGTTTTTGACCTGTTCCACTTGCGCACCACCAATGTAAGTTGGGTCGTGCGGTCCGCTACTCCTTCTGAAGTCAACAACCAATTCCTTCGTCTTGCTGATGTTGAGGGATAGGTTATTGTCTTCGCACCATGCCACCAGGTTCTTAATTTCCTCTCTGTACTCAAACTCATTATTACCCGAGATAATGGCCTACAAATGTTTTGTCATCAGCAAACTTATATATTGAGTTTGGAAAGGAAGTGGGGGTGGGGGAGGGAAGGCGGGATAGAAAAATGGGGGGGAGGGAGGAGAGTACAAGATGGCAGGTGATAGGTGAAAGCATGTGAGGGGGAAGGTAGGTGGGGGATGAGGTGAGAAGCTGGGATGTGTGAGGTGGAAAACATAAAGGGCCAAAGTCAAAGGAATCTGATAGGGGAAGAGTTTGGACCATGGGAGTAAGGGAAGGATGGTGGGATAGGAGAAGAGATTGGACCATGGGAGTAAGGGAAGGATGGTGGACAGGTGAGGAGAAGAGAAGACATAACAGGGCAGCCAGAATAAGGACTGGATAAAGAGAGAAGGGGGACAGGGACAGAGAAGGTCTGAGTTTGTGGATCTATCACTGACAGGGCAGCATGCTGATGTGAAATATTTGTTTATTAGCCGTGTCCTATGACATGGGTGATCACTGTCTTTCCATGACCATGATTAGTCTTGGCTTATTTTTTCTACAGAAGTGGTTTGCCATTGCCTTCTTCTGAGCAGTGTCCTTTACAAGACGGGTGACCCTAGCCAATATCAATACTCTTCAGAGATTGTCTGCCTGGCATCAGTGGTCGCATAACCAGGACTTGTGATATGCACCAGTTGCTCAGGTGACCATCACCCACCTGCTCCCATGGCTTCACGTGACCCTGATTGGGGGGCTAAGCAGGTGCTACTCCTTCCCAAGGGTGACCTGCAGGCTAGAGGTGTGAAGGAGTGCCTTACATCTCCTTTGGTAGAGACGTATCTTCGCTCTGCCATCCATATTAGAGATTTATATCAGGGATCTTAGAGATAGTGGCAGCTAAAACGAGCCCTTGCAAATGACTTTCTAGAGGTGACTGCAAAAGAATGGAAGCAGGCAAGTACTTGTTGGACACCAATGGAGAAATGCCGGGGGGAAATAATACTGATCAAGTAAGGAAAAGAGGGTCAGATTAACTTGATCACTTCAAGTAGGTTGTGATCCGTGACTTGATAAGAGACGTTTTACTACAGGGACAAGGGTGAAAGTGTGATTCAGGGTTCAAAAGTTCAAAGTACATTTATTATCAAAGTATGTATACATTATACAACCTCGAGATTTGTCTCCTTAAAGGCAGACACAAAACTAAGAAACCCAATACAGTCCATTGAGAAAAGGAAGACCATCGAACATCCAATACGCAGAAAGAAAACAATCTGTTCAAACAATAATAGATAGCAATTAGCATTGAGAACTAAAATTTAGTGAAGTGAGGCCACAGCCATGATCTTGGATTCCAATAGTTTCTTTGGCCACAGCCTCAATTTAGTGCCGAGATGAATAATCCTTGCAGATCAACAATCTGAACCACCCCTGACATCCTGACCTTTTCAACCTGGTTTAAATGGTCCAGCCTCGGGACCTTACTTGCTGTTGGATCTGGAGCCTGCCACTTCAATATGTTCTTGGGCTCGGAAGTGAGGAATTGTAGGTGACAATGGGGTAGCGCAGTAGTGTAATGGTTAGCACGTGGTTTTACAGTACAGATGACCCAGGTGCAATTCCTGCCACTGGGCAATTGCATTCTCCTTGTGACCATATAGGTTTCCTGCCACAGTCCAATTGCCCTGTTAGGGTCAAATTGGGGGTTGCTGTGTTTTGTGGCTCGAAAGGCTGGAAAAGCCTGTTCTGCGCTGTATCTCAATAAGAGAAAAAATAAAAACAATTGGAGATTTAACTACAAAAACCTGAATGACTGCCTCAGACAAATGATACAGACCTTTCTAAAACCACATCCTTCAGTGTTATAATGTCTGATAAGGAATGTTGCAGGAATGGTGTGATTTTTATAAATAAAAGTGTTGCATCCAACATGTTTTTGTCACACACAAGAGTTTAATTGACTCCATTCTTCCGGGATCAGTCAAATAACACTTACATCACTGTTTTTGAACACATCACTCAAAAATATTTTTTCCAAATTTTTTGATTTTTTTTTAAATTTAGAGATACAGCACGGTAACGGGTCCTCTCGGCCCAATCAGGCCATGCTGCCCAGTTGCACCCATGTGACCAAATGATCTGCTAACCCATGCATCTTTGGTATGTGGGTGGAAACCCGAGCACCTGGAGGAAACCCACATGGTGAGGAGAACGTGCAAACTTCTTCCAGGCAGCAGCAGAACTGAACCCAACTCACTGCAATGTAATAGCATAATACTAAATGCTACACTCTGTACCGCCCCACCAAGGACCTTTTGATCTGCAGTCAAATGCTCTTTGATCCTTTGAACAGTTTAGCAGTTTGGAACGTCCAGCCATTTATATGGCCTGCATCAATTAACCTAAGGAAGATGTACCCGTGGTGGAAAAGCAAAGCTGAGAGTCTGGAACAAAATCTAAAAATGCTGGAAACACTCAGCCAGTCAGTCTGCATCTATGATGAAAGAAACAGACTAACCATTTCAAGTCAATGATCTCTTAACTCTGTTTCTCTCCTCACAGATGTTGCCTGACCTGCTGGCTATTTCCAGCTTTCTCTGTTTTTATTAGAAATACCAACTGCTTTGCTTTTGAAAGGAACACAGCAAGTTATATACAATCAGTGACCACCTTATTAGGTATGGCCTCTAACTAGTAAAGAGGACACTGAGTGGATATCCATGGTTCTTCTGCAGCTGTAGTCCATTCACTTCAAAATTCAACAAGTTGTGTGTTCAGGGGCGCTCTTCTGTACACCACTATTGCAATGCTTGGCGATATCTATTACTGGAACCTTCCAGCCAGCTTGAACCAGTTTGGGCATTCTCCTCTGATCTCTCTCATTAACAAGATGTTTTCATCCACAGGATTGCCTGTAAAGTGGAAAGTTAACTTACTTGCTGATGAAAAATTGTTCCGAAAGTTGTTTCCACTAGTGTTGGTTAATGATGGGCCTGCAGTGTTTGCAGATTTGCTTACTGAATTCACGAATCTGCTTCCTTATAACATTGATGCTCATTGGATGATTTTTTTTGGCAGCGTTCTCTGTAAACTCTAGAGACTGTTGGGTGAAAATCCCAGGGGATCAGCGGTTCATGAGATGCTCAATCCACTCCATCTGGCACCAACAATCACTTAGATCACATTTCTTCCCCATTCTGATGTTTGGTCTAAACAACAACTTGCCCATGTCTGCATGCTTTTATGCATTGTGTTACTGCCATATGATTGGTTGATTAGATATCAAAGATCAAAGTGAAATTATTATCGAAGTATGTATGCAGTATACAACTCTGAGATTTGTCTTTTCACAGATGGCCACAAAACAAAGAAACACTATGGAACCTGTTCAAAGAAATCATAAAACACTCAACATGCAAAAACAAAAGAACAAACCATGCAAGTGGAAAAAAGAGAAAAAAAAACATAGAATATATACATCATACCACAAGGTCTAGGAATGTTCACAGTTCAAGTATTTGCATTAACAAGCAGGTGTACCTAATAAAGTGGCCACTGAGTGTATTGTTGGACTCAGTAGCAAAATGAAGATTTCATGACAATGAGTTCCTATTCTTATAAAACAGATTAGCCTAGAACTTCAGACTCTTAACTTTTTCACTGTAATGTCAGAAAACTTTCCGAGGCAAAAATGCAATAAAAAGCATTTTGAGTCACACTGGAATGTTGCCCATCACATTAGGGCATAAGACACCATTGCATCCTGATGTAATTTCCCCAATGGGTGTGCACTGGATGAAAAACTCCCCATGCAACATACATTTCGAACAATCTGGAGGGACTTTGACCATTTGTCCTAGAAGTGATCTGAATAAAGCATGCTTGTGAACTCAAGCATGAGGAAATCTGCAGATGCTGTAAGTCCAAGCCATGCACACAGACTGTTAGAAGAACTCATCAGACCAGGCAGCATATTTGGAGAAGAGTAAACAGTCAATGTTTTGGGCCGAGACCCTTATCAGGACTTGATGCATGATTGAGATAGATGCCTGACATGACATGGAATGTCAATTTGAAATTAAATAAAGAGAAATGTGAGTTTGGTGTTAAGAAATGGACTTTTGCAGGAGATGTCATATTGGAAGAGAGAGTGAAGCCTGGCCTGGGAAGGACATCAGGCACTAAAAACATAGAGAGGCTCCAAAAAAAAAAAAAGAGGAGGTTTCTTGGGGATGGTAAATTTCCTGGCTAAGTTCATCCCTTGACTGTTTACAGTGTCAGCACCACTTAGGACATCCTTGGGCAGCAAAATGAGTGGATTTGGTCTCATGAGCAAGAAGTGAGTTTCCTGATGCTGAAAAGTGTCCTGACTGAACAGACCATGCTGAAGGTTAATATCTGGAAAAGTGTACTAGGATATTTGCTGATGCATCCCAGTACGGCTTTGGAGCATTACTACTGAAGCAGTATGATGACACATGGCAACCTATGACCTATGCATCAATGGCATTAACAAGTGTGGAAACCAACTATGCACAAAAAGAGAAACAGCCTCTCACCAGCACATATGCATGTGAAATCAGTATATATCAGCGTCAGTATATCTATGGATCTACTCTTGAAGTGGAGACAGACCATAAACTATTGGTCTCAATTACATCCAAACCACTACGCACTGGGAAAATCTACATTTATTGCTGATGCACTATCTTGAGCAGTCAACAAGAAAGAAAAAAGTGACCAAAAGATTAATGCTTGTATACAGGCCTATGTTGATATAATTGTCACCTTCATTCCGGTATCTCCTGATTGACCAGAGATTGGGACAGCAGCAGGGATGGATGAAACAATGAAAGTACTCAAAGAGACAATACAAAAAGGATGGCCAGCAGCTGATAATGACAGTCCAATGTGTATCCAGAATCAGCGTGCAGGCAGAGCTGGACTGTTAGTAGTGGAAGATACAGTGTTCAAAGGGAACAGGTTTGTGATTCCAGTGTCACTGTGCAAGGAAATGCTCCAGAAGATACACAAAGGGCATCATGGTGAGGAAAAATGTAAATGTAGAGCTTGGGAACTGACATATTGGTCAAGAATGAACCAAGACATCATTCAGACTATTGTCTCATGTGAGATTGTCTTACCTACAGACCAAAGCAGCAAGCAGAACCGCTTACACCACACCCTGTACCAGACAAGCCATACTTCAAAGTTGGAGTGGATTTGTTTGTTTGTAATGGAAAGAGTCACATTGTTGTAACAGACTACTTTTCCAACTACCCAGATGTTGCAACACTGCACTCAACATCCAGCAAAGTGGTCATCACCGTCCCGAAAGCTGTGTTTGCGGGACATGGAGTTCCATGTGGAGTGGTATTAGACAATGGTCAACAATTCTCGAACTGTTAATTTGAGTCCTTTGCCAATGATTGAGGGTTTCAACATATAACTTCAAGCCCACATCATGCAGAATCTAATGGCCTAGCAGAAAGTTTGGTCAAGGTAGTGAAGGGTCTCACAAAGAAAGTGCAAAGTGGACAAGAAGATTTGCACAAAAGTTTGATGATTTACAGAAGTGTGCCACTACTTCTGATGGGTCAACTTGTAAGCACTAACCTTCCAGTACATGAAAACCCGTTGACACCTGAAGGAACACTGTTACGTAACCGGTCACAATGAATATCAATCGAGACAAGTTATATAAAAACAACCAAACATTTATTAAACACAGATAAACAATAAAAAAAAAACAATGACAACCTTAACCGGAAATTAACTGCTAAGCGGCCATTCGACAAATCGCCACTCAGTACTGGTTCTTAAAGCAATAAATGCAAAAACAATTCTTAAAGTTGTAAAGTCAAGTACAGTTCTTAAAATGGTAAATTCAAAAGTCCAACAGATTTATACATTCAATTGGGAGAGACTTCTGTGGAGAAGGATTTCTTCATAGGCGTGACTTTCCTGCTGGTTCTGTCCAAAGGATTCACGATGAAGGAAATAAACGGCTTAAAAGAACTGACCTTTCCTCTGGCGAGCAAATCCTGCATGAACTACCTTGCTGTTTTGGCAGGAGTTATCTTCAATGCATATTGCTACTTCTTCAACGAAGACTCAATAAGGTCGATCCTTTATTAAACTGCCGAACATTACCAACTTCTCTTAATCCTTCAGGTCCTGTACTTCGATAAAGTCTTCAGTCTCCAATACTACTGAAAAAGTACATCGACAAATCTGGCAGAAATGGGTAAACTGCCAGTCCAGCACTATTGTACCTTACAATAGAACATAACACTCCGTTTTAAAAATGAAACTGCATCATAAAACAAATACGCAACGGAATGGAGACACTGACTAACGTTCTAGCTGGAAAACTAACTGTGTCACCCGTGGTGAACATGTCATCAAGTGACCCCACATCGGTGGGAAAATTACATCAGGTGACCTCCAAAAGACCATTACATCATTCTCACAAGAAAGTCACAAGGTCTCCTTGAGGTATGTAACAACACACAAGGTTAAATTGGCTAAAGTAAAAGGGAAAGAAAAACAGAAACAGTGTCACGACAAGCCTGTGAAAAGCCCACCGGTCCTGAAGCCTGGAGATCAAGTGTGAATCCAAGATCATGATTCTGGCATGCAAGGATACGTGTGAGAGGATGTTGTTCCACCTTCCTATCAAATCCAGGCAGAGTGAGGATCGCCCCTGAGAAGGAACCATCTGGATCTATGACTACAACCTCCAACACAAAGTGGTGATATGTCATCTGTCAGTACACCAAAGGGGCCAGCAGATATAAAAAATGAACATGTTGATCAGAGTTCTCAGAAAGATACAAATATTAACACACTAAATGCAAGCAATACACCTGTGGAAACAAATAAAAGGAAAGGTACGTCGCATCCGGAGTTTCTCCGGTAAGCAGACAATTTCCCACCATGCCTCTCTGACATAGTGCGGAACCGCGTACGAGGCAAGTTACAGCAGTGGTTTGTCATTGCCTTCTGCCGGGTGACTTTCCAAAGAGATCACCAGCTCGTAACCTAGCACGGATGGAAAGTGTGCAGGGGAGCCAGCAGGATTCAAACTCGGGATCTTTCATCCCAAAGTCCGACACTGATGCCAGTACGCCACCAGCGGGTCGTGGAAACAAATAGCAAGCCAAAAAGGATCATTGAAACTCCTCAGAGAGTGATTGAATGTTGCTAAGTGAAAAAAGGACTGGCTACAGAATGTAGATATGTTTGTTGGAAATGATTATTGTTCCTTGCAGGTTTATGAGGACATAGTATTGTGTTTGTTTTTCTTTAAAGGGGGAAGATGTATTAATATGTGTGCATAATAAAGAACTTCAGCTCCCAGTGCGAAATGCAGGCAGTTCACCCGGAACTGGAAGCCTTGATGGGGAGCTGGTCTTGCACATTCAGTGTTAACCTGGAGTCGTTCCTGGAGTGATTCAGGAACAGCTTCTTCCCCTCTGCCACCGGATTCCTAAATGGACATTGAAGCTTTGGACACTACCTCACTTTTTTTTAATATACAGTATTTCTGTTTTTGCACGTTTTTAAAATCTGTTCAATATGCATAATTGATTTACTTGTTTATTTATTATTATTATGTTTTATTTTACGGTATTTATTATTTTTTTCACTCTGCTAGGTTATGTATTGCATTGAACTGCTACTGCTAAATTAACAAATTTCTCGTCACATGCCGGTGATAATAAACCTGATTACAATTCTGATTCTGATTCTGAAATAAAAATGTTCTAGCGTTTACCTATGCTAAATTTGTCTTTATTAAGAGCAAGCATAACAAGGAACTTTACCATCTAGGACACATCCTCTTCTTGATACTACTCTCAAGAAGGAGACTGAAGACACAATCTCAACAATTCCAGAAAAACTTCCTCTCCACCGCCATCAGATTATCAGATTTCTGAATGGTCTGTGACCACTTGAAAACTACCTCACTATTCTCTTTTTTACACTGGTCATTTATTTTTCTAATTTATAGATTTTTATATTTTTATACTACAGCTGCAAAACAACAAATTTCATGTCATATGACACATAGTAAATATGAGTCTGATTCTGAATAGTCATATCAATTTGTCAGAGCTAGGTTTGCATAAGGAGGCTTTCATATTTGCTACTTACAGCAATGCTATTGCATGGCTGTATCCTCAGTTGTCTCCTGTAAGGATGTGAAACCTGGGAAGTAATGTATATAGAAGGCACTTCAAAGTGCTGATGGGTAGTCTGCAATTGATCCTTGGCATCCATTTGCAGGACCGAGTTACAAACCTAGAGGGCCTCGGCAGGGCAGGGTCCACAACTGTTGAAGTAGAAGCACAGCTTTGGTGGACAGGGTATGTCATAACCACGAGGCATTCCCGAATAGGTGAGTTTTTGATGGGCAAGAGAAATCAAGGGAAGGTTCAAGGACTGAATGAAAGCTAACATTGCACACGCTGAGCTTGTATCAAAATGGCTGGAACAGAGGGCACAAGACTGGAGTAACTGGTGAGCCTTGGTTAGGGCTGCTCACAACAACCTGGAGGAGAGATGCCAAGCAGTACCAATTGCTGACTGACAAAGAAACAAAGCCATAGCAGTGGCTCCACTTCCAGATCCAGCAAAGTTTTCTTGTCCTTATTGTGGACGTCTATGTCGCTCATGGCTTGGACTCAGCATTCACCTGCAAACCCACAACAGAACTGTAGACATCTAACTGTCATCATCTGGTATGATGGACAATCAATCATGAATCTTAGAATTAAATTGCTTTAGAACATTTTGAAAGGAAAATTGCCTAAAAGTTGGATTTCACCCATTTTTGGTCGTTCCCTGGAAGATATGTACAGCTCCAATTCCCCATGAGGGATAATCAAAACAGGATTGTTGAAATTTCTCTTGAAAATAATCTCTCTTACCCCATCACAACATGCACAAAATGTTGCTGGAACTCAGCCGGTCAGGCAGCATCTACGTAAAAGTGTAAACAATTGACGTTTTAGGCTGAGACCCTTCTCCAAGACTGAGAAGAAAAGGGAAAGAAGCCAGAATAAAAATGTGGGGTGGGGGGGAGTGGAAAAAGGTTAGATGGAAGGTGATAGATGAAGCCAGGTGGGTGGGAAAGGTCAAGGGCTGAAGAAGAAAGAATCTGACAGGAGAGGAGAGTGGACCATAGGAAAAAGGGAAGGAGAGATCGACATTCCCCTGTCCCCTCACTTGCCTTAACTGGATACATTTCACAATGGAGTGAATTCCACCCAGAAGTACAATTTCCCAATGTGTGGAGTTCCGCGGAAAATAGGGCATTGCTTTAAAACACGGCAAACTGCTTTTATGGCCTGACTGCTCCAGCGTCAAGCTAAATAGATTTAAACCAGTCTGTTGGATTCTCAGTGCCCTGACACAATTACGTTGAATTCTAACCCAATCTTACCAGCTGAGGGCACTAAAGTACTAGGAAAAGAATTTGCTCGCTCTATTGGTTGCAGATTTGTACCTAGATGTTGAGACAAATTCAAATCAATTTTAAATGCATCCTCAGGATATGGAATTGTGAAGTACTGTATCTATAGAAAGTAGTTTCACACCCCATGCACGTTGATTGCCACTGCAGAATATACAGACTAATATGTTATTTTCCATCTGGGTAACCTCCAACCTGATGCCCTGAATATCGATTTCTCCTTCCGGTAAAAAAATTATTCCTCCCCCCCCTCCCTTCTTCCTCTATTCCCCACTCTGGCCTTGTACCTCTTCTCACCTGCCTGTCACTTCCCCCAGGTCTCTTCCTCCTTCCCTTTCTCCTGCGGCCCACTCTCCTCCCCTATTAGATTCCTTCATCAACAGCCCTTTACCTTTCCCACCCACCTGGCTTCACCTATCTTCTAGATATTCTCCTTCCCCTCCTGCCCCTCCTTTTTATTCTGGCGTCCTCCCGCCTCCTTCTCAGTCCTAAAGAAAGGTCTCATCCAGAAATGTCAACTGTTTATTCTTTTCCATAGATGCTGACTGACCTGCTGAGTTCCTCCAGCATTTTGTGTGTGTTGCTTTGGATTCCAGCATTTGTAGACTTTTAACATACATGATCAGCTGGTTGAGTGGTGTCACAGCAAACAACCTTGCACTCAACATCAGTAAGATCAAGGAATTCATTCAAAGTTCAAAGTAAATTTGTTATCTAAGTACATACAGATCACCGTTTACAACCCTGAGATTCATTTTCTTACAGGCCTTCTCAGTAAATCCAAGAACCGCTGTAATAGAATCAATGAAGGACCACACCCAACAAAGCAGACAAATAATCAATGTGCAAAAGATGACAAATTGTGCAAATACTAAATAAATAAATAAATCTGCAATAAATATTGAGAAGATGAAATAAATAGTCCTTGAAAATGAGACAATAGCCTGTGAGAACGGTTTAGTATTTGGGTGAGTGAAGTTATCCCCTCTGGTCCAAGAGCCTGATACTTGAAGGGTGATAACTCTTCCCGAACCTGGTGGTGTGGTCCTAAGACCCTTGTAGTTTCTCCCTGATGACAGCAGCGAGAAGAGAACCTAGCCTGGGTGGTGGGGGTCCCTGCTGATGGAGGCTGTGACATCGGTCCATGTAGGTGTGCTGAATTGTGGGAAGGGCTTTACCTCTGATGGACTCAGCCATGTCCATGACATTTTGTGGGATTTTCAATTCAAGGGCATTGGTGTTTCTACACCAGACTGTGATGCACCATCTATATACTCTTCACCACACACCTGTAGAAGTTTGTCAGAGTTTTAGATATCATGCCTAATCTTTGCAAACTTTTAAGGAAGTAGAGGCACTGTCATGCTTTCTTTGTAATGGAGGAGGAGAAGATGGCAGCGTGACGCAGCGTGCAGCGGCCACTCCGGTGGTGATGTCTGTTGTTTGTCAAGTAGGGTGCCGTGCGCAATCCTGATTTGATGGAGACAGACGTGAGAGCATGGAGGAACATCTGGAGAAACTTCTGAAATGCCTGCTTCGCTGCCACTGCTACTGTGTGATCCAAAGGCCCCGAGTCCTCGGCTCTGCTCGTTGCTCAGCGACTGGGGCAGAGTCGAAGTGCTCGGCAGAGGATGGTGCTCGGGAGGTTGTATAGGAGGGGTTGGTGGGAGGCTTGAAGTTTTCGGACAGACTCAGAGTCGGCTGTGGTCAGGTGCTTCCAATGCATCGGCAGTTGTCGGCCCCTGGAGGTTTACGGCAGAGAGAGTTTCTCCCTTTTGCTGCCTGCTATCGGGACTATCGGGAGTCGATCGGAACTTTGAGATTTTTTTTTACTGTGCCCATGGTCTGCTCTTTATCAAATTATGATATTGCTTTGCACTGCTGTAACTATATGTTATAATTATATGGTTTTGTCAGTGTTAGTCTTTGGATTGTCCTTTTTTTTGGTGGTATCACTCTGGAGGAATATTGTATCATTTCTTAATGCATGCATTTCTAAATGACAATAAATGAGGACGGACTGTCCTCATAATCTAATGGAATCTAATTGCGCTTATCCAGGACAGATCCTCTGAAATGATAACACTGAGGAATTTAAAGTTGCTGACCCTTTCCACCTCTGATTCCCCCAATGAGGACAGGCTCCTGGATTTCCTCTTTGCTCCTCTTGAATTTAATAATCAGCTTCTTGGTCTTGCTGACATTGAGTGAGAGGTTGTTGTCATGACACCATTCAGCCAAATTTTCAATTTCCTTCCTGTATGTGTAAAGCAATTAAAACAGGGAGCTAAGTGCACTGCCTTGTGGTGCACCTGCGCTGTTGGGGACTGTGGAGAAGATGTAGTTGCCAATCTGAATTGACTGGGGTCTGCAAGTGAGGAAATCGAGGAGCCAATTGCATAAGTTATTGAGGCCAGTGTCTTGAAGCATATTAATTAGCGTTGAGGGGATGATAGTATTGAATGTTTGACTTCAGGAAGGGGACATCAAGAGAAAACATATCAGTCCTTACTGAGGCGTCAGCAGTGGAAAGAGTTTCAAGTTCCTTAGTGTCAACATCCCTGAAGATCTAACCTAGGCTCAATAGAAAGATGGAATTTCAAAGAAGACATGACAGCGACTATATTTCTTTTGGATCTTGAGAAGACTTGGTAAGTCACCAAAGACTTTCACAAATGTCTATAGACGTACTGGGAATAACATTCTAACTGGTGCATCACTGTCTGGTGTGAAGGGAGCACAGCACAGAATCGGAAAAAAGCTGATAGAAGTTATAAACTCAGCCATCTCTATCATGGATACTAGCCTCCTTAGCATTGTGGGATAGCTTCAAATAGGCAGCATCCATCATTAAGGGCTCCCATCACCCAGGGCATGTTCTCTTCTTATTACTACCATCAGAGAGGAGGTACAAGAGCCTGAAGACACACACCCAATGGTTTAGGAACAGCTTTTACCCCTACATCATCAAATTTCAGAAGAGACAATGAACCAACTCATGAACACAACCTCACTATTTTTGCTTTCTTTTTACACTACTTATTTACTTTAAAATGCTGTATATTTTTCTTATTGTAATTGATAGTACTTTTTATATATTGCACAGCACTGCTGCTGCAAAAACAAACTCTTGATAGCTCACGACCAGTTAAAAGACATTTGCAATGGTGATGCTTTGGCATCTTTGAATAACATTTTAACTTTGGTCTTGTTGATGGAGGAAATGGAGAAGAAAGTGATTATTTAAGAGAAATATCAGCAATTTTGTTTGGCGTCCACTGACGGGGTATTGGAGATATACATAACTACCAAATTGTGCACCAAAATGGGTAAAATCCACTTTTAAACAATGTTACCTGTCTGAATGTTCAGGGTCTCAGTACTGCACTGAATAGTCTACCCAGGTTCAAGATTCAATGGCGGGAGGAGAAGATAGCAGCGCGCCATGTGCGCGCAGCTCTCCGTTGAAAATGATATCGTATCCATTAAATAGGGGCCATGGACAATTCTGATTTGATTGGGACAGATGTGAAAGCACAGAGGAACATCTGGAGAAATTTCTGAAATGTCCGTTCACTGCTGTTGTTGCTGCGCGATCGGGAATCTCCGCAGGGTGGGCCCCAAAATCCCTGGCTTTGCCCGCTGCTGGCGACCAAGATTGAGGTTGAATCATTCGGATAGAGATGGTGCTCGGTACTCGGTGTCGGAGGGCTGATCGGGGGAGGCTCGAAGTTTTCGGACGACTCAGAGTCGGACTGTGGTCGGGCATGGCAGGGAGAGTTTTCTTCCTTCTCCCATCTGCGTGAGGTGTGGGACATTCGAGAGACTTTGAATTTTTTACTGTGCCATGGTCTGTTCTTCATCAAGTTATGGTATTGTTGCACTGTTGTAACTATATGTTATAATTATGTGGTTTTGTTAGTTTTTCAGTCTTGGTCTGTCCTGTGTTTTGTGATATCATACCAGAGGAATAATGTATCATTTCTTAATGCATACATTACTAAATGACAATAGAAAGAGGACTGCGTGTCCTCATAATCTAATCTAAAATGCCATTTCTAGCGCACAAGTGTGAAGGAGAATGAAATAATTGTTAGCCAAGGTCTGATGCAGCACAAAAAACACAATAATAATAAACACACAATAAATATAGATACATAAGATAGCTTATATAAATAGATAGGGTGTATGTCCATGAAGTGATGACACAAGAGTGTCTGTTCATAAGGTGACCCTGACACGAAATGATAAAGTAGTGGTGGCTGGGGGTGTGGAGTTGTGGGTTCGTGGGTGGAGGTGTTGATCAGCCTTACTGCTTGGAGAAAGTAACTGTGTTTGTGTCAGGTGGTCCCGTGGATGCCACATAGCCTCCTCCCAAAATGGGAGTGAGACAAACAGTAAAGTACTCAAGTACATGATAGTACTCAAGAATTTGCACTGAGTATTGACCCTCCAAATCTCAGGTTTGTTGGAACAACAGATAACATGCATTTACTCCTGGAGGATTTTTCAGTTAGAAGAAAGAAGAGTTTGAACGTATACAGTGCATGCTCCCCCAAAGCTCTTCACAACCTGGTAGGAGCTTTTTCTGAGCAACAGCATTTGATTCCTGTGACTTATTTGTGAAGCTCAATGGAAATGTGCCAACAATATGAAGGAAATACAGTAGTTTTGATATCATTCAAACGCAAAGTTTCCATTTTAATTTTACCCACAAAAGCTGTGCGGCAAAATCTGGGAAGGAGGATAGTCTATGACTGCCATGGATTTCAATGCCCAGTAGGAGTACTAGACTCCATGTTGTGCCAGGAACTGGCTCTTCCTGTTAGTGCAGCTCTCCAGTGTTCACTCTCTGGAAGACAAGCTGCATTGCTTTCTGCTGACAGGCTGATTTTGTCTGCTGAACCACTGCGAGATGAGGAACTGTTGCGTGCTTGTTCTTGCAGAAACGTGGCTCTTGGACAACATCCCATGCAC
The DNA here is from genome assembly GCF_030028105.1 of Mobula birostris. Lineage (NCBI taxonomy): Eukaryota > Metazoa > Chordata > Chondrichthyes > Myliobatiformes > Myliobatidae > Mobula > Mobula birostris. Next base: position 243,062,832 of record NC_092370.1, read on the forward strand.
TATCAACTTACATGCCGTGCTATTCAAAGATTTGGGCTAATATTATTTTTGTGACTATATGAGCTGTGTGCTTTGTGTGACTGTATTTTGCTCCTTGGTTCTGGAGGAATGCTATGTTGTTTAGCTGTATAAAGGTTGAATGACAATTAAACTTGAATTTGAACTTGAAATTTCCATGAGATTGGGATTCCAGGTACAATAACATGTAGCACTATTTATTGTAATTAAATGGAAGTTAAATGATAACATTCATTATAGATCATCTTTCGCAATGTTGGTATGTGTTATGATACTGTGTGATGAATGTGATCACTCAAGTCAAGTATGATCTAATCCTAAGGATCTACTGGTGGGTCCACAGGTAGCTTTAGATCCCGATCTGGGCTCCACATATCTGGGATGTTAGGGTGACCACCCCTTAATGGTGAATGCCTGTGCATGACTTTGCTTAACATGGGGAAGCTGATGCACGGGTAGTCATCACATAGTCCTTGACATATTGGGGTCATGGGATAAATATTTATCCTATGACTCAGCCTTTCTTCAAAATAGTGTCACACAGGAGATGAAATCTGTTCCTGATTTAATGCATTGTCAAAGAAGATTATACTTTTAAAAGGGCAGCTCCTCACACCCCTACTCCCTCACCTCAGTGCTCCAGCAGAGTGTCAGGGGAGTGATTTTTTTTTTGCTAAGTTGCAGAACACACAACTTCTAATCCAAACGCAAGAATGTTTTTAATTAAACTTTACACATATTACAATGAAATAGTGACTGCAGTGTAAAAAACTAACAGGCAAGCCAGTAATTGTTAAATGTGGTGTATCTACGTTTATCAAAAAGTTCAATGTTCCAAAGTTCAAAGTAAATTTATTATCAAAGTACATACATTATATGTCACCATACAGAACCCTGAAATTCTATTTCTTATGTGCATTCACAGTAAGTATGAAGAAACACAACAGAATCAATGAAAAACTGCATACAAACTAAAACAACAGGAATTCTGCAGATGCTGGAAATTCAAGCAACACACATCAAAGCTGCTGACAAACAACTAATGTGCAGAGGATAACAAATTGTGCAAATACAGAAAGAAAAAAATCAAAATAATCATACATAAATATTGAGAACACGAGTTGTAGGAGCCCTTGAAAATGAATCCATGGGTTGTGGAATCATTTCAGTGTTGGAGTGAGTTAAGTTATCCAGTCTGATTCAGGAGCCTGATGGTTGAGGAGTAATAAATGTTCCTGAACCTGGCGGTGTGGGTCTTGAGGCTCCCGTACCACTTTCTGATGACAGCAGTCAAAATAGTACTCGGCCTGGATGGTGGCAATCCTTGATAGTGGATGTTGCTTTCCTGTGACAATACTCCTCGTAAATGTACTTTTTCCTGTGATGCACTAGGCTGTGTCCATTACTTTTTATAGGCTCAAGGGCATTAGTGTTTCCATGCCATGCTGTGATGCAACCAATCAAGATACTGTCCACTGTGCACCTGCAGAAGTTTGTCCATGTATTAGATGACATGCCGAATCTTTGAAAACTTCTCAGGAAGTCGCAAATAAAGTTGTTTTCATTAAATGGTAGGTTCATGGGGGAAAAGCTGGGAGCAGGCATCTTAAGGGAAAAGTTGATGTACAGACTTTGGGGAAGATCTGTAAATCATTGAATATGATGCAACATTCCTGCACCTTGCACTTGGGATAGAAGGTTTGTATGTAGTTGGTATTTACATTTTTGACTGTGGATAAGTTATCTTAGGGACTATAATTAAGTAATAATGGATGGTTCCTAGTTCAGTACTGGGGAATTGAGAACATGCAGGTCAACTGAAGGACAAGATTTCATTCTCCCAATATATCATTAGCAGGCACCCACCATTGCTCTCAAACCATTTCAATTGTTATTGTACATTATGACAATATTCTACTGGGGTGTTCAAGTTTACACGTAATTATCTATTGTCTTGGAAAGATGTGAAACTAGCTGGTGAAGTCTTAATGTTACACCATTTCCTATGCTAAAGTCAAATCAAACCTTTGTTCCATAATTACTTTAAGCATTGGATTACTTTAGGTCATCCCCAAAGCTTCACTATTACTTTACAAGATGCTTTATGATGATGTGTTTTATATTTCAATTAACTCACTTATATGAGTACAACTTTCTTGCTGTTCATATAAATTTACATGATGATTCCTTATTCAAATTACTCAGGAAAAAACAACAATCAATCATTACTCCCATTGGTTCACTAATAAAAATAACTGTTAGATGCTAAAAGCCATTTGAAAATTTGAAAGCTTCACTCAGAAAAAAATGTGCATAAAGCTATTGTGATACCATTACCAATACATTGGACTCTAATTCACATTATGATGTGCTTTTAGTTTTCCTGACTGCTCCTTTTTTGATGCTAGTTTTTCGACAATTTTGAATCAGGGCAGCTTGCAGATAAGGAATGCTGAGATGAACTGGGACATGCTTTTTGATTTTGTGTTTTATATGTAAAGGGTTTCTTCTTTTATGTTACTGCGTAGGCTAATCAAAATGTCTTCTCTGTGATGTTAACTGCTGAGACAGTGGTTCTTTTTCTAGCAGCTTGTTTGGGTTATATTATTGATAAGAGAAGGAATGAACCAATGGGTGTCCATGTTATTCTTTTTGTAGGTGATATTCTGTTTCTTATGGCTGGGAACCGTGTGGTTTGGCGGGCTTTTCAGGAGGAGACCCAGAGAAACAGGACGTGCTGGAAGTGCTCTGGTCGACCACCGTGGTTGGTCCCGAGCGGTGGGTCGAGGGGGTTGGAGGGGATCGCAGGGTGAAGAAAAGACCCGTTATTTAAGCTCCAACCTGTGTACACGAAAAAATTGAACTACGATAAGTCTGGCACTTTTTTCTTTCTCTTTTTATTGTATCTCTATTAATCTGATAGTCCCAGTAAGATTTATGAAGTGTAATCTGTAAAGTGTACCTTGTGTGCTGTCTGATATTTGATGTGTGAGTTTGTACCAGGTGGCATGACACAGCAACGACGTAACCGTGTGACACGGCCGGGCGGGTGGACGGGGTTTTCCCCTAGATAAACATGAACTGATAGAGTTGAGCGTTACATATATTCTGCGTTTTTTGCTCTTTTTTTGTTGCTTTTTGCGTGATTTGCTTTTTTTGCATATGGGGGGGGGATTGATGGTTTGATGCTTTCTTTCTTAGAGTGGGTTTGGTGGTTTTCCCTGTTTTGTGGCTCTCTGTGAGGAAGATGAATCTTAGAGTTGTATACTGCCTACATACTTGATAATACATGTACTTTGAAGTGGGTTAAACTTGTTACACTCATCACTATGAAAGCCCAGCAGAGATTGTTCTTCCTACGCCAGTTTAGGAAACTGAACATCTCAGGAATTATTGAATTACTCAGCTGTTATTCAGAGTGTTATCACCGCCTCTATCACCATTTGGTCTTGCGCTGCCTTCTCCTTCTCCAAGTCCAGTTTGCAATGAGTGGTCCACTCAACGGAAAAGATCAATGACCCTCGAATGTCCGGTATACTGCTGATGTCTTCCTCAGTGAAGACTGATGCAAAATACTCGTTCAGTTCCTCCGCCATTTCCTTATCTCCCATTACAATTTCTCCAGTGTCATTTTCTATCGGTCCTATATCTACTCTAACCTGTCTTTTACTCTTTATATACTTGAAAAAGTTTTGAGTATCCTCTTTGATATTACTTGTTAGCTTCCTTTCATAGTTAATCTTTTCCCTCTTCTTAGTTTCCTTTTGTAAGCTTTTAAAAAAAATACCAACCAATCTCTAATTGTGCCATGAGTTCATCCACCTAATTCCAAATGCTATGCGCGTTTAAATACAGTATCTTCAGTCCTGCATTCTTCACCCTTTTGAATCTTTCCTCTTTGTTACAATTTAACTTTCTGTAATGAGTACAGGCCTCGTTACTAGACCTGTAATGAGGACTAGTCCTCAACCTGCAGTATTGCCTATTTGCAGCCACCCAGGGGAAAGGTGTAATAGTCAGTGCACTCCAGTGGAAGCAGCATGGTGTAGTGTACCTGCTGGAGTTGGTGTTGCCTCCAGTGTTTGCTCAGCAGAAGGCAAGATGTATTGTGTTCGACTAAAGACTGCTGCAACATTCATAGACTCAGGGACTTGGACTGTATTTTTTTGTGTGACTGTATTTTACTACTGTCTTATATGTGCCCTGTGCTGTATATGACTGTCAGAACTGTGTTTTGATCCTTAGCTTCAGAAAAACACTGTTTCATTTGGCTGTATTCATGGATATTCATGTATCGCTGATTAACAGTTAAACTTGAGCTTGGACTTGGATGGGAGGAGCATGGAGGGCTATACTCTTAGTGCAAGTTGGTGAGACTAGGAACCATAATAGTTCATTATATACTATTATATAATAAATAGTATATTTATTATAGGAAGGAGGGAGGAGAAGATGGCGGCGCGACGCAGCGCGTGCCGCCTCTCCGGTGAATAATATCATATTTGTAACTAGGATGCCGTGCACAATTCTGATTTGATGGAGACAGATGTGAGAAGCACAGAGGAACATCTGGAGTAACTTCTGAAATGCCCGGTTTGCTGCTGCCGCTGCTACTGTGCGACCGAGAATCTCCGGAGGGGAAGGCCCCAAATCCTCAGCTTTGCCTGTTACTGGCGACCGGGGCTGGGGTCGAAGTATTTGGCAGAGATGGTGCTCGGTGCTCAGTGTCAGAGGGCTGGTCGGAGGCTCGAAGTTTTCGGACGGACTCAGAGTCGGACTGTGGTCTGGTGCTTCCAGGACGCTGTATCAGCAAGTTTGCGGCGCTGGGAGCTCATGGCAGGGAGAGTTTTCTTCCTTCTACCGTCTGCGTGAGATAATGGGACTTTCGAGAGACTTTGAGGCTTTTTTTTAACCGTGCCCATGGTCTGTTCTTATCAAATTACGATATTGCTTGCACTGTTGTAACTATATGTTATAATTATGTGGTTTTTGTCAGTTTTTCAATCTTGGTCTGTCTTGTGTTTCTGTGATATCACATTGGAGGAACATTGTATTATTTCTTAATGCAAAGGCATCACTAAATGACAATAAAAGAGGACTGCGTGTCCTCATAATCTAATCTATATGGGCCAAATGGCCTGTTTCTGTCCTGTAGTGCTGTATGACTCTAGTTCCTATGCTTCAGGTCAAACCACTAGCCTCTAAACAGGAAGCAATCATTAGAAGAGGAGCAGTTAAGTAGAAAAATCATAAAGAAGCATAAAATCCATGGGATTATAATGGTAGAAAATTTTATTTTCTCCAGAATTAAATGGGATTGCCTTAAAATAACATGCCTAGACTGTTAGAGTGAGTAAATCCATCCAGGAGGAGCATAGTCCCACAATGGAAGAGGAAGCAGTCCTGGACCGGATCCTTATTTTTGGAGTGGGGCATGTTCAAAACTCAAAGAAAATTTTATTATCAGAGTACATTATCTCACCATATACAACCCTGTGATTCATCTTCCTGTGGGCATACCAAACAAATCTGTAGAATAGTAACTGTAACAGGATCAATGAAAAATCAACCAGAGTGCAGAAGACAACAAACTGTGCAAATGCAAATATAAATAAATTCTAATAAATAATGAGGACATGAGATACCAGGATAAAGAATCCTTAAAGTGAGATAGTTGATTATGGGTTAGTGTGCATGTGCCGGTCGTGCATGCAGCCTGGTACAGCTGTTCCGATCTATTCTTGCTTTCTTCTTCTTACTTACGTTAATTTACGTTATTTTTTGTTTTTTTTTCTCACGGTAACGCATCGAAGCTGCACCCTCTCTAACATGCTGGTAGAGAGAGTTTTATTTGGGTTTTCTTTAGCACTGGAAATGGTTACATCCCGACACGCGGGACAGAAGCAAGGTCGCATTGTGTACTCCACGGACCAGCAAATACCAGCCGGTTTAGCGAGCAGAGCGGTGGACACCCCTGCTGAAATCCGGAGGAAAACACACAGAGGATGCAGAGGGGGATCACAAAGCCGAGGAAAGAGGACCGGGTCGAGACAACAGAGACTTTTGGAGAAGAGGAGTTCAGTGGGTAATACCGTTCCGGCTGACCGGAGGTGCACTGAGAGCAGTAAGCGTAAAGGAGTTGGGTGCTTACTGATCTGGTTAACAACAGATGGTGCAATCCGGGGCATATTACGATCGAGGAACGTGTTTGCAGACTGGATATTGAACTTTTTGCTGTTGGACTTTGGCCACATTCCACCGTGATACAACACTTGACGGTACAGGAGGTCGTTCCTGCCTGTGGCCACCGAACGTGCAGCTCCTCCCGTGGAAGGTCAGACACCCTGAACCAATAGACTGGTCCTGGACTTACTTTCCATCTGGCATAGTTTGCATTTTGTTGTTTGATTGTTGGGGCTTTTTGTATTGCTATATTTACGCTCTATTCTTGGTTGGTGCGGTTGTAACGAAACCAAATTTCCCTCAGGATTAATAAAGTATACCTATCTATCTATCTATCTATCATCTCAATAGATGGTCAAGTGAGTGTAGTTGTTCCCTTTCTGTCATGGTCCAGTCCGTGACGTCTGCATTCCGGTTCACAGTCCGGTCCATCGATCCTTATTCCGGGTTTTCCTGTTTTCCCTGGTTCCATTGGGTACCTTAATTGAGGCACCTGATTCTCATTTTGGGCTGGCACATAAATACCTCTGCAAACGAAGGATTTCCTGCTGGACTGTTCCCTTCCCCTCCCCATCTGAATCCCTGGCAGTTACTTTGGCAGTTTATCTCAACAGTTACTTTGTTCGTAACCTTTGTCTGCAACCTCGCCTGTGTCCTCATCTGAATTGCCATCAAGTTCAACCGCCAGAGTGAGACCGGAGCCTTGCCACACCAAGATAAGGAACTATCTATCGTTGAGTTTGGAACTGTCACTTTATGTCCCTGTGTTTAGTGTCCATGTCAAAGAAGAGTCCCGGCCCTATGTCCTGTTCCTAAGGAGGCGTCCTGACTCTGTGTAGAGCCCCAGCGCTAAGTCTGTTTCCCAAGGAGGGGTCCTGGCTCTGTGTTCTGTGTTCCTGTGCTCAAGTCCAAGGCTCTGTGTTCCTGTGTTCCAAGACCAAGTCCATGCACCATGTTCCAGCCCTGTCCAAGTCTGAGCTTTGCATCCTCATCTGGTGCTGGATCATCCCCAACCGAATCCTCGGCAGTTTACCTCGGCAATTTCCCTTGGCAAGAATCCTCGGCAGTCATCCCGGCCCTGCATCCAAGAAAGGGTCCTGGCCCTGCACTCCAAGGAGGAGTCCTGGCTCCGTACCCAGTTGGTCCCAGTCGGCCGGTCGAGGACGTCTGAGGGGTCTCAGGGTGAAGAAGAAGGGTCCTGAGCTCCAACTGTTTGTGCACGAAGAGTTTGAACTTTGATAAGTGTGCCGCCTTTTATTTTTCTTTTACATTTTATTCTCTATTAATTATATAGTTCCAGTAATATCTATAAACTGTAAATCATTTAATCATATCTGGTGTATTGTCTGTTATTTGGGCGGGGTGGGTTACATCACACAGCATCCACACAAACTAATTACCCAGTTTGCCGGGGCCGAGGGCTGTTTCCCTAGATGACAGCAAGCCGAGCGACCCTGAAGCTTGGCCGGGGGGGGCTACACATATGACAAGATGGGCAGAACTCAGCATGGATTCCTTAAAGGAAAATCCTGCCTGACAAACCTATTACAATTTTTTGAGGAAATTACAAGTAGGCTAGACAAGGGAGATGTAGTGGGTGTTGTATATTTGGATTTTCAGAAGGCTTTTGATAAGGTGCCACATATGAGGCTACTTAACAAGATAAAAGCCTATGGAATTACAGGAAAGTTGCATTTGTGGATAGAGCGTTGGCTGATTGGCAGGAAACAGAGAGTGGGAATAAAGGGATCCTATTCTGGTTGGCTGCCGGTTACCAGTGGTGTTCCACAGGGATCAGTGTTGGGGCTGCTTCTTTTTACATTGTACATCAACGATTTGGATTATGGAATAGATGGCTTTGTGGCTAAGTTTGCTGATGATACAAAGATAGGTGGAGGGGCCGGTAGTGCTGAGGAAACGGAGAGTCTGCAGAAAGACTTGGATAGATTGGAAGAATGGGCAAAGAAGTGGCAAATGAAATACAATGTTGGAAAGTTTATGGTTATGCACTTTGGCAGAAGAAATAAACGGGCAGACTACTATTTAAATGGGGAGAGAATTCAAAGTTCTGAGATGCAATGGGACTTGGGAGTCATCGTACAGGATACCCTTAAGGTTAACCTCCAGGTTGAGTCGGTGGTGAAGAAGGCAAATGCAATGTTGGCATTCATTTCTAGAGGAATAGAGTATAGGAGCAGGGATGTGATGTTGAGGCTCTATAAGGCACTGGTGAGACCTCACTTGGAGTACTGTGGGCAGATTTGGTCTCCTTATTTAAGAAAGGATGTGCTGACATTGGAGAGGGTACAGAGAAGATTCACTAGAATGATTCCGGGAATGAGAGGGTTAACATATGAGGAACGTTTGTCCGCTCTTGGACTATATTCCTTGGAGTTTAGAAGGATGAGAGGAGACCTCAGAAACATTTTGAATGTTGAAAGGCATGGACAGAGTGGATGTGGCAAAGTTGTTTCCCGTGATGGGGGAGTCTAGTACGAGAGGGTATGACTTAAGGATTGAAGGGCGCCCATTCAGAACAGAGATGCGAAGAAATTTTTTTAGCCAGAGGGTGGTAAATCTATGGAATTTGTTGCCACAGGTGGCAGTGGAGGCCAAGTCATTGGGTGTATTTAAGGCAGAGATTGATAGGTATCTGAGTAGCCAGGGTTATGGTGAGAAGGCGGGGGTATGGGACTAAATGGGAGAATGGATCAGCTCATGATAAAATGGTGGAGTGGACTCGATGGGCTGAATGGCTGACTTCTGCACCTTTGTCTTATGGTCTTACGGTATGACATTGTGGGCATCACTGTGTTGTGGTTGAAAAAAGGCCATAGTTGGAGGCTTAACATCAAAGGATATACTTTGTATCGAAAGGACAGGCAGGAGGCATAGACTGTGATATGGCTCTGTTGGTAAGAGGTAGAATTAAATCTTTAGAAAGAGGTGACAGAGGGTCAGAGAATGTTGAATCTTTGTGGGTGGAGTTAAGAAATTGCAAGGGTGAAAAAAATATATGGGAATCATATATAGGCCTCCAAATAGTAGCCAAAATGTGGGGTTGAGATTGAAAAGGAAGCTGAAAAAGGCATGTAATAAGCGTAATGACACAATTGTAATGGTAGAATTCAATATGCAAGGTGATTGGAAAAATCAGGTTGGTGTCCAACTGCAAGAGAGGGAATTTGTTGAATGCCTATGAGATGGCTTTTTAGAGTAGCTTGTGCTTGAGCCTACTCGAGGAAAGGTTATCTTAGGTTGTGTGTTGTGTAATAACCCAGGTCTTATTGGGGAACTTAACATAAAGGAACTCTTAGAAGGCAGTGACTATCATATGATTGAATTCCTACTGTAATTTGAGAGGGAGAAGCATAAATCATATGTATTTGTATTGCAATGGAATAAAGGGAATTACAGAACCATGAGAGAGGAGCTTGCCCGAGTAGAATGGAGGAGGACACCAGCAAGGATGATGGCAGAGCAGAGATGTTTGAAGTTTAACGGGTAGGTTAATTTGTCATTGTAAATTGTTCCATGGTTATGTTAGGGTTAGTTGGGTTTGTCACATGTAACTGAGGTGGTGTGGCTCGAAGATCCATAAAGACCTACTCTGTGGTGTATCATTAAATAAATAAATAATTTATACAACTTTGACATAACATCCCAGCTTGTACACCCAGTACTCAGATTTTTGAAGGCCAATGTACAAACATCTCTCTTTTGCCCCGTATCTACCTATGATTACTCCCTTTTGTTCTCTAGGTGCTATTCACATGTCCTCATCAAAGAATTTTCTTGGATATCCTACCTCCTTACTGCAATAATAGACTCACTGATTAAAACTGCAGTACTATCATCTCTTTTACATCCCCACTAATGTACTTAAAGATTCTATACCCTGGAATTTTGAGTTGCCAGCCGTGTCTCTAGTGCAATTGCACCTTTGCCTTATCAGCAATATAATTACCCATTTTATAGCATTCAAAAAAACTATCCACAGCTTCTTAAATATATTAGCTGCCTCTTTGCAATAGTATTAGCATAGGGCAGATCTTAATTGGTTATCCCTATGAATTTAATTAGACAGTAAATTAGATACGCTGTTTTATGAGCATTTAATTTTTTCTCCTTTGTTGCCCTGCACAAATCTCCAATTATTCCACTTACCTTCCCACCCAAGTGCTTTAAGATCGATTCTCAACCAGTTCTCCGAAATATCCTTTCTTCTTTAGTTTGGAAGTTTCTGTAGCACTCTGGGATATTCAGCTACACTAAGGAGACTTGCTGTTCAGTGCTCATCACCTTCAGCCAACACGAATCCTGGCATCACACAGGCTCCAGACCATGAAAATTGAGATTCTGCAGATCTGGAGCAACACACACAAAATACTGGAGGAACACAGCAGGTCAGGCGTCAGGCAGCATCTATGGAAATGAATAAACAGTCGATGTTTTGGGATGACAATCTTCATCAGGTTTGGAAAAGAACATAAGAAATAGGAGCAGGAGTCGGCCACCTAGCCCGTCAAGCCTGCTCCGCCATTCAGTAAGATCATGGCTGATCTGGCCATGGACTCATCTCCACCTACCTGACTTTTCCCCATAACCTTTAGTTCCCCTGCTATGCAAAATCCTATCCAACCTTGTTTGGATATCAACTGATGTAGCCTCCACTGCTTCATTGGGCAGAGAATTCCCCAGATTCACCATTCTCTGGGAAAAGCAGTTCCTCCTCATCTCCATCCTAAATCTACACCCCCAAATCTTGAGGCTATGTCCCCTTGTTCCCTAGTTCTACTCTCATCTAACAGTGGAAATAACTTTCCTGCCTCTATGTTTCTATAAGATCTCCTCTCTGAATTCCAATGAGTACAGTCCAAGGTGACTCAATCTCTCCTCATATTCTAACTCCTCATCTCTGGAATCAACCTGGTGAACCTCCTCTGCACCGCCTCCAAAGCCTTCCTCAAGTAAGGAGACCAGAACTACATGCAGTACTCCAGGTGCAGCCTCACCATTACTCTATACAGTTGCAGCATAGCCTCCCTGCTCTTAAATTCAATCCTTCTAGCAATGAAGGTCAACATTCCATTTGCCTTCTTGATAGCCTGCTGCACCTGCAAACCAACCTTTTGTGATTCGTGCACAAGCTCTCCCAAGTCCCTCTGATCAGCATGCTGCAATTTTTTTTTACCATTTAAACGTTAATCTGCTCTTTCATTTTCCTTCCAAAGTGGATGACCTTGCATTTACCAACATTTTACTCCATCTGCCAGACCCTTTCCCACTCGCTTAACCTTTCTATATCTTCTCCATATCTTCTGCACAATTTGCTTTTCCACTCAATTTAGTATAATCTGCAAACTTAGATACACTACACTCAGTACCCTCTTCCAGTTCGTATAAAAAAGGGAGAAGATGGGAGAACAAGAAGGTTGGGGAGGGGAAGGAGCACAAGCTCTGTTGATTGGTGAAGACAGGTGGGTAGGTAGGGGGATGACGTAAGAAGCTGGGCTGTGGCAGGTGAAAATGGTAAAGGGAAGGGGAGGAAGGAATCTGAAAGGAGATGAGAGTGGACCATTAGAGAAAGGGAAGAAGCAGGGACACTGGGTGGTAGGGGGTGATGGCAGATGAGGTGGAAAGAAGAAATAAGAAAGGGACCAGTGGAGAATTGAAGAAGAGGGAGAGAGGGAGGTGGAAAATTACTGGAAGCTAGAGATGTTGATGTTCATGCCATCAGGTTAGAGGCTGACCAGAAGGAATATGAGGTGTTGCTTCTCCAACCTGAGAGTGCCATTATCGTGGCAGTCGAGGGGGCCATGGACTGACATACAATGAGTGGCTCCATACCATGTTGGCATTCCATTTGGATTCAGATCAATTGCTGAAAAATTTGTCTTTCTTGGTCACCCTGAAGGCAGATAACTGTAGATCAAAACTCTCGCAGCAGAGGGCATGTCTCAGTCTCCAATGCAGTCAGAGATCTATTGTAGATTAAGTGAAAGGAGAACGAGCACTTCAGTTGGTCTCAATGTTATTTGACATACGACTGGGTGAATCAGTCAAGGATTTCAGATCTATCAAAGGGCAGTACTGCAGATGCCAGAGATCTGGAGTGAAGACACTTAATATTAGAAATGTTTCAAAGTAAATTTATCATCGAAGTAATATATGTCACTGAATACAACACTGAGATTCACTTTCTTGCAGGCATGCACAGCAAATCTAAGAAACAGTGGAATCAATGAAAGACTACACTCGACAGAACAGTCAATGGCCAACAGAGAAGAGACAACAAGATATACATATACAAAAGAAAATATAATAAATAAATAAACAATGATTATTGAGACCATGAGATGAAGAGTCCTTGAAAGTGAACGATAGGTCACAGTATTTTACCTGCTGAGTACTTCAAATAGATTTTGATTTGTTTTTGTTACTTAAAGTGATGACTAATGCTACTGTCTTGGTTTCTAGAATTTATGTAACTGTGAAGGGATGAGAAAAACCCTTCTAGGCTATTTTGTCATTTGAATGCAAGGCCTAGTACATCTTATCTTAGTCCCTAGTAATGTCATGAGATGAAATTAAAAAAGAGAAAATATATTTTGTATATAATTGTATCTTCCTTAAATACCTCTTACACCATCTGTTAGATAATTTAGTTTTCTTGTGATGACCTAATCTGTCAAGGTTCTATCTGGTTGGCTAAATTGTATTCAGCACAGAAGATTAACTCTTGAATTAGTTTTCTTATTGCTTTATTTTTCAAACAGCAATTATAAATATTGATTTTAAGATGGCGGGGGCAGACAAACCTTTCTGTTCAATATCAACTTCAAGCTCAGTAATGGATATGAAACATTTTTTTGTCAGCTACTTAGGCCTGCTCCAACTCTTGTTTGTAGTATTTTTCTGAAACTCCACCACGGATGGTCCCAAGCCCAGCTGCGAAAGGCAGAGGTTTGAGTACGGGACTCGCAAACTCATCCCCTAAAAATCCAGAGCTACAGTAACGCCAATAGAAGCTCCAAAGACTTCATTCCAGGGAGAGGAAGGACCTTCGCCTAGAAGACGCATGACGTTATGTGGTGAAAGTGGAAGCCACCAGGCCGATCAACCTTCAACCCAGGACTGAGGACTCTGGTGAGTTGCTGTTGGCTGCCTACGCCCCGGTAGGAGTGATGCGGTTAAGAAGAAGAGGAAGATTTCAACGTTCCCTTTCTGATGAACTGGATTTCACACTCTCTTACTAACTAGTGTTGGCATTGACCATTTCTAGGCAGGTAAAATATAGAGCATCTACTACTTCACCCAGACATTGTCCGTACGTCACACTCAGTATCAGAGCCAAGTATTCTGGGAGTACTTACATTACTGTGCTTGCTCTACATTACTTTAACATTGTGCCTTTAAAAAAATTTTTTTTTTACAAACAATGTCAGCATCAAGGCTTTATTTTGCAGGTATAAATCCACTACATTTCCTCAGTTGGGTGGCGGGCTGGAGATACATCTCTGTCAAAGGAGGTGTAAGGAGCTCCTTCCTTCTGCTAGCCTGCAGGTCACCCTTACGTAAGGTGTAACACCTGCTTAGCCCCCTCATCAGGGTCATGTAAAGCCGTGAGACCAGGTGGAGGATGGTCGTATGAGCAGCTGGTGCATGTCACAAGTCCTGGTTATGCGACCACTGACGTCAGGCAGACAATCTCTGAAGAGTATTGATAATGGCTGGGGTTACCTCGCTTGTAAATACACTGCCTGGAAGAAGCCAATGGCAAACCACTTCTGTTGAAAAATTTGCCAAGAACACTCATGGTGACGGAAAGACCATGATTAGCCATTCTTATTCTACCTTAATGCACCAGTATAATGAATTGATCTGTATGAAAGATATGCATTATTTATATCTCCCACAGATACAAATCCACTATATTACTACAACCACATGGCACGTAGAGAATGAATGATATTACCACAAAGGTGCATGCAACATCTCATCCATCATGTTTTTCCTTTAGTTTTATTGACTGGACCTATTTGAGAATGATTTTTTTTTGTATGGCAGCTGAATAACATTGATGTCTTCAACATCTTCCTCCTCAGCCTACTTTTTGAAAGGCAGTGGGTAACTGTTGCTCAATGTGGACTCTGGTAAACCTAGAATCATGCTACAATAACAAACCATTGGATATGATGGAAATCTAAAATAAAGTGTTAGATCTTATTTCAAAAAAAGAGCCTGGTTCCATGGTGCAATAGGGAAAGAGGAAGATGAGGAATGCGGTAGTCATAGGGGATTCCATAGTGAGAGGAACAGACAGGAGGTTCAGTCAGCCTGATAGAGATAGCTGCATGGTGCGTTGCCTCCCAGGTGCCAGGGTTTGGGATACCTTGGATCAGGTGCAGAGTATTCTGAAGGGAGAGGGTGAACAGCCAGCAGTCTTGGTACAGATTGGTATGAATGACAAAGTAGAAAAAAGGAGGAGGTCCTGAAGAGAGAATTCAGGGAGTTAGGTAGGAAGCTGAAAGGCAGGACCTCTATGGTAGTAATCTCAGGATTGCTACCTGTGCCACGTGCTAGCGAATGCAAGAATAGCATGATGTGGCTGAGAGACTGGTGCAGGGGGCAGGGATTCAGATTCCTGGATCACTGGAGCCTCTTCTGGGGGAGGTACCACCTGTACTAAAAGAGCAGGTTACACCTGAACCCGAAGGGGTCCAATATCCAAGTGGGCACATTTAATAGAGCTGTTAGGGAGGGTTTAAACTAACTTAGCAGGGGGATGGGAACTGGAGTGATAGGGCTGAGGAAGGGGAAAACAGAAATAAGTCAAAGATAGCATGCAACAGAGATTATAGAGAGAAAAGGCAGGAAATGAGGCTTAATCACAGTCAGTGGGATGAGTTACAGGGCAATAGGGGCATGGTGCATTTAAAACAGGAAGTAACAAATACTGGACTGAGAGTGTTGTATTTGAATGCACGCAGCATAAGGAATAAAATGGACGATCTTGAAATTCAGCTACAGGTTGGCAAATATGGCGTTGTGGCCATCTCTGAAACTTGGCTAAAGGATGGCTGCCATTGGGAGCTGAACGTCCAAGGATATACGGTGTATTGGAAAGATAGGTTAGTAGGCAGATGGGGTGGTGTGGCTCTGTGTGTAAGAAATAATATTAAATTATTAGAAAGAGATAACATAGGATTGGAAGGTGTAGAGTCTCTAAGGGTTGAGTTAAGAAATGGCAAGGGTAAAAGGACCCCAGTGGAAGTTGTATACAGGCCTCCAAACAGCAGCTGGGATGTGGATTACAAATTACAGCAGGAGATAGAAAAGTCATGTCAGAAGGATAATGTCATGATAACCGTTGGAGATTTTAACATGAAAGTGGACTGGGAAAGCAGGCCGGTACTGGACATCAAGAGAGAGAATTTGTAGAATGTCTAAGGGATGGCTTTTTAGAACAGCTTGTTGCTGAGCCCACTAGGGGATCAGCTGTGCTGGATTGGGTGTTGTGCAATGATCCGGAGCTGATAAGAGAGCTTAAGGTTAAGGAACCCTTAGAGAACAATGATCACAATATGATCGAGTTCACATTGAAATTTGAGAGGGAAAAAAATAAAATCTAATGTGTCAGTATTTCAGTGGAATAAAGGAAATTACAATGGCATGAGAGGGGAACTGGCCGAAGTTGATTGGAAAGGGACATTTGCAGGAAGGACAGCAGAGCAGCAATGGCTGGAGTTACTGTGAAAAATGAGGCAAGTGCAAGACAGATATATTCCAAATAAGAAGAAATTTTCAAAGGGAAGAAGGACATTACCATGACAACTAAAGTCAGAACCAAAGTAAAAGCAAAGAAGAGGGCATACGAGGAAGCCAGAGCCAGTGGGAAGACAGAGGATTGGGAAGCTTTTAAAAATTTGCAGAAGGAAACTAAGAAGGTCATTAGGAAGGAAAAGATGAATTATGAAAGGAAACTGGTGACTAATATCAAAGAAGTTACTAAAAGCTTTTTTAAGTATATGAAGGGTAAAAGAGAATTGAGGGTAGATATAGGACCAATACAAAATAACGCTGGAAATATTGTAATGAGAGATGCAGAGAAGGCAGAGGAACTGAATAAGTATTTTGCATCAGTCTTCACAGTGGAAGACATCTGCAGTATATCAGACATTCAAGAGTGTCAGGGAAGTGAAGTTTGTGCAGTGAAAATTACGACTGAGAAGGTGGTCAGGAAGCTAAATGGTCTGAGGGTGGATAAATCTCCTGAACCTGATGAAATGCATCCTCGGGTTCTGAAGGAAGTAGCTGAAGAGATTGCAAAGGCATTAATGATGACCTTTCAAGAATCGATAGATTCTGGCATTGTACCAGATGACTGGAAAATTGCAAATTTTACTCCGCTATTTAAGAAAGGTGGGAGGTAGCAGAAAGGAAACTATAGACCTGTTAGTCTGATATCAGTGGTTGAGAGGTTGTGGGAATCGATTGTTAGGAATGAGATTACAGAGTATTTGTCATGGTCCTGATTGTTTATTCCCTAGTTTCCTCTAATTTCCTTTGATTATGCCACACTTCCAACCGTTAATTTCCCAATTGCTTCTAATTTTCTTTGATGACGACATACCTGGTTTCCATCAGGACCTGCAGTATAAGAACCCCAGCGTTACAAACCCTAGTTGCCAGATCGCTGGTCTTTTTCCTGTGTGATAACTAACGTTTCCCGACCACTTAGAACCATCTGTTCCAAGTTTAGCTCCAGTTTCAAGGTTTACTTATGAGACTCCGTCTCTCTGAGTCAAGGCTCCGTGTCAAGGGTTCATATCAGGGCTTTGTTTCAAGATCCCTCCTGTTTGCTGTTCGGCGTTTACACCCGTGTAAGCATCCTAACTCAATTTCCGTGCCTGTGTCCTGCACTTGGGTTTGCCTCATTCGCCACATTCCATTGCAACAGTATCTGGAGGCACATGACATGATAGGCCTGAAAGGAAAATCCTGCCTGACAAACCTACAGCAATGCTTTGAGGAAGTTACAAGCAGGGTAGACAAAGGAGATGCAGTAGACGTCGTGTACAGTACTTGGATTGTCAGAAGGCCTTTGACAAGGTGCTGCACATGAGGCTCCTCAGCAAGATCAGAACCTGTGGATTTACAGGAAGTTACTAGCACATGTGGACCATTGGCTGGCCGGCAGAAAACAGAGAGTGAGAGTAAAGGGTGTTGGGATAGCAGATTTTTACGATGTATGTCAATGATTGGACTACGGCATTAATGAACTAATGAAAATTAATGAACTTGTGGCTAATTTTGCCAATGATACAAAGATAAGTGAAGGAGCAGGTAGTGTTGAGGAAACAGAGAGCCTGCAGAGAGACTTAGATAGTTTAGGGGAATGGGCAAAGAAGTGGTAAATGAAATACATTATTGGAAAGTGTATGGTCATACACTTTCGTGGAAGAAATAAATGGGTAGACCATAATTTAGATGGGGAGAGAATTCAAAATGCAGAGATGCAAAGGGACTTGGGAGTCCTTGTGCAAGATACCCTAAAGGTTAACTGCCAGGTTGAGTCGGTTGTGAAGAAGGCGAACGTAATGTTGGCATTCATTTCTAGACGTGAAGAACATAACAGCAGGGATGTGATATTGAGGCTCTATAAGGCACTCATGAGAGCACACTTGGAGTATTGGGTGCAGTTTTGGGATCCTTATTTTAAAAAGGATATAATGACATTGGAGAGGGTTCAGAGAAGATTCACAAGAATGATTCCAGGAATGAAAGGGTTACCGTATGAGCAACATCTGGCAGCTCTTGGTCTGTATTCCCTGGAGTTCAGGAGAATGAGGGGGGATGTAATAGAAAGATTCTGAATATTAAAAGGCCCGAACAGATTAGATATGGCAAAGTTATTTCCCATGGTAGGGGATTCTTGGACAAGAGGGCATGACTTCAAGATTGAAGGACGTCCATTTAGAACTGAGGTGTGGAGAAATTACTTTAGTCAGAGGGTGGTAAATCTGTGGAATTTGCTGCTACATGTGGCTGTGGAGGCCAAGTCATTGGGTGTATTTAAGGCAAAGATAGATAAATTCTTGATTAGCCAGGGCATCAAAGGGTATGGAGATGACTGGAAGAATTGGATCAACCCATGATTGAATGGCAGAGCAGACGCGATGGGCCAAATGGCCTACTTCTGCTTCCATATCTTATGGTCTTCAAATGGCAAACATTCTTTTTTCTGTTTCTACATCTGCAGAGCGAGAGAAACAGGTCTGGCAAATCAGTAAACTGATAAATTGGTACGTCATTGGTATATATAAATTGGTACATAAATTGTCATTTATACCTAAAGTTCAAGTCAGAAGTTTACATACACCTTAGCCAAATACATTTAAACTCAGTTTTTCACAATTCCTGACATTTAATCCTAGAAAGCATTCCTTTTCTTAGCTCAGTTAGGATCACTACTTTATTTTAAGAATGTGAGATGTCAGAATAATAGTGGAGAGAATGATTTATTTCAGCTTTTATTTCTTTCATCACTTTCCCAGTGAGTCAGAAGTTTACATACACTTTGTTAGTATTTGGTAGCATTGCCTTTAAATTGTTTAACTTGGGTAGCCTTCCACAAGCTTCTCACAGTAAGTTGCTGGAATTTTGTTTCATTTTTCCAGAAAGAACTAGTGTAACTGAGTCAGGTTTGTAGGCCTCCTTGCTCGCACACACGTTTTCAGTTCTGCCCACAAATTTTCTATTGGATTGAGGTCAGAAAATGATGTCAAGTCTGGTTCATCCTTGGGAGCAATTTCCAAACGCCTGAAGGTACCACGTTCATCTGTACAAACAATAGTACGCAAGTATAAACACCATGGGACCACACAGCCGTCATACCGCTCAGGAAGGAGACGCATTCTGTCTCCTAGAGATGAAGGTACTTTGGCGCGAAAAGTGCAAATCAATCCCAGAACAACAGCAAAAGACCTTTTGAAGGTGCTGGAGGAAACAGGTAGACAAGTATCTATATCCACAGTAAAAAGCGTCCTATATCGACATAACCTGAAAGGCTGCTCAGCAAGGAAGAAGCCACTGCTCCAAAACTGCCATAAAAAAGCCAGACTACAGTTTGCAAGTGCACATGGGGACAAAGATCTTACTTCTTAGAGAAATGTCCTCTAGTCTGATGAAACAAAAATTGAACTGCTTGGCCATAATGACCATCGTTTTGTTTGGAGGAAAAAGGGTGAGGCTTGCAAGCCGAAGAACACCATTCCAACCGTGAAGCATGGGGGTGGCAGCATCGTGTTGTGGGGGTGCTTTGCTGCAGGAAGGACTGGTGCACTTCACAAAATAGATGGCATCATGAGGAAGGAAAATTGTGTGGATATATTGAAGCAACATCTCAAGACATTAGCCAGGAAGTTTAAAGCTCGGTTGCAAATGGGTCTTCCAAATGGACAATGACCCCAAGCATACCTCCAAAGTTGTGGCAAAATTGCTTAAGGACAACAAAGTCAAGGTATTGGAGTGGCCATCACAAAGCCCTGACCACAATTGGATAGAATATTTGTGGGCAGAACTGAAAAAGCGTGTGCGAGCAAGGAAGCCTACAGACCTGACTCAGTTACACCAGTTCTGTCTGGAGGAATGGAACAAAATTCCAGCAACTTACTGTGAGAAGCTTGTGGAAGGCTACCCAAAATGCTAGACCCAAGTTAAACAATTTAAAGGCAATGCCACTGTGACGGGGTCCTGAATTATCCCTATGAACTGTGCTTTTGAAAAGAGAGAGAGAGAGTTATTTAGCACCGACATCTTCTTTTTAAGAGAGAGAGAGAGGGACGAGGACTGCTCACAGTTTGTTTATACTTTCCCAAGAACATCACCTGCTTGTACATTCTTACATAGACAGAGAAGGGAGGAGTTATTTGAGAGACAGTTGGTACTCAGCACAGGGAGATAAATAGAAGGTCAAATGATAGACCTGAGACACATGGTTTTGGACACTGAATGAGCTTTGTTGTGCCCACAGAAAAAGTGGGTTTTGGAGGATTGATCAGGCGGATCGATCAGTGGCTCTCGCAGTGTGAACAGGCGTGACCGGTGGGGAGTTATTTGTGTGGCCATCCCTCGCCTGAGTTGATAGCTCCACCACAGAAGAACGGTCCCCTTTTGTTGTGGTCACAGTCAGTGACATTTAAAGGATTATGGGGGACAACGGGAAGATTGACTGCAACAGCTCACCTGAAGACTTAAATCTCTCCCTCTCTCTCTCTCCATCACTACTCAACTCAACACCACGAACTGAACTGAACTTTACTCATCATCGTAAGACTAGTTATTTACCCCTAGACTTGAAGAAGCTTGGTTTTCATATATTTCCACACTTACTTATATATAATCATAGCTAACCTGTTCGATTAATCTGCATTTATATTACTGTGTTGCATAGTTACTAATAAATACCATTAGTTAATAGTAATACTGGACTCCAAAGTGTTTTCCATTTCTGCTGGTTCTTTAACCCGTCACGGGTTACGTGACACTACCAAATACTAACAAAATGTATGTAAACTTCTGACCCACTGTGAAAGTGATGAGAGAAATAAAAGCTGAAATAAATCATTCTCTCTACTATTATTCTGACATTTCACATTCTTAAAATAAAGTAGTGATCCTAACTGACCTAAGACAGGGAATGTTTTCTAGGATTAAATGTCAGGGATTGTGAAAAACTGAGTTTAAATGTATTTGGCTAAGGTGTATGTAAACTTCTGACTTCAATGTAGGTACAGTAAAAAGCTTGTTTTGCATACTGTTCATACAGATCAATTCATTTTTCAATGCATTGAGGTAGAACAAGGTAAGACAATAACAATGCAAAATAAAATGTTACAATCTGGAGAAAGTGCATTGTAGATAGACAGTAAAGTACAAGATCATAACAATGCAGATTGTAAGGTCAAGAGTATCGCACTAGGAATACATTCAATGGTCTCATAAGAGAGGAATAGAAATTATTCCTCCAAAGCTTTCTTATCCATGTACCTGTGCACATCTTTTAAACATTCAAATTGTACCCAGCGTTACCATTTCCTCTAGCAGCTTGTTCCAAAAGCCCACCACACCTTGTGTGAAAAAATTGTTCCTCAGATCTCTTGTAAATTCTCCCCCCACCGTAAGCTGGTGTTCAGCAGTTTCGGACTCCACTATCATGGGAAAAGGACAGTGGCCATTCACCTGACCTATGCTCCTCATGGTGTCATAGGCAGGCCAAAAGAAATTAGCAATGTGGAGTACGAGTTCCTGAAATGTACAAAAGATGCTGTTTCAGACCTCTATACAAGCCCATAAGGTAAGGGAGCAGAATTAGGCCTTTTAGCCCATTGAATCTGCTTGACAATTCAATCATGGTTGACTTCTTATCCCTCTCAACCTATTGTCCTATCTTAGAGTCATTGAAAAGTACAGCACAGAAATAGGCCATTCAGCTTATCTAGTCCATGTCAAACCATTTAAACTGCCTTCTCCCATCGACCTGCACGCAGACCAGAGCCCTCCATACCCCTACCATCCATATACATATCCAAATTTCTCTGAAATGTTGAAACCAAGCTTACATACACCACTTGTTCCACACCCTCACAGCACTCTGACTGAAGAATTTTTTCCCTCGTGTCCCCTTCGCCCCATAACATTTGACACCCTGACTAATCCAGAACCTGTCAATCTTTGCTGTAAATATACCCAATAACTTGACCTTCACAACTGTCTATGGCAATGAATTCCACAGTTTCACTACACTCTGGCTAAAGAAACCTCTCTTCATGTCTGCTCTAAATGGACATCCCTCTATTCTGAGGCTGTGGCCTCTGTTCCTAGACTCTCCCACTATGGGAAACATCCTCTGTGCATTGAGGAAAGAAACACAGAACCAGCTATCCTAGATCTGATTTTGTGCAATGACAATGGGTTAGTTAATAATCTTGTTAATCTTGTTAAGGAAGTCTATTGAATTGAAATGAATTAACTTTATTAATCACATCCTTCACATACATGAGGAGTAAAAATCTTTACGTTATGTCCCCGTCTCAATGTGCAATCTGCAATTTATAGTAATTTATAATAAATATTATGTACAACAGGAGAGTCCATATAACATAGAAATATAATTGTATCAGCGTGAATTAATCAGTCTGATGGCCTGGTGGAAGAAGCTGACCCGGAGCCTGTTGGTCCTGGCTTTTATGCTTTTCCCAGAACAGTTTGTGGTTGGGGTGACTCCGGTCTCCAATGATCCTTCGGGGCCTTTTTATATATTTGTCTATGCAAGTGTCCTGAATAGTGGGAAGTTCACATCTACAGATGTGCTGGGCTGTCCACACCACTCTCTGCAGAGCCCTACGACTGAGGGAAGTACAGTTCCTATACCAGGCAGTGATGCAGCCAGTCAGGATGCTCTCAATTGTGCTCCTGTGGAAAGTCCTTAGGATTTGGGGACCCATACCAAACTTCTTCAACTGTCTGAGGTGATAGAGGCAATGTTGTGCTTTTTTTCATCACACAGCCTGTATGTACAGACCACGTGAGATCCTTGGTAATGTGTATGCTGAGGAACTTAAAGCTGTTCACTCTCTCTCGACCCCAGATCCATTGATGTCAATAGGGGTTAGCCTGTTTCCATTCCTCCTGTAGTCCGCAACCAGTTCCTTTGTTTTTGCGACGTTGAAGGACAGGTTGTTTTCTTGACACCACTGTGTCAGTGTGATGAATTCTTCTCTGCAGGCTGCCTCATTATTATTTAAGACAAGGCCAATTAATGTAGTACCGTCAGCAAACTTAATTAGCAGATTGGAGCTGGGGGTGGCAATACAGTCAAGGGTATACAAAGAGTAAAGGAGGGGGCTTAGGACACAGCCCTGAGGAGCTCCTGTGTTGAGGGTCAGAGGGGCAGAGGTGAGGGAGCCCACTCTTACCACCTGGTGGCGATCTGACAGGAAGTCCAGGATCCAGCTGCACAAGGCAGGGTGAAGGCCAAGGTCTCTGTGCTTCTTGTCAAGCCTGGAGGGAATTATGATGTTGAATGCTGAACTGTAGTCCCAGAACAGCATTCTCACATAAGCATCCTTCTTCTCTAGATGTGTAAGGACGAGTGTAGAGCTGTGGCTATTCTGTAATCTGTTGATCGGTTATGTCAGTTGGTGAATTGTAGAGGTCCAGTGTGGATGGCAGCATACTGCAAATGTAGTCATTGACCTATTGAGGTGAGCACGATAGCACGCCAGTCGTTCAGACACATTACCTTGGTCTTTTTCCATGCTTGCAACCTTCATTATGAACCATTTTACTACCATTTTGATCCAAGACTTTTCTTCTCAGTTTAATTATGAAAGCAAGTTCAGTAATTTAAACTCCAGAATGGATGGGTCCAAGCCTGGCTGTGAAAGGAGGAGGGTTGGACATGGGGCTAGCAAGCCCATCCCATAAAGTCCTTATGCTACAGGAACTCCAAAAGCATCATCCCTGGGAGAGGAGAGATCTTTGAAGATAGGCTACATGTGGGGACAACTTGAAAGACTGGCGCAGGACAGGAGGCTCTGGTGAGCTACTATCAGCGGCATATATACCTGTAGCAGTGAGATGGGCTAAGAGGCACAGTGATTTACCAAGGATCGATTGGAAACATCATTAGCAGACACGATAGTGGGTAGATATTGGTTAACATTTAAGGGATAAAGCCATAAGACCATTAAGGTATAGGAGAAAAATTAGGCCAATTGGCCCATTGAGTCTAGTCCACTATTCCATCGTGGCTGATCCAATTTTTCTCTCAGTCCCAATCTCCTGCCTTCTCCCAAAGTCCCTTCATTACCCTGACAACAAAAGAATCTATGAGCCACTGCTTTAAGTATACCCAATGACTTGGTCTCTACAGCTGTCTGTGACAACAAGTTCAACAGATTCACTAGTCTCCTGCTGAAGAAATACTTCCTCTTCTTCATTCTAAAAGGAGGCCCTTCTATTTTGAGGCTGTGTCCTCTGGTCTTAGATTTCTCCACCATAGGAAACATCCTCTCTACATTAGGCCTTTCAGCATCTGATAAGTTTCAATGCGGTTAGCCCTCATTTAACCATCAAACACTCTTCATATGACAAGCCTTTCAATCTCAGAGTCATTTTTATGAACCTCATTTGAACCCTCTCCAACGTCAGCACATACTTTCTTAGATAAGGGGCACAAAATTGCTCACAATACTCCAAGCAAGACCTCACCGGTACCTTACAAAGTCTCAACATTGCATCCTTGCTTTTATATTCTAGTCCTCTTGAAATGAACACTAACATCACATTTGCTTTCTTTACCACAAACTCAACTTGCAAATTAACCTTTAGGGAATTCTGCATAAGGACTCCCAGGTCACCTTGCACCTCAGAATTTTGAATTTTCTCTCCATTTAGAAAATAGTCTACCGTACTGAACACACACTTCCTGATAATGCATTCCATCTACTACTTTTTTGCTCATTATCCTAATCTGTCTAAATGCAGGAATTACATAATGAACATTCCTTTCTGAAGCAACAATATTGCAGGGGAAAGTGGTGGAACCAAGGCTTACAAAAGAAGTTAAGGATAGTATTAAATAAATGGTAGAGAGATAACGTTGACAGATTATGTTGCAGGCCCAAGGATTAGAAAAAGTTTAGAATTCAGCAAAAACAAAAGAAAACAGGAGTTTGGATAAGAAAAAATCAGAATCAAAATCCAACTTATTATCACTGACACGTTTTGAAATTTGTTGTTTTACGGTAGCAGTACAATGCAATACATTTAAAAAACTAAATTACAATAAGAGGTATATTAAAAAATTAAATGTAGTGCAAAAAGAGAGTAAAAATAATGGAGGTGTTTATGTCTGTTCAGAAATCTGATTGCAATGGGGAAGAAGTGATTCCTGTACCTCTTCTCTGACGGTCATAAGAGGGCATGTCCTGGGTGATATAGGTCCTTAACGATGCTGACTTTTTGAGGTATGGCTTTTTGAAGATGTCCTCAATGCTGGGGATGCTAGTGCCCATGATGGAGCTGACTGAATGTAAAACTTTCTGCACCTTTTTCCAATTCTATGCAGAGAACTAGAGTAAGCTGGTAGAAGTATAAATGTAGACTGAAATTGTTTCTACAAACACTTAAAATAGGGGGGAAAAGATTTAATGAAGAAAAATGTAGCTTCCTTGCAGTTAGGAACTCAATGCAGCATCTCTGGAGTTAAATAGAGAGCTGAGGTTTGGGTCGAAACCCTTCATCTGGTTCTGATAAAGGATCTTGTTCTAAAATGTCATCTGTCCATTTCGCTCCATAGATGCTGCCTGACCTGCTGAGTTCCTCCAGCTTCTTTTGCGTTACCCCAGATCCCAGTTGCTGCAATGGCTTGTGTTTCCCTTACAGTCAGATATCGGACCACAAAGAAATGACAGACATTATACCTCAGTTCTGTCCTCACAGAAGAGGGTAAAAGCAACTTCCCAGATATGCTGTAAAACTGAAAAACTGATGGAAAGGAGGAATTATGGGGAAGTAGTGTTATTAAAAATAAGTCATAAGTGATTAGTGGTTCTGAAACCAATAAATCCCTTGGACATAATAATCTGCATCCCGCAGAAAAAAATGAGACAGTCAATTAATTAGTGACTGTTTATTCGCTGTTATTTCTCTAGATTATGGAGCAGTTCCTGCAGACTGAAGTGTAGCAACTATAAGTAGGTAACATAGTGATTAGCAAGATGCCACCACTGCTTAGAGCATCAGAGCTCGCAGTTCAGTTCCATAGTCATTGTCATAGTCATACTTTATTGATCCTGAAGGAAATTGGTTCCCAATTTCCGGAGTCCTCTGTAAGAAAGTTTATACATTCTTCCCATGTGTGCGTGAGTTTTCTCCTACAGTTCAAAGACGTACCAGGTTAATGGGTCATTGTAAATTGTCCAGTGATTAGACTAGCATTAAATAGGTGAGTTGCTGGGTGGTGTGACCTGTTGCACCAAAAGCACCTGTTCTGCACTGTATTTCTAAATAATTTGAAAAAATTAAATAACCTCATTATTAAAATTAAGGAGAAGTGGATAAAACAGCAAGCTGTTGGCTATTTAGCTGATCATCAACAGTCAGGACAATGTTTAAGGATATTATAAAGATATTATACCAGACATTCATGAAATATCAACTGGATTTCACAAAGAGCGATCTTGTTGAACAAGCCGACTAGAGTTTTAGAACTGAAAGTGGTAGCATACATAAAAGAAACATTGTGGATGTGCTATATTTGCAATTTTAGAAGGCCTTTTGTAAAGTCCTATAAAATAGGTTAGACTGATAAATTAAAGACCATTAGACCGTTGGAGCAGAAAAGGCCATTCAGCCCATCAAGTCTGCTCTGCCTTTCAATCATAGTTGAAAAATTTCTCAACCCCATTCTCATGCTTTCTCCCTGTATCCCATAACTCCCTTACCAATCAAGAACCTAGCAATCTTTGCTTTAAGTACATCCAGTGAACTGGCCTCCATAGCCCTCTGTACCAATGAATTTCACAGTTCCTTCACCATCCAGCTGAAAAGCATCCTCCTCTTTGAAGTGTTAAGGGGATGTCTGTTCATTCTGATGCTGTTCCAACCAGCCCATGCCAAATAAAATGCCCATCTAAGCAGAAGACTATGCTGTGCCTTTGGATCCTAGACTCTTCTATAAATGGAAGTAGGGGCAATTTACACTCAGTGGCTACTCTATTTATGCATGTTCATTCCATGCATCCACCATTCTCTGTGTGAAAGCCTGACATCCTCCTTGTACCTAGAAATGTGTTTTAAGTTTTATTTTTATCGTTAAATGATTGTTGGTGTCAGATGGGGTGGTTTAAGTATGTGAGAAATTGCTGACCCCTTAGGATTTTCACACACAACTGTCTTTAGAGTTTATAGATGTAAGGGGTTTCTTCTCGTATGTTATTGTTGAGGCTAATAAAATGGCTTCTCTGTGTTGTTAACTGCTGAGACAGTGGTTCTCTCTCTAGCTGAGGAGATTTTTTTTTTCGTCCCCAGAAGGCACGAAATCTAATTGGTATGTCTTTGGACTGTGGGAGGAAACCAGAGCACTCAGAGAAAACCCACGCATTCCACAGGGAGAACATACAGACTTCTTACAGAGAATGGCAGGATTGAACTTTGAACACATACGTCCCATAATTGTGCTAAGCACTATGCTACAGTGGTGCTCATTTAAGCTATGACTAGCTTAGATGGGCATTTTATTTGGCATGGGCTGGTTGGAATTATTTAAAAACTTGGGATGCAGGATGTCAGGTTCTAGGGATTTACATCCTTTACTTACATTAATTTCTCCAAAATTAACCTTTTGTTAATTACTTTGAGTTCCTCATTGACATCTATATGAAATGCTATCATAGGAAAGTGGCATCCATCATCAGAGTTCCCGACATCCAGGCCATAGTCTCTTCTCACGTAGAACGTACAAGAGCCCCAGGACTCATATCACCAGCTTCAGAAACAGTTACTATCTCTCAACCATCAGGCTTTTGAACAAAAGGGGATAACCACAGTCACTTGATCATCCGTTGAGATGTTCCCAGAACCAATGATCTCACACTCACGATTCTTTATCTCATTATCTCATGTTCTCATTATTTATTGCTATTTATTTATATTTGCATTTGCACAGTGTGTTGTCTTCTGCATTCTGGCTGATCTTTCATTGATTCTGTTATAGTTTCTATTTGATAGATTTACTAAATATGCCCACAAGGAAACAAATCTAAGGGTTGTATTGTGACATGTATATACTTTGATAATAAAATTTACTTTGAACA
Organism: Mobula birostris; assembly: GCF_030028105.1. Taxonomy (NCBI): domain Eukaryota; kingdom Metazoa; phylum Chordata; class Chondrichthyes; order Myliobatiformes; family Myliobatidae; genus Mobula; species Mobula birostris. The sequence goes on from NC_092370.1 coordinate 243,090,920, forward strand.
TTGAACATCAGAGTTCTAGTCCTCTCTTACTGGGAAGGCTTCTGTGTCATTACAGGCCCCAAACAACTAGATCCTGAGTTAACACTTTCCCGCAACACAAATCAAAACTAGTCGGTTTCCTAGTTAGTGAAGATTAGCTTTATATGTCACATGTACATGGAAATATATAATGAAATGCATCGTTTGTGTCAAATCAAATCAGTGATGATTTTGCTGGGTGGCATACGTGTGGTCACGATTCCGGCACCAACATAGCATGCTCACAGCTTACTAATCCTGACCACACATCATTGTGTGGCCCTCAGGGTTCGGCTAGCAGCTTACTCTGGGGAAAGGCAGCCTTCAGCCCGGCCAAATTTGAGAAATCTTGTTTGGGTCGATGCTGCGTGATGTGTTCCCCGTTACAAATCAGTACCACAAAATGACAAACAGTACACAACATGCAATTAAATGATTGAGTTATTATAATTCTTAATTTGACTGTAGGGTTAGTAAAGAAAGAGAAAAAAGAGCCCATTCTCATGAAGCAGTCTATTTTGCAAAGTTGGAGCTCACAGTTTTCCTGTCTGTTGTTCTCCATCGATTTCCGCCCAGGCGTCAACTCCTGAGCCCATTCCAAGTCCACTCCATGCTGCAGTCTGCGACTTCGCCATTCTGACATCTTCTGCCAAACAAAAGATGCAAATTCCCTCTCTCAGACCCACAAGAAAAAACAACCTGCCTCTCATTGGATAGCACACATTCCAAAGTCTCTCGTCATAACCCAAACATAGCTGCTACAGAGAGACCATTACATTAGCAGTGAAACCTTACAGCGTGTTACAACTGGAATGCGGGAGGAAACTGGAGCACCAGGAGGAGGCACACACCATCATGGAGAGAACAGCGACAGGGATTGCACCCGAGTCAATAGTGTTGTAAAGTCAGGTCACTCGTCTGAGTGCTACTGGTACCATGTGACCCAGTACTACCTGTCGCATGGTCGGGTGGTCGGCAAATAAACCGGCTCCCCCACCAGGCTTGTCTGGTGAGGAGGGTGGCTAGACACCCTTCAGGATGAAAAACAAGACCTGTCAAAGGGTGGATGACCCTCTCATAAGGTCAACAGCCATCTAGCAAACATTGCCGTGAAGCGCGGAAAGGGCATCCCTTGCATCGAAGCTTGGCCTGGTCATTCACTGCAACAGAACTCCCCTCAGCCGTCTTGGACCCCACCATGCCGCCTGATCTGGGAGGGGATGTCAAGAGGGTGGGTCTGGACCTGTGCAACCTCCTACTCACCTAAAATCCATTCACTCACACGCTGTTCCTTTCTGAGGAGTGGGGTCAACCCTACTAAATGACTGAAAGGAACCATCATCATCCTATGGGATGGATAGCCAGCGAGAGAGAGAGAGCAGTGTTACACTAACCGCTAAAGTACCATCTCATCCCAACATCTTACCTCAATATATAAGTCATTATGCTATATACTAATTGTGACACTCATCGTTACAGTAGCATGCTGTCCCAACCTATTACCTCAATATATAAATCATTACGCTACATACTAATCATCACACTATTCGTTACAGTACCATGTATCTCAACATATTACTTCAATATATTCAACTAGAAAAGCACTTCGGCATTCCATGAATTCATTTTATTCAATATTACAGCTAATTTGCTAATAACAATATGTTGCTTACTGCTGATAAATTAATCTTTCAGATAAAATTGTTCCTAGGAGAATAGGTGTGAGAAAATTTGTTCAAATTTACACAAGTAATTAAAATTGAATCATCATCTTTTTTGTAATGTGATGTTTTTTCAGTTTACTTTTGAAGAGGAAATAATTTCTGAGAGAACATTTCAATGTGCCATCCAGTCAACGGTGAAGTTACATAACGTAGCATTCTGTGACTTAGTGAAATTAGTGAATGGTTGATCAATTAATGTAAAAATAATATTGAAACAACAATTGCGACTCAGTTGGCAGCACACATGTTTTTGTATTAAGATCCTCCCCAGAATCAAGGACACCTTCAAAAGGCAATGACTTGTAAGGTGGCATCCATCATTAAGGACCCTCATCACCCATGGCATACCTATTGCCACCATCAAGGAGGAGGTACAGAAGCCTGAAAAGACGTACTCAATGTTTCAGGAACAGCTTCTTTCCCTCTGCCATCAGATTTCTGAACGGACAATAAGACCATGTATGGGGCGGCATGGTTGTATAGCGGTTAGCACAATGCTTTATAGTACCAGTGACCTGGGTGGTGTTTGTCACGAGTTTGTATGTTCTCCCTGTGACCGCGTGGCTTTCCGCCGGCTGCTCCGGTTTTCTCCCAGAGTCGAAACACAGACTGGGTGGTAGGTTAGTTGGTCATTGTAAATTGTCCTATGATTCGGCTAGGATTAATTCGGGGGTTGCTGGGTGGTGTGGATTGAAGGGCTGGAAGGGTCTGCTCCACACTGTATCTCAATAAATAACAAATTATCTTGCTATTATTACTTTTGCTCTCTTTTTGCACCACTTGTTTAAATTAATTGTATATATACATACACGCATATATTTCTCATTGTAATTTAGTTTTCTTTATTATGTATTGCACTGTACTGCTGACACAAAACAACAAATTTCATAACATTTTTGAATAGTATTAAACCTGATTCAGATTCTGATTGTATAATTTAGTGAAGTTGGTGAATTGTTGATCAATGAACAAAAAAGTACTATTAAAACTCAGACTGTAACTCAGTCAGTAGCACACATATTGTTTTTTAGATTATGAGAACACTCAGTCCTCTTTCATTGTCATTTAGAAATGCATACATGCATTAAGACATGATACAATGTTTCTCTGGTGTGATATCATAGAAAACAGGACAAACCAAAGATTAACACTGACAGAACCGCATAATTATAACATATAGTTGCAGCAGTGCAAAGCAATACCATAATTTGATGAAGAACAGACTATGGGCACAGTAAAAAAAAGTCTCAAAGTCCCATGTCGATCAACTCCCGATATTTTTGCATGAAAAGTCCCTGTTCAAAAGTTCAAAACTCTCCTTAATGAGTCAGGGGCAGAAATTTCTCACCTGACCATCAAGTGGAGGATTGTAGCGCTGGAAGTGCTGTGTTTTTATATTATTTTAAATTCAGGTGGGTATGAAAGGCCCTAATTTGACAGAGAAGTAACTATTTCTCTGGCAAATTTCTATAGATGTACTATGGAGAGCACTCTAACTCTTTGCATTGTTGTCTGGTATGGAGGGGCCACTGCACAGGATCTTGGCCGCTAGCCTCCCCAGCAACAAGGACATCTTCAAAAGACAATGTCTCAAAATGGCAGCCAGCAAAACATAGAACATGGCCTCTTCTCATTTCTACCATCAAGGAGGAGATACAAGAGTCTGAAGATACCCACCCATATGCCTGTGCTATTAAGCTTGATTCTAATGTGTGCTCAATATTTAGCTTTGAGTGAAGATAACAGCACGTTATCAAAATACTATTTATGGGAGTTTGCTGTGAACAATTTGTCAGATTCCTTACATCTCTACCATGGTTACATTTAATAAAGTATTAAATAGTTGTATGGCAATTTGGGTTGCCTGTAAATGAGAGGTGCAGCGCAAATGCGGATCTTTCTTTCACTAATGAAAGAAAGTTACAATTCAAGTTCAAGGTACATTTATTATCAAAATATGCATGTAGTATACAACCCTAATATTCACCAAATCGTGCAAACAATAAAAAAGTAAGCAAATAATATCAACTGCAGAGTCCCCAAAAGTGAGTCCACAGCCATGGAGTTAATTGAGCGCTGAGGTGAGAGAAGTGTCTGGAGTATAGTGAACTGAACCTTTATCCTCATCCTCGGTCTTGATGCCTTAGTCTTTTCAATCTGGCTCGACATGTAAATCAGCTAAACATCGGTTCATTTTTCACTCCTGGGTCCAACCCCTGCTGCTTCAATCTGGCCCGAAGTCCGCTCCAGCAATGGCCACTGCAGCTATGCCTGCATTTCTGAGAGAGGTTCAACAGGTTAGGCAGTGTCAGCAGACTGAGAAGGAGAGTTCATGTTTAAGGTTGCTAATCTGCTGAGAACTGCCAGTATTTTCAATCCTCTCTATCTGCACTTTTCTTCATCATCACTGCTACGATAGCTTCAGCCAAAAATAGATGAAAGCTTCTTTGTTTGTGAATCATAAGCCTAACTGGATTGGAATTTATTTTTAATAGCTTCTGGACTAATCTAAATCAAATTTGAAAATAAAATATAGACTTCAATTTCAAAGCTTTATCATTCTGGATTAGAATTGGCACAATCAGGAGGAAATTTTACTGAACTAATACAAACAGGTATTATATTTGTATGGGTTGCTTATCCTTGAAACAAATGATTGTACATTGAAAGCCACTGATCTTGAGACCACTCAATCTAAAGATTTGAGTGCTGGTATCACAGGAACAGATGATTTTACAAGGTGCTGATATGACCTACAGGTGAAGTTTCACAAACACGCCTGCACACACACACACACACACACACACACACACACACACACACACACACGCACACACGCACGTGCTTCGATACACCTGCCAACATTCTGCCAGCATAAACAACTGATGTCAAATGATCTTTGCTGCCAGTTCAGTCCTGTGACAAGCTAACAAATGCAGAGGAACCAGCCCAGTCCTGTTATAGAAGGCAAAGCAATTGGCCTGGTATTGTTAATGAAGACAAAGAAGCTGAGTCAGTGTCACTAATGAAGATAAAAGAGTTGGCCTGGTGTAGCTGATGAACGCAGGGGAGTGAGTCTGAACCTATTAACAGAGGCAAACAAATTCTAAAACTCTCCAGTAAGGAAGTTCAGACCTACTTTCAATGCACTGGCAAACTAAGTATTCATGAAATTCCCCAAAGGTTACCATCAATGCGATAGATTCAAATTTTCTATTTTCATTCCACTGACCAGGTTCGACTCGATCATTGCATAAGTGAGAGCACAGCTATTTATAGAAACCTTAATTGAACGTAACATCAAGATGTTGAAGATTATTAGATTGAAAAAAATGCCTAGGTTTTCTAAAGTACCTTCTGTAAACATATCAGAACAAGGTTTCATATCACCGTCAAAATGCTGGAGGAACTCAGCAGGCCAGACAGCATTTTATATGTGTTGCTCAGATTTCCAGCATTGCAGATTTTCTCTTGTTTGTTAATATCACTGTCATATGTCTTTAAATTTGTCTGACCTCTCTCACTGTGGTAACAATGTGTTTTCACCCACAGAACTGCTGCTTACTGGATGTATTTTTAATTTTTTTTTTTTGCACCATTCTCTGTAAGCTCTAGAGATTGTTGTGCATGAAAATCCTAGGAGATCAGCCATTTCTGAGATACTCAAAGCACCCCATCTGGCACCAATCATTCCACAGTCAAAGTCACAGAGATCACTTCCAGGTGAGGCAATGTTTCACCTGTGAATCTGCTGGGGTTATCAATTGTTTCCAGTGCTTCTGATGCAGCCTCCTTTAAATTGGAGACACCCATTGTAAATTGCGATGGGTGAACGCTTCATCGAGTACCCCTGCGCCATTCAACACAAGCAGGACTTCCCAGTGGCCAAACATTTTAATTCTAATTTCCTTTCCCATTCCAATGTGTTGGTCCATGGCATCCTCTTGTGCCAAGATGAGGCCACCCTCAGAGTGGAGGCCTACAGCTTATCTTCCGTCTGGGTTGCGTCCAACCTGATGGCATGAATATTGATTTATTCTTCCGGCAAACAAACTACATGCACCCCCCCCCCCCCCAGCCTTCCACTATTCCCTGCTCTAACCTTTCATCTCTTCTCACCTGTTCTATACTTCCCCCTAGGTCCCCTTCTCCTTCCCTTTCTCTTAATGTCCACTCACCTCTCCCATCAGATTTCTTCTTCTCAACTCCTTGTCCTTTCCCACCCACCTGGATTCACCTATCACCTTCTAGCGAGCCTCTTTCCCCTCTCTGCACCTTTTTATTCCAGCATCTGCAGAAGGCTTGGCCTGAAACATTGATTATCTATTCATTTCCATAGATACTGCCTGATCTGTTGAGCTTTCCCAACATTTTGTGTGCATCATTTCTTCTTCATTCTGATGTTTGCTCTGAACAACAACTGAACCCTTCAACCATGTCTGCCTCCTCTTATCCCCTGAGTTGCTGCCACGTGATTGACGGATGAAATATTCACGTTAACGAGCATGTGTACCAAATAAAGTGGCCACTGAGTGTATATTGTAAGTTTGATTCATGATGAAGTAAAATTATTAAATTTTGTAGCTTATCATAAAAAATATTACTGCTTGCTATGAAAAGTTTCAAGTTACTTTTTCAGTTAACTTAATATTTATTCAAATAATTTATTTACATAAATATAATGTGCAGTTTTAGCTAGAATTAAAATGTGCTAATTCTAATTCTAGCTAATACTGTGCATTATATTGAAATATTTATTTAAATAGCTGAGTTTTTTTTCTTTTGATTGATCATCTGATAGCAAGTCAAGCTCAAGTTTAGAGAAGGGAGAAATTAAATGTCACTGGATAGAGTTAGTGATTGAAAATAACACAATTGTTTAGTGTTTCTTGTACATGTGCAAAAAGAACTTCATTCTTTGAATTGATTTTGGTTTCCTTTGGATATTACAGAACAATAGAGAGGGAAAACATCAGGAAAGTTGAAGGAAAATTAAAATTAGATATAAAAGAAACTATAAGCTGAAGAAAATTCAGAGCAAGTTAAGATCATAAGACCATAAGACCTGACGAAGGGTTCCGGCCCGAAATGTCGACTCATCGTTTCCACGGATGCTGCCCAACCTGCTGAGTTCCTCCAGTGTGTTGTGAGTGTTGCTTTGACCCCAGCATCTGCAGATTATTTTGTGTTTAAGACCAGAAGACATAGGAGTAGAATTAGGCCATTCGATCCATCAGGTCTGCTGCACTATTCAAACAAAGCTGATTTATTATCCCTCTCAACCCCGTTCTGCTGCCTTCCTCTAATAGCCTTTGACACCCCTACTGATCAAGAACCAGTCAATCTCTGCTTTAAATATGTCTAATGACCTGGCCTCCACAGCCACCTGCGGCAATGAATTCCACAGTTTCATCACCCTCCGACTAAAGAAATTCCTCTTCATCTCTGTTTAAATGGATGTCCCTCTAATCTGATTCTGTGTCCTCTGGTCCTAGACTCCTCCACTATAGGAAACATTCTCTCTACATCCACTTCATCTAAACCTTCCAATATTCCATAGGCTTGAATATGATCCCTTTCTCATTCTTCTAAACTTCAGTGAGTATGGCCCAGAGATATCAAATGCTTCTCATACATTTACCATGTCTTTCCTGGGATCATTCTCATAGACTTCCTCTGGGCCCTCTCCAAAGCCAACACATCCTTTCTTTAATAAGAGGCCCGAAACTGCTCACAATATTTCAAGTGCAGTCTGACCATTGCCCTATAAAGCCTCTGCATTACATCTCTGCTTTTATATTCTAGTCCTCTTGAAATGAATGCTAATGTGTAATAAGACTAGGCAGTGGAGGAGGAAGAGGCTACAGAGGAAGAAAAACATGTCCTTATGATAATTAGCAATAGGCTGAATATTGAAACACTATTTTTAATTCAATCAGATGTGAGCATAAGAATCACTGTGACAATATTGTCAATATCCCTGCCACCAACTAGCGTTGCAAAATCTAAACTGATAAAAAGAGACATTGATCCAGCAAAACACTTTCCCTCCATGACCTTCTTTTCATTGAGTGAAATGAAAATGATCAAATAGCTTGAAATTTCATGGACCATGTATTTGTTAGATAAATAAAACTCATCATTGGTAATCATAACCAGTACGATTTTTAAACACTAGAGATTCTGCAGATGCTGGAAATCCAGAGCAACACACATAAAATGCTGGAGGAACTCAGCAGATCAGGCAGTATCGATGGAATTGAATAAACAGTCAATGTTTCAGCCAAAATTCTTCATCAAGACTGGATAGGAAGGGGGAAGAAGTCAGAATAAGAAGGTGGAGGGGAGGGGAAAGAGGTTCAGCTGGAAGGGAAATTGAAGCCAGGTGGGTGGGCGAGGAGCGGGGTAGGAGGGGTGAAGCAAAAGGTTGAGAGATGATAATTTTTCATATTTTATCATTCATTCTGGATTTTGTATCTGTCCTTTTTAGCAGCAAGTATTAACTCATAAATATGGACAGAGAGAAGGAGAGCATTTGTCTCTCAAGTATTGTGGATGACAGGAAAGATGCCAATGCAGTACTTACTAAGATGTTTTAGCAGTACTGAGATGTAAAGAATCCTGAACTATGCAATGGAAATCCCACAAATTAAATATTCAGCTGGAACTTCAGAATATAGAATTTATCCTGCTCACAAGGAAAATTTTAATTTCCCATAAATGTACTTATGATTTTTAAATTATTTTATCTTTATGTTTCTCCTGTCTTCCATGCAGAGGTTCCCAACTTGGTGTCCCTTGGACTCCTCGGCTAATGGTAGGGGTCAATGGTATAAATTTCCTCTGGGCATTCTGGTTTCCTCCCACAGTCCATACATGTATCGGTTGGTAGGCTAATTAGGCATTGTAAATTGTCCTGTGATTAGGCTAAGGCTACGTTGAGGGATGCTAGGCAGTTTGGCTTGAAGGACCAGAAGGGCCTGTTCCATGCTGTATCCTATAAATAAATAAGTAAATAAATAAGGTTTGGAATCTCTGTTTTAGTGCAATATAATTCATTACCAAGCAATACAATGTCAGAACCATAAATTCTTTCTCACTATCATATTGCTACCAACATGTTAAGTAGCTTGGCAAAGCAATACGGAAAAAAAGAGACTGTCAGGGACGAAACAAACCTGGCTTGATTGAAACTGGCAACTGAAGAGCGTAGGTAAGAAAACGTTAATCATATTTCTTCACTAACATTGCTCACAGCAGCTATTATAAATCATCGAGTTATTAGTGAGGTTCTGTGCACACGCATGATCACCCAGACGCGAATAGTTACTTGCAGGAACATTCTGAGCTTCGCAAAGCTTGTTGGAGCCTTTGCTGTTGATATTCTGATAGGATAACTAATGAAGTTTGAAGTGCATTTCATACTAGTTTTCCAGAGCATTTGTTGTGCAAATGCTCAACACGTGCAAGGCCACTCTCTCCCTTGAGCTTGCTTCACCATGCAGTTAGGTCATAGATGACTAGCAGCTCATCTTGATTCAGCAACTCGAGCCCCATATTCCTAGTTCTCCTTTTCAAAAAAATCTATTACTTGCAATGCTGAAATATTAAATTGTTCTGGTATTTACAATATACTTTGTGACAGTGCTATCGGCTGGGAGAAAGGTGGAGGGTTCCAAATCAAATTTCCAATACACTATAGCGGATGGGGGTTACTGCAGAGAGTCTAAAGAATCTGCAGAAAATTGTGAACTCAGTCAGCTCCAACATGGGCACTAGCCTCCATAGCACCCAGGACATCTTCAAAGGGCAATGCTTCAAAAAGGTGGCATCCATCATTATGGACCCGTATCACCCAGAACATGCATTCTTCTCATTGCTACCATCAAAGAGGAAGTGCAGAAGCCTGAAGACACACATTCAGCAATTCAAGAACAGCTTCTTCCCCTCAGCCATCCGATTTCTGAATGGAGATATATACAGTGATAAAAATGTAGTGAGGTAATGTTCATGGGTCCAATATCCTACATTAATGCCTTACTGTAATTCACAGTTTCATTACTATGTATTGCATTGTACTGCTGCTGCAAAAACAATGAATTTCATGACATAAGCCAGTGATATTAAACCTAATTCTGATTCTTTACTTGTGAAAGTGCTTCCTGGTTTCCTTCACTACTAACCAACACTAATTTTAAGGTTATGTCCTGCGTTCTTGTTCACTTATCAGAAGAAATAGTCTCTCCCTCTCTGTCTACTGCATCCTTTTAATATTTTAAACACCCTAACAGATGGGCAATGTGTCTCCTGCGTTTGAGAGAGCACACGGAGAGCAGTCTGGCTCTCATCTTCATATCAGGAAGAAGCTCCTGATGTGACTGATTAACACATGAGAAGTGTTTGTAGAAAATAAAAATTATTAGAGGATGACATCACAGACGACGGAAACCTAGCTGAACGATGGATACTGCTTGTTACGTTGCAGGCACTTAGGGCAGCAACTAAAGTCCGCCATCTCCGTCTGCCCTGGTCTTGGCGGTGTTCAGGACTTCTTTCATCATGCCAGTAGCTTCCTTTTGGTTTTCGCTACTGTCAGTCATACAAGTCCTGGGAATACTATCTCAATCAGACATAGAAGGAGCCTTCATTGCTGATTCTGTAACAATTTTGTTTTAACAGTCTGGGTTGTTTTCTGTAAGCTGAATCCCGAAACTGGAGGGCTGGGGAACCAGCCTCTACCCTTTGAAATGTTTGGCATGGGTGACCCTACCAAGAACCAAAGCACAAGGCAGTGATGCCAGCCAACATAGCTCTCCAGGCCAATGAGGCACACAACCCTCCAAACCCTACATCAAGGTACACACATCAAAGTTGCTGGTGAACGCAGCAGGCCAAGCAGCATCTCTAGGAAGAGGTGCAGTCGACGTTTCAGGCCGAGACCCTTTGTCAGGACTAACTGAAGGAAGAGTGAGTAAGGGATTTGAAAGTTGGAGGGGGAGGGGGAGATCCAAAATGATAGGAGAAGACAAGAGGGGGAGGGATAGAGCCAAGAGCTGGACAGGTGATAGGCAAAAGGGGATACGAGAGGATCATGGGACAGGAGGCCCGGGAAGAAAGACAAGTGGGGGGGGGACCCAGAGGATGGGCAAGGGGTATATTCAGAGGGACAGAGGGAGAAAAAGGAGAGTGAGAGAAAGAATGCGTGCATAAAAAAAAAGTAACAGATGGGGTACGAGGGGGAGGTGGGGCCTTAGCGGAAGTTAGAGAAGTCGATGTTCATGCCATCAGGTTGGAGGCTACCCAGACGGAATATAAGGTGTTCTTCCTCCAACCTGTGTGTGGCTTCATCTTTACAGTAGAGGAGGCCGTGGATAGACATATCAGAATGGGAATGGGATGTGGAATTAAAATGTGTGGCCACTGGGAGATCCTGCTTTCTCTGGCGGACAGAGCGTAGATGTTCAGCAAAGCGGTCTCCCAGTCTGCGTCGGGTCTCGCCAATATATAAAAGGCCACATCGGGAGCACCGGACGCAGTATATCACCCCAGCCGACTCACAGGTGAAGTGTTGCCTCACCTGGAAGGACTGTTTGGGGCCCTGAATGGTGGTAAGGGAGGAAATGTAAGAGCATGTGTAGCACTTGTTCCGCTTACACGGATAAGTGCCAGGAGGGAGATCAGTGGGGAGGGATGGGGGGGGACGAATGGACAAGGGAGTTGTGTAGGGAGCAATCCCTGCGGAATGCGGGGGGGGGGGGGAAGATGTGCTTAGTGGTGGGATCCCGTTGGAGGTGGCGGAAGTTACGGAGAATAATATGTTGGACCTGGAGGCTGGTGGGGTGGTAGGTGAGGACCAGGGGAACCCTATTCCTAGTGGGGTGGCGGGAGGATGGAGTGAGAGCAGATGTACGTGAAATGGGGGAGATGCGTTTAAGAGCAGAGTTGATAGTGGAGGAAGGGAAGCCCCTTTCTTTAAAAAAGGAAGACATCTCCCTCGTCCTAGAATGAAAAGCCTCATCCTGAGAGCAGATGCGGCGGAGACAGAGGAATTGCGAGAAGGGGATGGCGTTTTTGCAAGAGACAGGGTGAGAAGAGGAATAGTCCTACATCAAGGTTGTGGTTCTCTTGGAGGCGGCAGAATTATATTTTGCTTGCATGTGTATGTTTGCTTTTGTTCACATATGGCAAGACAATGATGAACTAACTCAGTTAAATATTATTGCAAATGTAAGGGAGACACTTAATAACTTGCTATGGATCATGGTTTAATTCCCGTGGATAGGATGGAAAATTAAAGTTGATTGAAAAGTTTATGGTATGACATGTGAACTTATGGTGTCCAATGGTGCACTGGTACTCCTTGCCTGGTAGTAGTTATTTTATATTTGATTATCTTGAAATATTCACCAATGACATGGCTTCTGTTGTTGTGTTTTATTGATACGTGCTTGCTATCTTGTATGTGTGAAGACTACACCTCAGGCCTTCAAACAGCAGCCGGGATGTGGGTTGCAAAGAGAGATTAGCAGGAGATAGAAAAGGCAAGTCAGAAAGGCAATGTCATGATAATCGTTGGGGATTATAACATGAAAGTGGACTGGGAAAGCAGGCCATTACTGGACCTCAAGAGAGGGAATTTGTAGGATGTCTAAGGGATGGCTTTTTGGAACAGCTTGTTGTTGAGCCCACTAGAGGATCAGCTGTGCTGGACTGGGAGTTGTGCAATGATTCGGAGGTGATAAGAGAGCTTAAGGTTAAGGAACCCTAAGGGAACAGTGATCACAATATGATTGAGTTCACACTGAAATTTGAGATGAAAAAAATAAAATCCAATGTGTCGGTATTTCAGTGGAATAAAGGAAATTACAATGGCTTGGGAGAAGAACTGGCTGAAGTTGACTGGAAAGGGACACTAACAGGAAGGACAGTAGAGCAGCAATGGCTGGAGTTTCTGCAAAAAATGAAGAGAGTGCAAGACAGTTATATTCCAAATAAAATGACATTTTCACAGGGATGAAGGACATTACCGTGGCTGACAGAGCCAAAGTAAAAGCAAAAGAGAGGGCATACAAGGAAGCCAGAGCTAGTAGGAAAATAGAGGATTGGGGAGCTTTTAAAAACTTACAGAAGGAAACTAAGAAGGTTATTCAGAAGGAAAAGATGAACTATGAGAGGAAGCTTGTGACTCATATCAAAGAAGATACCAAAAGCTTTTTTAAGTATGTAAAGGATAAAGGGTAAAAGAGAGTCAAGGCTCAATACAAGATGACGCTGGAGATATTGTAATGAGAGATGCAGAGATGGCAAAGGAACTGAATGTGTATTCTGCATCAGTCTTCACAGTGGAAGATGTCTGCAGTATACCGGACATAGAAGAGTGTCAGGGAAGAGAAATTTGTGCAGTGAAAATTATGACTGAGAAGGTACTCAGGAAGCTTAATCGTCTGAGGGTGTAATAAATCTCCTGGACCTGATGGAATGCACCCTCGGGTTCTGAAGGAAGTAGCTAGAGAGATTGCGGAGGCATTAACGATGATCTTTCAAGAATTGATATAGATTCTGGCATTGTACTGGATGACTGGAAAATTGCAAATGTTACTCCGCTATTTAAGAAAGGTGGGAGGCAGCAGAAAGGAAACTATAGACCTGTTAGCCTGACATCAGTGGTTGGGAGGTTGTTGGAATCGATTGTTAGGGATGAGATTATGGAGTACCAGGAGGCATGTGACAAGATAGGCCAAAGCCAGCATGGTTTCCTGAAAGGAAAATACTGCCTGACAAACCTACTGCAATTCTTTGAGGAAATTACAAGCAGGGTAGACAAAGGAGATGCAGTAGATGTGCTGTACTTGGATTTTCAGAAGGCCTTTGACAAGGTGCCGCACATGAGGCTGCTTAGCAAGGTAAGAGCCCATGGAATTACAGGGAAGTTATGAGCGTGGGTGGAGCATTGGCTGGTCGGCAGAAAACAGAGAGTGGGAATAAAGGGATCCTATCCTGGCTGGCTGCTGGTTACCAGTGGAGTTTCACAGGGGTCAGTGTTTGGACCGCTATTTTTTATGATGTATGTCAATGACTTGGAAGATGGGACTAATAGATTTGTGGCTAAATTTGCCGATATTTCAAAGATAGGTGGAGGAGCAGGTAGTGTTGAGGAAACAGAGAGCCTGCAGAGAGACGTCCCCTCATACCCCATCCGTTATTTATTTATATACACACATTCTTTTTCTCTCTCTCCTTTTTCTCCCTCTGTCCTTCTCACTATACCCCTTGCCCATCCTCTGGGTTTTACCCCCCCCTCCCCCTTTTCTTTCTCCCTGGGCCTCCTGTCCCATGATCCTCTCATATCCCTTTTGCCAATCACCTGTCCAGCTCTTGGCTCCATCCCTCCACCTCCTGTCTTCTCCTATCATTTTGGATCTCCCCTCCCCCTCCCACTTTCAAATCTCTTACTCACTCTTCCTTCAGTTAGTCCTGACGAAGGGTCTCGGCCTGAAACGCCGACTGCACCTCTTCCTAGAGATGCTGCCTGGCCTGCTGCATTCACCAGCAACTTTGATGTGTGTTGCTTGTACATTCTGACTGGTTGTTTCACAGCTTGGAATGGAGCCTCTGATGCACAAGATTATGGACTCAGCGAGCTCCAGCAGGGCACAACCCTATCTTCCACTGACAACATCTTTAAGAGGTGGTGTATTAAAAAGGTAGCAAAAATCCTCTCCATCTGTGGCATGCCCTCCTTCTTGTTGCTATCATCAGGGAGGAGGCACTTGAGCCTGAAGATCCACACTTTAGATCCACTCTTAAACAATTTAAGAGCAGTTATTTCCCTGCTGCTGTCAGGTTTCTGAATGGCCCATGAACACTATCCTGTAATCATTTTTACACCACTTATTTTGCAAGTTGTAGATTTTTATGTCTTGCACTGTACTACTGCTGCAAAACGACCAACTTCATGTCATTTGTCAGTCATAATAAATCTGATTCAGATTCTGAGGCTGAAAAATTACTTCTGTTCTCTTTAGCTGAAGTTCTAACCTTGTTTCTCTTCCCCAGCTACTGTCTCAACTGCTGAGTGTCTCTAGCAGGTTTTTATATTTTGTTTTAGATGTACAATATCTGCAGGCGTTTTTGTTCGATTTTCAGAATATCTCACCTGGCTACTCCACTCAGAACAACAGCAGAGCTGATACTGACTTGAGGGTGAGTGTTCACTATGTTCTGTCCTTTAAATCAATTAGTGAACAATCTGAACTCCAGCATTTTGTGCGTGTTGTTTGAGATTTCCAGCATCTGCAGAATCTCTTCTGTTTATGAGTTAACGATTTGGGTGTTAACAATATTTGTCACAAATTCATCATCATCATCATTATATTCCGTGTTGCATGATGTAGGCGATCATGGTCCCAAGATCATGATAGCTCTTGGCAAATTTTTCTGCAGAAATGGTTTGCCATTGCCTTTTCTAGCAGTGTCTTTACAAGATTGATGACCCCAGACACCTGCAGGCTAGCGGAGGAAAGGAGCACCTTACACCTCCTTTGGAAGAGATATATCTTCACCTCGCCACAAATTATTTGTTTTATTAATCTTATTTGTCTTTTTTGTCTTGCTGGATTTGAACTGAATTGAATTGACTTGATTACTTAAAGTAAAGGCATCCATTAGTCTTGCGAGACCATGGATCTGCACCTGGAAAGTCTTCACTCTCCAGAGCGCGGGCCTAGGCAAGGTTGTATGGAAGACCGGCAGTTGCCCATGCTGCAAGTCTCCCCTCTCCACGACACCAATGTTGTCCAAGGGAAGGGCATTAGGACCCATACAGCTTGGCACCCGTGTCATCGCAGAGCAATGTGTGATTAAGTGCCTTGCTCGAGGATAGAACACGTTCCCTCCGCTGGGGCTCGAACTCACAAACTTCAGGTAGCTAGTCCAATGCCTTAACCACTCGGCCACGTGCCCACACTTGATTACTTACATCCTTCATATACATGAGGAGTAAAAATCTTTACATTGCATCTCCGTCTAAATGTGCAATGTGCTATTTATAGTAATTTATAATACATAGTATGTACAATGGGGCAGTCAATATAACATAGAAATGCAGTTGTGTCAGCATGAATTAGTCAGTCTGATGGCCTGGTGGAAGAAGCTGCCCCGGAGCCTGTTGATCCTGGCTTTTATGCTGCGGTACCGTTTCCTGGATGGTAGCAGCTGGAACAGTTTGTGGTTGTACTGACTTGGGTCCCCAATGATCCTTCAGATCCTTTTTTCACACCCGTCTTTGTAAATGTCCTGAAAAGCGGGAAGTTCTTAGGATCTGGAGACCCATACCAACTTCTTCAACCATCTGAGGTGAATACACCATTTTCAAGTTTGTTATCCCCGTATCATTATCCAAGTATCTCTGCATCTGATGAGGTATCCTGAGTCCTGATGAAGGGTCTTGGCCAGAACTGTCGACTGTTTATGCTTTTCCACAGATGCTGCCTGGCCTGCTGAGTTCCTCCAACATTTTGTGTGTTATTACTTTGATTTCCACCATCTACAAATTTTCTCGTTTGTAATATTGGATACATATAGTTTAATATCAGAACTGAAATCCCGAGCTCAATGTTGGATTTGTATTTAAATGCTGATTAAAGATTAATTGTTGAAATAAATTTTTAAAAGATCAAAATAGTGGCATTTTTGTCTTGAAAGTTTGGAAAATTCTACTGTAACTGACTAAAAGTAAAGGTATTTACAAATTACACTTAAAAGATATTCCTGTACACTTAAATATTTACAGCAAAATGTTAGTGAAATTATTGGTTTATTATATGCTATTGGTTTATTGCCATGTGTACTGAGATGCAGAGAAAAATATTGCTTTGATCAGCAACTCGGCCTTCTCTCCTTGGAGCGGTGGAGGATGAGAGGTGACCTGATAGAAATGTATAAGATGATGAGAGGCACTGATTGTGTGGATAGTCAGATGCTTTTTCCCAGGGCTGAAATGGCTAACAGGAGCGGGCACAGCTTTAAGGTGCTTGGAAGTAGGTACAGAGGAGATATCAGGGTTTTTTATGCAGAGAGTGGTGAGTGCGTGGAATGGGCTGCCAGCGACAGTGGTGGAGGCAGATACAATAGGGTGTTTTAAGAGACTCCTGGACAGGTATATGGAGCTCAGAAAAATAGAGGGCTATGGGTAACCCTAGGTAATTTCTCAGGTAAGGACATGTTCAGCACAGCTTTGTGGGCTGAAGGGCCTGTATTGTGCTGTAGTTTTTCTATGTTTCTATGTTTAAAAAGGATCGGTTCCAGCAAAGACCCATGTGGAACACCACTAGTCACCAGCAGTCAACCAGAAAAGGCTCCTTTTATTCCCATTCTTTGCCTCCTGCCAATCAGTCACTGCTTTTTCCATGCTAGTATCTTTCCTGTAATACTATGGGCTGTTAACTTGTTAAGCAGCCTCATTTGTGTCATCTTGTCAAATGCCTTCTGAAAATCCAAGTAGACAACGTGAACTGATTTTTCTTTGTCTTTTTTGCTTCCAAAGAACTCCAACACATTTATCAGGCAAGATTTTCCCTTGAGAAAACCATACTGACTATGGCCTATTTTGTCATGTCCCTCCAAGTACCTTGAGACCTCATCCTTGATAATTGACTCCAACATCTTCCCAACTAAGGTCAGACTAATTGATCTATAGTTTCCTTTCTTCTGTCTCTCTCCCTTCTTGAAGAGTGGAGTGACATTTGCAATTTTCCAGTCTTCCAGACCCATTCCAGAATCTAGTGATTCTTGATTTATCATTAATTATGCCTCCACAATCTCTTCAGCCACCTCGTTCAGTACCCTAGGGGTTACACCATCTGGTCAAGGTGACTTATCTATCTTCAGACCCTTTAGTTTTCTGAGAACATTCTCCCTAGTAATGGTAATGTAACACACTTCTGACCCCATACTCTGGAAATTCCACCGTGAAGACTAATGCAAAATAATTTTTCAGTTCATCTGCCATTTTTTGTCCCCCATTACTACCTCTCCCACATCATTTTCCAGCAGTCCAATATCCACTGTTGCCTCTCTTTTATACTTTATGTATCTGAAGATCTGGTATCCTCTTTAATATTATGGTCTAGCTTACTCTGTATTCCATGTTTTCTTTCTTACTGATTTTTCTGGTTACCCTCTGCTGGTTTTTAAAAGCTTCCCAATCCTTTAACTTCCCACTAGTTTTGGTCGATGATATACCCTCCCTTTGGCTTTTATGTTGACTTTGACTTCTCTTCTTAGCCATGGTTGTGTCATTTTGTCTTTAGAATACTTCTTCCTCTTTGGGATGTATATATTCTGTGCCTTCCAAATTGGTGGTCTATGTTCCAGCTATTGCTTCTCTACCATCATCCCTGCCAGTGTTCTTTTCCAATCAATTTTGACCAACCCCTCTCTTGCACCTCTGTAATTCCCTTTAATCCACTATAATACTGATACATCTGACTTTCACTTTCCTTCCCAGATTTCAAGGTGAATTCAATCATATTACAATCACTCTCCACTCAGGGTTCTTTTACCTTAAGCTCTCGAATCAATTTTGGTCCATTGCACAACACCCAATCCAGAACAGCTGATCCTCTCGTGGACTCAACCATGAGCTGCTCTAAAAAATCTCTTAGGCATTTTAGAAATTCTCCCTCTTGGGCTCCAGCACCAACCAATCTGCCTGCATATTCAAGTCCCCCATGACTATTATAACATTGCCTTTTTGGCATGCACTTTCTATCCTCCATTGAAATTTGTAGAGCATATCGTTATTACTGTTTGGGGATCTGTATACAACTCCCATCAGGGTCTTTTTACTCTTGCAGTTCCTTAACTTCACCCACAATGATTCAACACCTATGTTACCTATTTCTAATAATTTGATTTCATTTTGTACCAACAGAGCCATACCACTCCAAATTTTACCTGCCTGCCCCTTGGATACAACGTGTATCCTTGGACATTAAAAATAGAGATCAAAAAATAGTAGAGGTCAATAGTTTTTTTGTACAACAAGGGAATTAGGAATATGAGGGAGGGTTTGGACTAACGGATTTGTTATAGAAAGTCAGCTATCTTAAAAACAGAACAAGCTTGAAAGAGATAACTCCAATGGAATTTCTTCCCTTGGCCGTTTTACAAAACACTCTTTATTGGCTAAATATTGTGGAATAACCCAGTCACATGGATAGGATTTTGTTTTATCCTTTCACCAAAGTATATCTGTGAATTAAAACACAGAGAATATAGAACATGATCCCCAGAGCATAGGATGGGGTATTTGGCTCATGATGCTGTGGTAACCTATGTAAACCTACTCCATGATCAATCAAATTCTTCCCTCCTACAGAGCCCATAAACCTCCGCTTTTCCTCCATCCATGTCTCTGTCTAAGAGTCCCTATTTTCCCAGCCTCTATCACTACCCTGGCAGTGCTTTCCAGGCACCCACCACTTTCTGTGTAAGGATCTACCTCTGTACATCTGCCCTAAACTTTCCTCCACTTATCTGAAACAGATGTTCTCTGGTATTGTCCGTTGATGCCCTGGGTAGAAAAATTTGCTGGCTGATCACTCTATCTTTGCCTTTCATAATCTTATGCACCCCTATCAAATCACCTCTCATCCCCCTTCGCTGCAAAGAGAAAAGGTCTTTTTCACTCAGTGTTTCTTCAAACGACATGCTCTCTAATCCAGACTGCATCTTAGTAACTCTCCTCTGTACCATCTTGAAAGCTTCCGCATTCTTCCTGTAAAGAGGTGACAAGAATTGAACATAATACTCCAAGTGTGGTCTGACCAGAGACTTACAGAGCTATAACATACTTTGTGGCTCTTGAGCTCAATCACCCAACCAATGAAGGCTAACACACCATAGGCCTTCTTCGGCTGTTCATTATGTGTTCTGTCATATGGCAAAGGTGATCATGATCTTTCCATGACCATGATTATTCTTAACAAGTTCTTCTCCAGATGTGGCTTTGCCATTGCCTTCTTCTGGGCAGTACCTTTACTGGGTGACCCCAGCCAATATCAATACTCTTCAGAGATTGTCTGCCTGGTGTCAGTGGTTGCATAACCAGGACTTGAGATATGTAGCAGCCATTGATACCATCTGGCAACCAGCATCCAGCATCCACCATCTGCTCCCATGGCTTGACATAACCCTGATCAGGGGGCGGGGGGGCTAAACAGATGCTAAACCTTGCCCAGTGGGGTCCTGCAGACTAGCAGAGGGAAGGAGCAGCTTACACTTCCTTTGGTAGAAAGATATCTTCACCCAGCCACCCTAACAGGTCTTCTTAACCATACTTTAACTTCACAGCAACATGAAGGATCTAAGGATCGTTTGTTTTTTTTTGTACAAACCTGATACAAATTACTTGATTAATTAACTTTAGCTTCTTAGGTTAAAGAGTTTTGCTTTAATAACCCTCAGACTCGGCCAGCACATGTTCGTCTCGGGGAAAACAACTCCTGACCCTGCCAAACTGAGAAATCTGGTTTGTGTGGATGCTGCGTGATGTGTCGCTTGGTTACAAATCCGCACCGCAAAATATCCGACAGTACACCATATGCAATTAAACGATTGAATTGTATAAATCTTAATCTGAATATAGGGTTAGTAAAGAAAATAAAAAAGAAAAAGGGCCCATTTTAAGGAAAAAGTCAAAGGTGCACGTTGGAGCTCACTGATATGGCTATGCATCAACCATCGACCTCCTCCAAGCGTTGCTGACCTTCGGACGCTCGCTCCCAGTCCACTCCATCCGATGGCCTACCAGCTCTCTCTACAGACATCTTCCTTCTTTTCTCGCCAACAAAAGTTCGTGAAAATCTCTCTTTCAGACTCACAAGAAAGAACAACATTTCTCTCATTGGATAGCCCCCACATTCCAAAGCCCCGTTATCTCTAGTCATAACCCAAACATTGCTGCTACAGAGAAAGCATTACATTAGCAGTGAAACCTTACAGAGTGTTACACTTTAACACTCCAATAATTCAGCGTACAAGTGTTCAGAAATTTAGAGGGTTCAGTATCTGGCTTTCTCATTTGTCTGGAATGTGAGCCGAGACTTCAGCAGGTGAGCCGAGTGTGCAGTCAGAACAAAGAACTCAGAACTTGGTCAGGGCAGGACTGGGATACACACTATAGTTTGGGTGCATGGTCAGAGATGGACTGGGATCTGGACATCAAGAGTTAGGAATGGGTAGGTCAGTAGTGATGGGAGTGCTTGTATATTTTCCATTAAACTGTTTAAGTTCATCAGAAAATTTATTATACAAGTGTGTCACATGTAAAGGAAAAGTGAAATAAAATTGTGCTTGGGTATATTAGAGGCCTAACATCCAATAGTCTGGAGAAACCGCTAGCATGAACCAACATGAAGCAAGTCTTAAGGGTTATCGGAGTTTGACTATATTCTTTTGGGGTTTGAGTGCACAAGTATCCAGTATGCTGGATTAGTGGAGCTTTACAGTGACAATAAAGTATAAAGGATTTAAAGATTCAAAGTCAAAGTACATCTATTATCGAAGTATGTATGCAGTGTACAACCCTGAGATTCATCTTCCCCACAGACAGCCACGCAACAAAGAAAACCATGGAACCCCGTTTGAAGAAAAACATCAGACCTTCCCCCCCTCAACATGCAATAAAAAACAAAACACAATTAGGCCTCTATTATACCCAAGCATGAAAAAAATCAAGTGAGAAACACAGAGTATAAAACAAAAAAGCAAAAGAGTCCAGGCAAATCCTGTGCAGCTCAGTTCTAGTTCAAGCTAGTGCTGTGTTGTTGATTATTTGTAGGCTGCTCTGATCAAAATCACCCAAAATTGCAACAAAAAAAAGGAGCGACCGGAAACCAGGAACACATCATAATGTGAACTACAGAGTGCAATACACAAATTTCATCAATTAAACCTTGCCCAAGACCCAGGACTCCAGCACCGTCCTTCGGTAGCATTGAGGGAAACAGAGACCGTTCAAATGCAGGGACTTTCCTCTGGGAACGGCGAGCGAGAGACAGAGAGAAACAATCACATGCAGACACCTTCCTCTGCCAGCAGCAAGCAAGAGGCTAGTAGGTGGCACTGAAAACCTGCTTGCCTTCCACCCTTGCCTCGATGTTTTCAGTCTTC
This sequence comes from Mobula birostris, assembly GCF_030028105.1. Lineage (NCBI taxonomy): Eukaryota > Metazoa > Chordata > Chondrichthyes > Myliobatiformes > Myliobatidae > Mobula > Mobula birostris. The sequence goes on from NC_092370.1 coordinate 243,112,837, forward strand.
CTGGACACTTTAGTCTGCAAGATCAGCGCCAGCTGGAGACGATCATGCGGCCGTCTCCAGGCTTCTTGGCCTCAAGGCTGCATGTCTCACCGAACACCCTCAGAGAAGGGAAAAACACACACCCCCAAAATGTAAATCAGAAGCTCCAACAGCAGCAGAGCCAAAAATCTCAAATCATTCTCAGCTTTACTTTCAAAGGTTTCTATGGTACATTTAATGTCAGAGAAATGTATCCTGAAATGCTTTTTCTTTGCAACCTTCCACGAAAACAGAGGAGTGCCCTAAAGAATGAACGACAGTTAAATGTTAGAACCCCAAAGTCCCCCCCAGCTCCCCTCCCTCTCGCGCATAAGCAGCAGCAAGCACAATCCCCCTTCCCCCCACCGGCAAAAAAAAGCATCAGCGCCCGTCACCAAGCACTCAAGCGTGCAGCAAAAGCAACAATAAAGACAGAGACTTGCAGTACTCCAGTCTACATTGTTCACCTGGCATTCGAAGTACCACTGGCTCTCTCTCTCTCTCCCTAATAAGGGAGAAAGAGCTGTCTCCATTTCACAGTGAGAGGGAAGACGTAACAATCAACTCGCTGGTTTACGATGTGAAAAGTTTGTTGCCTTGCTTTTTTCGAGCTCTGTGCCCAAAGATCTCAAGTCTCTGGGCACACAGCCAAAGATGTTTCAGCTTCCACGACACACTGGTCCAGGACACCTACCTTCGATCGGCCTCTCTCCAGAGCGCTGAGATCCTAGGCCTCCAAAGCTGAGCTGAACTCTTGGGTTGAGCCCTTGGCGTGCCGAACGACGGCCAGTTATGAAACCCCAAGAGCGGATCTCATTCTCACAAAGAACCGTAGTCAGCGTGTAACTCCAGGTCAGGGTCTTCAACAGAACCCTGAAAGGGGAAAATGGAGCATTAAAGATGGAAGTAGAGCTGTTCCCAAAGATGCAAGCAAAGGAGGTGGCGTTTAGCGCCATCATCACTTCGCTCCGCCTCCAATGAAAACATCAAAATATATCCTATCCTGTCTTTTTACATGCAACTCTCTTTTTGCACAAAGACCAAAAATGTATTTAAACCAAAAGATTCAAGATTCAAGTTTATTTAATGTCATTTCCAGTAAACAATTGTAAAGGAGAACAAAATAATTGTTACTCCAGATCAAATGCAGCACAATAATTAAAAAAAACTAATGATGTACAGAATAGCATCTTTCTTAAAATGATACTTTGTGCAGTGGCCAAGAGAAGAAATTGTATCACAGTTAAACTGTCTCAGGTTTGCTCTGCTGTTTGGGAAAGACATTGCTGCATTTCTCAATCAACCTCACATTCCTGATATTTCCTCATTTCCCTTGATTCTCTTAGTTTATTTCAATAAAATCTCTGCACCCAACCTGGTGCCAACTGTATTGAACAAGTAGTGGGCGGGGAGGAAGACTATCAAAGCTTGCAGTGGGATCTGGACCAGTTGAAAAATAGCAGATGGAATTTAATACAGCAGGCAATTGTGAGGTGTCACACTTTGAGAACAAACCAGGGTGGAGACGGAACTCTGATAGAACAGAACGATCAGGGATATGAATCCACAATTCCTTGAAAGTGGCAGATTTGACCATAAAGTGAGCTTTTGGCACATTGGCTTTCATAAGTCAAAGTTCTGACTGCTGGAGTTGGGATGTTATGGTGCAGTTGCATAAAACTTTGTTAAGTCCAAATTTGGAGCATTGTGTTCAGTTCTAGTCACCTGCCTACAGGAAAGATTTCAATAAGATTGAAAGAGTGCAGAGAAAATTTACAAGGATGTTACCAGGATTTGAGGACCTGAGTTATAGGGAAAGATTGAATTGATTAGTACTTTATTCCCTGGAACATAGGAGTATGAGGAGAGATTTGATAGAGGTACCCAAAATTATGAGGGGTTGGGTAGATAAATGCAAACAGGCTTTTTCTACTGAGGTTGGGAGAGATTAGAATTAGAGGTCATATATTAAGGGTGAAGTGGGGAATATCTAAGAAGAAACTGAGGAGGAACATTTTCACTCAGAAGGTGGTGCGAGCATGGAATGTGCTGCCAGCGGAAGTGGTAGATGCAAGTATGATTGCAGCATTTAAGAAGAGATTGGATCAGTACATGGATCGCACAGGTAAAGAGAGTTTCAATAGGTCAATAGGAGCATTTAAGATCAGAGAAATGTACACAATATACATCCTGAAATTCTTTTTCTTTGTAGACATTCATGAAAACAGGGATGTGCCCCAAAGAGTGAATGACAGTTAAAAAGTTAGAACCCCAAAGCCCCCCCCAACTCCCCCTCCCATGCACAGGGAGCAGCAAGGCAACACCACTCCACCCCCTAGCAAAAAGCATCAGCACCCTTCACCGAGCATTCATGTGTGCCGTGAAGCATCAATAAAGACACAGACTTTAAATAAAGACAGTACCCCAAAAACTACTCATTCACCTTATAATTCAGGGTTGTGGGTTGATGGAGCTAAGCAGAATAACAGTCAGTACAGACTGGATGGTCCTAAAGGACTGTACCTGAGCTGCAGTGTTCGATGTCTCCATGATTCTATAGCACCCAAAATCTCTGAGAAACTCTCCCTCCATTTTGGAATTCATATCAGTCTTCTTTCCAAGACGGAATACGAACCAGCTTTAAAAATAAAGAGTGTTGGTCCATCGCTCAGTGCGCACATTAAAGATTTTTTCTTAAATCATGAAAAATTTTCAGCAAATGGCTTTTACTGACTGAATGTGAATCATGTATAATCACGTTCCTTGGTGTTTTGTGATTAATCTCAATTCAAATTAATAAAAGACTAACATAGCTTGGAATATTCAGCTGGAGAGAGGTAGGGGTGGAGGTGAGAGCAATCCCATTAAGGCAATTTCATTTGAAACAGTGTCCTAATAGGTGATGTAAGATATTTAGGATCTTTTCTGCTGGTAAATGATTCACAACATTTGTCTAGTAGCCTTGAAGTTAATGTTATTTAATTGTTCTAATGATTTTAACAACAGTTTTTAGAGTCTTCATTACATTCCCATCTGTTTCAAAGCCTACAATTAAAATTTACCTGCTGCATAAAACATAGAAACATTATGGTAGTTTTTTTTAAATTAGGAACTGCTCATACTGAATTTAATAAATGCATTTCCATTCATTCTCATATTTATTTGACATAAGAGGCCATTCACCCCATTGAGTGTATGCCTGCTCTGAGAATAATCACTCCCCACCCACTCTCTCCTATGCTTTGCACCTTGATTCTCTTTCCACCCATCTATACTGGAAGCTACCCACAGTAAATCAAGGAGCAATATGTCTTGTCATGTTAAAGCAAGTGGGAGAACCCAGAGGAAGCCCACACTCCACATGGAAAGCCAGGATCAGATCGGACCTGGGTTACTGAGGATGTGAGGCAGAAGCCTGCGAAGACTGTGAACACCTTTAGCAGCCCTTTATTAGGTACATCTGTACACCTGCTTGTTAATGCCAATAACTAATGCTAGTACATATCTAATTATGTACCGAGTAGGAGGAGTGTGGGACAGGTGGCAGAGAAGGAGCGCCAGTGGAGGGCGTGGCATGGGTGCAGCCACACCCAGCCCTGAGACACCAGGCAAGGTCACTTAATAATATATAATTGGTGTATTGATCATTACAGAATTTTTCCCTGATGCTTCCAGCTCCGTTCGCTTCCCCTTCCCTTTTTCCCAATCACGATTCCCCCCTCCCTGCCCCCTTCCTATTCAGTCCACAACGAGAGAACCATATCAGAATCAGGTTTATCATCACTCACATATGATTACGCACTGACGCCCGAAGGCACACAACGATTCAGGGATAGCTTCTTCCCCTCTGCCATCCAATTTCTGAATGGACATTGAACCCCTGAGAAACCTTATTACTTTTTAGTTTCTATTTTTGCACTACTTATATAATTGAACTTTTAACTATTTTATATATATCGTTAGTGTATTTCACAGTTTTTTCTATTATTATGTAATGCATTGTACTGCTGCCGCAAAGACAACAAATTTTATGACATATGCCAGTGATATTAGACTTGATTCTTATTCTGATTCTTAAGTGATGAATTTTGTCATGTATTTTAATATATTTGTATAAATCAAGAAATAAAAACCTTGGACTTTCCTATCGTAAAACAGCGTGGGCGGTCAAGGATGGTGGTAGTTCAATAGTTCAAGAAGATGGTGCCTGATGGGTTATGTGGGAAGGAAAGGTTAGATTGATCTTGGAGTAGGTTAACGGGACAACACATCACCGTGGGCCGAATGGCCGTACTGTGCTGTGCTGTTCCATGTGTTCTATGATTACTATCATTACCAATTATTACTGGTAATGCTGAAGATGTATATACTCTATAAATATATGAAGTAAGAAGGATGCAAGGTGAAAGCAAAACACTGCAGATGCTGGCAATCAGAAGCAAAACTGGCTGCAGATTCAATGAATTAGAATCAGAATCACATCCATGGTCACTAACATAAGTCATGAAATTTGTTGTTGTTTTATGTCAGCAGTACAGCGCAATACTCTAAGTACAGTGCAATATTACGATAAGTTACAATAAGAAATATAAACAACAAGTATGTAGTGCCAATAGAGAGTAAAAAATGAGCTAATGTTCGTGGTTTCATGGATCATTCAGAAATCTAATGGCAGAGGGGAAGAAGCTGTTCCTAAAACATTTAGCATGTGTCTTTAGGCTCCTGTACCTCCTCTCTGATGGTTGCAATGAGACGTGACATGTCCTGGTTTGTGAGGGCCCTTAAATGGTTCCACCTACTTGAGGTATCACTTTTTGTAGATGTCCTTGATGGTGCCCGTGATGGAGTTGGCTGAATTTACCACTCTGCAGCTTTATAGATCTTGTGCATTGGAGCCTCTGTACCAGGCAGAGATGCAACCATTCGGAATGCTGCTCATGGTACGTTTGTAGAAATTTACTAGGGCCTTTGGTAACATACCAAATCTCCTCATCCCATAATGAAATATTATCACTGGCACTCTTTTTTCATAAATACATCAATTGATCCTCAGAGATGTCGACACCCAGGAACTTGAAGCCATTCACTCTTCCCACTGATGAGGACTGGTGAGTATTCTCCCCTTCTGAAGTCCACAATTAACTGTGCAGCAGATCAGTCTGCATCTATGGAGGTGAAAACAGTTGCAACATTTGATACGGCTGACCTGTTATATATTTTGTAAGTCATTGTTCAGTTTTCAGTTCTGGTCACCTCATTATAGAAAGGATATGGAAGCTATAGAGAGGGGGCAGCGGAGATCTACCAGGATGCTGTCTGGATTGGGAGCATATCTCATGAGGAAAGGCTGTGTGAGCTACAGCTTTACTCTTTGGAGTGACAATGGATGAGAGGGAACTTTGTAAAGATGCTTAGGATTATAAGTCATAGATAGGGTGGAGCACCAGCACCATTTTCCCAGGACTAATACTCGAGGGCATCCTTTTCAGATGAGTGGAGTAAAGTTTCGAGGACATGCCGGAGGTAGGCATTAATTGCAGAGAGCGATAAGTGCCTGGAACCCTAGGAACATTTAAGAAGCACCTAGATAGGCATGTGGATGAAAAAAAATTAGGGTTATGGCTCATGTAGGAGGGAAGAGTTAGATTCATCATGGAGAAGGATGAAGAACGGTACAGCCCAGGAAAAGGTCCTTCAGCCCACAATGTTGTGCCAAACCAAATAAATTAGTAATCAATCTAAACTAATCCCTTATGCCTACACACTGTCCATATCCCTCCATTTTCCTCACATTCTTGTGTCTATCTAATGTATCTGCCTCTACCAACACCCCAGGCAGTGCATCACAGGCACTCAGCACTCTATCTACTCTATCTATGCCTCTCGTAATCTTACAAAGCTTGATCAGAGAAAACATCACAAGTTTGCCAAATCTCTATTATAGATCTTGCTCTCTAATTCAGGCAGCATCCTGGTAAACCTCCTCTGCACCCTCTCTAAAGCTTCCACATCCTTTCTATAATGAGTCAACCTAGGCTAGTCCTATGTTCTATTGTTTGGGTTTCATGCCTGTCAAGCCAGGGGGCAATCTTTGCATTAAAGATGTCAAGACGCTCCTTTGAAAGTTGTAGGTTTAATACCAACCTCTGCACCACCTTGGGTCTGGCATTTTATATGATGGTGATGGGTATTGGACAGAGAAACCCAGGAAACCAGTAGGTTTGGCCAGGTACCTAAGGCCTGCTGTTTGCATCATGCCTCATCCTTTCACTTACCTGTGACCTTTGACTTGGGGAAAAGGGATTGCATGATGAAGAGAAAAGTTCAGAAATTTTAGAACCTCTATGAATCATATTTAATGGCATTAGATTTCCTTTTGTAGATGCCACCGGATTACTTTGCTGCATGTGAAAATGGAATAGCTGTGCATCTCGCTGAGACTGCTGACGTTTTGTATGGCAAACAGATATTACAGTGATGCTTTCTATTTGAATTCTGATGGCATGCAAACGAGGCTGTTAATGTTTGCTATTCCTGTGATTATTCATGTGTTGGGATCCTGAGAAACTCTCTGAATGATCATAAACATTTTCAAGGAACATCTGCCTCCAGTAGTTACAATAAATTGTTATCCTTTCACAGTTAATCAGAACACCAGGCAAATATCACGAAATGTGTAAATAAGCTTAGAATTGCAGCCATTTGCTCTGTAATGATAATTGGTGGTGCCTTTAATATACGTTGGTACCATATCTTGGTAATTGATGCTGGCATGCGCAGGGACACATCATCAGCAATGTAATCTGGGGTCATCAGGCGATCTTTCAACATCAGACACACTCGGCCAGGTGACCCAGCTGGCGTTGGTCAGGCTCTGGCTAGTGTCCCAGCATCATTGGCCCACGGTTCTGTGACAGTCCTGATGGCTCTTTTCTTTGCAGAAACCCCCCTCCCCCACCTCCCATATTGCCAAAGAGAGGGCAGAGTGAGCAGCCAGCAAAACCTTCACACCTCACCTCTATAGGCTCCAATCATGCCCTCTACTCCTGTCCCGGGCACTGCTGTGCCAACTCCTGGTATTTGGCTTTCTTCTGTTGAAATGCTCCTTCAGTCTGGTCTTCCCAAGGAACTGTATTATCCTTTCTATACGATTTATAAAAATTATCAGCTTCAAAAAGCAGCAACAGGTTGACCAACAAAATGCTGGAGGAGCTCAACAGGTCTGCCATCATCTACCATCTGACCTGCTGAGATCCTTGGGCATTTTGTATGTGTCGATCTAGATTTCCAGCATCTGCAGTCTCTCTTGTATCTCAGTAAGTGGTCGACTAACTCAAAAACTAAAGAAGAAGTTCTGAGATATTCATCCACATTTACTTTTAACTCTAAAATGCTCTTGAGATCTTCCAAGGTAAAATTAGAGATCCCTCTTTACAGCAAGAGGCACAATATGTTGTGAAACTTTTCCTGTGGAAAAAAACACCTCCCCTAGCTCCACTCATTCTGACAGTCACCTTTGTGAAGAGGTAAATGGGAATACATTCTCATCTAAAGTAATCCAAGTTATTTCACCTTATGAAGGAAGCTCATTAACAAGAGTGAACACTTTTTTAATAAGATTTATTTTATAAACATTTATTTGTGAATTACAGGAGGAATGGAGATGGGCTAACCCCTATTGCCATCAATGGATCTGGGGTTGAGAGGGTGAACAGCTTTTAGTTCCTTGGCATCCACATCATCGAGGACCTCACATGGTCTGTACATACCGGCTGGGTGGTGAAAAAGGCACAACAGCATTTCTTTCACCTCAGATGGTTGAGCAAGTTTGGTATGGGCCCCCAAATCCTAAGAACTTTCTACAGAGGCACAATTGAGAGCATCCTGACTGGCTGCATCACTGCCTGGTATGAGAACTGTACTTCCCTCAATCGCAGGACTCTGCAGAGAGTGGTGTGGACAGCCCAGCACATCTGTAGTTGTGAACTTCCCATGATTCAAGACATTTACAAGGACAGGTGTGTAAAAAGGGCCCGTAGGATCATTGGGGACCCAAGCCATCCCAACCACAATTATTCCAGCTGTTACCATCCGGAAAATGGTACTGCAGCATAAAAGTCAGGACCAACAGGATCCAGAACAGCTTCTTCCACTAGGCCATCAGACTGATGAACTCACGTTGATTTGAGTGTACCCTATATTACATTGACTGTTCAATTTATTATAAATTATTATAAATTATTATGATTGCACATTGCACATTTAGATGGAAACGTAACGTAAAGATTTTTACTCCTTATGTATGTGAAGGATGTAAGAAATAAAGTCAATAATAAAATCCAGGGTCTAGGCCTTCGTTTTGAACTTTGCACTCAAAGGCCAGCAACATGGATGGGTGACGAAGGACAAATGGAGTTCTGGTCAGCACTCCATGCTCAAAGATCAGTGACATGCACGGGAGATGAAGGACAACCATGGATGTCGGACTATCCCAGGCCAGTGGGTTCCAGAATCGGATGACCGTACCAATAGGATCAATTAACTGACTAACCGGTATGTCTTTGGACTGTGGGAGAGAACTGGAGTACCCAGAGGAAACCCACGCACTCACAGGGAGAACGTACAATCTCCTTACAGACAATGCTGGAATTGAACTCTGAGCTCTGGCACTCCGAGCTGGAATAGAGTCACGCTAACCTCTGGGGCAGTATGCCGAATGTGTGATGACTCTTTCACGCTGGCCCTCCAGCACATCCTTAGGTGTGTTGTTTGTTAAAACAATCAAATCATTTCACTGTACATTTTTGATTAACATGTGACAAATAAATGAATCTAAATCTTAATAGTTCATTATCATCATCAGGTGCCATGCCCAGTTTGAGCTTTGACTGCCATGGCCCACACACTCCTGTTTCAGGTCAAGCAGATCAATTCATTGGTATTCATTTCCAGTTCTCTGGCTGCTGTCTCCATCATAATTTGTCTTTGTCTTCCTCTTGCTTTCTTCCCTTCAATCTTTCCCATTATTACCGTGCATTCTAACTCCTCTTTCCTAATCACATGTCCAATGAAGTTACACTGCCTTTTCATGATCTCATACATTATTTCTCTTTTTGTGTTTGCTCTGTTCCTCACATCCTCGTTAGATATTCGTTTCATCCATGATATTCTTTGCATCCTCCTTAAAAACGACATCTCTGCTGCTACAATTCGTTTCCTCATGTTACTAGATATTGTCCAACATTCTGAGCCATATAACATAACTGGATAAACATAACATTTCAGTACTCTGAGGCCAGTTGTCATGCCTAGCTTAGTGTTGGTCAGTATACTCTTCATTCTCGTGAAAGTGTCTTTTGCCATCCCTATTCTTCTTTTGACGTCCATGTCGCACCTGCCATCTGATGCCACCCAGCTTCCTAAGTAGCAAAAGTCCTGTACTTGTTTTATGTCTTCCCCGTTTATTCTCAGCCTGCAGATAGGATTCTCCTTCTTTTTGGATATCACTATACATTCTGTCTTCTTGCAATTGATGGATAGACCCATTTTTGCACTTTCTTCAACAATTATATCAATTTGCTTTAATAGTTAGGTACCTAAAATAAGGCTAACCTGCACTACTAGGGTTTGAGGGTCGACACAACATTGTGGGCCAAAGGGCCTGTACTGTGCTGTACTATTCTATGTTCTACTGCCAAGGTACTCTGAGCCTGATTGGATAGTATTTCACATTTCATATTTTGTTACTTATAGGAGAAAGTTAGTGAGCCTCTTAAATCTATGCCAGTTCTTGGAGCGTTCCTAGCAGTCCTATTCCTCCTCTTACTTCTCTCTCACAGACCTATTAACTCCCTCTCCTCAATTCTGTTTCCACCTGTCCCCACCGGGAGTAATACTCAGTAGGCATTTAACCTACCAAGGTCACTTCTTTTGGATCTGGAAAGAAAACGATGCAGCTGGGTGAAACCCCTTGAAATGAAAACCAGACATGCAAACTCCATATCAACAATCAGACCATAAGGAAATGGATTTCTCAGTTATATATGATGACATATATGTACTTTCATAACACATCTACTTTGAACTTTAAACTTTGCCCTTGAACAGAAAACCCCATGAAAAGTAGTGGATGTGGTTTGTCACGGGTAAAGCCTTCCCCACCATTGAGCACATTTACATGGAGTGCTGTCGCAGGAAAGCAGCATCCATTGTCAGGGACCCCCACCACCCAGGTCATGCTCTTCTCTCACTGATGCCACCAGGAAGACGATATAGGAGCCCCACGACTCACACTATGAGGTTCAGGAGCAGTAATAACTCCTCAGCCACCAAGCTCTCAAACCAGAGGAGATAAATTCACTTGCCCCCTCACTAAACTGTTCCCACAATCTATGGACTCACTTTCAAGGATTCTTCATCTCATGTTCTCAATCCTATTTACTTACTTACTCATTATTATTATTTTTTTCTTTCTTTTTGAATTTGCAGTTTGCTGTCTTTTGCGCACTAGCTGTCCACCCTGTTGGGTGTGGTCTTGCATTGATTCTGTCATGGTTATTGATTTATTGAGCATGCCTGCAAGAAAACAAATCTCAGGGTTATATATGGTGACATATGTGTACTTTGATAATAAATTTACTTTGAAATTTAAACTTTGAACTCAAAGATCTAATCTGGGTTGCAGGAACTGTGAGGCAGTTGGACTAACTGCTGCATCCCTTTGGGTTTATTAAGAGCAAGAACTAATGGCCGCCAGCTTCACACAGCTGATAACACTGGACAGCAAATACTTTTGAAAGTGTTACTTCCTTAATTGATTTTTTTTTGTTTATGATAGACCACTTGAAGCTGAACACAGATATAATTTCAAACTACTTGTATTACATAAAATTAGGAGAAACAATAAAATTAACTTCCATTGAATAAAATGTTTTTAATTGCGTAGTGGTGCTGACACTTCACAATAATTCAACTTAGCTAAAAGTGTTTTGTTGATGACTTTTGTTTGTACTCAGTGTCTGAATCTTCTCGCTTGAGTGTCCAACAATAATCAGCCAGCATTGATGGATTCCTGTTGCCGTGATACTGTTTCTCCATGCCTGCAATGTCTTGGTGACATCTTGCACCATGCTCATCACTGATAGCACCAAGATTTACATGGAAGAATTCTAAATGGGAATGCAGAAAATGAATCTTTAGTGACATGTTGCTCTTCATGGTTTTGTATGTTTGAAGCATGCCGTCAACCAGCTTCACGTAGAATGGTACTCTGTAGCTGTCAAGAAAATTTTCAACAACATCCTTGAAGGCCTTTCGTGTGATTTTCTCCAGCCCCACTAGAACTTCTTTGAATTGCCTGTCATTTATGACCTGTTTGATTTGTAGACCACCAAAAATGCCTTCCTTAATCTTGGCATCAGTTATTCTGGGAAACATCTGTCTCAAATTCTGAAGTCCTTCACTTTTCTTTCTCATTGCCTTCACCAAATTTTTCTTAAGCCTTGGTTTTATGCACCCAAAAGTATTCAGGAAGCAAAATCTTTGCTGTCCAGTATAACTTAATAATAGGCAAGGTCCTGACTGAACAAACCACCGATAATATAGATATGATCAATTTTCATTGGTGCTTTACCTCCTGGATTTCCTCTGGGAATCAAGTGACTTCTGTTTAAATTCTGAATCGCTAATTGGAATGTAGAGGGAAGATAGCAAGTAAGTAAAAGTGAGAGGGAAGGGTGGGGCAGGGCATCATGATCACGAAAGATTCTGCACAGTCTGGAAATCCAGAGTAACACACACAAAATGTTGGAGGAATTCAGCAGGTCAGGCAGCATCTATGGAAATGAATAAACAGTTGAAATTTTGGGCCGAAACCATTTATCAGGACTGGAGAGGAAGGGGGACGAAGCCCGAATAAGAAGATAGAGGGCGAGGGGAACAAGTGGTAGGTGTGAGGGAGGGTGCTAAAGTAAGAAGCTGGGAGGTGAAAGGTGGTAAAGGTAAAGGGCTGAAGAAGAAGGAATCTGGTAGGGGAGGAGAGGTGAGGCAGGGGCTGGTAGGTGGGAAGTAGAATCAGGTAATATGAGAATGATGGGTAGATGCAGAAAGAAGACTTACAAGAGTATTACCAGGACTTGAAGGCCTAAGTTATAGGGAGAGGCTGGACTATCCAGAATTTTAGTCACTGGAATATAGGACACTGAGAGGAGAGGGAGTGTTCTTATAGAGGGTTAGAAGACCACGAGGAACACAGATAAGGTAAATGCGCACAAACATTTTCAGAAGGGAAGGAAAATAAAAACTTGGCAAGGGTTTAAAGTGACGGATAAGAGATTTAGAAGGGACCTGAGGGGCAACTTCTTCACAGAGGCTGGAGTGTATGCCAAAAAGGAGTTGGGGTAGATACAATTACAACATTTAAAAGACATATAGATAAGTAGTTTGGTAGAAATGGAATGGTCCAAATGCAAGCAAATGACACTAGCTTTAGTGGACACATTGGTCTGAATGGATGAATTGGGTTAAAGGGTTCATGATTTACTCTACAAATCTAGACAGATGGTTGGAGGAGCAACACCATATATTCTGTCTGGTTAGCGTCCAATGTATAGCATGAATATCGAATTCTCTATGGTAAAGTTTCTCCCCTCTCTCCTCTCCTCCTCCCCTTCTCCCCTCTTCCCCATTCTAACCTTTTACCTCTTAGGATAATAGAGTCATAGGAAAGTGTTGCACAGAAACAGGCTCTTTGGGTCATCTAGTCTGTGCCAAATCATTTAAATTGCCTATTCCCATTGACCTGCACTCAGACCATAGCCCTCCATACCCTTCTCATGAATGTACCTACCCAAACTTCTCTTAAACATTGAAATCAAGCTCAAATGGACCACCTGCGCCGGGAGCTTGTTCCACATTGTCAAGAACTGCTGAGTGAAGAAGTTTCCACTTATGTTCCCCTTAAGCTTTTCACCTTTCATCCTTAAACCATGACATCTGGTTGTATTCCCACTGAAACTCAGTGGAAAAAGCCTGCTTTCATTTACCCTACCTATATCCCTCATAACTTTGTATACCTCTATCAAATTTTCTCTCAATCTTCTACGTTCCAAGGAAAAAGGTCCTAACCTATTCAATCTTTCCTTATAACTCAGGTCCTCCAGACACAGCAACATCCTTGTAAATATCCTCACATGCCTTTCCCTTCCCCTTGTCCCTTCCTCCTTCCCTTTCTCCTATGTCCCAATCTTCTTTCCTATCAGATTCCTTCCTCTCCAGCCCTTGACCTTTCCCACCCACCTGGCTTCACCTATCACCTTCCAGCAAAGATGCAGGTGGGGAAAGTTTTTATTCTGACATCTTCCTTCTTTCACCTCAGTCCTGAAGAAGGGTCTTGACCCAAAACCCCGACAATTTTTTCACTTCAGTGATGCTGCCTGACCTGCACCATTTTCTGTGTGTTGCTCTGGAGGAGAATGGTATTGATGACCACCTCAAACTTTGAAGAGAGGATTAGGAAGGATAATGCACTGTGGTCACATGTTACTAATGGAGCCACTAGCAGTTGTAGGGAAGAAGCATTATAAAAGTTTGGGATCTATCTTCCAGTGAAAACCTCACAGCAGTGTCATCTTCAACATTTAAACACAACATCAGGGCAATTCAAAAGATAGAAATAGAAATAGGCCATTTGGCCCATCAAGTCTCTCATAGATTCTTGATTACTCAGGGCATGAAGGGGTACGGGGGATGGCAGGAGATTGGGGTTGAGAGGGAAAATGAACCAGCCATGACAAAATGGTGGAGACTTACAATAGATTACTATGTACCTAAGATTTACAATAGATAAATAGTAATCTGTTCACAAACAAGAGAAAATCTGTAGATGCTGGAAATCCAAGCAACACACACAAAATTCTGGAGGAATTCAACAGGCCAGGCAGCATCTGTGGGAAAAAGTACGGTTGGTGTTTTGGGCCTATACCCTTTGGCAGGACTGGAGAAATCATCTCACCTATGAACCCCCCAACTCTTTACTTCATCCCCACCCCCCTCCAGGTTTCACCTATCACCTGGTGGTTCTCTCTCCCCTTGCTGCCCACCCCACCACCTTTTTAATCTACTCCTCAGCTTTTTTCCTCCATCCTGCTGAAGGGTTTCGGCCCGAAACATTGACTGTACTTTTTTCCATAGATGCTGCCTGGCCTGCTGAGTTCCTCCAGCGTTTTGTGTGTGTTGCTTAATAGTAATCTATTGTAAGTCTTTTTCACCATTTGATCATGGCTGATTCATTATCCCTCTCAGCCCCAATCTCCTGCCATTCCCCATATCCCATCATACCCTGACTAATCAAGAATCTATCAACCTCTGCTGTTATATAATTCATGGGTAAATGAGTGGACGTCTTTCAAATAAAAAAAGAAGGGAGTCCAATGAAAATACATTGTTACACAAGCTCACATTTCCAAACAACTGAGAGGCTCTGTAGTAAAGCAATTGCTCTGTCTCATGTAATATCACAATCTGAAAAGTTTTTAAGCTTTCTGCAACATATACAGGACATGTATACGATTGTAAATGCACTAAAATTCTATTGCACTTTTCTTCACTTATAAAAAAACAATAAAAGCGGAACTGAAGCCTAGCGGGGATATGCACTGTGTTTGATGTGCTTTTGTTATAGTCTCAGAAAGGAACATCATGATTAAAGGAAGAGTGAGAGAGAGTAGTTTTATTAGATTCAGATATCTGGCAATCAAATATAATGGAATATAATGGAATTTGTAAAATTTGAGTGCCAGTTGCAATAAGACAAGAAAACCACATCATATCTGGCTGGTGGTGTTACAATGCATGTTTGTGGGTTAACACTTTCAGTTTAGCCATAGAGTTAGTGTACATAACGTAGAAAGAGGATTTCTGGCCCAACTTGTCCGTACTCACAAAGCCGTTTGCCGGAATTTGGCCCATATCCCTTTAACTCTTTCCTGTCACAACCATGGACTGTGCTGCAGGATCTACGTGCGGAACAGGTTTGGCAATGGCAGTTGTGAGTATGCACGTTCCAGCTAATTAGTATTCCATTATGGTGGCATTTAACCCCCTTCTTTTCATTCTAGTCTTGTTGAGGCTTGACTAAAAGCACAACAACATTCACGCTCCCCGCTGACCCCTGTCCTTGTCTGGGAAAGTAGACTACTGTTTCCACTGACGCTGTCAAGGAGTGGTAATCACTTAATATTTAGTTATTGGTTCTTGCCACAGTATTGGCATTCAACTTTCAGTTTGAGAGTTTAGTTAACGGCCCTGTTGGCCCAGTGTTTATTGTTTTTCTTTTCCTTTAATATCTGTAACAATTCTATTCATCAAATAGATATTTGCAAGTTCCTTCAGCAGTGTCAGAGTACAGACACTTACTACAATCTTACTGGAAGAAGGAAGACACTGCAAGTGTGATCACACTCTAGAAGTATTTCAACATGTGCCGATGTCACACTGACTTCCTGAACAATATTCTCAAAATGCAAGGATTTCTTCTTTATGATGAAAGCTTGAATGACCTGGATGATTTGTGACAATATTACAACTGGCCTCGCAACATCCTTCCTATGGAGGGTGACCAGAACTGTACACAATACTCCAGATGTGGCCTAACCTGAGTTTTATAAAGTTGCAACATAACCTCTTGACTTTTGAACTCAATGCCTTGACTAATAAAAGTAAGCGTTCTTAACCACCTTATCGACCTGGTTAAATGCTCACATCTGTGAGGAAAGAACGATGCTCCACAATATTTTAACAGCTTGCAGAACATCATTCTGGCTTTATAAATTACTTCAAACGCTTAAAAAATGGTAGGTTTAGGCCAAATCAGTTGCTTAATTTGTGTGCTGCTGTCAGTGAGGTCGATTAATAATAACAGCTGTCAGAGGAAGCTGCTTGTTCAATATTCTTGAATCCCCGTGCAACAAAGGGCCAATTAATTATGCCCATCTTTTAACCTTAATCATTCTTGCATGGTGTAGATTAATCTTGGAAGTTTATATGACCTACTTTATCATATACTGTATTAAAGTGCGCAATGAAAGTGTCAACTGGCTGAGCAGATTGGGAACAAAATGCTGTTCCAGAACTTACTGCCAAGAACGTTTTTTAAAATTATGCAAAAATTATAATTAAATTTGCTCATTTATTTTGGATTATGCGTAGAGGTGGTTCAATCTACTTTCACATTGAATTTGAATAGACTGAGAATTGACAAAATCTATTATGACATAAATTCCACTACAGCGGCTAATTGGTAAATTCATCATCTTACACAAAATTAAAGTATTTAAATTCATATTCTACTCTGAAGAATATTATTCATCAAAATAAATATTTGCAAGTTCCTTCTGTAGTGTCAGAGTACAGATACTTAACTACAATCTTACTGGAAGAGCGAAGACACTGCAAATGTGATCACACTCGGAAAATATTCCATCATGTGCTGATGACATACTTTCCTGAATAACATTCTCAAAATGCAAGGATTTCTTCTTTATTATGAATGTTTGAATGACCTGGATGACTTGTGATAATATTAAAATTAGACTAATTCATAGGTAATGATAATGAAAGAAGAATTGTTGCTTTATCTTTGGATAGAATTCAAGATGACAACAAGTCAGTCTCCTGGTTTTAAAAATTCATCAGCTATGCTCTTCAGGTTCTTTTACCTAGCACTTCATCCCTAGTTGGTAGCAATAAACGTGATATATAAAAGTGCCACATCAGGTTCGGAAGTTCAAGTACATTGAAGGGAATGGAATCAATTCTAGAGGCACAGTACAACTGACTGATGTAACCAGAAGACCATAAGACATTGGAGCAGAATTAAATCATCCAGCTCATCGAGTCTGCTCTGCCATTTGATCATGGCTGATTCACTTCCCTCTCAACCCCATTCTCCTGCCTTCTCCATGCCCTGACTTACTCTCAATGGTGGTCTCCACAATCACGAATTCCACAGATTCACCAGCCTGTGACTAAAGAAATCCTCCTCATCTCTGTTCTAAATGAATATCCCTCTATTCTGATTCTGTATGCACTGATCCTAGACTCCCCCACTAGAGGAAGTATCCTCTCCACATCCATTCTATCTAGGCCTTACAGCATTTGATAGGTTTCAGTAAGATCCCCCTTTTTCTTCTAAACCCCAGTCAGTAGAGGCCCAGAACCATCAAATGCTCCTCATATAAACCTTTCAATCCGGGAATCATTTTCGAGAATGTCCTTTGAACCCTCTCCGATGCCAGCAAATCTTTTCTTTGATAAGGGCTCAGAACAGCTCACAATACTCCAAGTGAGGTTTCACCAGTGTTTTATAAAGCCTCAGCATTACATCCTCGTTTTAATATTTTAATCCTCTCAAAGTGAGTGCTAACATTGCATTTACCTTCCTCACCACTGACTCAAACTGCAAATTATCCTTTAGGAACCCTGCATGAGGACTCCCAAGTCCCTTTGCACCTCAGAGTTTTGATATTTCTCTCCATTTAGAAAATAGTTGATGCCTTAATTCTTTCTACCAAAATGCATGACCATACAATTCCTGACACTGTATTCCATCTGCCGTTTCTTTGCCCATTCTCCTAATTTATCTAAGTCCTTTGGCTGTTTCCCTGCTTCCTCAATGGACCATAAGACCATAACACATAGGAGTAGAATTAGGCCATTTATTAATGGCTGACAACAGGAATTCTGTAGATGCTGGAAATTCAAGCATCACACATCAAAGTTGCTGGTGAACGCAGCAGGCCAGGCAGCATCTCTAGGAAGAGGTACAGTCGACGTTTCAGGCCAAGACGAAGGGTCTCAGCCTGTAACGTTGACTGTACCTCTTCCTAGAGATGCTGACTGGCCTGCTGCGTTCACCAGCAACTTTGATGTGTGTTGTTAATGGCTGATCCTTTTTTCTCTCCTCCCCAACCCCATTTCCTAGCCTTCTCCCCATAACCTTTGATGCCATGTCCAATCAAGAACCTATCAATCTCTGCCTTAAATACACTCAACGACCTCTACAGGTCCACAGCTGCATGTGGCAGCAAATTCCAAAACTTCACCACCCTCTGGCTAAAGAAATTTCTCTGCATCTCTGTTTTGAATGGACGCCCCTCTATCCTGAGGCTGTGCCCTCTTGTCCTAGACTCCCCCACCATGGGAAACATCCTTACCACATCTACTCTGTCTAGGCCTTTCAACATTCGAAAAGTTTTAATGAGATCCCCCTTCATCCTTGCAAATTCCAGCGGGTACAGACCCAGAGCCATCAAACGATCCTAGAAACATTTCATTCCTAGAATCATCCTTGTGAACCTCCTCTGGACCCTCTCCAATGCCAGCACATCTCCTCTAAGATGAGGAGCCCAAAACTGTTCACAATACTCAAGGTGAGGCATCACTAGTGCCTTATAAAGCCTCAGCATCACATCCCTGTGAATCATTTCTAGACCTCTTGAAATGAATGCTAACATTGCACTTGCCTTCCTCACCACTGACTCAACCTGCAAGTTAACCTTTAGGGTGTTCTGCACATAGAATTCCATGTCCCTTTGCATCTCAGATCTTTGGACTTTCTCCCTGTTTAGAAAATAGTCTGCACCTTTATTTCTACTAACAGGTCCTGAAGTCCAGGCAATATCCTTGTAAATTTTCTCTGCAGTCTTTCAAATCTTTTTGACATCTTTCTTATAGGTAGAGAACATTTTTTTTTATCCAGCAAGACCGATATTTGCATGTTCATTTGTTTCATAAATTGTCTGTTCACAGAGACACAGCGGGTAGCACAAGCTGCAATCAAGAGCAATCAAAGAGCCAACTTGCTGGAGGAACTCAATGGGTCAAGGATCTTCTATACAGGCAAAGGGATAGTCAATATTTTTATTTTAGAGACACAGCCTGGAATGACGCTTCTGGCCCACTGAGCTGTGCTATCCAGCAACACACCGATTTAGCCCTAGGCTTATCACAGGACAATTTACAATGACCAATTATACGGTACGTCTTTGGACCGCGGCTGGAACCCTATGCACGCAGGGAAAGAATGTTCAAACTTTCTTCCAGAGGACACCAGAAATGAATTCTGAAATCCGATGTCCTCTGCTGTAATAGCATCACGATAGGCCTGTACTGGGACTGAGAGTAGAAGAGAATATGGGTTGTATAAGGAGGTATGGAGCAAGAGGAAAAACAGGGCTTGGTAGGTGACAAGTGTATCCGTTGGGGTGGGTTTGGAGGACAGATCGAGCCAGGTGAGAGAGGGAGGGGTGGACTGGGGAACAATTAATGATGAGAGCAAAGGTCTGCAGATGATTGAATCTGATTTGAAAGGAAGGTGATGAGTGAAATCAGAAGAGGGAATGATACAGGGAAGTTAGGAACTTTGGGGATTTGTTGTGTTGTATCTCATGTACTTTAATGAGCTACACAAAAACCTGAAACAATTTGTTAACACTGGCTCATTAAAATTAAGATATAAGATTAAGATAAGTGTCTGTCAAGGTCAGGTTAATTGTCATTCAACCTCAGACATAAATAAAGTGAAACGAAACAGCATTCCTCCTGGGCCAGGGTGCAAAACACTGTATCAACAGTCAAATTTCATAGTGTGAAGTTGCGGAGCAGACTCGATGTGCTGAATGGCCTAATTCTTCTCCTATGTCTTACGGCAGGAGTAGGCAACCTTAAGCACAAATGATGTTCGAGCATGCGTTGCCGACCCCTGTCTTACGGTCTTAGAGTCTCACCCAGCACAGAGCAGATATAGCACAGATACTACTGCAGAAAACCATAGAGTCCCCCCCAAAAAATGAAAGTAGCCCAAGTCCCTGAGTGTCATGGCCTGTAGATTGATTGGAGCCATGTTTCTACAAGAACAGGTACGTAGCTGTGCGCATCACGTACTAGCTCAGCTGTGGATGAACGCGATCCCGCTTGTCTTCCACCAAGCGAACACTGGAGGGCAGCACTGATGGGAGAGGCCAGTCCCTAAACCAGCTCAACCTCCAGCTTCCTTCACAGTCTGAGCAGCAGCAATGATCAACATGATGTGCAATTGACATTTGCTTATTGTGTGATGGTGCAGTAATGGTGACCATGTCTCTGTGACAGAACCCTCACTTTTCAATTAGGATTTCGTGAATTCTTTTTACACTCCTAAGGCTTTAGGTCTTAGGTTGAGGATGGAACCAAGGAATTTCAAAGTATCAGTCCTTGTGTCAAAACATTTGGATATGGCCCAAGTGTGGAGACAGAGAGTCACTGAAGCTGGTCAATGTTATTGAGAACTGTTGCAGAATTTAAAGGAAAAGGAAAACAATAAACACAAGGCCAACAGGGCTGTTAACTAAAACTCTTGAACTGAAAGTTAACACCAACACTGTGACTGAAAGCAATAACTAATACTAAAGAATACCGCTCATTGACAGGATCAGTCGAAACGGTAGTCCTCCTTCCTGGACAAGGATGAGAGTAAGCAGGGAGAGTAAATGTCGCTGCGCTTTTGGTCAAGTCTTGACAAGACTAGAAAAAAAAGAAGGGCATTTAATACTGTCATAATGAAACTCTAATTAGCTGAAATGTGCATACTCACAAGCACGGTTGTCAAACCTGTTGTGCAGCCCACCTGTGAGGGCATGAGGGCACGTAGACCCTGCAGCAGAGTCTGTGGTTGAGGCAACTTGAGCCAGAAAATGGACAAGGATTAAGAATACCCAGGACAGGAGTGAGTGACTATATGAACACCTCAGATTTAATTTGTTATGTTCTTATGTCTCTACTGCAGTATTAAATGACTGCCGCCATGTAGAATTAATGTGAACTATGTACCATTCTTTCTTTGTTGGGTCTCAACGATCTTATTTACTTATTTAACGATACACACACAAAAGGCTCTTCTAGCTTGTTGAGCCACACCACCCCAGCAACCTCCAACAAACCTTAGCGTAATCATGAGACGAGTTAAAATGACCCATTAAGAGACTCTCTGGTATACCTTTGGACTGTGGAAGGAAACCGGAGGACCTGAGGAAAATCCATGCATTCCACAGGAATGACGTACAGAGACTCTTTACAGAACTGCGTCAGGATTGACATCTGAACTCTGGAACAGCCTGAGCTGTAATAACATCGTTCTAACTGCTATGCTAACATGGTTCCCAAACAGATAAATGGTATCATATCAAATAGTTTCATAAGATACCATGGTACCGTGGACTCCTCTGAGTCTTGACCAATGGTATTGCTAGGGAGTTTGTACATTCTCCCTATGATCACATGGGTCTCCTCCAGGTGCTCTGGTTGCCTCCTATATTCCAAAGATGTACTGGTCAGAGGTTAGTAAAATACGGGAATGCTATGTTGGTGCTGGATGCAAGGTTACACTTATGGTCTGCTTCCAGCACGTCCATGGACTGTGTTGGTCTTTGATGCAAATGACACATACCTGTATCTCTGTATATTTCAATGTTTTGATGCACGTGACAAATAAAACTAATCTTTAAAATCAGATGAGTATTCACTTTATCACTGCTAAAGGGCTTTAATGTATGTAACGTAGCTTCCACATGCCCTATATTATAAAACTTCAGAAGTGTTTCACTTGAAGTTATGCCTGAAGTTATGTAAAAATATATATCGACGCCCTCCAAGAGGAGTACAACCTTTGCTGTGGTTTGGAGGTTTGTGTGCCTCAATGACACAGAGAGCTATGCTGGCTGGAGTCGGGGCTTTATGCTTTAGCTCTTTGTAGGGTCACCCATGCCAAACAGGTCAAAGGGTAGAGGCCAGACTAAGAGCTCCATTGGCCCTCTGGTTTCAAGGTTTCTGATCAGGGCTAACAACCCTGACTAGTCAAAAAAAAATTGTTACGGAAACAGTAAGGAAGATTTCTTCTATAGCTTTGTGCAATGATATTCCTGAGTCTCCACTCGGGACTCATACAGCTACAGAAATGAGGACCCGGAACCACACATAGAGCATGACAGGGAAGATAGCCAAGGACAGACAGAGGTGAAGGACCTTCATTGCTGCCCTAATCACCAGCTGCATAATGGACACTAAGTACATATATCAACATGTCATTTTCTTGATTTTGAAAACGCTATGAACTAATTTTTCTTTCAGTAAAGTAGACTGAAGAACTTAGCAAAAGTTTAAAGAAACTATGTGTTGTGTAAGAGACGTTGATAGTTACTGCAAAGAAATTCCCAGCCCATCTATTTGTTGGATCAGCAGCAATAAGTTCAAGATGTTTTATATTATTCATTTAGACTCCTTAGGAAACTTACATTTTTTCTGAAATATGCTCTAATTACTTGAAGGTTTCTGTCTACTGAGAAATGATTTAATCTAGAGTTTACTATTACATCCCTTTGAGAGGAATAGTGATATGATAAAACGACTGAAAGTTTATTCACACCATGCTCCCAAATGCACATTATAGTTACATTGCTCTATGAGACTATGAGACTAATGATCAAGCTTAATTTTAAATGCTCTTCTTAGAGAAAAACAAAATTTTAATGTGTCTGCACTGAATTTATAGAACTATTATACTTTAGATTTCTTTCCAAAGAGGTTATCTAAAATATTAATTAGTTCAGCACAATATTGTGGGCCAATGGGCCTCTTCCTGTGTTGTACTGTTCTGTTTTGATATTATATTAAAAAGAAACAACAGCTCAGTACAAAAGGATATCACTCAATGCATTGTTGAATTCCTCCAAAAGGACCACAATCTTGGTTTTGGAGGCTTGCATGTCTCAATGACCTGAAGAGCTATGCAGGCTGGAGTCAGGGCCTTGTGCTTTGGCTCTTGGGAGGGTCACTCATACCAAACAGGTCTAAGAGTAGAGGCCAGACTAAAAGAGGCCCACTAGCCCTGCAGATTCAGGAGTTCAGCTCAGGGTTAACAACCTTGAGCGGTAAAATAAAATTGTCATGGAAACTGTAATGAAGAATCTTTTTACATCTGAATGCGATGGTATTCCTGAGTCTCTGTCCAGGACTTGCCTGACTGATGGTATTGAGAACCGAATGGAAGCTACTGACATGGTGAATGAATCCCTGAACAGTGCCAGAGATGGAGACCTTCTTTGCTGCCCTAAACGTCAGTGGCATAACAGGCAGTAAGTATTGTTGAATTACATAGCGGGAATAGCCTGTTTCAGGTTCCCGGCCTGCCTCATAATTGATTCCACATGAAGCTGAGCCTAGCTTCAGAATTCATAACAAAAGGAGGTGAGAATTAAGCTTCCTTCTTCTGACTGTTTTCTTGTGACACCTTACTTATGCGAGGATACTGAATGAAGATTATTCACAGCTGTAAGGTCCGCCTGAGTTCAACCATTTCAGTCATTAGTCAGTATTTCATATTTCTACCATTCTCATTTTCTTCCATTCTCTGCTGTTAATCTTGGATAATGATTTTATTATTTGGAAAATACAATAGTAACAGGCTCTTCTGGCCCAAAGGGCCCATGCTGCCCAATTACATCCATATGATTAATTAATCTACTAACCAGTACATTTTTGGAATGTAGGAGGAAACCAGGGCACCCAGAGGAAACCCACATGGTCACAGGGAAAACATAAAGCCTCTTTAGATGGGAGCTATATAGCCTTAGTTGCAGCGAGAACTAGGCCTTAAGCCTCAGGCTTGCCTGCTGCTGCAGACCAGGTGAGCGAAGCGGAAGTGCTACGGTGTGGTTGATCTCGGCTGGGCCTGGCCTCTCCTATTGGTGCTGCCCTCCTGTGTCTAAGTGGTGGAATGACAGGCTGGATTGTGTGCATCAGTACACTGTACCATCGATTGCCAGACATTGTCACTCAGGGCCTTGGATTATATATAGATTTTTTGAGTGAATATGTTCCTTTACTCACTATTTTTGAATGTTTGTTTGCTATTTTGAATGTTTTCCGCCTTGGCCTCAGAGGAACGCTGCTTTATTCAGCTATATCTATGTGTAGTCTGGATGATAATTAAACTTGATTTGATTTGATTACAGACAATGGTGGGAATTGAACTCAGGTTGCTGGCACTGTATATTGTTATACTAACTGCTATGCTACTGTGTTGCCCCAATTTTGTCTTCATTTGTTTCCATCTGCTTCAAACACACCTTTTGTTAATCATCATCCTCTTTCATCCTGCTCGATCGGCCCTCTCGTGACTCAATTTCTTTTGCCCTCCACTCTATCAGAAACTTTTCATTCTGTTCCTACCTTTCTCTAGATCTCAAAACTTATCCCTTAACTTTCCCCCAACCTGCAAAAGTCTGTAACCTCAGAGATGAGCTTGTTTTCTCTTCCCATAGTTTTTGCTTATTGTGCTGTATCCAATTACTTTCTGTTTTATTTTGCATGATCAACTAACTGTCTGTTTCTGATGAAACTCAACGGGGCATAGAATCACAGAGCAATATAGTACTTTGGCCATTTTCTCCTCCATGATGGTGGCAATTCCTATATAAGCCAATGTAACTCACACAAAATGCTGGAGGAACCTAGCAGGTCAGGCAGCATCCATGGATAAGAATAAAAGCTGACAGTTCAATTCTCAGAATGTTGTCTCTTTGTTCCTTCTCACAGATGCTGCCTGACCTGCTGGGATCTTCCAGCATTTTGTGTATGCCACCCTGGATTTCCAGCATCTGCAGAATCTCTTGTGTTTACTACTTATGTCAATCCTATTTATCTGTGCTAGGCCTGTCTCCCTCTAGTCCTTTCCTATCCAAGTTCCTGTCCAAATACTTGCAAAATGTGCGAAGATTGGCAAGCTTAAAAGGACACTGAGAAGTTGAATTCTTGACCAATAATGCATTATGCTTTAGCAGGGGTTTATAAATGTGATTTCTCCCCCTAAAATGGATGAAACTATTATATCAATTCAGTTGGAACTATCTGAGAACTGAACTATTTTCAATGTACAGCCAATAGCTGAAGGGAGCAGGGAACCTAGTAACTGGTCCATTGAGGGAGGTTTGTACCGTGGCTGGAACACACTGAGATTTATAGAAGAGGACCTGGATAAATTGAGAAAAGGCCTGAGCATGGAAGGCTCCTGAGTTAAGTTTTGGCACGTTAAATTGAGGAACTGGAAAAGAAGATCAATATTTCTATTATCCAACCATTCTATTTCTTATCCCTATTCCCATTCAGTCACGTTGGTCCATGGTCTCCACTCTTGCCATTCTTAGGATGGCAGAGTAAGACATCATATTCTGTCTGGGTAGCTTCTAACCCGATAGCATGAACATTGATTTCTCTTTCCAGTAAAACAATTCCCTCCCTCCCCTCTGGCCTTTTACCTCTTCTCCTCTCCTGCTTATCAACTCACCCTGGTGCCCCTCCATCTTCCTTTTCTTCCACGGTCTACTCTCCTCTTCTTTCAGTTTCCTTCCTCTCCAGCCCTTTAGCTTTCTCACCCACCTGGCTTCTAGCTATCCTCCTTTCCCTTCCCCCACCTTTCTATTCTGCTGATTTCCCTCTACATTTCTAGTCCTGATGAAGGGTCTCGGCCCGAAACATCATCTGTTTATGCATTTCTATTGGTGCTGTCTGACCTGCTGAGTTCCTCCAGCATTTTGCCTGTGTTGCTCTGGATTTCCAGCATTCACAGGATCTCTTGTGTTAACAATATTTTCTGTCTTCTTTCCAACAAGGTAGATGTTCAGAAGGAAGGAATTGATAGGCCAAGAAGTACAATGGCAGGACACCGTGTTTATCGTGACAGTATTGAAGCTTGGGGTGTTCCGGAATTTGGAGTCAATTCTGGCGCTATTTCATGCCATGATTAAAATCCTAGGATTTCTCACTTATGTCCACTTACACCCCTGATAAAAACTGCCACTTTGAGAGCTTCCACTTTTCTGGTCCAGTCAAAATACAAATATTTGTGATTGCTCTCTTGCAGTATCAAATTTAGAATTGAAAGTAAGGCTGTATGGGGACTTGACACTAGATGGCGCTGTGGTATCACCTGCCACCTCTAATGGCCTTTCATTGCTGCCATTTACTGTCAGCTCCAGACAACTTAATTTGATGTTGCCATCATTGACATGAGTGCCACCCTTTCAGCTTGATTGCTCATTAGGAAAGGTTCCTTTCTGTGCCACTTTATTACGTGCACCTTACTGTCTGCCTGTGTTCCACTTCCTCTGTACTGTAACACTTTATTCTGCACATTCTGGTATTGCTTGACTTGCTCACTGCTGCTTTGACAGAATAGAAATGGAATCAAGTTTAAAATCATATGTCATGAAATTAGTTGTTTTGTGGCAGCGATATATTACAATAGATAATGATAAAAAACCTATAAATTACAATAAGGAATATATATGTATATATAAACTAAATGAAATAAGTAGTGCAAAAAAAGAGAGAAAAAAGGCGGGGTAGTATACAATTCATTCCCCATTCAGAAATCTGATAGTGGTGGGGAAGAAGCTGTCCCTAAAACAACAAATGTGCGGCTTCAGGCTCCTGTACCTTCTCTCTGATGGAGGAAATGAGAAGAGGGCATGCCCTGGGAGATTGGGGTCCATAATGATGAATGCTGCCTTTTTGAGGCATTGTCTTTTGAAGCTGTCCTGGATGCTGGCGAGGCCAGTGCCCATGATGGAGCTGGCTGTGTTTGCAACTTTCTGTAGCTTTTCCTCATCATGTTCAGTTGCCCCTCCTTTGTCTATTGTCTCTTGTGCCTCTGCTGAAATATTCCAGTGCTCTTCTAACTGATGCAGCATCCCCTAATTCGCTACAATCACAAAATATTCTGCAGATGCTGGAAATTTTGATGAAGTCCTGACCAAGGGCCGTGACCTGAAACATCTACTGTTTATTCCCCTTTATAGATGCTGCCTGACTTGCTGAATTTCAGCATTTCTCCAGCTGTTAGTGTGTGTTGCTCTAACTTGCTATAATCGTATCCAACCCAACAAGGCTACTACGCACAACAGCTCCCTTCATCCGTACCCTCTCCCCAGGCATTAGATGCGGTGCTGGAGAGCTGGATCTCATGTTTTGATATGACATGATGTCTGTGAATAACAAGAATTTCAGGATGTACATTGGATACATTTCTTTGATATATAAATTAAATTATTAAGTAGTGTAACCAATGGAAGGAGAGGACAATTTTACAATTCATTGTCCATTCAGAAGTTCTGATGGCAGAGGGGAAGAGGCTGTTCCTAAAACATTGAGTGTGTGTCTTCAGGCTCCTGTACCTCCTCCTTGATGGTAGCAATGAGAAGAGGGCACGTCCTGGGTGATGATTTGATCTTTATGGATGGTATGCATGTTTTCCACTGTACCTCAGTACATGTGACCATAATAAACCGATTTACCAGATTACTAATTCATGCACATTTAGGCACTGGAGAGCCATTGCTAGAGCACAATCCAAGAGGCAGGTTTGCCTGGAGATGTTAGCTGACTTTGTTCTCTTATAAATTCAATGGCACAGTTCAATTGTTTTATGTCTCAGACAGTGGAAATCATGCACTGCAAATCTCATGAGCCATGAAATAATATACTTTCCAACATTTTGAGCTGACAGCCAGGAAGGCATTCAGGGCCAGCTGTGGGATCTGGACCGGTTGGAAAACTGGGTTGAAAAATGGCAGATGGTGTTTAATGCAGATTAGTGTGAGATGTTGCACTTTGGGAGGACAAACCAGGAAAATGTTTACACAATTAACAGTAGGGCACTGAGGAGCGCAGTAGAACAGAGGGATCTGGGAATACAGATCCATAATTCCTTGAAAGTGGTGTTACAGGTAGATAGGGTCCTAAATCAGTGTACATGTTATGTGGATGTTATGTTGAAGTGTATGAGACATTTGGAGTTCTGGTCACCTATTTGCAGGAATGCTATCAATAAGATTGAAAGTGTACAGATAAAATTTACAAGGATTTTGCCAGGACTTGAGGACTTGAGTTATAGGGAAAGGTTGAATAGGTTAGGATTTTATTCCCTGGAGTGTCGGAGATTTTGGGGAGATTTGATAGAGGCAGACAAAATTATGAGGGATATAGCTTGGGTAAATGTAAGCTAGCTTTTTCCACAGAGGCTGGATGAGATTTGAACAAGAGGTCATGGGTTAAGGGTGAAGTGTGAAATGTTCAAGAGGAACATGAGGTGGAACTTCTTCATTCAGAGGATGCTGAGAGTGTGGAATGAGCTGCTAGCAGAAATGGTGGATGCAGGTTTGATTTCAACATTTAAGAGAAATTTGGATAGGTTCATGGATAGGAGGGTCTCGATGGCTATGGTCTGGGTGCAGGACGAAGCAGAATAATGATTTGACATGAACTGGATGGGCCAAAGGCCCTGTTTCTCTGCTGTAGTGTGCAATGACTTTATCACCCCAGACCACATGTGAGCTCAAAGCTAAAAGCACAAGGTGACTCTTTGCAGATAAAGCCTGCATAAACGACTCTGAATACTGAGAGAGGGTTTGTTGAGGCTGTAACATGGAAATAGTGAGCTGTTGGCCTCCCCTTTTGCTGTGGCAGGAGTGATCTCTCTCTCTGTCCCTCGTTAGTGAGAGAGAGGGCCTGTTGACATGGCGAGTGTTGGGATGATCAGTAGCTCTTGATGGATTCTAGATCATGGTCTTTGAGGACTTTTTTTTCTCTCTGTTTTGTGGACGTCTCTGCGAAGAGTAAGAATTTCAGGTTATATACTCTATACATTCTCTGATATTAAATTGAATCTCTGAACCATTGAACTATTGAGCTTGTTATTACTGTACTAAAATAGTTATGTGTGGTAATAGTAAATGTTGGCTCTTTTACTATCTTTGTGTCGAAAAACAACAGCTTGGTTTTCAAAAGCTGAAAATATGCACGATTAAGAGCCTGCCTTGGTGAATAATCCATTGCTGTGGATTTTAAAATGAGGACTAACATACACAAAGTGCTGGAGGATCTCAGCAGGTCCACTATTTAATGTGTGTTGGTCTGGATTTCCAGCATCGGTGTTTATAAAATGATGGCTATTTTCCTCACAGTTTAGGTTAAGAACATGTAATCTTAATCCTATTGTCAACTGTTTTCTACCTCTTATTTTCCTGAACAGAACTTCCAAACAGATTTTTGTTGCCAATAAATCCTCATTAAAGGCTGTATTTAATGAACTGGAAGAGCTAATGGTCCAGAACCAATTGGCAGTGGTGATCCTTCTCCCACCGCTGCTCTATCTGGAAAAACTACCAACAGACAGTGCCTTGCTTGGAAGTGTTGAATGGGAACCAGTTGCTGAACACTGTGCAGTAACAAGCCCTGAGTGATGTACAGTAACGATATCATGGGGGTGGACCAGATTAAGCCTATTCAGGGAGAGATGGAATAAAATTCTGGCTGGACAGACTCTGGCCCAGCCATTCTAGCTGTCAAACCTCTTGAGGATTTGAACGTTTCTGATACCCCAGTACATTTATAACCTATTAAACAAAATAACTTAAAAACAAATGGGCAAAGAAATAAATCACTTGAAATACTTCTGACCAATTAAAATATTAAAGTAAACAAAATGAATTTAAATGTGCATGGTATTTTTTCCCTCTTCTCCTTCGCAAACATTGCTTTTCAATTGAACGAGTTCAAAGTTCAAAGACCATAAAATATAGGAGAAGAATTAGGCCATTTGGCCCATCAAGTCTGCTGCACCATTTCATCATGGCTGATCTATTTTCCTCTTTGATAATAGATTATCAAAGTATGTATACTGCATGTCCTATACTATCTTAATATTAATTTGCTTGCAGGCATTTACAGGAAAAAATACAACAGAATTTCACAAAAGATATTCACAAAGACTGACCAACAACCAATGTGCAAAAGAAAAAGGAAGAAACAAAAGAATGAATAGTCTGTAGTCCAAAAATTTGTCTAGCCTGGTTGTGGTTTAGCAGTAGAATTCCATCATAATTATTAGGGAATTCAATAAGTATGCATTCCATGTAGACAATGTTGGAGGCCAATCTTGGATTGTAGCTGGGAAATCTTGGCCAGAAAATGTGGGATTGTTATATTCATTCAGGAATTCCACACTTCGTGAATCTGAGGGTGTTGGGCCTCAGCTTACAGAGTTGGCTTCTCCCAGCATCCTCCTGTCTTCTAATCTTTTTCTCCCTGGGATTTCATTAGATCGGTTCAGCCTTTCTGTTGCTGGCAGCTTCAATTGGAAACATCAGAACTCAGCCGTTGAAGTGGAAGTTAGTGCCAAACTCCAGCATCAGCAGACTGAATTGCAGAAAACTGGGACTCATTAGCGGATGTGAAGACTGAATCTGTCAGTTTGTTCTGCCATTCTCAGCATTACACCAGGATATCACACATTGGATCCCACACCAGTGTTCAATTGATTTCAAGGGAAATAGTAGGGAAAAGATTTAGAAGAAATGGCACATTCATTTTTCTAATTGCTTTGCTCAACATTAGTAATTTATAGGTATTTATAAGTATTTTGGTCTTCTTAGTTAATATATTTTACATTTTTGCAATCACTATGAATTTAAAAATAATCATTTCCAGTCCAACTGATCTTAAATATTTTTGAACATTTTTTGGACTCTAGGAGAAATAGAATCAAACAAGTTCTAGTCTATTATTTTCCTTATCTCGACAAAGCCTGAGAGACACTGATCTATGATGGAATTCAATAAAGAATATGGATTATTTTTAATGCATTTTTGTTGCAGTGTAATAGTTAGATGCATTAAATGTTGCTTGTAAGCTTGACATCAGACACAAGATCACTAGAATACAAGAAAATGAGTGCCATTGGATGCCACCTTTCTCATCCAGCATGTGCTGCTGTGATACACATACTCTATTCAGCTGAAGGATCACAGTCCAAAATGTCAACTGTTCATTCCTCTCCACAGATGCTACCTGATTTGCTGGGTTCCTCTGAAGTTCATAGCTCAAAGTTCAAAGTACATATATGTCACCATAGAAGACCCTGAGATGTACTTTCTTACAGATAAACTCAGTAAATCCAATACCCATAACAGAATCAATGAAAGACCGCACCAACAGGCCAGGCAACCAGTGTACAAAAGGCAACGAACCGTGAAAATACAAAAATTTAAAAAAAAAATAAATGAATCAGCAATAAATATCGAGAACATGAGATGAGTCCTTGAAAGTGAGTCAATAGGTTGTGGGAACTTTTCAGTGATGGGGAAGTGAAGTTGAGTGAAGTTATCCCCTCTTGTTCAGGGGCCTGATGGCTGAGAGGTAATAACTGTCTTAACCTAGTGGTGTGGGCCCTGAGGCTCCTACACCTTCTTCCTGATGGCAGCAGTAAGAAGAGAGCACATCCTGGGTGGTGGGATTCCCTGATGATAGATGCTGCTTTCCTGCCACAATGCTCCATGTAGATGTGCTCAGTGATGAGGAGAATTTTAGCCATGATGGACTGGGCCACATCCACTACTTTCTGTAGGATTTTCCATTCAAGGGCAGTTAGTGTGTGTTGCTCAAGGTTCCCAGCATCTGCAGAATCTTCTGTGTTTACTCTAATCTTCTCTCCTTCATAGGAAGAAATGACCAGGTAGACAGGAGAGCATTCAAGGATGTGTTCAAGCTTCCTTGAAAAATTGCAACCCGTCTTGATTGGCCCGAATCATTGACTGTTCAGTTCCCTCCATGGACACCACCTAATCTCTTGAGTTCCTCCACTATTTTTGTGTGCTGTTCAAAATTATAATATACCAGCTCATGTGGTAAAGGGGAATCTGGGATGGTATTGGGAACCTGGAGTGCTTGCATGAGGGGCACACACAAGGCCTGTGTAACCAATGGAAGGAGAGGACCATTTTACAGGTTGCACATCTTCCAACTCTACAGGGACCTCTTGTTCTTTGCTAGAAGAGCCTACTGATTCTACATTGGCCTCAATTCACCACAGAACATGCAGGAGTAGAAAGAAAGAAGTCAGGATAATATTGACTGCAGAAGAAGAAGAATTTCATCTTTTATTTTATTATATAGCCATATTATTTTCACAAAGTATTTTAAAAATCCCATTCATTAACCCAAGAAAGTCTGCAATGCTGGAAACCGAAAGCAACATACACAAAATGCTGAAGGAACTCAGCAGGCCAGGCGGCATTGATGGAATTGGATAAATAGTCCCAGTCATTGTTTGCTAAGTCAGCAGAAATAGGAGGACAGATTTTAGTGTGATGTTCAAAGAGACACTTTTGGTATAAATCTGTATATAAATTTCAGGGAACCTCAAGGCATCTAAGTTCAAACTTATCCTTAGTTGCACATATTTTGCCTTCAAACTGAATCTGACAGAAAGATTGTTAAACACCAGGACCAAGATATTTTTATTTAGCACTAAAACGGTGCTGTGAATCACCCTGCATCGCGCGTGAAAGCTGGATAAAGAGTGAGGTTAAAGTTGTGAGGTTCACAGTACAGCTTTGTTGGGTTTTCCCTGTATAAATGCAGGAAAAATGTTACAAAGGGACAAATCTTAAGACCATAAGTCATAGGAACAGAATTAATTAGGCCATTCGACCCATCGAGTCTGCTCTCCCATTACACCATGGCTGATTTAATATCCGTCTCAACTCCATTCTCCTGCCTTCACCCCAGAAACTTTGATGCCCTGATTAATCAAGAACCTATCAACGTTGGGCAGATGGGGCTCGGCAGCCCGCCTAGGAGAAAGAAAGCTCTGATTTGAAACCTCAGCTGAGTTGTGGCCATACCCACCCATGAGAAAGGCTTCGGGAGTAAACCCCCAGAAGAAATCCAGAGCCGGGGTCCCTAAGGCAGTTTGATGTTGTTTACCAGTTCACTCTGGCAACCTCTGCGACAACACTGGTATCAGCGACGTGGAAAGGAAGAACCCGCTGAATGGACAACAGCCGGTTCTTCAAATCTTCCCGACCAGACTAGCACCCTGGAGAGGACACAGTCCACCAGAGGCGCAAACCATGATCCCCTGGGATTGACAGCAGCCTACCTCTGCTATCAAGCTTAGTCTTAAATATACCCATTGACTTGGCCTGCACAGCCATCTGTGGCAATGAATTCCACAGATTTACCACCCTCCAGCTTAAGAAATGTTTCCTCATCTCTGTTCTACCTGGACATTCCTCAATTCTGTGGCTGTACCCTCTGATCCTAAACTCCCCCATTATAAGAAACATCCTCTCTTCATCCACTCTATTTAGGCTTTTTCAAAAGTCAAAAGATTTCAATGAGATCCCTTTCATTCTTTAAAACCCCAGCAAGTACATGCACAGAGCCATCAAACACTCCTCGTATGTTAACCCTTTCATTCCTGGGTCAACTTTGTGAACCTCCTCTGTGTTGTATTCTTTATATGTCCCGTGGGTTACAAAGAACAATCCATATTCTGGAATAATTAAAACTACAACTTTTACTTACAACAGCGACAGCAACCACGTTTTTAATATTTGAGTTTCTAGATTATTCTAGAAACATAGAAAACCTACTGCAAAATACAGGCCCATCGGCCCACAAAGTTGTGCCGAACATGTCCCTATCTTAGAAATTACTAGGCTTACTCATAGCTCTCTATTTTTCTAAGCCCCATGTACCTATCCAAAAGTCTCTTAAAAGACCGTATCGTATCCGTCTCCACCACCATTGCCGGCAGCCCATTCCACGCACTCACCACTCTCTGAGTAAAAAACTTACCCCTGACATCTGCTCTGTACCTACTCCCCAGCACCTTAAACCTGTGTCCTCTTGTGGCAACCACTTCAGCCCTGGGAAAAAGCCTTTGAATATCCACACGATCAATGCCTCTCATCATCTTATACACCTCTATCAGGTCACCTCTCAACCTCTGTCGCTCCAAGGAGAAAAGGCCAAGTTCACGCAACCTATTCTCATAAGGTATGCTCCCCAATCCAGGAAACATCCTTGTAAATCTCCTCTGCACCCTTTCTGTGGTTTCCACATCCTTCCTGTAGTGAGGCGAACAGAACTGAGCACAGTACTCCAACTGGGGTCTGAGCAGGGTCCTATAGACCCGCAACATTACCTCTTGGTTCCAAAATTTAATTCCACGATTGATGAAGTCCAATACACTGTGTGCCTTCTTGACCACATAGTCAACCTGTGCAGCTGCTTTGAGCATCCAATGGACTTGGACCTTAAGATCCCTCTGATCCTCTACACTGCCAATACTATATTCTGTCATCATATTTGACCTACAAAATGAACCACTTCACACTTATCTGTGTTGAACACCATCTGCCACTTCTCAGCCCAGTTTTGAATCCTATCAATGTACTGCTGTAACCTCTGACAGCCCTCCACACTATCCACAACTCCTCCAACCTTTGTGTCATCAGCAAACTTACTAACCCATCCCTCCACTTCCTCATCCAGGTCATTTATAAAAATTACGAAGAATATGGGTCCCAGAACAGATCCCTGAGGCACTCCACTGGTGACCGACCTCCATGCAGAATATGACCCGTCTACAACCACTCTTTGCATTCTGTGGGCAAGCCAGTTCTGGATCCACAAAGCAATGTCCCCTTGGATCCCATGCCTCCTTACTTTCTCAATAAGCCTTGCATGGGGTACCTTATCAAATGCCTTGCTGAAATCCATATACACTGCATCTACCGCTCTTCCTTCATCAATGTGTTTAGTCACATTCACAAAAAATTCAATCAGGCTCGTAAGGCACAACCTGCCTTGACAAAGCCATGCTGACTATTCTTAATTATATTATACCTCTTCAAATGCTCATAAATCCTGCCTCTCAGGATCTTCTCCATCAACTTACCAACCACTGAGGTAAGACTCACTGGTCTATAATTTCCTGGGATATTTCTACTCCCTTTCTTGAATAAAGGAACAACATCTGCAACCCTCCAATCCTCTGGAACCTCTCCCATCCCCATTGATGATGCAAACATCATCGACAGAGGCTCAGCAATCTCCTCCCTCACCTCCCACAGTAGCCTGGGGTACATCTCAGCCGGTCCCAGTGACTTATCCAACTTAATGCTTTCCAAAAGCTCCAACACATCCTCTTTCTTAATATCTACATGCTCAAGCTTTTCAGTCTGCTGCAAGTCATCACGACAATCACCAAGATCCTTTCCCATAGTGAATACTGAAGTAAAGTATTCACTAAGTACCTCTGCTATTTCCTCTAGTTCCATACGTACTTTCCCACTATCACACTTGATAGGTCCTATTCTTTTAGGTCTTATCCCCGTGCTCTTCACATACTTGTAGATTGCCCTGGGGTTTTCCTTTATCCTGCCCGCCAAGGCCTTCTCATGGCCCCTTCTGGCTTTCCTAATTCCTTCTTAAGCTCCTTCCTATTAGCCTCATAATCTTCTAGATCTCTAACATTACCTAGCTCTCTGAACCTTTTGTATGCTTTTCTTTTCTTCCTGACTAGATTTATTACACCCTTTGTACACCATGGTTCCTGTACCCTACCATAACCTCCGTGTCTCATTGGAACGTACCTATGCAGAACTCCACACAAATATCCCCTGAACATTTGCCACATTTCTTCTGTACTTTTCCCTGAGAACATCTGTTTCCAATTTCCTGCCTGATAGCCTCATAGTTGCCCTTAGTCCAATTAAACGCTTTTCTAATTTGTCTGTTCCTATCTCTCTCCAATGCTATTGTAAAGGAGATAGAATTATGATCACTATCTCCAATATGCTCTCCCACTGAGAGCTCTGACACCTGACCAGGTTCATTTCCCAATACCAGATCAAGTACAGCCTCTCCTCTTGTAGGCTTTCCTACATATTGTGTCAAGAAACCTTCCTGAACACACCTAACAAACTCCATCCCATCTAAACCGCTCACTCTAGGGAGATGTCAATCAATATTTGGGAAATTAAAATCTCCCATCATGACAACTCTGTTATTATTACACCTTTCCAGGACCTATTTCCCTATCTGCTCCTCAATATCCCTATTACTATTGGACGGCCTATAAAAAACACTGAGTAAAGTTATTGACCCCTTTCTGTTCCTAACTTCCACCCACAGAGACTCCGTAGACAATCCCTCCATGACATCCACCTTTTCTGCAGCCGTGACACTGTCTTTGATCAACAGTGTCACGCCCCCACCTCTTTTGCCTCCCTCCCTGTCCTTTCTGAAACATCTAAAACCCGGCACTTGAGGTAACCATTCCTGTTCCTGAGCAATCCAAGTCTCTCTAATAGCCACCATATCAAATCTGCAAGGACTGATCCTCATCCGCTTTGTTCACAACACTCTTTGCGTTAAAATGGATGCATCTCAAACCTACGGTCTGAGCGCGTCCCTTCTCTATCACCTGCCTATCCTCCCTCTCGCACTGTCTACAAGCTTTCTCTATTTGTGAGCCAGCCTCCTCTTCTCCAATCTCTTCAGTTCGGTTCCCACCCCCCAACAATTTTAGTTGAAACTCTCCCCAGTAGCCTAAGCAAACCTCCCTGCCAGGATATTGGTCCCCCTGGGATTCAAGTGCAACCCATCCTTTTTGTACAGGTCACACCTGCCCCAAAAGAGGTCCCAATGATCCAAAAATCTGAATCCCTGCCCCCTACTCCAATCCCTCAGCCACACATTTATCCTCCACCTCATTCTATTCCTATTCTCACTGTCGCGTGGCACAGGCAGTAATCCCGAGATTACTACCTTTGCGGTCCTGCTTCTCAACCTCCTTCCTAACTCCCTGTACTCTTTTTTCAGGACCTCTTCCCTTTTCCTACCTATATCATTGGTACCAATATGTACCACGACTTCTAGCTGTTCTCCTTCCCACTGCAGGATATCTTGGACACAATCTGAAATATCCCAGACTCTGGCACCTGGGAGGCAAACTACCATCAACACACATCAAAGTTGCTGGTGAACGCAGCAGGCCAAGCAGCATCGGTAGGAAGAGGTGCAGTCGACGTTTCAGGCCGAGACCCTTCGTCAGGACCCTACCATTCTCTCATTTCTGCGCATGCTCAGAACTCTGTCCAATCACGTTCTCACACGTGATACGTGATATCACCACAACTTCCTTTCCTTAAAAAGAAAAACAATTAGCAACATTAACCAGAACAAATGCATAATTTAACATGTCTCTATCAGTCTCTCTGGGGGTTTACGAACACGAGTAGACCTTCTAAGTGGTTCACACAGTTCTTGTATTTTGTTGTTATTTCCATGCTTTGTCTGGTCTGCATCAGTTAACTGAAACTCTGAAGTTGGCTCTTTCTTAAGGTGTTTGCGATTTTTTCTTAACACTGTTCCTTCTTCTGTTTGGACCAGGTATGATCTGGGTTGTACTTTTTCAAGTACTGTAGCTTTCTTAATTCCTTCCACTTCCATTTGTAATGAAATACGAATCTTCTTTTCTTCATCTAATTCATTCATTAACTGTGAAATCTCTTTTTTATGCTGAGACTTCATCATTTCAATAAAACTTCTCAATTCCTTCACTTATGCTTTCACTTCAATTGGATCCTGATTCTTGTCACTCCTTGGCTTCAGATCAGTATTGTACTGTACCAGCAAGTTTGGCCTCTGTCCTTCTGCAAGTCCTGGTTCTGGTGGCAATGCTTTGTCAGATGCTGGTAACAAAGGGATGGGTCTGGGAGCTTTCTTTATGAGTTCTTTTACTTTTGCCACGTTGGAATCAAATTCTGCTCTCTCTTGCTCTTTCATCAAGTCACTGTATTCTGACACTGTGTCACTGTCCAGGTCTAATATTCTTTCCACCAAATTCAGTCTCTCACAGGCAGATAGACCCATTATTGACTGTACATTCTTTGGCACAACCACAAATGAAAGCATGTGCACCATATTTTTGTGTGATACTTTTGCCACACATGTTAGAGTCAGTTATCAAAGATGTGATAACAGCACATTTGGAAAGCAGTGAAATCATCAGACAAAATCAGCATGGATTTGTGAAAGGAAAATCACATCTGACGAACCTCACAGAATTTTTTGAGGATGTAACTAGTAGAGGGGATGGGGAGAACCAGTGGATGTGGTATATTTGGATTTTCAAAAGGCTTTTGACAAGGACCCACACAGGAGATTAGTGTGCAAATTTAAAGCACACGGTATTGGGGGTAAGGTATTGATGTGGATAGAGAATTGGTTGGCAGACAGGAAGCAAAGAGTGGGAATAAA
Source organism: Mobula birostris (assembly GCF_030028105.1). Classification (NCBI taxonomy): domain Eukaryota; kingdom Metazoa; phylum Chordata; class Chondrichthyes; order Myliobatiformes; family Myliobatidae; genus Mobula; species Mobula birostris. The sequence continues at coordinate 243,151,057 of NC_092370.1, forward strand.
CGGGACCTTTTCAGAATGGCAGGCGGTGACTAGTGGGGTACCGCAAGGCTCAGTGACAGGACCCCAGTTGTTTACAATATATATTAATGACTTAGATGAGGGAATTAAATGCAGCATCTCCAAGTTTGCAGATGACACGAAGCTGGGTGGCAGTGTTAGCTGTGAGGAGGATGCTAAGAGGATGCAGGGTGACTTGGATCGGTTACGTGAGTGGGCAAATTCATGGTAGATGCAATTTAATGTGGATAAATGTGAGGTTATCCACTTTGGTGGCAAAAATAGGAAAACAGATTATTATCTGAATGGTGGCCAATTAGGAAAAGGGGAGGTGCAACGAGACCTGGGTGTCATTATACGCCAGTCAATGAAAGTTGGCATGCAGGTACAGCAGGCGGTGAAAAATGTGAATGGTATGCTGACATTCATAGCAAAAGGATTCGAGTACAGGAGCAGGGAGGTACAGCTGCAGTCGTACAAGGCCTTGGTGAGCCCACACCTGGAGTATTGTTTTGGTCCCCTAATGTGGGGAAGGACATTCTTGCCATAGAGGGAGTACAAAGAAAGTTCACCAGATTGATTCCTGGGATGGCAGGACTTTCATATGATGAAAGACTGGATCGACTAGGCATATACTCTCTGGAATTTAGAAGATTGAGTGGGGATCTTATTGAAACGTATAAAATCCTAAAGGGATTGGACAGGCTAAATGCAGGAAGATTGTCCCCGATGTTGGGGAAGTCCAGAACTGGGTGGGGGGGGGGTCACAGTTTGAGGATAAAGGGGAAGCCTTTTAGGACCGAGATTAGGAAAAACTTCTTCACACAGAGAGTGGTGAATCTGTGGAATTCCCTGCAACGGGAAACAGTTGAGGCCAGTTCATTGGCTATATTTAAGAGGGAGTTAGATATGGCCCTTGTGGCTAAAGGGATCAGTGGGTATGGAGGGAAGGCTAGTACAGGGTTCTGAGTTGGATGATCAGCCATGATCATACTGAATGGCAGTGCAGACTCGAACGCCCGAATGGCCTACTCTTGCACCTATTTTCTATGTTTCTATGTTTCTATGTTCCCTTAACTGGAATGTCTGCACCTGAATACCCACTCACTTTTATATTTGTCCGATGTAACTTTGGTCTTGGCTTTAATGTATTAAACTCAGATTCTGCAAGAACATTTATTTGTGCTCCAGTATCAAGTTTAAACAGAATATTGTTTTGATTCACTTGCAATGGAATAGTCCAATCATTCTTACTTCATTTGTTTTCACAAAGCACATTTATATAAAACTCCTCACATTCATTTTTAAGCACTGTACTTACGTGTTTTATTTCCTTTCTCCTTCTGCAACAGCATAAGAAATGATTACTCTTACCACAGTGATTGCACATTTTTCCATACACTGGACACTTTTTTGGTCGATGTTGCCGCCCACAGTGATCACAGATTTTTTTATTTCAGATGACGTCTTTCTCTGTCGGTTTCGTTGTTGATCCATAATTATTTCTAATATGTTCGTGCTTTACAGCGTCTACGCAGATCTCAGTAAGAAGCTCTTTAGCCTGCAATGTCACAGATTCTGAAGTTTTGCAGAGATTCAAAGCTTTTTTCCAAATCCACGTCTGGTTCTCTTAAGAGTTTTTCTCTCAGAGCATTGTCCAGAATGCCGCAAACAATTCTGTCTTTAACGAGAGAGTCCGTCAGTTGGGCAAACTCGCATGTTTTACTGTGGTTTCTTAATTCCGTAACAAATTGATCAATCGTTTGACCAGCTTTCTGCTTGCATGTAAAGAATTTGTATCGTTCATGCATTACATTGCGCTTCGATATACAAAACACATGAAACTTGTCAATTATCGCTTTTAGATTCAAATTATCTCCATTTTCAAAAGTAAAATGGTTATATACCTCAATTGCATCATCACCCATTACGTGGAGTAGAATTGCACCTTTCGGTTTTTCCGTTTTATTATCTGATCCGATCGCCAATGAATAAATTTCAAAACGCTGTTTAAATCTTTTCCAGTTTTCAGCTGCGTTTCCAGTCAGCTGAAGCATTGATGGGGGTTGCAAAACTTCCATTTTTAAAGCTGTTAGCAAACAACGAAAAAGTTCGCACTCTTTTTTTTGATTATCTTCACTTCTCCCGTGATAGCGAAACGCACTATTCTTCCAGACTGAGTTCTGACACCATGTTGTGTTCTTTATACGTACCGTGGGTTACTAAGAACAAACCATATTCTGGAAGAACTAAAGCTAGAGCTTTTATTTACAACAGCAACAGCAACCACATTTTTAACATACGAGTTTCTAGATCATTCTCTCATTTCTGCGCATGCTCAGAACTCTGTCCAATCACGTTCTTATACGTGACACGTGATATCACCATACTCTGGACCTTCTTCAATGCCATTGCATCTTTTCTTACATATAAGGCCCAAAACTGCTCACAGTGTTCCAAGTGTGGTCTGACCAATGCCTTATAAGGTCACATCATTACATGCTTGTTTTTGTTTCTCATCCTCTTGAAATGAATGCTAACATTGCATTTGCCTTCCTTACGACCGACTTGAGCTTATTTTTATCATGTGCCTCCAAGTACCCTGAAACCTCATCCTTAATCATAGGCTCCAACATCTTTCCAACCACTGAAGTCAGGCTAACTGGCCTATATAATTTCCTTTTTTTGCCTCTCTACCTTCTTAAAGAGTAGAGTGATACTTGCAATTTTTCAGTCCTCCAGAACCATTTCAGAATCTTGTGATTCTTGCAATATTATCACTAATGCTCCATAATCCGTTAACGATGGATGGTTTAAGCCTGGTGGCATGGTGCAAAGACAATAACCTATCCCTCAACGGAAATCAAGCCTGAGGCTTGACTGGAGCGGAGGCCTCCACAACTGTGACTCGGCTTAAGGGCTTGTTTCAGCAAGAAGCCTTTAATACCATTGTTCCAAATAAACAGATTCCTAAGCTCCGGAACCTGGGCCTTAGCATTCAGATCTGAAGCTGAATCTTCAACTTCCTCACAGAGAGGACTCAGGCTGTAAAAATAGGGGATAAGCTCTCCTCTACAATCACTCTGAGCACCGGTGCCCCACAAGGCGGTATACTCAGCCCCCTGCTTTACTCACTGTACACCCAGGACTGTGTAGCCAAGTTTCCATGAAACTCAATATATAAGTTTGCTGATGACACAACAATTGTAGGCCGTTTTTCAGGTAATGATGAGTTTGAGTCCAGAGAGGAAATTAAGAACCTGGTGGCATGGTGCGAAGACAATAACCTATCCCTCAACGTCAGCAAGACGAAGGAATTGGTTGTTGACTTCAGAAGTAGCAGACTGCATGACCCAATTTACATCAGTGGTGCACAAGTGGAACAGGTCAAAAGCTTTAAATTCCTTGGGGTCAATATCACAAATGACCTGACTTGGTCCAACCAAGCAGAGTTCACTGCCAAGAAGGCCCACCAGCGCCTTTACTTCCTGAGAAAACTAAAGAAATTTGGCCTGTCCCCTAAAACCCTCACTAATTTTTATAGATGCACCGCAGAAAGCATTCTTCTAGGATGCATCACAACCTGGTATGGAAGTTGTCCTGTCCAAGACCGTCCCCAACCAACAGACTTTTTGTCCCTCTTCCCTCTGGGAGAAGGTTCAGGAGCTTGAAGACTGGTACGGCCAGATTTGGGAACAGCTTTTTTCCAACTGTGATAAGACTGCTGAACGGATCCTGACCCAGATCTGGGCCGTACCCTCCAAATATCCGGACCTGCCTCTCGGTTTTTTTGCACTACCTTACTTCCCATTTTACTATTTTCTATTTATGATTTATAATTTAAATTTTTAATATTTTCTAATTTTAACTATTTTAATATCTTTAATATTTAATATTTGTAATCCAGGGAGTGTGAAGCGCAGAATCAAACATCACTGTGATGATTGTACGTTCTAGTATCAATTGTTTGGTGACAATAAAGTATAAAGTATAATCTCTTCAGCTACAACTTTCAGAATCCTGTGGTGTAGTCCATCTGATCCAGGTGACTGATCTACCTTCAGACTTTTCAACTCCCCAAGCGTTTCTCCTTAGTAATAGCAATGACACTCACTTCTGCCTCCTGACACTCTTGCATTCTGGCATTCTGCTAGTTCAACAGTGAAGACTGATGCAAAATACTTAATTTCCTCCACAATTCCTTTGTTCCCCCATTACTACCTCTCCAGCATCATTTTCCAGTAGTTTAATATCTACTCTTGCCTCTCTTTTGCACTTTATATATCTGAAAAGACTTTCTGTATAATTTTTTATATTACTAGGTAGCCTATTTCATCCTTTTTCTCTTTATGGCTTTTTAGTTGCCTTCTGTTGGTTTTAAAAAGCTTCCCAATCCTCGAACTTCCCACTAAATTTTGATGACGCAACATTGCCTTTTCTATTTCCCATTGTAGCCCACATCCTGGCTACTGTTCAGGGGCCTGTATATAACTCCGATCAGGGTCATTTTACCCCCGCAGTTCCTTAACTCTGCCGATAAAGTTCTACTTCTTTTGGTCCTATGTCATCCCTTTATGAGGATTTGATTTTATTTTTAAGAACAATGGTACCTCACCACCTCTGCCTACCTGCCTGTCCTTTCAATGCAACGTGTATCCTTGGACGTTAAGCTCACAGCTATGATCTTTCAGCCACGACTCAGAGATGCCTACAGTGTCATAATTGCCAATCTCTAACTGTGCTACAAGATCATCTACCTTATTCTGTAAACTGTCTGCATTCAAATATAACACCTCTAATTCTGTATTCGTCACTTTTTGATTTGGATCCCCTGTTACACATTAGCTCACTCTATGGTCTGTAATTTTGCCCCATCATCTGCCTGTCCTTCCTCACTGTCCCACTACACATGTCATCCAGTTGTATACCAACTGCCCCATCTCAGCCCTATCACTCTGTTTCCCATTCCTCCGCCAAATTAGTTTACAAAACCTCAAGAAGGTACTTGAGAAGTCAAGAAAGAGGCATAAATCTTGTGGTTAGAGCTATTTTATTAGCTGTTTATTTTGGTGTATAGGGTGTCCAGGGAGCAGTAGCACCTCTGGTGAAGGGGCCTGTCGTGTCCATTTCAATACAGCGTAGGCAACTATGGTTCCCACCCCGATACATCACTTCAACCGGCTGGCTAAACCAGATGAGGGTTGCTGGCTGCTTCATGCCTGGTGAGATAGGGACAGGCCCGTCCTAGCATCTGAAGTGAGCTCTGGCGGACTGGGCGGATTGATCGTATAGCTAGTCAGAGGCTTTTTCACAGGGCTGAAATGGCTAACACGAGAGGTGCTTGGAAGAAGGTACAGAGGAGATGTCAGGGGTAATTTTTTTACGCACAGAGTGGTGAGAGTGTGGAATGGGCTGCCTGCGATGGTGGTGGAGACAGATACGATAGGGTCTTTTAAGAGACTCCTGGATAGGTACATTGAGCTTAGAAAAATAGAGGGCTATGGGTAACCCTATGTAATTTCTAAAATAAATACATGTTCAGCACAGCATTGTGGGCCAAAGGGCCTGTATTTTGCTGTAGTTTTTCTATGTTTTCTATGTCTTACAGTGAGATCCAGTGGCCAGGAAAGCAGTACTGCAATGTTCCGTTTAGAGCAAAGGGCATGACAAGGTACAGAGGACATCATGATCATCTATTGCAACCAAGGAAGACCACAGTTCGTGATGCTTGTTGGTACCACTGGACCCAGACATCAGAGGTTGAGAGAGTGGAACTGCCCCAGTCCAATGGCTTTTTCACTTTAAAAACTCTCCTGCACAGGTTTCCTGACATCGTCACACACGATGGACAAATGCCAAACTTTAGGTGATCATAACAGTTACCAGCTTACTTTACAATAATTAAAAACTGCATAAAGAAGACAAAGACAAGAGAAAGAAGCAATGAAGTTGTGCTAGCCTTATACTGAAAACTAGCTCAAACCAGACAAATAATGAAATTCCTGATGAAGGGTCTCAGCCTGAAACATTGAATGTTTATTTTTTTCCATTGATGTTGCCTAACCTGCTGAGTTCCTCCAGCATTTTGTGTGCTTTGCCTTGGATTTCCAGCATCTGCAGATTTTCTCATGTTAATGAAACTCCTTGATAAGTACAGCCAATAAGACATGTGCTGAAGAAGGGTATTGGCCCAAAATCTCGACTATTTATTCATTTCCATAGATGCCGCCTGACCTGCTGAGTTTCTCCACTATTTTGTGTGCATTGCTCTGGATTTCCAGCATCTGCAAAATTTCTAGAGCTTATAAAACAGTTCAATTTTTGGCATGACTGGCTGCAAAGTTCAAAGTTCAAAGTAAATTTATTAACGAAGTACATATATATCACCATATACAACCCTGAGATTCATTTTCTTGCAGGGTTACTCATAATAGAATCAATGAAAGATGGCCCAACTTGACAAAGAAGCTGCAAAAAATACAGAACCAACTATACTGCAAATTACTCAAAATACAGTGGACATTTGCAGACAAATGTATAAGCAAGCATACAAAAAAATTAAACTGCAAGAAAAATTACAATTTAGACCCTAACCCAAAACTACTGACTTACAGGGGAACATTTCTGTGGAATGGATGGATCCTGCAAAGATGATGGTAGTTTTGGTAAGTCTTCCGAATGCATCAAAAAGAGCGCTGGATATGCTTAATATATAACATAGAACATAGAATAGTAAAGCACAGTGCAGGCCCTTCGGCCCACAATATTGTGCCGACCCTCAGACCCTGCTTCGCATAGAACCCCCCACCTTAAATTCCTCCATATACCTGTCTAGTAGTCTCTTAAACTTCACTAGTGTATCTGCCTCCACCACTGACTCAGGCAGTGCATTCCACACACCAACCACTCTCTGAGTAAAAAACCTTCCTCTAATATTCCCCTTGAACTTCCCACCCCTTACCTTAAAGGCATGTCCTCCTCTCATCCTCCTTCTCTCCAAAGAGTAAAGCTCTAGCTCCCTTAATCTCTGATCATAATGCATACTCTCTAAACCAGGCAGCATCCTGGTAAATCTCCTCTGTACCCTTTCCAATGCTTCCACATCCTTCCTATAGTGAGGTGACCATAACTGGACACAATACTCCAAGTGTGGCCTAACCAGAGTTTTATAGAGCTGCATCATTACATCGCGACTCTTAAACTCTATCCCTCGACTTATGAAAGCTAACACCCCATAAACTTTCTTAACTACCTTATCCACCTGTGAGGCAACTTTCAGGGATCTGTGGACATGTACCCCGAGATCCCTCTGCTCCTCCACACTACCAAGTATCCTGCCATTTACTTTGTACTCTGCCTTGGAGTTTGTTCTTCCAAAGTGTACCACCTCATACTTCTCCGGGTTGAACTCCATCTGCCACTTCTCAGCCCACTTCTGCAACCTATCAATGTCTCTCTGCAATCTTTGACAATCCTCTACACTATCTATAACACCACCAACCTTTGTGTCGTCTGCAAACTTGCCAACCCACCCTTCTACCCCCACATCCAGGTCGTTTGTGAAGAACAGACATGTCCTTTGACTGCGCGGTCACAGACAATCTCTAGGACTACACTCCAGGAGACCATAAGACGTAGGAGCAGAATTAGGCCTTTAGACCCATTGAGTCTGCTCCGCCATTTCATCATGGCTGATCCATTTCCCTCTCAACCCCATTATTCTGCCTTCTCCCTATGACCTTTCATGGGCTCAGATGCATTTGGCAAGGGAATCAAATAATGCAAAATTGCAGATGCCAGAAGTCTGAAATAAAACAATAAATTGCTGGAAACTCTTAGTGGGTCAGGTGGGATTTATTAGGAGGTCCATTGTAGGGGTATTGCACAGCCAATCAATGCGTACAACTTGGGATGCTCTGTGCCCTCCTTCCTGCTCCTGTGGGCCAAAGTAAAAGTAGATGGAGTCCCCACGTCAGGAACAGGACCTCACCAGAGACCTGAATTATCTTTGCCATTGCTGCGGATTCTTGCCAGCAGCTCAAAACCTTGAATCATCAAAGTTCAAAGTACACTTATTATGGAAGTATGTACTGTATACAGTATAAAAGTATGCAATCTTCAGAGTTGTCTTCTTGCAGGCAGCCACAAATATCAAAGAAACACAAAGGAACTGGTTAAAATAAAAACCCCACTCAACAAGACCATCATAAACCCAATGAAAAAAAAAGATTGTGTGAACAAGAAAAATAAATAAATAACCTAGCAGTTATAATTAACTGTAAAATGTCATAAATAACAGTTCAGTTCAGTTCAGCAATGAAGAACCCCAAACAAATCATGAGGTTAACCTTGATCTTACTCGTACATTGTATTTTATATTTATATATCTTGTATTTTTCTGTGTTGTGTTCTTTATGCTTATTGTGTTTTTAATGCTGCATTAGATCTGGAGTACAATCATTCCATAAGAACATGAGATTCTGCAGATGCTGGAAATCCAGAATAGCACACACAAAATACTGGAGGAACCCAGAAGGTTAGGCAGCATCTATGGCAATGAATAAAGAGTTAACATTTTAGGCCAAGACCCTTCATCAGGATTGGAAAGGAAGGGGGAAGAAACTAGAATAAGATAGTGGGCGGAAGGGAAAGAGTGCAAGCTAGAAGATGACAGGTGAAGCCTATTCTTCAGCCGTTTACCTTTCCCACCTAACACCTCCCAGCTTCTCACATCATACCTCTCCTCCACTAACCTGCATTCACCTATCACAATCATTCTATTCTGCTTTACACTTGAGTACTGACGAATGACAATAAACAATGATGAACCATAAATTTTGAATCTTAAGTATCCGGCAACTCTCAGATAAACCCATCCTCTGTCTCTGTGATGGAGTGAATGTGCAAGAAAGCAGAGTAAACGCCGACCACATTGATCTTTACCTCACTTTCACCTCAACTCACTTGTACCTCACTGCACATTTGAAAATTCAAAGTAAAATTATAATCAAAGTACGTATATGTCACCATATGCAACCCTGAGATTTATTTTCTTGCGGACGTATTCAATATATCCATAGAATAATAATCATAACCGAATGACCACACCAACTTGAGTGTTCAACCAAAAGACAGCAAGCTACACAAAAACAAAATAAGAAATACTAGTAATACTAATACTATTACTACTACTACTGCTAATAATAATAAATAAGAAATAAATGTCAAGAACATGAGATGAAGAGTCATTGAAAGTGAGTCCATTGATTGTGGAAGCAGTTCAATGATGGGGCAAGTGAAGTTGATTTAAGATTCAGGATTGTTTAATGTCATTTTCAGTACACAAGTGTAAAGGAGAATGAAATAATTATTATGCTGGATCTGATGTAGCACAAAAAGCACTATAAGATAAAGAATACAAAAATAATATTAAAAGTGCAATAACTATAAATACCTACTGTAAGATAATGTATGCAAATAGATTGTATGCCCACAATGTGATGCCAGGCACAGTAGTGTCTGACAGGTGGCTGACAATTAGTGATAAAACTAGCCAGGGTTTTATGAAGCACAAGGCACTCAGCCACCTGATGCTTAGGGGTGAGTTTGCCCTACGTAAGAGGGTCCTCAGTAGTGTACCTTCCGTGGTGGGTGACTGAGGTTAACCGTTCATCTGTCTCACGTGGATTTTGCAGTAATACTTCAGCATATAGTCTATATGTAGGTTCATGTATCTGAGGGTCTGAGGGTGAGATGAAGACTGACTTCATGAATACTAAGTGCATTATAAAATCACTTCCTCTAAAGCCTTTCATGAAACCAGCTTGTGTTCTTCCCACTGCAGGGATTTGGATTTAAAGATAGGATCTTTCCTCCAAGAGGACCACATCTTGTCACAGGTTTTGGAGGCTTGCATGCCTCAATGAGCCAGTGAGCTTTATCGGCGAGGGTCGGAGCTTTATGTTTTGGCTCCTGGTAGGTTCATCCATGCCAAACAGGTCAAAGGGCAGAGGCCGCACTAGAGTCCTCCAGGTTTTGGGGGGGGGGGTGGTGGGTTCAACCCTGATTGGTAAAACAAAATTGTTACAGGAAGAGTAATGAAGAACCCTTCTACATCTGAGTGCAACAGTATGGCTGGGACTTGAATAGCTGACAATAGTGAAAACTGAGAGGAAGCTGCTGACATGATCAAGGAAGCCCTGACCACCGCCAGAGATGGAGGACCTTCATTGCTGCCCTGAACACCAGCGATGTAATGGCAGTAAGTAAGCACAGCATCCTTTCAAGCTGCTGTGTTGATCTCTGCTAAGGTTCACAGCTCCTTGTTCATTGCTCCATTAGAGGGAGGTCACCCAGATTCTATCCAAAGGAGAGTGAAATGCGTGCAATTTTCCCTCAATCCATAGGATCTCGGAGAGACGACACAAGACTTTCCCACACTATAGTCATTTGTTTTGGGAAAGGACATTTCTACAGCTACATTTTAATTCTCTCTGCATCTAAAAGTAGATCAATCTATTACCTGAAATATTTTCCATAATTGATGGTGTTTCCTCATTTTCTTGAATTTTTGTTTAACTGATATAGCTTGCATTGCCAAAATTAATAGACATTCCCTCACAATGGCATAAAACGCTATTTATGCTGTCAAGTTCATCTGCCTATTGCATGAATAATAGACTTAAATTTGTTTATTTTCCCAGTTTTTGTCTCCCACATGGCAATGTGTATTTTATGTATGATTGGGCTAACACATCAATAAATTTTTCATCATTTTTTTTTGTCCTAGTGGTCTTCTCAGTAAGTAAATTGTAAGTTGCATCTCATCCAGTTTTCTTTCCTTCAGAATCAGGCTTAATATCACTAATATACATTTGTTCTTTCTCAGCAGCAACACATTGCAATACATAATAATAAAAACTACAAATTACAAGTCATTCCCTGCCATTTTGGGCATCTCCAAGCCTGAATGCTTGAAACCGCAGTGAGAAAAACAGGTCTGCTTATTTCTCGCCGACCATCAGTCACAAAAAACGCTGCCTGTTGAACACAAACACACACAATTGATGTTTGCTTTAAGCACAGTGTAATGTCTAACAGTCACAAAGGTGCATGCAACTGATGCTAGTTAGAAACTGTGTGGCGACAGTATCCTGTCTCAATTAAGCGGCATGGTGACCCAAATAAATGAAGAAAATCCTAGCTATTTTCTCGATTATGTTATTGCTCTCCATGGCATGTGGCACATCAGGTGGAAACCTGGCTGGTTTTTTTAGCATTTTGTCTGTTTGTTTTAATGAGGCTGTGTTTTTAGCTCGATGTTTAACCCAGCATGGATGGAAAGCGTGCAAGGTGCTAGCCAGATTCGAACACAGAAACACTCGCCTCAAAGTCCAGTGCTGATGTCACTGCACCACTGACAGGCTGCATTTTCTCAATTAGTTTTTGTTTTTTAAGAGTTATCCCAAATCAACTGCTGTCCTAATTATCTGATGATCCAATTAACCGGAATCCTCTGTACCCTCTTCCTCATGAAACTGGGAAGAGTCTCATATCATCACCTACTGCAGTCAAAAGGGATCACAAGGCTAAGAAACTTCAAATTCCCCACAACTGTTGGCAACACCATCAACAATACACTTATTTCCCCTGCTTAAGTTGCCCTGAATTTTACATTTGAATGGCTTGGTAGACTTCAAGAATTAATCCTCCCATGTATTGTATAATCGAAGATTCTGAGACTGTTAAGTTGGAGTGACAAATTTTCTCTTCGAAATGATTTTACTTAACTAGCTGCATCACTAGAATAACCAGACTGCTCTTTTGTGTATTTCTGTCTGTAATCAAATTTAAAATGATTAATTGAATTGAATTTTACATATTTGTTTTGAACCAATGTCCTGGCCAATACTTATTCCTTAACACAAAACTAGTTCTCTAAAACTTTGACAAACTTCTATAGATGTGTGGTGAAGAGTATATTGATTGGTTGTGTCACAGCCTGGTATGGAAACACCAATACCCCTGAATGGAAAATCTTGCAAAAAGTAGCGGATACAGCCCAGTCCGCCATTGAACACATCTACACGGAGCATTGCTACAGGAAAGCAGCATCCATCATCAGAGATGCCCACCTCACAGGACATACTCTCTTCTTGCTGCTGCCAGCAAAAAGAAGGTAGAGGAGCCTTAGGACCCACACCACCAGGTTCAAGAACAGTTATACCTTTCAATCATCAGACTTCTGAACCAAAGAGGGTAATTTCACTCAACTTCACTTACCCCATTACTCAACTGTTCCTTGATCCTATGGACTCACTTTCAAGGACTCTTCATCTCATGTTCTCGATACTTACTTACTTACTTACTTATATATATTATTAATTTTTTTCTCACCTCAAGCTGGTGAAACCTGAGTCCAAGCACGCTCATTTTTCAATTGCTAGGAGCTTTTGTACTATTTTAGTGATGTTTAGTATTGTGGCTCTCTGAAGATTTACATAAATATTGCTGTGTAGCCCTAACTGTTTAATGCTATTGTGTAATGCCTTTGGGATGACACCAGATCAGATATTACTATCGGGACAATGTATACCCCGTTCTTGTTCCAAAGTCTTTCAATTTCCTCTTTTAATTCAGCATATTTCTGGTATTTTTCATTTATTGATTTCTGTATGTTATCTGTGTTTGGAATGCCGATATCTATTAAGTAAGTTGTTCTTGTTTGTTTATCCAGTATTATTATATCTGGACAGTTATTATGTAGAGCGAAATAACAAATTGTCCAGTTGTAATAACAAATTGGTCATAATATAATCTGTGGGATTCTAGCTCTAAAATTATTATTATTATTATTATTATTTCTTCTTTCTTTTAATATTTACACAGTTTGTTGTCTTTTGCATCCTGGTTGTACACCCAATTGGCATGGTCTTTCATTGATTCTATTATGGATATTGGATTAATTGAGTATGTCCAAAGAAAATGAATTTCAGCATTGTATATAGTGACTTTGAACTTTGAACTGTGGGACAAAGTTCTGTAGATCATGATCAGTTACGTTTTGTTTAGATTGCTGGTTAGAAGATGATTATTGGCCAAGAATTTGATTCAAAAGCAAATTTATAAAATTCTGTTCAATTATCATTTCAGTTGTGGTGTTTACAAATATCCTTGCATATAGTTTTGTGGCTGCCCTTTTCCCATTTATGTTAGTGGATACATTAAGTGTTAAGGTGCTTAGGACATTCAAAGCTTATGAAAATCATCTGGTAGATAAACTTAAGTTCTTTGTCAGTAATTTTCGGCTCTTTTAATCAGTACACTCTAATCAGCAAGAGGGATTCATTAGAAAGGGCCAATAAGAACAATGCAGGTGCAAATGGAGCAGCCATTCTTCGAGTGGTCGTTCCTTTGAGTGGCGTTGGCTCATCAGGCTTGGGTGAGGTGAAGTATCATATAAATGAGGAAATTCAAGTTCCAATTGCACAAGGAGTTATTGAGACCAAGGTCTTGAGGCTTACTAATTAGTTTTGAGAAGACAATAATATTGAATGCCAAGCTGTAGTTGATAAAGAGCATCCTGATGTATATGTACATCTTTTCCATCCAGATGTTCCAAGATTGAGTGAAAAGCCAATGAAATGGCATCTTCTGTGTACGTGCTGTACTGGTAGGCAAATTGGAGCCGATTCAAGTCACTTCTCAGGCAGGTGCTGATGTGTTTCATCACCAACCTCTGAAAGCCCTTCATGACAATGGATGTAAGTGCTACTGGACGATTGATAGTCATTAAGGCAGGTTACCATGTTCTTCTTAGACACCAGTATAAATGAAGCTTGCTTGAAGCAGACGGATACCCCAACTTATTGAAGCAAGAGGTTAAAGATATCAGTCAACACTCCAGCCAGTTGATGAGCACAGGTTTTTAGTATTTGGCCAGGTATATTCAATATTTCATCAGGCTATTCAATATTTCTATTTAAGATCGTAAGACCATAGGATATAGGAGCAGAATTAGGCCATTTTGACTATCAAGTCTGCTTTGCCGTTTCATCGTGGTTGATCCATCTTTCCTCTCAGCCCCAATCTCCTGCCTTTTCCTTGTATCCCTTCATGCTCTGACCAATCATGAACTTGTCAACGTCTGTCTTAAATATTCGTAAAGGCTTGGCCTCCACATCTGCCTGTGGCAAAGAATTCTATGGATTCACCACCCTCTAGCTAAAGAGATTCCCTCTCATTTCCCTTCTAAAAGGACACCCTTCTGTTCTGAGTCCGTGTCCTCTGGTCCTAGACTTTTCCACCATCCTCTCCACATCCACTCTATCAAGATTTTTCAGCATTCCATGTGTTTCAATCAGGTCACCCCTCAATCTTCTGTATTCTAGTGAATACAGGTCCAGAACAAGAAAAACTCTTCATATGATAAGCCATTCAATACCAGAATAATTTTTGTAAACCTCCTTTGAACCCACTCCAGTTTCAGCTCCCGATACACCAAATGGGACCTCATCAGTGCTTTAGAAAGTCTCAGCATTACATCCTTGTTTTTATATTCTAGTCCTTTTGATATGAATGCTTACAGTACATCCCATTTGCCTTCCTCACCACAGACTCAATCTGCAAATTAATCCGTTAGGAAATCCTGCACAAGGACTCCCAAGTCCCTTTGCACCTTGGAGTTTTGAATTCTCTCTCCATTTAGAAAATAGTCTACCCATTTATTTCTTCAATCAAACTGCATGGCCATACAATTCCCAACACAGTATTCCATTTGCCACTTCTTTGCCCATTATCCTAATCAGTCTAAGTCCTTCTGTAGCCTCTCTACTTGCTCAATACTACCTGCCCTTCCACCTATCTTCATATTATTCGCAAACTTTGCAAAAAAAGCCATCAATTCCATCATCCAAATCATTTGACATATAATCTAAAAAGAATTGCTTCCAACACAGATATCTGTAGAACAAGTCACCAGCAGCCAACTAGAAAAACCTTTTGTTCCCACTTTTTGCCTCCTGCCTTATCCATCTTTCCCGTAATTTGTTAAAAGCTTCATGTGTGGCATCTTGTCAAAGGCCTTCTGAAAATCCAAGTACAGAATATCAACCAATTCTCCTTTGTGTATCCTGCTTATTATTTCTTCAAAGAATTCCAACAGATTTGTCAGGCAAGATTTTTCCTTGAGAAAGCCATACTGACTACTGCCTATTTTATCATGTGCCTCCAGGAATCCCGAAACCCCATCCTTAACATCCAACATCTTCCCAAACACTGAATTCAGACTAACTGGCCGATAATTTCTTTTCTTCTGCCTGTCTCCCTTCTTGAAGAGTTGAGTAACATTTGCAATTTTCCAGTCTCCAGAACTACTCCAGAATCTGGTGATTCTTGAAAGATCATTACTAATGCCTCCATAATCTCTTCAGCCACCTCTTTGAGAAGTCCAGTTGAGTTATCTACCTTCAGACCTTTCAGTTTCCCAACAACTTTCTAACTAGTAATGACAACTTCACACACTTCTGACCCCTGACAATCTGGAGCCTCCACCTCTCTGCTTGTGTCTTCGACTGTGAAGACTGATGCAAAATACTTATTCAGTTCATCTGCCATTTCCTTGTCCCCCATTACTACCACTCCAGCATCATTTTACAGTGGTCCAATATCTACTCTTGCCTCTCTGTAACACTCTGGTTCCATCAGTTACGTAAGTCTCGGCAAGACAATCTCTGCCCCTGAAGCCAAAGCGCATCAGAACCCCCTGTTTGTGTGGATGCTGCATGGTTCATTGCCCCGTTACAAATAAATACCACAAAATAACGGACAGTACACCACATACAATTAAATGATTTAGCTTTATAAATCTTAATTTGACTAAAAGGTTAGTAAGGAAAAGGGTCCATTTTAATGAAACAGTCTAACGTGCACAAGTTGGAGCTCATAGTTTCCCCTTCACTGATCCTCCTTCGATCTCCCTGGGCTTCGTCAAATCATGGCCTTGCCCCGGGTCGAGTCCTACGACCTCTTCTCTCCGGTGCCTTCTCCCTTCATCTCCCACCGAACCAAAGACCCCGCTCACACCAGTGTCAGGCACACAACAGGAAAAACACACTCCCTTCATTGGACGGCTTTCATTCCAAACCACCCGTTACCTCTAACCATAACCCAAACACTGCTTCTACAGAAAGACCATTACGTTAGCAGTGAAACCTTTCCTAGGGTGTTACCTCTCTTTTACACATTAACCTCCTCCTCATCTTTTCCCAAGTTAAGTCTCACAATAAAGTGCCTGTTTTGGGATTCTGGTATTGGGTATGCGAATAGATACCTTTCCCAGGATAAATGTAACTAGGCCTTCAATGCTGGGATGTTGGCCTGTGGGATAACAGTAATGCTGGATATTATATTTACGGTGACTGTGGAGGATTTTGCAGTGGTAATGTTGGTTGGCTTTTTCCAATGCCTTGAGATACCTACTGAAAGTAGACCAGGTCTCAGGAGCACAGAGAAAGACAGTTAAAAGTTCAAAAGTTGAAAGTAAATTTATTAACAAAGTATATATATGCCATCATATAACATTTTCTTGCAGGCATACTGCATAAACCCAATAACTATAATAGAGTCTATGAAAGACTGCACAACCAGTGCCGGCAATTAATGTGCAAAAGATAACAAACTATGCAAATACAAGAGAAAAAATATGAAATAATAATAAAAAATAAATAAGCAATAAATATCAAGAATATGAGATGATAAGTCATTGAGCACGTGGCCAAGTGGTTAAGGCATTGGACTAGCTACCTGAAGGTCGTGAGTTTGAGCCCCAGCCGAGGGAACGTGTTGCGTCCTTGAGCAAGGCACTTAACCACACATTGCTCTGCAATGACACTGGTGCCAAGCTGTATCGGCCCTTGCCCTTCCCTTGGACAACATCGGTGTCATGGAGAGGGGAGACTTGCAGCATGGACAACTGCTGGTTTTCCATACAACCTTGCCCAGGCCTGCGCCCTGGAGAGTGAAGACCTTCCAGGCGCAGATCTATGGCCTTGCAAGACTAACGGATGCCTTTAGAAGTCATTGAAAGTGTGTCCATAGGTTGTGGGAACATTTCAGTGGTGGGGTGAGTGAAGTTGAGTGAAGTTATCCCCTTTGGTTGAAGAACCTGACAGTTGAGGGGTAATGACTGTTACTCAAACTGGCAGTGTGAGTCCTGAAGATCACTGCTCCCTGCTGCCCAATAGATAGTGACTTTCATGGCAGGTCTCAGGCCTTGATCT
This sequence comes from Mobula birostris, assembly GCF_030028105.1. Classification (NCBI taxonomy): domain Eukaryota; kingdom Metazoa; phylum Chordata; class Chondrichthyes; order Myliobatiformes; family Myliobatidae; genus Mobula; species Mobula birostris. Next base: position 243,168,333 of record NC_092370.1, read on the forward strand.
TCCCACACATTTTCCTCCAATGCTGGACATTGTAAGTGATGGTAAATTTCATCGCTGGTTCCTGCTGTCACTGAAGTGGATTTCAAAGAGGTGGAAAGTCATTCATGTTTTCTGAGGTCTCACTTTGATTTCTTTGAATGTTTGAAGGCTCTAGGTCTGCACTCACTGGAGTTTAGAAGAAGGAGGGGGGATTTCCTTGAAAACTGTTGAATATTGAAAAGCCTAGATAGAGTGGGTGTGGAGAGGATGTTTCCTATTGTCCGGGAGTCTAGGATCAGAGGGTACAGGCTCAGAATAGAGCGACATCCATTTAGAACAGAGACAAGGAGGAATTTCTTTAGCCAGAGTTCAACGTTCAAAGTAAATTTCTTATCAAAATACATAGCAAGTACACCTAATACAACCCTGAGATTCATTTTCTTGCAGGCATACTCAGTAAGTCCATAATCGGATAATAGCTGAAATAGAATCGACGGAAGATTAGATTAGGTTAGATTATGAGGACACGCAGTCCTCTTTTATTGTCATTTAGTAATTCACGCATTAAGAAATGATACAATATTTCCTCCGGTGTGATATCACAAAACACGGGGCAGACCAAGACTGAAAAACTAACAAAAAACACATAATTATAACATATAGTTACAACAGTGCAACAATACCATAACTTGATGAAGAACAGGCCATGGCACAGTAAAAAAGTTCAAAGTCTCGCTTATGTCCCACATCTCACACAGACGGGAGAAGGAAGAAAAACTCTCCCTGCCATGCCCGACCACAGTCCGACTCTGAGTCGTCCAAAAACTTCGAGCCTCCGATCAGCCCTCCGACACCGAGTACCGAGCACCATCTCTATCTGAATGATTCGACCTCAGCCTTGGTCGCCAGCAGCAGGCAAAGCCGGGGATTTTGGGGCCTTCCCTCCGGAAGATTCCCGATCGCCCAGTAACAGCGGCAGCGAACCGGCGTTTCAGAAATTTCTCCAGATGTTCCTCTGTGCTTTCACGTCTGTCTCCATCAAATCAGAATTGTCCACGGCCCCTATTTAACAGATACGATATCACTAAGGCTGCACTAACCTGGGCTTTCAACCAGTGTGCAAAAGACAAAAAGCTGTGCAAATGCAAGGGTGGTGAACCTGAGGAATTTGTTGTCACAGATGGCTGCAAAGGCCAAGTCACTGGGTATATTTAAGACAGAGGTTGATAGGTTTTTTGATTAGTTAGGACAGCACAGGTTACGGGGAGAAGGCAGGAGAATGGAGTTGAGGGTGAAAATAAATCAGCCTGATGGAATGGTGTAGCAGACTCAATGGGCTGAATGGCCTAATTCTGCCCTTATGTCTTGTGGTCTTATGGTAACCTTGTTTCTGATATATAGTCTCTGTACTGTAGGTTGTTGGTGAGGAAAGGTAAGTATGCTGTGAGAAAGATTGTATAAAACATCAGACAGTAACAGGCTTGACACTTGTCTTCAGTGAGATTGGCTCTATTTTAGACCCAATCATTAGCAACAAGGCTTACATGTCATCAACAAGCAAATATACGATGGTGATGGATTGCTGTGGGAGGTTGAATATGAGCAGAGCGCCCTCCAGTTCTATCCAGCTGACTGAATGAAAAGTTTTGGCAGTGTTGAAAAAGACCGAGTACCCACAGTATATTGTTTGGTGCTCCTTGCTGCATTTCTCTCAGAGTTAATATAACACCTCCAACAACTGGAACAAATTCAAATGGTTCAATTTAATATCAGAAAATATATACAGTATACAACCTGGAATTCTTACTCTTCACTGACATCCACGAAACATGAAACCCCATGGAGTGAATGATGGTTACATCGGAACCTCAAAACCTTCCCTCCCCCTCCCACGCACAAGCAACAGCAAAAACATTACCCTCCCCCCCCCACTTGTGCTAGCCGAAGCACCGACACTCCCCTACCCCTCACCATGCAAACAATAGCAATTGCCCCCCAAAGAGACTTCGATCTGGAGTCGATCGAAAATCATAGTCAATAACCCAGCTCTCTGGTATGTCAAACAGACTCTTTCTCACCAACAAGGGAGAAAGAGATCGCTCCTGAAACAGTGAGGGTATTATTTTTAAAAGTACAAGATTTTAACTGCAGTATTATGCACCAAATATTGATGAATTGATTATGGGGAGCAAGGACATGGCAGACCAATTGAATAATTACTTTGGTTCTGTCTTCACTAAGGAGGACATAAATAATCTTCCAGAAATAGTAGGGGACAGAGGGTCCAGTGAGATGGAGGAACTGAGCGAAATACATGTTAGTAGGGAAGTGGTGTTAGGTAAATTGAAGGGATTGAAGGCAGATAAATCCCCAGGGGCAGATGGTCTGCATCCTAGAGTGCTTAAGGAAGTAGCCCAAGAAATAGTGAATGCATTAGTGATAATTTTTCAAAACTTGTTATATTCTGGACTAGTCCCTGAGGATTGGAGGGTGGCTAATGTAACCCCACTTTTTAAAAAAGGAGGGAGAGAGAAACCGGGGAATTATAGACCGGTTAGCCTAACGTCGGTGGTGGGGAAACTGCTGGAGTCAGTTATCAAAGATGTGATAACAGCGGTGAAATCATCGGACAAAGTCAGCATGGATTTGTGAAAGGAAAATCATGTCTGACGAATCTCATAGAATTTTTTGAGGATGTAACTAATAGAGTGGATAGGGGAGAACCAGTGGATGTGGTATATTTGGATTTTCAAAAGGCTTTTGACAAGGTCCCACACAGGAGATTAGTGTGCAAACTTAAAGCACATGGTATTGGGGGTAAGGTATTGATGTGGATGGAGAATTGGTTAGCAGACAGGAAACAAAGAGTGGGAATAAATGGGACCGCTTCAGAATGGCAGGCGGTGACTAGTGGGGTACCACAAGGCTCGGTGCTGGGACCCCAGTTGTTTACAATATATATTAATGACTTGGATGAGGGAATTAAATGCAGCATCTCCAAGTTTGCGGATGACACGAAGCTGGGTGGCAGTGTTAGCTGTGAGGAGGATGCTAAGAGGATGCAGAGTGACTTGGATAGGTTGGGTGAGTGGGCAAATTCATGGCAGATGCAATTTAGTGTGGATAAATGTGAAGTTATCCACTTTGGTGGCAAAAATAGGAAAACAGATTATTATCTAAATGGTGACCGATTAGGAAAAGGGGAGGTGCAACGAGACCTGAGTGTCATTATACACCAGTCATTGAAAGTGGGCATGCAGGTACAGCAGGCGGTGAAAAAGGCGAATGGTATGCAGGCATTTATAGCGAGAGGGTTCGAGTACAGGAGCAGGGAGGTACTACTGCAGTTGTACAAGGCCTTGGTGAGACCACACCTGGAGTATTGTGTGCAGTTTTGGTCCCCTAATCTGAGGAAAGACATCCTTGCCATAGAGGGAGTACAAAGAAGGTTCACCAGATTGATTCCTGGGATGGCAGGACTTTCATATGAAGAAAGAATGGATGAACTGGGCTTGTACTCGTTGGAATTTAGAAGATTGAGGGGGGATCTGATTGAAACGTATAAGATCCTAAAGGGATTGGACAGTCTAGATGCAGGAAGATTGTTCCCGATGTTGGGGAAGTCCAGAACGAGGAGTCACAGTTTGAGGATAGAGGGGAAGCCTTTTAGGACCGAGATTAGGAAAAACTTCTTCACACAGAGAGTGGTGAATCTGTGGAATTCTCTGCCACAGGAAGCAGTTGAGGCCAGTTCATTGGCTATATTTAAGAGGGAGTTAGATATGGCCCTTGTGGCTACGGGGGTCAGGGGGTATGGAGGGAAGGCTGGGGCGGTGTTCTGAGTTGGATGATCAGCCATGATCATAATAAATGGCGGTGCAGGCTCGAGGGGCCGAATGGCCTACTCCTGCACCTATTTTCTATGTTTCTATGTTTCTATATCACAGAAACTGGGTAGAATTTTCCAAGATGTCAGTGACCACGGTAACAATGGCAACATTGTTAATTTACTGGATTAGCAGTGTTCCCATGCTGAAAGATTCAGAAAAAAAAGGGTTCAAATCCAGCAAAGGCAAGTGAGCTACTTAAGCTCAGCTAATTAAATAAAAATCCAGTGGAATGTCACTGCAGTAGATATCACCCAGCCAAAATTCCTTGGGAACATGTGATTTTTGAATTATACATATTAATTGTTGGCAGTGTTTAAAGGTAATGTTTTTGCATAAACTATACTTAAATAATTCTTCTGAAAATAAATGAATACTGTATAATTGGATTAAACTTTCAGACTGTTGCACTTATTAGAAACCCTTGCTGCAGAGGCAATGTTTTGAAGTTTGCCCAGAACGGTAGCATAGCTGTTAGCGTAACGATTTACAGCGTTAGAGGCACAGGTTCAGTTCCCACTGCTGCCGATATGGACTTCGTGCGTTCTCCTTGTGACAGCATGGTTTTATCTGGATGCTCTGGTTTCCTCCCATAGATTGGTAGGTTAATTGGTCACATGTGGGGACACAGACCTAATGGGCCAAAAGGGCCTGTTGCCATGCTCTATCTCTAAATAAATAAATAAAATGACACCAGAGGGTGGATTCTTTGAGCTCATCTATGAAAACAGCTTAATTTATTCCCTTTACTATCTCTTTTTCACCTTTTCAAGGTGGATGGGGATCTGTTGGAGTCCGTGATCTACAGCTGCACTCAAACTGCAGTTCCTTACAGCGATGGTTCCCATTCTGGGGTTCACCAACCAGCCATTTTTCAATATCAAAGTTCAAAGTTCAAAAGTTGAAAGTAAAATTTATTATCTTTGTACCATATATGACCCTGAGATTCTTTTCCTGGGGGCATACTTAGTAAATATGTAGAACAGTAACTGTGAACAGGGTTGGTGAACAGCAAACTCTGCAAATGCAAATATCAATAAATAGCAATAAATAATGAGAGCACAAGATTTCAAGATAAAGACTCCATTTAAGTGAGACCTTCGGCTGTGGGAACGCCAGAAATAGAATGAGTGTAGTTGTCCTCCTTTGTTCAAAAGCCTGACAGCTGAGGGGCAGCCACCGAGGTCAGGCTAACAGGTCTATAATTGCCTTTCTGCTGCCTTCCTCCTTTTTGAAAGAGTGGAGTGACATTTGCAATTTTCCAGTCCTCTGGCACCAGTCCAGAATCCAAGGATTCTTGAAAGAACATTACTAATACCTTCCCAATCTCGTCTGCTACCTCTTTCAGAACCTGAGGGTGCAGTTCCTCTGGTTCAGGTAACTTACGTGCCCTTAGCTCTTTCAAATTTTGAGTATCTTCTCCCTTGTATTGGTAACGGCACTCACTTCTGTTCCACATGGGTCTGTGTTGGGACCGATTCTTTTTCAGAATCAGAATCAGTTTTATTATCACCGGCATGTGACGTGAAATTTGTTAATTTAGCAGCAGCAGTTCAATGCAATACATAATCTAGGAGATTAAAAAAAATAAATAAACAAGTAAATCAATTACAGTATATGTGTATTGAATAGATTAAACAAACATGCAAAAAAAAAACACAAATAATGTATGTTAAAGAAAGTGAGGTAGTGTCCGAGGGTTCAATGTTTATTTAGGAATCAGGTGCCAGAGGGGAAGAAGCTGTTCCTGAATCGCTGAGTGTGTGCCTTCAGGCTTCTGTATCTCCTACCTGATAGTAACAATGAGAAAAAGTCATGCCCTGGGTGCTGGAGGTCCTATATAATGGACGCTGCCTTTCAGAGACACTGCTTCCTGAAGATGTCCTGGGTACTTTGTAGGCTTGTACCCAAGATGGAGCTGACTAGATTTACAACCCCCTGCAGTTTCTTTCGGTCCTGTGCAGTAGCCTCTCCATACCAGACAGTGATGCAGCCTGTCAGAATGCTCTCCATGGTACAACTATAGAAGTTTTTGAGAGTATTTGTTGACATGCCAAATCTCTCCAAACTCCTAATGAAGTACAGCCGCTGTCTTGCCTTCTTTATGACTACATCGATCTGTTGGGACCAAATTAGATCCTCAGAGATCTTGACACCCAGGAACTTGAAACTGCTCACTCTCTCCACTTCTGATCCCTTTATGATGATTGGTAGGTGTTCCTTTGTCTTACCCTTCCTGAAGTCCACAATCAGCTCTTTCGTCTTACTGATGTTGAGTGCCAGGTTGTTGCTGCGGCACCACTCCACTAGTTGGCATATCTCACTCCTGTACGTCCTCTCATCACCACCTGAGATTCTACCAACAATGGTTGTACCGTCAGCAAATTTAGAGATGGTATTTAAGCTATGCCTAGCCACACAGTCATATGTATATAGAGAGTAGAGCAGTGGGCTAAGCACACACCCCTGAGGTGCGCCAGTGTTGATTGTCAGCGAGGAGGATATGTTATCACCAATCCGCACAAATTGTGATCTTCCAGTTAGGAAGTCAAGGATCCAATTGCAGAGGGAGGTGCAGAGGCCCAGGTTCTGCAACTTCTCAATCAGGATTGTGGGAATAATGGTATTAAATGATGAGCTATAGTCGATGAACAGCATCCTGACATAGGTGTTTGTATTGTCCAGGTGGTCTAAAATCTTGTGGAGTGCCACTGAAATTGCATCTGTCATTGACCTATTGTGGCGATAGTCAAATTGCAATGGGTCCAGGACCTTGCTGAGGCAAGAGTTCATTCTAGTCATGACCAACCTCTCAAAGCATTTCATCACTGTCGATGTGAGAGCTATCAGGTGATAGTTATTAAGGCAGCCCACATTATTCTTCCTAGGCACTAGTATAATTGTTGCTTTTTTGAAGCGAGTGGGAACTTCCACCTGTAGCATTGAGAGGTTAAAAATGTCCTTGAGTATTTCTGCTAGTTGGTTGGCACAGGTTTTCAGAGACTTAGAAAGTACTCCATGGGGACCTTCTGCCTTGCAAGGGTTCACTCTCTTTAGAGACAGCCTAACATCGGCCTCTGAGACGGAGATCTCATGGTTATCAGGTGCAGCAGGGATCTTTACAGCTGTAGTTGTGTTCTCCCCTTCAAAGCAGGCATAGAGGGCTTTTTATGTTATATATCATGATTTGGATAATGGAAATTGATGATTTTGTTACAAAGTTTGCAGATAATATGAAGATAGGTGGAGGGGCAGGTAGTTTTGAGGAAACAGGAGTCTACAGAAGGATTCAGGCAAATTAGGAGAATGGACAAAGAAACAGAAGGTGGAATATCATGTCGGGAAGTGTATGGAAGAAATGAAAGGATTGACTATTTTCTAAAGGGAGAAGAAATAACTAAAATCTGAGGTGCAAAGGGATTTCGGATTCCTTGTGCAGGTTTCCTTAAAGGTTCATTTTCAGGTTGATTCTGTGGTGAGGAAGGCAAATGCAATGTTAGGATTCATTCAGAACCAGAGGCCACAGTTTAAGAATAAGGGGTAGACCATTTTAGAACAGAGTTGAGGAAAACCTTTTTCACACAGAGAGTTGTGGTTCTGTGGAATGCTCTGCCTCAGAAGGCAGTGGAGACCAATGCTCTGAATTCTTTCAAATAGAGTTAGATAGAGCTCTTAAAGATAGCAGCGTGGAGGGAAAGATAGCAGCGTGGAGGGATATAGGGAGAAGGCAGGAAAAGGGTATGATTGTGGATGATCAGCCATGATCACAGTGAATGGTGGTGCCGGCTCGAAGGGCCAAATGGCCTACTCCTACACCTATTGTCTATTGTCTATTGATTCATTTCATGAAGAATAGAATATAAAAACAAGGATGTAATGTTGAGACTTTATAAAGCACTGGTGAGGCCTCACCTGGAGTATTATGAGCATTTTTGGGCCCCTTATCTTCGAAAGGATGTGGTTAAACTGGAAAGAGTTCGAAGGAGGTTCACAAAAATTATTCCAGAATAAACAATTTGTCACATGAAGAGTGTTTGAAGGCTCCAGGCATATAGTCACTGGAATTCAGAAGAATGAGGGATGACCTCATTAAAACCTATCAAATGGCTAATGACCTTGTTAGAGTGGATGTGGAGAGAAAGTTTCCTATCTTGGAAAGTCTAAGGCAAGAGGACACAGCCTCAGAAGAGAGGGGTGTCATTTTAGAATGGAGATGAGGAGGAATCTCTTTAGCCAGCGAGTGATGAATCTGCAGAATTCGCTGCCACAGACATCTGTGGAGGTCAAGTCATTATGTATATTTAAGACAGAGGTTGATTGGTTAGGGCATAAGACCATAAGACATAGGAGCAGAATTCAGCTATTCAGCATTCTCTGCTACTCTATCACAGCTGATCCCAGATCCCTCTCAACCCCATACACCTGCCTCCTCATTTGATGCCCTGACTGATCAGGAAATTATCAACTTCCATCTTAAATATACACACAGACTTGGCTTCCACCGTAGCCTGTGGCAATTCACTTCACAGATTCACTACTCTGGTTAAAAAAATTCCTCCACACCTCTGTTCTAAAAGGTCGCCCTAAAATTTTGAGGCTGTGCCTTCTAGTTCTAAATACCCCCACCATAGGAAACATCCTCTCCACATCCACCCTATCTCATCCTTTCAACATTTGGTAGGATTCAATGAGATTCCCCACATTCTAAATTCCAGTGAGTACAGGCCCAAAGCTGCCAAATGCTCCTCACTCATGGGATCATCCTTGTGAACCTCCTCTGGACTCTTTCCAATGACAACACATCCTTTCTGAGATATGGGGCTCAGAGTACTCCAAGTGCTACCTGACCAGTGTCTTACGAAGCCTCAGCATTACCTCCTTGCTTTTCTATTCTATTCCCCTTGAAATAAATGCTAACGTTGCATTTGCCTTCTTTATCTCAGACTCAGTCTGTAAATTGACCTCCTGGGACTCTTGCACGAGGACTCCCAAGTCCCTCTGCACCTTTGAAATTTGAACCTTCTCCCCGTTTAGATAATAGTCCGCACTATTGTTCCTTTTACCAAAATACAATATCATACATTTCCCAACACTGTATTCCAACTGCCACTTTTTTTGCTCATTCTTCCAATTTGTCTAAGTCCTGCTGCAATTGCAATTCTTCCTTGGCACTACCTACCCCTCCACCTATGTTCATATCATCTGCAAACTTTGCCACAAAGCATTCAATTCCACTATCCAAATCACTGACAAACAATGCAAAAATTAGTGGTCCTAATACTGACCCCTGAGGAACACCACTAGTCACAGGTAGCCAACCTTTTCAAATGCCTTCTGAAGATCCAAGTAAATGACATCCACTGCCTCTCCTTGTCCCACTCTGCTTGTTACTTCCTCAAACAACTCTAACAGATTTTTCAGACAAGATTTCCCTTTGCAGAAACCATGCAGACTTTGACTTATTTTATCATTAGGCTCCAAGTACTCCATAACTTCATCTATTACAATTGACTCCAACATCTTCCCAACCACTGAGGTTAGGCTAACTGGCCTACAATTTCTTATATTTTTCCTTCCTCCCTTCTTAAAGAGTGGAGTGACATGTTCAATCTTCCAGTCCTCTGGGACCATTCCAGCATCACGTGATTCTTCAAAGATCATGACCTATGCATCTGTTCTCTCCTCAGCAACCTCTCAGGACTCTGGATGTCATCCATCTGGCCCAGGTGACTTATCTACCTTAAGACCTTTCAGTTTGCCCAGCACTTTTTCCTTTGTACAAACATTTGTAATTGCAATGGCACTCACTCCTGCTCCCTGGCACTCATGGACATCTGGCATACTGCTAGTGTCTTCCACAGTGAAGACAGATACAAAGTGCCCATTAAGTTCATCTGCCATTTCTTTGTGCCCCTTTACTACCTCACCAGCATCATTTTCCAGTGGTACAATATCAACACTCACCTCCTTTTTATTCTTTATAGAACTGAAAAGACTTTAGGTATCCTGCTTTATATTAGTGGCTAGTTTTTCCTCATATTTCATCTATTCCTTTCTTATAGCTTTTTCATTTGCCTTTTGTTGGATTTTAAAAGCTTCCCAATCATCCAACTTCCCACTCACTTTTGCTACCTTATGTGCCTTTTCCTTAGGTTTTATGCAGTCCTTGTCAACCACAGTTGCCGACCCTGGCCTTTGAGAACTTCATCTTCTGGGGGACATAACTATCCTGCTCCCTGTGAACTATTCCCAGAAACTTCAGCAATCTCTGCTCTGCCTTCATCCCCGCCGGTATCCTCTTCCAATCTATCTAGGCAAGCTCCTCTCTCATGCCTCTGTAATTCTCTTTATTCCATTGCAATACTGATACATGTGACTTATGCTTCAGAGGCGGAAAAGAGTGCTCGGATCTGGAGGGAGAGTGTGGTAGAAAAACCTTTATTTGTCACATGATATCATAGAGAGTCCAAGCTCCTAAAAGCGGGGTCTTGGAACTCTGCTTAACAATAGAGTACACTCTTATTTATACCCCGAATGTACTTGACAAGAAGCACTCAAAGCTATAAGGAGGAACCTAAACTACAATTTTACAGAATAGCGAAGCTGCGCAATATATCCTTGAGAGGTTATACATTTACCTGAGTGTTGGTTCTCAGGAAAGTATATCAGGCTTGCTCAATCACAGACATGTGATAATTCTTAGAATAAGGAAGCACAGATATAGTTATTTCTACATCCCGTCTACAGCGCACATTTTAGTCACGCAGTGTACATTAGTCAGATAAATGATTATAGCTTTTGAATTCACACTCTTAAAAATCATTAACCTCTTAACATCTGTCAGAAGGTCTTAGTATTTTTCTTCCACAGTTCCCTCCTTGTTAATCTTCTAGATTAACATTTTTCACTGGGGTATTTCTTCTACCTTCTCATAAGAGGGTACATAGCCATAGGGGAGGGGTCTTTTTTTCTTTGGGTACACCTCTTCACCCCACCAGTGTTCCTTGCTAGGTTTCATCATTTGGGGTATCATAGATTAGGGATACCTTCAGGGCCAGACAAATCTTGTTTCTGTAATTGATAACAGCACAACCACAATGTCCCACATACATAACACCCCAGAACACATATCATGGCCACTATTATAATCTCATGCGTGATCCAGCTTCCCGAGCTGGAAAACCATCCCTCTATTATTTCCCACCATTCTGTTCCTGAATCAAAATTCTTAAACTGTTTCCCTATCTTCCTCAATCTTTTCCCTTCCGTGATTGTGTGATTGCGCATAGAGTAATGCTACCGTCTCCCCTGACTTTGACTTTGTACGGGCGTTGGCCCAGCAAATGCATAGTTGTGTGACACAATGAACTACCACCGCTAATCAGACCAGGGCAATGAGGCTGTAAAAGGGGCCCTGTAGCCAGGAAAATACTCCTTCTCCTAACACTGATTTAACCCACTTAAAGAAATCCCAGCCTTCTGGAGGGACTTGAGAGTTCAGTCTGTGCATTTCATCTTGCATCTGGGTCACATGTTCTAACACATGGGTCATATTTTCTGAAGCATCGGATATGTAGGTGCCGCATTCTCTCCCTAATAACGCACAGACCCCTCCTTCTGAGGCTAATACTTCTTCTCCACTTTCCTCTGACGCTGTTAGGTAATCAATCAATCCCACCCCAATATGATTATTACCACTACTTCCTTCACGTCTGTCCTCTATTGAGTATATACTTTGTTAATAATCAGTCACTATGTATATAACATGAGGCGCAGGTTAAAATAGATTTATGCTCCTGTCTCTCCGTAACACATCGTTCTTGGTTCTCAGTGCCATTCCTCTCTCTCTCGGGGAAGATGTCACTTGTTCAGTGTTTTATTTCGTCCTCGTGGTGGTGCAACTTGCACCTGCTGGCATGTATTCAATCAGGTTTCTTGTTCACCTTAACAGCCTGGGAGAGAAAGAATCTTTATTCGTTGATCTCGCATTTATTCTATCTGCCAGCTTAACGGATGCATGTTACCTTCAGCTAAAGGTGCCTGGGCTTGCTGGACCCTCTCATACAATTTCCCTGCCTCCTGACACAATGCTTGTGCATCTCTTCTCATCATTCTATATTAGCACTACCTTTACTGGGAACAGAAAATAATCTGCAGATGCTGGGATCAAAGTAACACTCACAACACGCTGGAGGAACTCAGCAGGTCGGGCAGCATCCGTTGAAACGATGAGTCGACGTTTCGGGCCGGAACCCTTCGTCAGCACTGAAGAGGGAAGGGGCAGAGGCCCTATAAAGAAGGTGGGGGAGGGTGGGAAGGAGAAGGCTGCTAGGTCCAGTTGAAAAACCAGTAATTTGAAAGACAAAGGGGTGGGGGAGGGGAAGCAGGGCGGTGATAGGCAGGAATACAATGGGTAGTAGAAGGAGGCGGAACCATGAGGGAGGTGATAGGCAGTTGGGGGATGGGGCAGAGCGACATAGGGATAGAGGAAGGGAGGGGGAGGGAATTACCAGAAGTTTGAGAATTCTATGTTCATACCAAGGGGCTGGAGACTACCTAGACGGTATATGAGGTGTTGCTTTTCTGGAGTCATGGAGGCTTAGTTCCTGTTGTCATCGGCCGCCCTATCAAAATTTCATGGGGGGTAAATCCTGTGTTTCTATTCTTCTGATCTCACAGAGTGTACATTACCAAGGGCATTGCCTCTGGCCGTCCGAGATTGTTTTGCTGACAAACTTTTGTCAAAGCTGCTTTTATTTCCCCTTTCCACCATACCTGAGGACTGAGACTGGTAGGGGATATGCAATTTCCATTGAAACCCCATGGCCTGCACTAAATCTTTCACTATCCTGCCGGTAAAGTGAGTACTTTACCGGAAGAATGTTTATTCCCAAGGGTATTCCATACCTAGTTATTATTTCCTTCCACAATATTTTTACCGCCGTCTGAACATCATCTTTTCGTGTGGGGTAGGTTTCCACCCATCGGGTGAACATGTCTACAATTACCAACATATAATACCCCGAGGCTGGGGGCGTATGTACAAAATCAATTTGCAAGTTTTTAAAGGGCATTTGGGGCATTGGAAGGTGATCATACTTGGCTGCCCCCGGTCCTTGGTTGTTTTGCTGACAAATCAGACAGGAACAAGTGATTTTCTGTATGGTTCGGGTTATACCGGGTGCATACCATTGTTGATCAATTGCGTGTTGCACTCTCCTTTGCCCACGTGTGCTTGTGCATGCACTAGACGACACAGGGGCAAAAACAGGTTTCTCGGACGTACCACCCACCCAACTGGGTGAAACCAAAATCCATCCTTATAGTGGCATTGTGCCTTCTCCCATGTCCGTTTTCCTGTGGACTAGAGTTTTGCTGTGCTGCCTGTATTCAGAACGCTCTAAAACAGGGAGGGGAGGGTCATTTGAGGCACAGAGAGCTTGCAGAACTGGCTTCTGTGCGACAGCCACCCTTTGGCTACCTAGTCAGTGCTGGCATTCCCCTGGGAGATTTCATCTGTTGCACTGGTATGTGCTTCAAACTTAACGATCACTAGTTGCTTGGGCAGCTGAATTGCCTCGAGCAGGTTTAACACTAGCTGGGAATGTTTGAGGGATTTTTCTGTGGATGTCATGTATCCCTATTCTTCCATATTTGGCCAAAGTCATGGACCACTCCAAAGGCGTAACAAGAGTCAGTGTATATATTGGCCGTCTGATTCTTGGCCAGTATACAGGCTCGAGTAAGTGCGAAAGTTCGGCTGCCTGTGCATAGGCCTCTATTGCCTGGTGCGGATCTACTGCAGCATAGCCGGCCAGGAGTAGGTCATCTCTTGGCTTATGTGAGGGCCCATCTGTAAAGAGGATTCGGCAAAGGGTTCGTTCGCAGATCCACTCGGGGAGGAGTGGAGTGTTGTACGACTGCCACGCAGTCATGTTCGTCCTCCTCCATTGGCTCTGGGATGAAAGTGGCAGGATTGACTACGGGTGATCAGCGGTAAGTATAGTTGGCGTGTGACAACGGAATCACCTCGTATCCTGTACGTCAGGAGGCAGTGAAATGTTGTGTCGCAGCTGAGTTCAAGAGCAACATGACAGTGTGAAGTACCCGTACTTCGCAAGGATAGTTGAGAACCAGCAGTAAAGACTTCTCAACCATAATGGCTGTTGCTGCCGCTGCGCGGAGACAGGCAGGCATTCCCAATACCACTGTGGGGAGGGCTGTAGAATAGTAGGCAAGTGGTCTTTTCCCACCCCCATGATTCTGGATGAGTCCTCCGGTGGTGAACCCTCCTTTTTCACAGACACTTCCAGTATTGTGTGCAGTTTTGGGGTCCTTATTTTAGGAAGGATATACTAACATTGAAGAGGGTTCAGAGAATATTCACAAGAATGATTCCAGGAATATAAGATTACCGTATGAGGAAAGTCTGGCAGCTCTTGGGCTGTATTCCCTGGAGTTCCAGAGAATGAAGGGGTTCTCTTAGAAACATTCCAAATGTTAAAAGGCCTGAATAGATTAGATATGGCAAAGTTTTTTCCCGTGGTAGGGGAGTCTAGAACAAGAGGGCACAACTTCAGGATTGATGGACGTCCTTTTAGAACTGATATGTGGAGAAATTACTCTAGTCAGAGCGTGGTAAATCTGTGGAATTTGTTGTCACAGATTGCTGTGGAGGCCAAGTCGCTGGGTGCATTTAAGGCAGAGGTAGAAAGGTTCTTGATTAACCAGGGTTAACCAAGAGTTATGGGGTGAAGGCAGGAGAGTGGGGATGACTGGAAGAATTGGGTCAGCCCAGGATTGAATGGCCCACTTCTGCTCCTATATCTTATGGGCTTATGGTCTTATGATTAAGCATACTTTGTTGTTTATATAATTTATTACAGGATATATGTAAAAGTACGTGAATGACATATGTCATCATGCCACCACATCCTCTGTGCATGACTTGCTAAAAGTAAAATGACACTAAGCGCACATATTTCCCAGTTCCATGCTTTTCTTACAATTAGTTTTATGCTTTGGATTTATAAAACATAACACTCTCCACCTTCTCTGTTACTCCTTGTCTGTCTCCCAATGGAACTGATCAAACATCAGTGTAAATAGCCTGCAACTGGGGGACATTGGCAGAGCTATGTGATCAACGTGAGCTGTCAAGGGAGAGGTGACGTCTGATATTTTACTGATTGTGTTGGGGGCAGTGTGGAGCGACACAGTGCCTTGTGAGGAAGTGGAGATTTATGAGTAATTTTCAAGATCTAATGCAAATTTTTCAAAATTGACAGAAAAAAATATTATATTCTGACATATAGGTCATTGGCCTGGAGGCACCAAGTTAAAAAATTCAAATATTGCAGCTGCTGGAAATTTGAAGTAACTTCAGAAAGTACTGGAAAACATCAATTTGGATTGTTTTCTTTGAAGTGTTGGAGGCTGAGGGGGTACCTGAGACAAGCAGGGGAGTGGGGATGACTGGAAGAATAGGATTGAATGGCGGAGCAGACTCATAGGGCCGAATGGCCTACTTCTTCTCCTATATCTTATGGTCTTATGATTAAGCATACTTTGTTGTTTATATAATTTATTACAGGATGTATGTAAAAGTACGTGAATGGCAAGAGACATAAGAAGGGTGCGTAGTCAGAGTCCTTTTTCCTGAGGTGGAAATTTTAATTACTAGAGGGCAGAGCTTTAAGGTGAGAAGAAGAAAGTAGAAAGGAGATTTATGAGCCAAGTATTTGACTAAAAGTGTGGTATCTGGTCTGGAATGGTTTTGGGACATCTTATTCAACATGTATCAGTTGGGCAGAAGAGCCTGATTCAGTGCTGTATAACCCTATGGTTTGTGCCTGGAATATGCTGCCAGGAGAATTGATGAAAGCATATATGAAAGCAATTTTAAATGAGACAAAACTGAATATATTCATTCATTCAATATATGCCATATATTTTTTTATGGGTTCCATTGTGTTTCTTTGAGTTGTGGCTGCAGGTAAGGAGACTTTAAACTTTAACAATCAGATGCAAGAGCATAGTGTGGTTAATAGTGAGGCTAAGTGATCATACTAAAATTCGGGAACCATTCAAGAATCTTATAACAATGATGTGTGAATATCCTTGAGCCTGGTGGTATACAATTTCAGGATTCTGTAACATTTGCCCAATGAGAGATGGGCAAAAAGAGGAGGTCCAGGGTGGCTGTGGTCTTTGATGGCTGCTTTACTGGGCCACCATTTGTGTGTACACAAGTCTCATTGTATAATAAAAGAGTCTATAAGGAGTTTGTTAATTCGTTATGTGCAATGTCGTATGACATGGGTGATCATGGTCTTTCCAGGACCATGCTTATTCTTAGCAGATTCTACAGAGGTGGTTTGACATTGCCTTCTTCTGGGCAGTGGTTTTACAAGACAGGTGACCCCAGCCATTATCAATATTCTTCAGAGATTGTCTGCCCGGACACATAACCAGGACTTGTGATGTGTACCAACTACTTATACGATCATCCACCACCTGGTCCCATGGCTTCACGTGACCCTGATCGGGGGCTACGCAGGTGCTACTCCTTGCCCAAGGGTGACCTGGAGGTTAGCGGAGGGAAGGAGTGCCTTACACCTCCTTTGGTAGAGACGTATCTCCACACCATCACTCACGTGACTATATTACAGAAGGAAAATACATGTGATTCTGGAAATCTGATATTAACCAGAAAAGGGTGGAGATCTGAAAAAAGGCCAGGGGCATCCATGAAGAGGAAAGCGAGTTACATTTCAGGTCTTTGTGTTGCGTTGGAAGTGATGAAAAGCATGTACCACCAATATGATTTTATTTTTATTTAGAGATACAGAGTGGAACAGGCCCTTCTGGCCAAAGAGCCGGGCCATCCAGCAACCCACCTATCATTAGCCTAATCACAGGACAATTTATAACGGACAATTAATCTACTAAGCAGTATGTCTTTGGACTGTGGGAGGAAACTGGAGGAAACCCACATGCTCACGAAAAGAACATGCAAACTTTCTTACAGAGGATGCTGGAATTGAACTTGGACCTCTGACACCTCAAGCTGTAATAGTGTCACACTAGCTGTTTCGCCGCTGTGGCGAACTATTAATAGAATATTCTATCATTTTCAATCCAAGAGATTTATTTATTTAGAGAGAAAATGTGGACACGGGCCCATTCGGGCCAATGAGTCTGTGCCATTCAATTATGCCAATGTGATTAATTAACCCAATGCCCCGGACATACTTAGAATGGGTAGCAATCCTGAGATCACAAACCTGGAGGTCCTGCCCTTTAACACAGCACCTAACTCCCTGAACTCCCTACGCAGAACCTGGTCACTCGTCATACCCATGACATTGGTACCTACATGGACCACAACTTCTGGCTGTTCACCATCCCATTTAAGAATGCTGAGGACTCACTCTGAGATATCCCAGACCCAGACACCCAGGAAGCAACACACCATCCAGGGATCTCATTTTTGCCCATGAAAAACTTTCTGTCCATTCCCCTGACTAACAAATCCCCTATCACCATAGCATGCCTTTATTCCCCCCCTCCCTTATTTTAAATGAGAATTCTCTTATTTTCCTTCCACTTAGTTCTAAAGCGTCATTGTAACTAGATGTTACAACGGAAGGAGGGGGAGCTTAGCTTAGGAGGAGACAATGGCACCTAACAGCAACTCCTTTGCTTGCATCTTCAGAAACAGCTCTATTTCCATCTTTAATATCTCTATTTTTCCCTTCCAGTGTTCTTTTGAAGACCCGGACCTGGAGTTACACGCTGACTATGGTTCTTTGCGGGAAAGGGCCCGATCTCGGGGTTTCACGACTGGTTGTTATTCGGCACTCCAAAATCGCAGCCTAAGAGCTTTGTTTGCCTTCAGAGTTTTGAAGTTTCGTGGCTTTGGAGATGGGGGGATCGGAGGTCAGTGTCTGGCCAGGAGATTGGTGTGTTGTGGAAGATGGAAGATCTAAGGCTGTGTGCCCAGAGATCCGAGATCTTTGGGCACAGAGCTCGGAAAAAGCGATGCAACAGACTTTTAACATCATAAATCAGCGAGTTGTTTGTTATGTCTCCCCTCTCACTGTGAAACGGAGACATCTCTTTCTCCCTTATTAGGGAGAGAGAGAGCCTGTGGTATGTTGTATACCGGGTGAATGCGTAGTCTTTGGGGTACTGCAAGTCTGTGTCTTTGCTGTTGCTTTGCTCACGTTTGAGTGCTCGGTGGCGGGTGCCGATGCTTTTTTTTGCAGGTGGGGGGGTCGTTGCTTGCGGCCGCTCACGCATGGGAGGGAGGGGAACTGGGGGGGACTTTGGGGTTCTAACATTCAACTGTTATTCATTCTTTGGGAGCACTCCTCTGTTTTCGTGGATGTGATGGTTGGGAAGAAAAAGCATTTCAGGATGTATATTGTATACATTTCTCTGACTTTAAATGTACCTTTGAAACCTTTGTTACAACACATATGTGGCATTTCAATTTTTCATGGAACAACCAACGACTCTTCCTTGCAATGATGTACAATAGATGCCCTCAGTATTTCTTGAAACATGCTCTCAGTGGTTACTTTATTAGGTACAGGAGTAGACCCCAGTGTAGTCTTCTGCCATTGTAGCCTATCTACTCCAAGGTTCAATGTGTTGTGTGTTCAAAGATGCTGTTCTGCATGCCACTGTTGCAATGCATGGTTATTTGAGTTACTGTTAGCTTCCTGTCAGCTTGAACCAGTCTAGCCATTCTCCTCTAACCTCTCTCAGTAATGAGACATTTTCACCCACAGAACTGCTGCTCACTGGATGTTTTGTTTCTCATACCATTCTCTGTAAGCGACTGTTGTGCATGAGAAGCCCAGGAGATCAGCAATTTCTGAGATACTCAAACCACCCTGTCTGACACCAGAAATCATTCCACAGACAAAGTCCCTTAGATCACCTTTCTTCCCCATTCTGATGTTTGGTTTGAACACCAGCTGAACCCCTTGACCACATCAGCATGCTTTTATGCGTTGGGTTGGTGCCACATGACTGGCTGATTAGATATTTGCATTAACAAGCAGGTGTACAGGTGTACTTAGTAAAGTGGCCACTGAGTGTAGTTTGCCTGCTGAGAAGTGACGTCCATGGTAGCTCTGCTAACAATTTCTCGTGTGTGTTGTGGAGGAAGCTTCTTTAGTGGCACGTTAGCACTGAAAATATGTTAAAAGATGCACAGAAGTATCAATCCAAAGCAATTCAATAAGGTTGAGCCAGGCTGATAATTAGTGAAATATAAAAATTAGTTTTATTTATCATATATTGTTGAAATGTCAAAACATACAGTGAAATGCATTGATTGTGTAATCTTTTGCAGTTGCTGGAAACAGCCTACAATTTTGCCATGCTTCTGTAACCAAGATAGAATGCCCTCAATTCGTAGACCTTTGGGATTATGTCTTGGAACTGGAGAGGCCAGAGGAAATTCTTGTGATCAGAGGGAGAACGTACAAACTCTACAATGGGAATTGAACCCTGATCAGTGATCGCCGGCACTTTAACAAGATTGCACTAACCATTATGCTACCGTGTGGCCCACAATAATGCTCAAGTTCGAGATGAAATTCAAGTTTATTCTTATCCGACTGTACATATATATAACTGAGAACTGAGGCCTCCGTCAGTCAGAGACACCATGGATATTGCATTGTGGCTGTCTAGATACACAAGCCTGGGCAGTACAATATGGAGAGCAAGCTGTTGCCCATGTAGCAAGCTCCCCCTCTCCACACAGCTGATGAACCCAAAGGAATAGCAGAGCCTGATACATTTGGGTACCAGCAGCACCGCAGGAATTGCCAGTCAGCATTGAGTTCAATGTAGGATTACCTTAAGGACCCCAGCTCCAGTATTTTCCCTCAGGGTTTACTCCTGAAGCCTCCCCCATGAGTGGGTATAGCCACAAAGCAGCAAAGGTTTGAAGTCGGAGTTTTCCTTCTCCTGGATGAACCATGTCTGACAAGCCCAATCTGCCTGAAGCAACTGGTTTTAAGGGGCCAGTAATCCACCTTTGCCCCCTCTTCTGTTCTTCTGTCAGTAGAAACAGTTCCGCTGGGCTTAGCAGCTAAACCTCACGTGACCCTGACACGTAGATTAATTTGTTTGTATATATACAAACAAGTTAATCAACGTTTTTCTGGACCCACAAATCATATATCATGTACAGAACACAAAATAAATTTTTACCACAGATAAGTTAATAAAATGTATTTCAAAATTCATGTAGTGTGTTGTAGAATTAAAGATTAGAAACAATGCAGTTTTCATGAGGTTTAAGCTGGTATTTGGGTGGTGGGGTGGAGATATGTCTCCACCAAAAGAGGTGTAATGTGCTCCTTCCCTCCTCTAGCCTTGTAGCACCTGCTTAGCCCCATGATCAGGGTCACGTGAAGTCATGGGAGCAGATGGTGGATGGTCATATGAGCAGCTTATGCATATCACAAGTCCTGGTTATGTGACCACTGATGCCCGGCAGACTATCTCTGAAGAGTATTGATAATGGCTGGGATCACCCGTCATGTAAAGACACTGCCCAGAAGGCAGCAATGGCAAACCACTTCTGCAGAAAAATTTGCCTAGAACAATCGTCCATGTCATACGATACTGCACATAATAATGATGATGAAAGCTGGTAAACCTCTCCATTAAATCTACCTGTATAAGTAATATGTTAAAAGATATCAGCATATACTTCACTTGTTTCAATCTGTATTTATGTGGAATAAACCTTGGTCTCATTAATAGCTGAAGAACTGGAGAGGAAGTAAGTCTGACTGTTACAAATGGCCAACTACAGATGCAATTAGATTTTAAGTCTCTCAATATTTTTCTTTGCTCCAGGTCACAAAATATGTCAAAACCAGCAAGGCAGAGATGCAAACCAATAAGAAATGTCCTGTGTAATTTATAACCTTGCTTACAGCTCTGTAGTGTGTAAATACTGTTTTATGTGACTGTCATGGGAAGATACATGAAATTTATTGTGTGTGTTTTATATTCCTTTTGCTGTCAAACTCTTTGTAAAATAACAAAAGTCTTCTTTGGATGGGAGTTGGAAAATAAAGCAGAGCTTTCATGGTACTGAGGAGCTTTATGAAAAAGTCTTCTGTAAGATGTGGATATTACTTGCAGAGCTGGCATTTGTATTCTCTTCCTCCTTTCTTTGGGCCCTTAGCTCCCAGTGAAGCGTAGACCATTGATAATTTCCCGTCTCCATTGTCCTCCGAAGTCGATAGAATGGTTGGAGTTCCTCAGCACTTCAGCAATCCATTACATCCACTGTATGGGAGATTGGCCTCTACAAAGTACACCGGAGCCCTGTTGGCCAGCCTCACTCTTTTCCACCTCTCATGACCGGGATGGAGGGTTGGGCTTTGAGAGGCTGTAATGTCTCCCAATTGTCCTTTAATTGGTGACTGACTGGTCAAATTGAAGGGGTAGCTGGGATCATCCATAACAAATAAAAATGGCCAATAACCCATCCTCAGAGATGTTCGGTTTGAAGGATAGTCCAGCTATTTTAAAGCCGGCATTAATGATGGAAGTTTGATTGATTGAGATACAGAGGGGGATAGGCCCTTTTGGCCCTTGCTTTATTCCAGACTAACTAATATTTATTTATTTAGAGATACAGTGTACAGCAGGTCCTGTGGCTCAATGAGCTGACTGCTCATTAACCCACTTATTTAACTCTGGGCTAATCACGGGACAATTTACAATGACCAATCAACTTACTACTCAGTACGTCTTTGCAATGTGGGAGGGAACCAGAACACCCTGAGGAAATCCGCACATTCACTAGGAGTAAGTAGAAATCCCTCACAGATGGTGCTGGAATTGAACTTTGACCTCCTACACTGCCAGCTGTTATCATATTGCACTAATGGCTATGCTGCTGTGGTTCCCCATGATAACATAGCAGTTAGCATGACTCTACTACAGGCTAAACAATGCAGAAACTAAAGGAATCCAGATTATTTGATACCACACAGAAAGAACTGGAGGAGATCAGAGGGTCAGGCAGCATTTATGGAAGGTAATGGACAATTACATCTTGGATCATTGTCTTTGATCTGGACTGCATGGATAAGTTGTGCCTGCTGTAGTGCAGAAGACATTGAGTGAAACAGTTTCCATTCTGCGTAACCAGTGCGCACAAACATATTCTTCACGTGTGCATGTTTTCATTTCAAAGGTTTCTGGAACAACCGAAGACTCCTAGGGGAACATTAAGAATATATGGATCGGATCCAAAATGTCCAGATGAGGGGAATTGGCCTGGAACGTCAACTGTTCATTTCCCTACATTGATGCTGCCTGACTCAGAATGAGAATCAGAATCAGGTTTATTATCACTGGCATGTGATGCGAAATTTGTTAACTTAGCAGCAGCAATTCAAATCTAGTAGAGACAGAAAAAAAAAATAGTAATAATAAATAAAATAAAACATAATAATAAATAAACAAGTAAATTACACATATTGAATAGATTATTAAAAATGTGCAAAAACAGAAATACTGTATATTAAAAAAGTGAGGTAGTGTCCAAATCTTCAAAGTCCATTCAGGAATCGGATGGCACAGGGGAAGAAGCTGTTCCTGAATCGCTGAGTGTGTGCCTTCAGGCTTCTGTATCTCCTGCCTGATAGTAACAGTGAGAAAAGGGCATGCCCTGGGTGCTAAAGGTCCTTAATAATGGATGCTGCCTTTCAGAGACACCGCTCCTTAAAGACGTCCTGGACAATTTGTAGGCTGGTACCCAAGATGGAGCTGACTAGATTTACAACCTTCTGCAACTTCTTTCAGTCCTGTGCAGTAGCCCCTCCATGCCAGATAGTGATGCAGCCTGTCAGAATGCTCTCCATGGTACAACTATAGAAGTTTTTGAGTGTATTTGTTGACATGCTAAATTGCTTCAAACTCTTAATAAAGTATAACCGCTGTCTTGCCTTCTTTATAACTATATCGATATGTTGGGACCAGGTTAGTTCCTCAGAAATCTTGACAACCAGGAAATTGAAACTGCTCACTCTCTCCACTTTTAATCCCTCTACGAGGATTGGTACGTGTTCCTTCATCTCAGCCTTCCTGAAGTCCACAATCAGCTCTTTCGTCTTACTGATGTTGAGTGCCAGGTTGTTGCTGTGGCACCATACCACTAGTTGGCATATCTCACTCCTGTACACCCCCTCGTCACCACCTATGATTCTACCAACAATGGTTGTATCATCAGCAAATTTATAGATGGTATTTGAGCTATGCCTAGTCACACAGTCATGTGTATATAGAGAGTAGAGCAGTGGGCTAAGCACACACCCCTGAGGTGTGCCAGTGTTGATTGTCAGCTAGGAGGATTTGTTATCACCAATCCGCACAGACTGTGATCTTCCGGTTGGGAAGTTGAGGATCCAGTTGTAGAGGGAGGTACAGAGGCCCATGCTCTGCAACTTCTCAATCAGGATTGTGGGAATGATGGTATTAAATGCTGAGCTATAGTCAATGAACAGCACTGAGATCCTCCAATCTTTTAGTGTTGTTCCGGAGTCCAGCATGTGTTCCAACATAGGTTCCTATGTCTCCAGGTTATTTTCTGTTTGCTTTTCATAGAGTACGATATCAATGAAACGGCACTTCAGCCATGCAAAACTGTTCTGCCTAAACCCATTGACCCGCACCTGGACCATAGACCTCCATGCTCCTCGCATCCATGTACATCCAATCTACTCTTAAATGTTGCAAACAAACCCACATCCACCACTCCCGATGTCAGCTGGTTCCATACTCACACCACCCTCTGGGTGAAGGTCTCCCTCCGGTTTGTGGATCTATACAGGACAGAAACAAGCCATATGGCCCAACTGGCTAATACTGACTGAGATTTCCATCTAAGATAATCCCATATCCCTCCGACTTTTTTAAGCCCAAGGACCCCAGCCATTAACCAAGGGGGGGTCAGTGGACCCCAGTTTGGGAACCCCTGCTCTAAAACTTTCCTATCCAAGTACCTGTCCAAGTACCTTTTAAATGTTGTCAACGTGTCTTCTGGTAGCTTGTTCCACTTTTGACCACTGTCTAGGTGAAAACATTGCCCTTCATGTTCCAATTAAAATTCTCCCCCTCACCTTAAACCTATGCCCTCTAGTTTATTTAATTAAACCAGTGGTTTCCAACCTGGGGTCAATGGTCCTCTCGGTTAATGGTAAAGGACCATGGCATAGAAAGGGCTTAAGGATACGGTGCAGGACAGACCCTTCAGCCCAATGAGCCACACTGGGCAGCAAATCTCTTAATTAACCCTAGCCTAATCACAGGACAACTTACAATGACCAATTAACCTACAGACCAGTACACCTTTGGACTGTGGGAGGAAACCCACATGCACACCAGAAGGAGATACAAACTTCTTACAGGTCACGTCAGAATTGAACTCTCAGCTCTGATGCCCTGAGCTGTAATAGTGTCGTACTAACTGCTACATTATCATGAAGCTCCTAGCTCTTGAGGTACAATCTGCCAGCTCTCAAACAGACACACAATGATACAAGCAATACTCATTCAGCAATAGAGCTTGTTTTGCGACCAAATGGATGGATACTGTGGTGAGAGAAAGAGAATGGGAGGGCTGATTGCAGATAAAAGCATGGACTTAGTCAGGCAATAAGGAGCAGTGGTCTCACGAGACATTTTACTCGTGTTAGAGGACAGGGAGACTTTTCACAGCAACAGATTCCAGCAGAAGGTTGCCAAAGACAGTTCTCACCATCCATGCAGCATCTATAGGAAGAGGTACAGTCGACGTTTCGGGTCAAGACCCTTCATCGACTGTTTCCCTCACTATCCATTGCAGGATCTAGCAATCTGATGCTTTGCAATTCCCAGAGCAGAAGATGATGGAGTTGTTTAATGCTGAATAGTTTTCTACATTAAAGACACTATACCAACCCAAAGCTCTGTGGGGAAAGAGTATTCCTATCACACTAAAGATTATGTTCATTACTCTTATAGGCAGTGAGTTTCGGATACTCAAACTGTTTTTGAGTTAAAAAGATTTTCTCTCATGTCTTCTCTCCTCCATATTTTGTCAAACATTTTACACCTGTGTTGCTAGGTCAGAGAATCACACACTACAGGAAACAGCTTCCCTCCATCAAAATCATTACATTTCTCCTCAATCCTTCTTGATCCAAGAAGAACAAGCCAAATGAACCTTATAAGTTCAAGTTCAAATGTATTGCCATTCAAACATGCACTTGTATACAGCTGTATGAACATCATTCCTCTGGGGCAAAGGTGTAAAACACACTACATCTGACCACACTCAGTTGCATCCAGAGCATGATGAAGCCTCTGTTGGTCAGGGTTGTTATGTCCTGCCTGTCTAGATATGCAGATATACAAGTCCAGCAACTGGACCTGGTTGTTAGTACAATATGGAGAGCAAGCTGTTGCCAATGTAGCAAGCTCCCTCTCTCCACACAGCTGATGAACCCAAAGGAAAGGCAGAGACTGATACCATTCTGCACCAACAGCGTTGCAGGAGTTGCCAGCCAATGTTGAACTCAACGCCTTAGGGACTCCACTTCCGGATTTTTCCTTCGGAGTTTACTTCCGAAACCTTCCCCATGAGTGAGTATAGTCGCACAGCAGCAGAGGTTTGAGATCAGAGTTTTCCTTCTTCTGAATGAGCTGCCAGCCACGGCTGATGATGATGATGTCTGAAGCAATTGGTTTTAAGGTGCCAGTAACCCACATTTGCCCCTTTTCCTGTCAGTAGAAACACTTCCACTGAGTTTGGTAGCTAAGCCAGACTTCTTGTCAGAGGCTATTTGAGGCACCCACCAATGAGAGCGTTTAATAGGTCGTGGGAGCTTGTCCCCATTACCAACCCCAGCTACAACAACCTTAAGAAAATTATCCAGCACACAGAGTCGCAAAATAATATCAGCACAAGTCCCTTAGTGGCATGGTCTGAAGATTGACAGGTTGACCTAAGTGTGAGGTGCATTTTTCTGTGAGCCAGTGTATTGTTACTGACACTATTATAATAAAACAAGCAGTGGTATAAATATGTGAAACGGCAGCAAAAAAAGATGGAATGTGTCCTGTGAAAGGTGAGAGTGTGTCTGCGAGTTGGAGAGTAGGGGTAGCAGGGCGTTCAGGATGTACATGTATACTGGATAGCAGCAGGTGTTAAGAAGTCTCATAGCCTGGTTGAGAAAGCTGCTATGCAGCCTAAGAGTTCTGGTTCTAATGCTGCAGTACCTTCTGCTTGATGGCAGGAGGTCAAAAAGATTGTGGGGAGGAATGGAGGGGTCTTTGACATTACTGATGGCACTACATTTGCAGTGCTTCTGGAAGACGTTGGAAGGGGGAGAGACCCCAATGATTCTTTCAGCAGTCCTCCATATCCAGCTGGCCAGGACAGTTTCAATAGTGCTTCACTAGAAAGTGGTGAGAATAGGAGAGGAAAAGCATTGCTTGGGACTCACAATTGAATTCCCAAGACTCTGCAACCTTTCTAGTAAATCCTTCTGTATCGCCTCTGGCAACTTCTTGAAATGTGACAATTAGAAAAAAATGTAAGAGTCCAGTTTCACTCTAACCAATGTTTGATAAACTCGCAACATAATATGCATGCAAATAGCAGTTTGAAAGTCAGTTTTCTGAAGTGAATGTCAAGAGATACATTCAGTTTTTTTTACCTCATGTTCTTTCTTGTCCAAAGCAAGCCATGTTGATAAAACAATATAAAGCAATTCATCAAGTAGTGGAATGCACCTGGAAACATCTACATCTCTGATGCTAAAAATAAATCTCTGATACTGTGTCATCTCTACTCAGCTACGAGTACAATGTAGAAGGTGATTAATTGAGTGTCAAGTATAAGATATGGCGATTTATTTAAGGTAACTAACTGAATGGCAGATACTATGCAGACATGGTAGTGTATCAGTGATCCTATATAACCCGAGAATCTCTGTGTCACAGCATGGGTAGACACATTGATCTACATTGAATTGAATTCTTTATACTCCGTTGTTTCTTTATTACTCATATTGGCACACAGTACAGAAGACAATGAGCTGAACCACTGTTTCTTTTCAGCTGCGCAGAGACAGGACCACTCAGTAACTGAAATGACCCCCATCTCCTGCACATAGTCTTTGGTGCTGTGCAGATGGAATTTTCTTTTATGCAATGCTAAATAATTTTGAAATCTATGTGAATACCATTGTGAAATATCCTCAAATTAATTATGTTAAGGAATCTAATCCATAAATTTCTCAAATAACAAACTTGCCACAAACTTTACTTTGAAACATTTTAAAGCTTCAATGTATTTACATTGTCAGTGTTTCAAGTTACAATACTGTTACAAATTGCAACAGCAAACACAGAATAGAAGTCGATAATTCATTGTAAATATACCGCTGGTCTGCTAAATGCCAGTGCCATCTAGTTATAACATTTTACTTTTGCAATTGTGCCTATCAGTTGTTTGACTCCCTGACACAGTTTACCTGTGAGTGAGTTGTGGTTTCAACATAGAACATAGAACATAGAATAGTACAGCACAGTACAGGCCCTTCGGCCCACAATGTTGTGCCGACCCTCAAACCCTGCCTCCCATATAAGCCCCCACCTTAGATTCCTCCATATACCTGTCTAGTAGTCTCTTAAACTTCACTAGTGTATCTGCCTCCACCACTGACTCAGGCAGTACATTCCACGCACCAACCACTCTCTGAATAAAAAACCTTCCTCTAATATCCCCCTTGAACTTCCCAACCCTTACCTTAAAGCCATGTCCTCTTGTATTGAGCAGTGGTGCCCTGGAGATGAGGCGCTGGCTATCCACTCCATCTATTCCTCTTATTATCTTGTACACCTCTATCATGTCTCCTCTCATCCTCCTTCTCTCCAAAGAGTAAAGCCCTAGCTCTCTTAATCTCTGATCATAATGCATACTTTCTAAACCAGGCAGCATCCTGGTAAATCTCCTCTGTACCCTTTCCAATGCTTCCACATCCTTCCTATAGTGAGGTGACCAGAACTGGACACAATACTCCAAGTGTGGCCTAACCAGAGTTTTATAGAGCTGCATCATTACATCGTGACTCTTAAACTCTATCCCTCGACTTATGAAAGCTAACACCCCATAAGCTTTCTTAACTACCCTATCCACCTGTGAGGCAAATTTCAGGGATCTGTGGACATGTACCCTGAGATCCCTCTGCTCCTCCACACTACCAAGTATCCTGCCATTTACTTTGTACTCTGCCTTGAAGTTTGTCCTTCCAAGGTGTACCACCTCACACTTCTCTGGGTTGAACTCCATCTGCCACTTCTCAGCCCACTTCTGCATCCTATCAATGTCTCTCTGCAATCTTTGACAATCCTCTACACTATCTACAACACCACCAACCTTTGTGTCGTCTGCAAACTTGCCAACCCACCCTTCTACCCCCACATCCAGGTCGTTAATAAAAATCACGAAAAGTAGAGGTCCCAGAACAGATCCTTGTGGGACACCACTAGTCACTATCCTCCAATCTGAATGTACTCCCTCCACCACCACCCTCTGCCTTCTGCAGGCAAGCTAATTCTGAATCCACCTGGTCAAACTTCCCTGGATCCCGTGCCTTCTAACTTTCTGAATAAGCCTACCGTGTGGAACCTTGTCAAATGCCTTACTAAAATCCATATAGATCACATCCACTGCACTACCCTCATTTATATGCCTGGTCACCTCCTCAAAGAACTCTATCAGGCTTGTTAGACACGATCTGCCCTTCACAAAGCCATGCTGACTGTCCCTGATCAGACCATGATTCTCTAAATGCCTATAGATCCTATCTCTAAGAATCTTTTCCAACAGCTTTCCCACCACAGACGTAAGGCTCACTGGTCTATAATTACCCAGACTATCTCTACTACCTTTTTTGAACAAGGGAACAACATTCACCTCCCTCCAATCCTCCAGTACCATTCCCGTGGACAACGAGGACATAAAGATCCTAGCCAGAGGCTCAGCAATCTCTTCTCTCGCCTTGTGGAGCAGCCTGGGGAATATTCCATCAGGCCTCGAGGACTTATCTGTCCTAATGTATTTTAACAACTGCAACACCTCCTCTCCCTTAATATCAGAATGCTCCAGAACATCAACCTCACTCATATTGTCCTCACCATCATCAAGTTCCCCCTCATTGGTGAATACCGAAGAGAAGTATTCATTGAGGACCTCGCTCACTTCCACAGCCTCCAGGCACATCTTCCCACCTTTATCTCTAATCGGTCCTACCTTCACTCCTGTCATCCTTTTTTTCTTCACATAATTGAAGAATGCCTTGGGGTTTTCCTTAACCCTACTCGCCAAGGCCTTCTCATGCCCCCTTCTTGCTCTTCTCAGCCCCTTCTTAAGCTCCTTTCTTGCTTCCCTATATTCCTCAATAGACCCATCTGATCCTTGCTTCCTAAACCTCATGCATGCTGCCTTCTTCCTCCTGACTAGATTTTCCACCTCACTTGTCACCCATGGTTCCTTCACCCTACCATTCTTCATCTTCCTCACCGGGACAAATTTATCCCTTATATCCCGCAAGAGATCTCTAAACATCGACCACATGTCCATAGTACATTTCCCTGCAAAAACATCATCCCAATTCATACCCGCAAGTTCTAGCCTTATAGCCTCATAATTTGCCTTTCCCCAATTAAAAATTTTCCTGTCCTCTTTGATTCTATCCTTTTCCATGATAATTACAAAGGCCATGGAACAGTGGTCACTGTCCCCCAGATGCTCACCCACTGAGAGATCTGTGACCTGACCCGGTTCATTACCTAGTACTAGATCTAGTATGGCATTCTCCCTGGTCAGCCTGTCCACATACTGTGACAGAAATCCATCCTGGACACACTTAACAAATTCTGCCCTATCTAAACCCTTGGAACTAATCAGGTGCCAATCAATATTAGGGAAGTTAAAGTCACCCATGATAACAACCCTGTTATTTTTTCACCTTTCCAAAATCTTTGTGTTGGTTTGATGTGAAAAATATCCGTATTCTGATTTTTTTTGTTAAGTTATCTTTCAAAAATGTCATAATCTAGTAAGAACTTCTAATTAAAAAAACTGTTAGAATAGAAAGACAAATATTTAAAGTGCTATGCAATTTTCAGGCTGTGTAAACATTTCCTGCTCAGAGCAACAGTTGGTCTGCACAGCTCTAAAAAAAACTTTAGTGGAAACGTAGATCCCAACTTTGCTTTCATTTCATAATGCCACCTCAAATGAAGATTCTTGAAGTGACAGATGTATCCTGCTTCAAAAAACGCACATACCTTACTGACTGAAAATAGCACAAAGAAAACCAGCTTGCCAACACTAGTGGTGAAAATGAATCTACACAGTGCCAGCTATTATTTTGCATCAAGTGCCCGTCACAGATAATTAAAAATAATTTGTTTCACTGCTACAATAATTGAAAGTTGAACATGCAAAATTATGTAGCTCCTTACCAATTAATTGAAATACACAGAATATTTCTGATTGTTAATCTTGAACTTCCAAGAATGAACATAAATGAAAATTGCAAAATTGTAAATTGTTGCAGTGATGTTAGCACGTAGGATATATTTATTATACAATTGTCTATAGGATTACTACAATATCTCCATAATTGGAGGGAACTGAATGTAGAAGCCAGGATTAGGGAATCTACTGGTGGAAGTAAGTGAAGTGAGCTCCTATAGCAGAATACCTATGAACAGTAAAAGGGGTTAAACTTTAGCTTTGACTGCATGTGACACATCTTCAGAAGGCAATACCTCAAGAAGGCAGCATCCAGCATTAAGCACCCCCAACACCCGGGGCATGCCCTCTGGCTAATTTTTTTCTGCTGACTTTTTTTGCACCACTTGTTTAATTTAATTAAGAAACTGATGTAGGAATTTACTTGAAACATCTGCTATCCATTTGCCTCAAAAAGGTGGCATCCATCATTAAGGAATCTCACCCACGGCATGCCCTCTTCTCATTGCTACCATCAAGGAGCCTGAAGACACCCACTCAACATTTTAGGAACAGCTTCTTCCCCTCTGCCATCAGATTTCTGAATGGACAATGTACACTCCCTCAATATTTTTTACTCTCTTTTTGCACTGCTTCATTCATTTAATTTTTATATATATTTCTTACTGTAATTTATAGCTTTTTTGTTATGCATTGCACTGTACTGCTACAAATGAACAAATTTCATGACAGCACACACAAAATACTGGAGGAACACAGCAGGTCAGGCAGCATCTATGGAAAGGAATAAACAGTCTACGTTCAGGCTGAAACCGTTCATCGGGACTCACGACTATTTCACAGCATGCACAGTGATATTTAACCTGATTCTGATTCTAAATTGGTTTTGTAATGTAGAGTGCAGGCATAACTCAGGGGGTGCATTTGGTGCAATTTCATTCATCTGGAATTCCCATTGTTCTCCACTGTATACTGATAATGCTGGCGATTCTCTGTTCTACCTCTAGAGGTGCTGTTCATTCTGTATGCAATTTGTTTTGTACAATCCTCACTTCCTGTTCTGAAATCTGGGTGACAGCTTTTTGTTTTGATCTTTTCATCAGAAATGCATAAGCTGTCTATCCCTGATGGATCCGTAAGGTTGTTATAGCTGGAGGTGGTAATGAGGACAAACTCCCACTACCTATTAAATGCTGTCAATAGCGTGCATCTCAAATAGCCTTTGACAAACAAATCTAACTCTAGTCCTTCCTGTGTGCCTCAGCTACAAAGCCCAGCGGAACTATTTCTACTGACAGGAGAAGGGCAAATGCAGGTTACTGGCACTTTAAAAGCACTCGCTTTGAGCAGATGGGGCTCGTCAGCCATGGTTGGCAGCTCATCTAGGAGAAGGAAACCTCTGATCTCAAACCTCCAACGCGCACAAATTGCCAGAGAAACTCAGCAGGCCAGGCAGCAGCTATGGAAAAGGGTACAGTCGACGTTTCAGGCTGAGACCTTTTGGCAGGACCGAACCTCAACCCTCCACTGCCTTCCAGCTCTCTCCACTCATGGCAAGGTCTTTCTGGAGTAAAACACTGTGGGGAAAAAGTCTAGAGCTGGAGTCCCTGAGGTAGTCCCAAGTTGAATTCAACACTGACTGGGAACTCCTGGAATACTGCTGGCACCAAACTGTTCCAAACTCTGTCATTCCTTTGACTTCATCAGATGGGCAACAACTAGCTCTCCATGTGGTACTGCCCTGGCTTATATATCCAGACAGCTAGGATGCAATATCCATGGTTAACTGTGACTGACTAAGACACTGTTAGTTTTGTATGTAGTTCTTTTTGTACAGACATCATTTCCTGTTCATAAACTCTATTTTACATCACTTCCTCACAGGTATATGAGGAAGGTATTACATCACAGGTATATGGAGGAATTTAAGGTGGAGGGTTATATGGGAGGCAGGGTTTGAGGGTCGGCACAATGATGTGGGCCGAAAAGCCTGTACTGTGCTGTACTATTCTATGTTCTATGTTCCTGCACAGATTAGTTTGGACTTTAACTTGGAGTAAACATGGTTGAAACACATCCATCTCTATCCACTCTATTTGCCCTTGAAACAGCAATATCTGTGGGTCTTAAGCCTTCCTAACATTGATAAGCAATTAGTAGACGTACTCTGAAGGAAGTATTATGTTTATTGTTCAATGGATTAATGGTTCAATGATGCAATTTATTCTCAGAGAATGTATATAGTATACAGCCTGAAATTCTTACTCTTCACATATATCCATGAACAGAGAAAAAAACCCCAAATAATGAATGACAGAAAAACGTTAGAACCCTAAAGCCCCCTCCCCTTCCCACGCACAAGTAGCTGCAAAAGCATTAATCCTCCCCCCTTCCCCTCCCCCCACTTGCTCCAGGAAACTCTTCAACCCCACCACCCACCATGCCAGCAATAGCGAAGCCCCCAGAGACCGTGATATACAGCCCATCAGAAATTATTGTTCATTCCAACACTTCGATATCTCAGTTAGAATCTCTCTCTCATTAGTGAAGGACAGAGAGATATCACTCTACCACAGCGAGCAGGGAGGCCAACAGTTGGCTGTTTCGATGTTACAATCTGCAGCATCATTTGTTTGAGTTCCCCGACTCAAGATCCAGCAGACTCTCATTCACCAGCGTGAGAGGTCTCCAACAGGTGCGCCTGCTGTCCCAATGTCTTAATCCGCTGTGACATCGGCGAGGAATTGGGTCGTTCACAGGGTCGCATGCCAAAGACACCCGTCTTCCAGGCCGCTCTTAAAGATACTGAAACCCCGGGCCGTTCAGCAAGTTCTGAGAGTGAGAACCCACCACCCATGAAGAATGTAGTTTGAGCGCAGCTGTCTGACAGGACTCCAGCCACCTTGAGAAGGAAAAAAGAAGACATAAGAAGAGGAGATTTAAATGGTGGCACAGATGAATTGGAAGAAGTCGCCCAGGTCCACAAAAACCTCTGCGCCATCTTTCCCTCCTTCATCACTCTTAAGCTATCATTGCACCACAAGTTCACTGCACAGCATAGCTATAGAACGCTGCATGCGTGCTTTACCTTGTTTAATGCTGATCATGAGAATATGTGTTTTACTTATCTTTCTGCAGCTTCATGAAGTTTTCTCATTCAAAGCCCTGAAGAAAGCTTCCAGTTCAGGGGATTGTTGAGAAGGTATTTAGCTCCCTGCCTTGCACTGTACACAACACACTGCGAGAGAGGCAGGTACTCAGCAGCCTGTGCATCATCAGGGAAGATAATTATGCCTGCTATTTGCACTCACTTGCTTAATTCTCACACTCAGAAGTGAGTACTTTGCAAATAATTTCAGTGTTTTCAGGTAAAGCCTTTGCTCAGCATTGAATGTTCAAATATTGGGTGAACCCCATACAACAGATGTGGTTGACTCTTCGTACATTTTTTGAGAAACTGCCATGAAATTAGAGCTCATAAGAACTGTTGGGCATATTGGGACTCAGTTACTCAGCGGTTGGGGAGAGGATGCTGGATTTTATTTAGATAGAGAAATGTGGATATGTTTCAGAAAGGTAAACATTCAGTGTCATGGTGAGCGCTGGCAACAACTGGACTCTGATGTGGAGGAACTGCAGACTCCCATGTAGGAACAGGAAAAAGAGGTTATACATAGGAATTCCAACATAATATTGGTGGCATGACTGAGTGACACTGCAAGACAAATTATTCACAACACAAGGACCCCGCAATGAGCGCTGAACAGGTGCCCGCTTTACATAATCATGAAATACTGAAAACCCGTGCCAGTCACAATTAACTGGACAAGAGTAAACAGCAAACACAAGGGCTTAATGACAACAATAGGTAAATACAGGTGCCTGAGAAACCTAGACGTCCAATGCTCTATGGCTTGCCGCAGAGGTGTACAAGGCCTATGATATTCAGCTGAAGCTAGATAAAGAAATAGTAGAATATTATTATTTCTTTGCTGCAGGAAGTGAATACAGAAGTGGGGAAGTATTTTCCTGCTCTATAGGGTATTGTTGAGGCCACAAGGAGTACTTTCTATAATATTGGGCTCTTTATTCAAGGAAGGAGGGAAATGCACTGGAAACAGTTCAGTGAAGATTGACACCCTGAGTAGGCAGCTTGTATTTTGAAGTATAGAGAGGCTGGGCTTCTGTGGGTCAAAAACCTGAGAGTGAACTTGATTGAAACTCTCCAAGGTCTTAATAGGGTGAATATGGACAGGATGTTTTCTTTAGTGGGAGAATGCAGAATTAAGAAGTCATCATTTAAAAACAAGAGGGTTTAGATTTAGGACATATAGGCGTGGTGATTTCTTATTGCTCTTAGATGATCTCAAGCCTTTAGAATTCTCTTTAAGCACAGTAGAAGCAGAGTCTTTGAATAATTTTGAAGTATGGGTAGATAAGAAAAATTAAAAGTTACCACAGATAATTAGCAATCTGGCATTGAGTTTACAGTCAGATCAGCCATGATCTTATCAGACCATAAGACATAGAAGCAGAATTAGGCCATTTGGCTCATTGAGTCTACTGCACCATTTCAT
The DNA here is from genome assembly GCF_030028105.1 of Mobula birostris. Lineage (NCBI taxonomy): Eukaryota > Metazoa > Chordata > Chondrichthyes > Myliobatiformes > Myliobatidae > Mobula > Mobula birostris. Next base: position 243,203,357 of record NC_092370.1, read on the forward strand.
CATGGCTTATTAACTGATAGAGCAAGCTGGAGTGGTAGTTTGCCCTGCACTTGCTCCTAATTTTCATGTCTGAACATGCTCTTTCACTCGCTCCAGAGGTAAATCTACTCACATTTGCAAAATATACTGTTCACTGGAATTTAAAATTTGGCCAACCACAGCAGGCATTTTGCTCTGCGAGGTCGTGAGAGTGGAATGCTCAAACCTTTGGTTGGGAGCCCAGAGCATCAGGGAAGAGAGCATCCCTGTATCAAGAGTGAATGGTCTAACTCCTTTATTTCTCTTCACCTGTCCATCACCTGCCCCTGGTGTCCATTCCCCTTCCCTTTTCCCCCACGGTCCGCTGTCATCTCCTCACAGATTCTTTCTTCTTTATCCTTTTAACTCTCCCAACTGTCATCTCCTATTTTTCTCATTTCATTAACCTTCCCCTCCCCCCAGCTTCTTATTTTGGCTTCTTCCCACTTCTCTTCCAGTCCTGATGGAGAGTCTCGTCTTGAGACATTTTCTGGTTATTCCCCTGAATGGATGCTGCCGGACCTGCTGAGTTCCTCTACCATTTTGTGTGTGTTGCTAACGGTTTCTGGAATATTTTAGTAAACGACTAGCAAGAGCTGGGCAAAAAGCCTGTAATACCATCATGGCTGTACTCACTCAAGATTAGCAACAGCCTTTTCCCTTTGGTGGCCTTACCCATTACAATACTGATCCACTCAACACATGGGCTTTCAATATGCATTATTCTCCAAAGTTTTTTTGTTTGCTTCCAAAATTCTGTTTCCTTGTGAGTACACTCATACTCAAGGTCAAGATCATTTGTTAATTCATGAGGTAAAACACATCCTCAGTGATATCTCTGGCAGTGAACTAATGAGCCGGTTAGTTGTCCCTTCAATTGCCTGTCTGATTATTAAAAAAAGGATGATGATGCATATTGGTAACTCGGGTTGAGGCGTTTGATGTTGCAGCGTTTGCATTCCATTGACACACATTTCTTTGGCTCTTAAGAGTTCATAGACCAAAGAGAATTCAAAGGTCAACTGAAGGGGCAGCCAATCAGGACTGACGCAAGTGAACAGGGGCCTAAATAGATGTGAGCACTCCCAGAGTAAAAGACCAATGACTGCGCACTGAGGATGTCACCTCGACTGCTGATGAAATGTCTGCAAGCTAACTGCCAAGCTCAGCGACCACAACAATATCAAAAAAAAAGGATGTTTGGCAGCTTAGAATGAAATGTTCAAAATGAATTGATGAAAACAGAAGAAAGGGCATAACACTATTAGCCTTGCTGAGGCAGATGTCATTAATCCTTAATGGAGGTCTTTGTAGTTTTGTCTACCATACTATTGGGAACTGGATAACAGTTTAAGAACCGAGTTGGAATAAAGGCTGAATAAATTTAGATCTCAATGTCAAGTTTCACTATTTGCTCTTTTGCAACGAACAAAATGATGCTGCTGCCATGAGGAAGAAGATACAGGAGCCTCAGGACTCACAGCAATTGGTTCAGAAACAGTTACTACCCCTCAACCATCAGACTCTTGAACCAAAGGGGATAACTTTACTTACCTCATTATTGAGAAGTTCCGACAACCAACGGACTCACTTTCAAGGACTCTTCATCTCACGTTCTCATTATTTACTGTTTATTTATCTATTATTATTGTTTAATCTTTTCCGGTTTGCACAGTTTGTTGTCTTCTGCACTCTGGTTGAACGCACTAGTTGGGTGGTCTTTTATTAATTCTGGCATTATTATTCTATAGATTTGTTGAGTATGCTCACAAGAAAAGAAATCTCAGGGTTGTATCTGTTGACATATGTCCTTTGATAATGAATTTAGTTTGAGTTTTGAACATTGAAATATACTGGAATACACATTTGTTATCTGAGCAACACAATTTTTGTGTGTTTTATTGAACATTTATGTAACAGCAGCAATGATAGAACAGCTGAGAGGTCTCATATCTTGGACTACAAGAATTGAGTGATATGAAGAGCATTTCTTCGACTTGTTTTTAACGACATCCACAGATCCAGGCAGGCTGAAAAGCTCCACCCATCCTGAGTATCTGAGGTTACCTCAGAGGCATGTGTGTGATATTTAAGATAAAACCACAAAATACTCGAAATACTCAACAAGTCTGGTTGCATCAGAGGGAAGAGAAATTGAAGTGGTGAAAATCCTTTGTCCTGTAGAGCTTGTAATGTTAATTTAGTTTCTCTTTCCATAGATGCTGCCTGAGCTGTTGAGCTTTTCCAGTGTCTTTAGTTTTTATTTTAACTGCCTAGTACATGCACAAACACAAAACGAGCAGCTCTGATTGTGCAGATTCAGGTTCCGACTAATCAAAACAGTGAAATGTATTGTTTGCATCACAACTTAAGAATGTGCTGGGGGCAGCTCACAGGTGTCACCACACATTCTGGTGCTAACGTAGTATGCCCACAATATTTATCAGAATAACACAGCAACGGCAATAAAATAAAATAACAGCAAAAGAAACCCCTTTCTACCCACTCACATCCACATATGGACCTCCCACCCCAGAACAAAGTTCAAAGTTCAAAGTTAATTTATTATCAAAGTACATTTATATTACTATATACACTCCTGAGATTCTTTTTAGCAGGCACTCTCAGTAAATACAAAGAAAAACAATAGAATCAATGAAAAACTACACACGAGACAAACAAACAACGAATGTGCAAGTACAAAAAGATAGGATTAGTAAATATAAAAGTAAACAATAAATATCAATAACATAGGATGTGAAATCTTTGAAAGTGAATCCATAGTATGTGGGAACAGTTCAGTGATGGGGCAAGTGAAGTTGAGTAGTATTATCTCCTTTGGTTCAAGGGGCTGATGGTTGAGGGGTAATAACTGTTCCAGAACCTGGTGGTGGAGTCTTGAGACCTCTATACTTTCCTCCTGATGGCAGCCGTGAGAAGAAAGCATGGCCGGGGTGGTGGGAATCCTTGATGATGTATGCTGCTTTCCTACGACAGCACTCTGTGTAGATATGATCAATAGTGGGGAGACTTTAGCTGTGATGGAATGGTCTGTATCCTTTACTTTTTGTAAGCTTTTCCATTCCGGTGTTTTCATACCAGGTAATTTTGCAACTCTACACTGCTCATCTATAGAAGTTGTTAAAGATTTAGATGACATGCTGAATCTTTGCAAATGTCTACTTCAAAGGTGACTTGTCACCAACAAAAGAAGTGGTTGGTGATCTGCAGTCTCTGCTAGTTATTGGGGGAGTCCAGAACCAGAGGCCACAGTTTAAGAATAAGGGTAGACCATTTAGAACGGAGTTGAGGAAAAACTTTTTCACACAGAGGGTTGTGGTTCTGTGGAATGCTCTGCCTCAGAAGGCAGTGGAGGCCAATTCTCTGGATTCTTTCATGAAAGAGTTAGATGGAGCTCTTAAAGATAGTGGAGTCAAGGGATATGGGGAGAAGGCAGGAAAAGGGTACTGATTGTGGATGATTGGCCATGATCACAGTGAATGGTGGTGCTGGCTCGAAAGGCTGAATGGCCTACTCCTGCACCTATTGTCTATTGTCTATTGTCTAAAAGTCGGGGCAATCCAATGACTCGCAGAAAGATCAGTACTTTACCATTAATCCTTCACCATTTGATTTCACAGTTGATCAAAATCGTGTTATTCGTACCATTGTTCTTAAGCTGCTGTTAAAGTACAGTTTTGCTGATATTAAGGATCACCTGCAGTGCCATCTGTCAGACTCAAGAGGGAGAATTCCTTCAGGTGCACATTCACCACAAGTGTGAAAATACAACAATAGAAACCTTACAGTTTGTTGCCAGAATTCGCCTCTGTTTTGATGCTGTTTTCCAACTTTGTGAAAAACAAGACACATTGGCTGAGGATTTAAAATATGTACGTGCAAAAGGAACTTTCCTGCAAAGGATTAAGCGTATGATTCTCAATGGTGGAAATGATTGGTTCAAAATTTACCTTGTGCAAAAGCTGTTCTGTTTGCATGGAATTGATTTTGTCCCCTATTAGGTTTACCTTCTTCCTCAGCAACCTGGTTTTCATTTATTTCACCACCCTCAGTAATTTCTCCCTGAGGCTGGTTGCTATATTGTGGGCAGCGACCATCGTGACGATGAACAAAGTAAGGTGAGTAACGCTGTCTTCTGTAAGCAGGGCGATGTTGCTGATTTTGATCATCTTGGTTTTCTCCACCTGTTGCTGTCTCTGGTCTATCTCCTTTCTCTCCACCTTCAATGTCTTGTTGGTAATTACGTGGTGGACCTCGGCAGCAAGGGTTGTAATGATGATAATGATTTCTATCCACAGCATATCGGCTTCCTTGGACTGGAACTCCTCCGGGACCAGTTACGTTTGCTGCTTCTGCACCCTTCTCGCCTTCCGCTACGTCGAACTCCACAGTTTCACCATCTCCAACACTGGGGAGGTATTTCCGTGGATTATTCTTTTTTATAGCAGTCTGATGTACAAGCAAATCTTCCTTTGTGTCATTCTTGTTGATGAATCCATATCCATTCCATACGTTGAACCACTTTACAGTTCCAAGAACCTTTGCTGCGATGACTGTCTTCTCCCCGGGGGTTTGGGTTTGTCTGGCTGTTGCTGCCACTGCTGTTTGGATTGCTGCTCCGTCTCGGTCTCGCTCATGCTGTTGACAGGCTGCGTGAGGTGGTTGCGGCTCAGGCCGGTCTGAGGTGGACGCTCCTGTGCTCTCTCCACTTCTTTCTTCTCTCTAATATAATTCCTTTCCACTTTTTCTGTCTCCAGTTGCAGAAAAAGCTCTGCAATTCGTATTCCTTCCTTGTACTGTTGATTTAGTTCCTTCATCCTTCTCTGATCCTCCTGCTAAGTGCCTTCCTGTAACTGCTGTAGCTGTCTTTTCAGAGATGTCAATTTCTCCTGGTACATCTGCTCTTTTACTTCTAGGTAGTCTTCATCATCCTGCTTATTGGCAATATCTGTCTCCCTTGCATCCTCCGAATCTTCATCCGAGTCGCGGCCACGGATACTGTGTTCGTCTTCATTGTCAATGCTGTCTAGCTCCTCCTCCTCATTGTAATAGTCGACAATGGGTGAGAGGAGAGCTGCAGATATCTTCCCAGCCGACCTTCACTCCTTTGTTGACACATCTAGTGCCTTGATGGTGTGCCAATCCAGCTGGATTTTCCTGAGCCATTCACGTCCCAGCAATGGTGGTCCTCCATTTTTCAGTACGTAGAGGTTCAGCTGCTGTGTTTTGTCTCTGTAGGTCACTGTCAATTTAATTTTACCTTCGGGGCGCACTTTCTGTCCTGTGTAAGTCTTTAGCAGTAGTTTAGTTCGTTTCAGAGGTATGTGAGAAAACAGTTGTTTGTAGTCGTGTACAGAGATCACTGTTAAAGCTGAGCCTGTGTCCAACTCCATTTTCAGTCTCATGCCTGCCACTTGTGGAGTGATCCTTATTACTCTTCGATCATCTGTCTCTTTCACGCTGTAAAGTTGCAGACAAAACAATTCACTTACATCTCAGTCATTTTCATTGGAACTGCTTTCATCAGAACTGCCTTCTTTCATTTTGTGTACCTTGTATTTTCCTTCCTGGGGTTTCTTGTTTCTCTGGATTTTGCCCTTTTCCTGCTGTTTACTAGCTTTGCACACTCTGCCAGTGTGGCCCTGTTTGCCACAGTTTCTGCATTCTTTGTCATTAAACCAACAACCATCAGGGTCATGTGACCTGTTCCCACAACAGTAACATTTCCTTCCTTCATTTCTGCTCAGTGATATTTTATTCGTAGCATATTCCAGAGATTTTTGTTGTATCTCTGAAGTACCTCGTGTGGCTGTTTCTAATGATATTGAGGTGTTTAGCGCTTTCTCGAATGTAAGGTCTTTTTCACATAGGAGCTTCTTCTGTGTGGTTTTACAGTGCATGCCACACACTAACCTATCCCTCAATGTGTCTGATAAACCAGCTCCAAATTAGACCATAAGACAAAGGAGCAGAAGTCGGCCATTTGGCCCATCAAGTCTGCTCTGCCATTTTATCATGAGCTGATCCATTCTCCCATTTTGTCCCACTCCCCGGCCTTCTCACCATAACCTTTGCTGCCCTGGCTACTCAGATACCTATCAATCTCTGCCTTAAATACACCCAATGACTTGGCCTCTACTGCCGCCCGTGGAACAAATTCCATAGATTCACCACCCTGTGGCTAAAAATTGACAATATTCTGATAATTTGCGCAATTCAGCACAATATTCAGAAATGCTTTCATTTTTGCTCTGATTCCGATCATAGAATTTAAATCTTTCAGCAATGATCAGTGGTTTGGGGTTTAAGTGCTGTTGGAGAGGGTCTAGTATTTGCTTGAACACTTTGTCAGCTGGCTTTTCAGGGGCTAACAAGCTCCGTAGCAGGCCGTATATTTTCACGCCCATTACAGTAAGTAAGACACTGGCTTTCTTTTCTTCATTAACATTGTTAGCATCACAATGTAACTCTATTCTTTCCCAGTCTTCAATGCCACTATCAAATGCTGCATTGGTTCCAATTAACCCCATCCTTGTTGTGTTAATTTATCCTTGTTTAATTTAGCCCCAGTCCCTCATTAATTTAACCCCGGTCACTTGTTTTCTTTTCAACTCACGTGACCTTTTTTTTGCTAGCGTCGCGAGCGTACTCTGGCTAGGTGCGTGTGTCGCTCTTTTTTTAAATCTCCCTTCTGAGGCAGGCAGACCCTCAACCCTGGGGTTCAGCGCCGGCTGTGGTCTCGCCTGGACGCACCGTGGCTCCAACTGTGTCTTTTAGTCTCCCAACGTTCCTGACTTCGGCTGAACTCCTGCTTCTTTTCAAGCTCGTGGCCTTACTCTGCCTCTTCTGAGTGCCGTTATCAATTAAAACACGGCGTTCCGATTCAATGCAGGTTCATTAACCTCGTCACCAATTTGTTGTGTATGCGGCCGGGTTACACAACAAAACTATAAATAAAAATGCTAGAGACTGGAGCTAACTTAACAGGGCTTTGTACTTACAGAACCCGAACTGACCATGTACAGATCAATATGTGCCTAATAGTGCATGCTTAATACGATGTATTATTACAACATAAAGTATTCCTATATTGTACAGTAGACTATATGGTACAAAGTGGAAATCCACAGATAAATCTGCAAATCTTTTATTGTGTCATGACAACAAAAACAATGTTGGACCATTCCTCCTCCTTTAACTCCAGTGAAGTATGGTTAAAATGACTCCCATTTCCAAAATGTATATTTCATGATTAAATTTACAAATATATTTTCATTCATTAACGCAGAAGTATTTCCTCAGCTGCTTCTGATTATTTTGAGTCTGTTCTTGCTGGCTAATTAACTCCACAATGGGTGGACCCAAGCCCGGTTGCAAAAGGGGGAGGGCTGGACATGGGGTTAACAACCCCATCCCATTAAAAACTAAAGAGCTACAGAACTGCTAACAGAAGCCCCAAAGACCTCATCCCTGGGAGAGAAAGGATCTGACATCAAGAAGATGGGCTACGCCTGTGGACAACTTGAAAGACTGGCCCAGGATAAAGGACTCTGGTGAGCAACTGTTTGTGGCCTCTGCCCCTGCAGTGGGAATTGGGTTTAAGTAAGTAATTAACTTGCTGGCTGATGCTGGAACGGCTGATATTTATAGTCTTTCAAACAACAGTGTAGCTCAGACTTCAATGCATATGTTGAGAAGCATAGGCCTCATGCTGAGTCCAGTATTGGTGACATTTGCCATGATTTATGCTGCAGCATCACTTCTCATATCCTGCACCAGGATCAACTTGTTGCAGATTCACAAATCCAATGATTTTAATGGGGGTTGTTTCACTGTACATAGTAAATAAAATTCCTTTTAAACTCTACTACTTCATTCATTCTGTTTTATTTTCCATGGGCTTTTTATCAGCTGGTTAATTGACATGTGCTTTGCCATAGTGAATTCCAAACGCTCAGGTTAATGTTTTGAGTAATTTGTAACTGCGTTAGCTTTGATTTTTATTTTATTTTCTTAACACATATTTTATATATATATATATATATATATATATACACACATATTAATAGTACTCTGCTAAAGTCTTAGGTACGTATACAGTATATAGCTAGAGTACCTAAGACTTTTGCATAGTACTGTAGTAATTTTACGTATTGCACTGTACTGCTACATCAAAAAAAATGCAAATGTCATGACATACGTGAGTGATGACAAACCTGATTCTGATATGGGGTCTTTGTTGTGGACTGAGAGTGGGAAGGGGACAGGGAGAAGTTATCATGGTCGGGAAAAGGGGAAGAGAAAGGGGAGGGATTGGGAAGAACCAGAGAAACATTCTGTATTGATCAATAAACCAATTGTTTGGAATCAAATATCCTTGCCTGGTGTTTCAGAACTGTGTGTGTCTACACCTGCACCACCTCCTCCATCCCTGCCTCTGGCGCTCCTTTGCTGCCACCTGTCCCACACCCTCCCATGCCACCCACCCTCGACATTCCCAACATCATTTGCTCCTGCCAGATTTATAAACTCACTCTCCTCTTCGCATTAACAAATCCAGTAGTGTGCAGAAGTCTTAGGCACCTTAGCTACATACATATATGTCTCTAAGGCCTGTGCATGGTACTATAGTGTACGAGTGTATGGGGTGTTCAGGGAGGGTAACACCTCTGTGAAGGAGCTTGTTGTGTCCCCCTTGGGACAGTTCATCCACCTTTGGTCCCCACCAGACACGCAGCTCTCACCTGTGGTTCCAAGTAGCTCTTTGAATGTGACAGGGGACCCATGCCAGTACGCTGCTTCAATAGGTGGGCTAAACCAGGTGAGGGTAGCATGTAGGCCTCATACCCAGGTGAGATAGTGACATGCTTGTCCTAGCATGCGAAGCCAGCTCTGGTGGACTGGGTGGTTGAGATCACCTGTAGTTCTACAGCGCTTTGTGGAGAGCAAAGGGCATGGCAAGGCATAGAAGATGTCACAGTCATCATCTGCAACTAAGAAGGTCCCCAGTTGTGATGATCTCCTGTATCATTGGAATAGGGCTTCGGAGATCGAGAGAGTTAAATGCCCCAGTGCAAGGACTTTCCCATTTTAGCACAGGTTCCTATCGTCATCGTCGAAATCAACGGACAACCAACAGATATATAGATAGATAGACAGATATTATACATAATCATTGACAGCTTGCAAAACCCTTCTCCTTGCGAAAGTTGTGGATTTTAATGGGTTTTAAGTGTCTCGATCTCTATCTATCTCTTCTCTCTCAAGAGAAAGAGGGTGAACGAGAGGGGAAGAGAGACAGAGAGAAAGAGAAAGGGAGGGAGAGAGGAGAAAGTGAGAGACAGAGAAATCAGAATGAGCCTTCAATAGTTCAAAGTGGCAGCCTTTGTGCAGACCCTTGTAAAATTATGGTTGATCCATGGGCTATTAGCGTTTGCTTCAATTGTGAGAGAGTTTTGGGGAAAGCATCCACAACAGTAAACCATAGAGGAGTCATGGTAACATAGCCATTAGCATAACGTTATTACAGCTCAGGGCATTGAAGTTCGTAGTTCAGTTCCGATGCTGTCCCTCCCATGAACTGCATGGGTTTCTTCTGGATGCTCCAGTTTCTTACCACAGTCCAAAGACTTACCAGTTAGTAAGTTAATTGGTCATTGTAAACTGCCTGGTGATCAGGCTAGTGTTGCTGGGCGGCGCAACTCATTGGGCCAGAAAGGCACGTTCTGCATTCTATCTCTAATTAAAATGGAGCCCAACAGCTGAACAAGCCTGAGGGAATAATGAGAAGTCCAGAAAGAAAAAAATGGTGGAATTTAATGGATGATGGATTACATCAACTTTTAGAAAATTTCACGTTTGGAAAGCAGTGAAATCATTGGACAAAGTCAGCATGGATTTGTGAAAGGAAAATCATGTCTGACGAATCTCATAGAATTTTTTGAGGATGTAACTAGTAAAGTGGATAGGGGAGAACCAGTGGATGTGGTATATTTGGATTTTCAAAAGGCTTTTGTCAAGGTCCCACACAGGAGATTAGTGTGCAAACTTAAAGCACACGGTATTGGGGGTAAGGTATTGATGTGGATAGAGAATTGGTTGGCAGACAGGAAGCAAAGAGTGGGAATAAACGGGACCTTTTCAGAATGGCAGGCAGTGACTAGTGGGGTACCGCAAGACTCAGTGCTGGGACCCCAGTTGTTTACAATATATATTAATGACTTAGATGAGGGAATTAAATGCAGCGTCTCCAAGTTTGCAGATGACATGAAGCTGGGCAGCAGTGTTAGCTGTGAGGAGGATGCTAAGAGGATGCAGGGTGACTTGGATAGGTTAGGTGAGTGGGCATATTCATAGCAGATGCAATTTAATGTGGATAAATGTGAGGTTATCCACTTTGGTGGCAAGAACAGGAAAACGGATTATTATCTGAATGGTGGCCGACCAGGAAAACGGGAGGTGCAACGAGACCTGGGTGTGTACACCAGTCATTGAAAGTGGGCATGCAGGTACAGCAGGTGGTGAAAAAGGCGAATGGTATGCTGGCATTCATAGCAAGAGGGTTCGAGTACAGGAGCAGGGAGGTACTACTGCAGTTGTACAAGGCCTTGGTGAGACCACACCTGGAGTATTGTGTGCAGTTTTGGTCCCCTAATCTGAGGAAAGACATCCTTGCCATAGAGGAAGTACAAAGAAGGTTCACCAGATTGATTCCTGGGATGGCAGGACTTTCATATGATGAAAGACTGGATCAACTAGGCTTATACTCGTTGAAATTTAGAAGATTGAGGAGGGATCTTATTGAAACGTATAAAATCCTAAAGGGATTGGACAGGCTAGATACAGGAAGATTGTTCCCGATGTTGGGGAAGTCCAGAACGAGGGGTCACAGTTTGAGGATAAAGGGGAAGCCTTTTAGGACCGAGATTAGGAAAAACTTCTTCACACAGAGAGTGGTGAATCTGTGGAATTCTCTGCCACAGGAAACAGTTGAGGCACGTTCATTGGCTATATTTAAGAGGGAGTTAGATGTGGCCCTTGTGGCTAAAGGGATCGGGGGTATGGAGGGAAGGCAGGTACAGGGTTCTGAGTTGGATGATTAGCCATGATCATACTGAATGGCGGTGCAGGCTCGAAGGGCCAAATGGCCTACTCCTGCACTTATTTTCTATGTTTCTATGTTTCTAAAACAAGCACTTACTATATGGAATGCTATAGTCTGGGTGCAAAGCAGTGGGATTTAGCAGGTTCAGCATGGATCAGATGAGCTGAAGGGCCTGTTTCTGTGCTGTAGTGCTCTCTGACTCTAGCTCTAACCTTAACCTATTGCACAAGAGCAGAAATAGGCTACTGATCCCACAGCTTGTGCTCCCATTTGATCTCATCCAATCTGATCTATAGATCAACTGCCTTTGCACACCAACGTGCTGTTGTCTGCTACAGAGAGGCATCAGTATGCAAAGGCACTGTGCAGTCTAACAGAAGCTATTATCTTAGTTGCTTTTCTTGTGACTGCAAGACCCTTTTGGACATTGGTAATGTGGTATATTGCAAGTCACTGATTTATTGGAGAGACAGATGGTGGGAGAGCTGTGTGTCCTGGGCCATAGTAAGGACTAGGCCTGAAGCCGTATGTATCGCCTGTTTGCAGCAGTCCAGGTGAGTCAGTTTTGGAGGCGATGTGGTGCAGCATCGAGGCTGGCATCAGAGCTGCCCTCCTGTGTTCACTTGGCAAAATACAAAGCTGTATTGTGTTTGATTGCAGGCTGCTGCATCATTCATGGACTCTGGAACTTGGACTATATATATTTTTTGTGTGACTATAATTTACAGCTGTCTTAAATGTGCTATATGTGCTTTGTTTTATGCCCAACTTTTGGTAACGTGTTTTGCACACTGGCCCAGAGTCACAGTGTTTCGTTTGGTCATTTGGGTATTCATATATGGTGGAATGACAATTAAAGCTGAACTTGAACATTCTTGGCTTTGATCCCGTACATTGGTCTTTTGCCAACGCAGATGGGGTTGAATTTAGGAAGTCTATTTCATGGCACAAAATTTCACAATGAGTAAAACTGTGAGGGAGTACCAGCTGTTGTCTGGCATGTAGTGTGCTATGAATGCACCTCTGGAATATTGCCTTGTCCCCTGTGGGAATTAAAACAAAATTAAAGCATTGTTGGAAATATGAAAAAGTGGCTTGCAGAGTTGGTGATGCATGGGCAGGATGGAGTTTGGTACCACGGTATCTTAGCGGTCAGTGCAATGCTTTTATAGCTCGAGGTGTTGGAGTTCGGAGTTCAATCCCAGAATCCTCTGTAAGGAAGTTTGTACGTCCCCCCCCCCCCGCCCCCCATGGAAGCTAAGCAGGCACTACACCTTGCTGAAAGGTAACCTGCAGGCTAGAGGAGGGAAAAAGCACCTTATATCTCCTTTGGTAGTGATATATCTCCACCCTGCCACCCCACCTGTAATTAGGCTAGTGTTAAGTAGATGGATGGAAAGCAATGTGGTTCAAGAGGCCTGATTGGTTTTTTTGCATTTTAAGTCGAAAAGAAATAAACAAATAAGTGGAGGTGAAGAGGATGCCTTTAATGCCATCAGTTCATAGATGGGAAAGGTAGCTAAAGTGACAATATAAATAAGCAAAGGATTATGCTTGAACTGTGAGTGGCAGAACACAAGAAGAGCTGAAACATGAAATAAAAGTAAATACGAGCTCGAAATACTTGTAGGGTCAAGCAGCTTCTGAGGAGATACAAAACCAGAGGACACAGTCTTAGAATAGAGGGGTGCCCATTTAGAACAGAGATGAGGAGGAATTTCTTTAGCCAGAGAGTGGTGAATCTGTGGAATTTGTTGCCACAAGTGGCTGTGGAGGCCAAGTCATTCGGTATATTTAAGGCAAAGGTTGGTTAGTCAGGGCATGAAGGGATACGGAAGAAGACCGGAGAATAGGGCTGAGAGGGAAAATGGGTCAGCCATGATGAAATGGCGGAGCAGACGCGATGGGCCAAATGACCTAATTCAGCTTCTTTATCACATGGTCTTATGGCCTTAAGGCCCCACATTTACATGACACGTGGCTGAAACACCTAACATTGACACACAAAGTGTACAGCTACCCCTTTGTATTCCTGAGACAGAGCATTGCTGAAATGTGCCTGTTAGCTACTTTCTGCTGACAATGCCTCCTACCAAGCATAGCACGTGTAAGGCAGGTCATTATTGAATTAATACATTAAAGAATGCTGTCACATTCTAACTTCCACTGGCTCGGACTAAGTGAATATGCTATTAACTTCCTTTTGGGAAAAAACTAATGAGATTCTCCAATGCACCTAGTTTTGTTCTGATGAGACATTCAGACAGCATGGTAAAACCGTTTACCTTAATGCAATGGATCATTTACATTCAGGTTTTGACTTAATTTGTTTTAGCAAGGGGATTTACACAGAGTCTAATTGTTCCTCGTCATCTTTGTGTCTGCTCTAAACCCTACTGCATAGTATAGTGTCAGAAAACTCATACATTTGGGAGTATGATTGTGTAATTAGTATCGCAATAAATACTCCTTGTGCAGTCTTTCCTGTTAATTACTGCTGCTAATGCATTCTAATTCCAACAGTTTACAGTCAACTCAAGCTCAGTCAAAGTCACCCTGAAAGCAATGGCTCCCTGACTTTGTGGCTGAAAGAATCATAGTTGGGAGCTTAACATCCAAGGATACACATTCTATCAAAAGGACAGTCAGGTTGAGAGAGGAGGTGGGGTGGCTTTGTTGGTAAAAAAATGAAATCAAATCCTTAGAAAGAGGTGACATAGGACCAGAAGATGTAGAATCCTTGTGGTTGGAGAAACTACAAGGGTAAAAAGACCCTAATGGGTGAAATATACAGGCCCTCCAACAGTAGCCAGGATGCATGGTACATATTGCAATGGGAGATAGAAAAGGCATGTAAAAAGGACAATGTTGAAGTCATGGGGGAGTTTAATATGCAATATTGGGAAAATCAGGTTCCCCTCATATACTTTATTAGTCTCCACAATTTGGCTCAACCACTCTGTGTGCAAAGTTCCATATTTGTATTACTATTTGGGAGAAGAAGAATAAAAATAAAAGCATGGACTATTTTCTACATGGAGAGAAAATTAAAAAATCTGAGGTACAAAGGACTCATGCAGGATTCCCTAAAGATTATCTTGCAGGTTGAGTTGGTGGTAAGAAAAGCAAAAGCAATGACAGTATTTATTTCGAGAGGACTAGAATATAAAATCAAAGATGTAATGCTAAGGCTTTATAAAGCATTGGTCAGACCACACTTGGCATATTGTGAGCAGTGTTAGGCCCATTAGCTAAGAAAATATGTGCTAGCATTGGAGCGGTTCCAGAGGAGGCTCATATGAATGATCCCAGGAAGAAAAAGGTTTATGTGTGAGGAGTTCTTGATGGCTCTGGCCCTGTACTCGCTAAAGTTTAGAAGAATTAGGGGGATCTCACTGAAAATTATCAAATATTGAATGGCCTAGATAGAGTGGAAGTAGGGAGGATGTTTCCTATAGTGAAGAGAGTCGGAGACCAAAGGGCTCAGCCTCAGAATATAAGGATATCCCTTTAGAACAGAGATAAGAAGGAATTTCTTTAACCAGAGGGTGAAGAATCTGTGGAATTCATTGCTACAGATGGTCATGGAGGTCAAGTCGGCCTGTCCAGCACAGGCAGGCACCTCCCAGTCTCCACTCAGATAACAGGAGTCGCCCACCACCTGCTTCCAGTTCATCACCTGCAGCCTCTTTTAACGTAGATCTCAGCCACAGCTTTTTGTTCACCCATTGAAACAGCCAACCTCCATCAGTTGCCCCCAGTCTTCAATAACCTTGTTGTGCTTAGTTCTTGTTTTGTGGCCCTTTGTGGCTTGTTACCTTGCAGTTTATTAGTAAAGTATCATTTACTGCTAAATCATCTCAGCTACTCTGTTTTTGAGTCAAACCTCCTATACATTTCCTGACAAAGCAGAAGTTGATAGGTTCTTAATTAGTAAGGATGTCAAGGCCACAGGGAGAAGGCAGGAAAATGGGTTGAGAAGAATAATAAATCAGCCATGATTTAATAGCAGATCAGACTTGATGGGCCAAATGGCCTAATTATACTCCTAAGTATTAGGGTCTTAAGAACTTATTAGGCCATTGGGCATTCCAAGGGATCTGTGTAACCAGAAAAGAAGACCTTCAGAACCATGGCAGTGTTCATAACTAACTCGATGCCCTGTAGGAAAGTTGAGGTTGTGAATTGTTGCTTCATAGGATAGGGATTGGAATTGAAATTTAAATTGGAATTGATTTATTATTGTCACAACTGCCAAGATACAGCTTGCCTCACACAGAGCAGATCATTACACAATGCGTTGAGGTAGAGTAAGATAAAACCATAACTGTGCAGAATAAAATATAACATCTTCAGAGAAAATGCTGAACAGATAGCCAATAAGGTGTAAGATTAAGGCTTGGCTTTGATTTGGATCTTCTGATTTGGAAAAAGTGTCGAGACTCCATCTACCCTAGCAGTCACCTATTCACAAAACTGTCATCAGGAAATACTACAAGTCCACCATCACCAGGACTACACATCATCTCTGAAGCTTCTTTCCTGGAGCTACAGTGCTGACTACCTTCCTTTTGATCGCTGTTGAGAAGGAGCATGTGAGCAGCCTATCGCTGTGGAACTTGCTGTGGCACGTGGGTAGGCCTCTGCGTTCATGAGATATCCCTCTCTTCATTGACAAAAGAAGATGTTACCGTGGTTCTGCTTTGAGGATCGGACTATTACATTTATGGACTGTGGACTTCCTCAGGCTTATGGATTTTATATTCTGTTTTTCACCCTTTTCTTTCTGTTTTGTTGTGTGAGGAGACTGGGATTTGGTGTTGATGTTTTGCTCCGTTTTGTGTGGGGGTTGATGACCAGGATGCCGGTTTTTTTTGTATGGGGGGGGTTGGGTTTGATGTTTCTCTCTGAATGACTTTCATGTTCTCTCTTTGTTTCCTGGCTAACTGGAGAAGATGACTCTCAGAGTTGTATATGGATGCCTCACCGTGGTAACAGAGAAGGCCATTTTGGAATAGAAATGGGAAATGGAAATTTATTATCACTGACATTTGTCTGAAATTGTGTTTTGCAATAGCAGTACAGTGCAATACATAAAAATATTTTATGTGATGATAAGAAATAAATATGAAAAAAAGTTCCCATAGGGAGAAGTTGGTCGGGTGAGGAAAAGAGAAGGGGTAAAGGGGTAGCCAGAATAGAGAATGGGAAAGGAGAGAAGGGTGAGGGGAATAAATTAGTAGAAGTTAGAGAAATCAGTGTTCATGCTGTTAGGTTAGAGTCCATCCACCAGACTGAATATGAGGTCTCGCTTTGTCAACTTGAGAGTGGCCTCACCGTGGTAACAGAGAAGACCATTTTGGAATAGAAATGGGAAGTGGAAATTTATTATCACTGACATATGTCTGAAATTGTGTTTTGCAATAGCAGTACAGTGCAATACATAAAAATATTTTATGACGATAAGAAATAAATAAGTTCAATAAGAAAGCACAATAGTGAGGTCATGTTCATGGCTTCATAAATCTTCACATATTGATCTAATTCCTGTTTCCCTTTGCTACTAAAGAATGTTAAAGATTACAACCAAGTGTGGCCATGGCATCAGTCATGAGAGTCTAAATTTATTTATTTTTATTTTATTTATTTGGTTTACAGCATGGAACAGGCCCTTCTAGCCCAGTGAGCAAGACTGCCCAGCAACTGCTGACAACCTCCAATTTAACCCTAACCTAATCACAGGAGAATTTACAATGACCAACTAACCTACCAACTGGTACACCTTTGGACTGTAGGAAGAAACTGGAGCACCAGAGAAAGCCCACACATTCCTTGGGGAGGACATGTAGGCTCCTTACAGTGGACGCTGAGAACGAACACTGAACTCCATTGCCTCGAGAAATCAAGCCTTGATCAAAAGGTTGTACTGGGGCTGTCCACAAAGTAGGTAGATACTATTGTGGACAGTGTCAGTTGTGAGATTAGTGACAATAAGTATCCACTTCCTTCACAATCGCTCTTCATCAACCCTTGAGATATAATGATTGAACAGCTGTGGAAAAGCTGAGCCTGAATCATCTTCTGTGATTCAATAACCACAAATCCTCAGACTCTTATCTGAAAAGTAACCGTGGGCTTGAGACTATACGTTAACTGTCACCCGATGAAAGGAAATGAAGACTTATATCACTACAGTGCCATTCATGTTTCTGTCAAGATATTACCAAGCCCTTTACAGCCAGCGAAGTACTTTTTGAATTGTGGCCCATTTTGTAATTATCTGCACATTATCACACTTCCATCAAAACGCTACAGATGGAAAGGGTGATATTGTGCAGATAATTTATTCTACTAACATTGAAGAAGTAACCCGGCCTGCTGGATAATTTTCCTTTGAATCAGTGATTTCTTCTGCATGCAACCTAAGGTAGTTTAATATCTCTTTCCAAAGAAACCAGGAATGCACTGGAGTCTCAGCCTTGAGAATGAGGCGGCAGAGTGGGCCACTGTAACACTGTTACAGCCCGGGGCATTCTGCAGTTCGGGGTTCAGTTCTGGTACTATCTGTAAGAAGTTTGTATGATCTCGATGCTCCAGTTTCCTCTTACAGTCTGAACAAGTACCAGTTTGTAGGTTAGTTGGCCATTATAAATTGTCCTGACATTCAAGAGTGTCAGGGAAGTGAAGTATGTGCAGTGAAAATTACGACTGAGAAGGTGCTCAGGAAGCTTAATGGTCTGAGGGTGGATAACTCTCCTGGACCTGATGAAATGCACCCTTGGGTTCTGAAGGAAGTGGCTGAAGAGACTGCAGAAACATTAACTATGATCTTCCAAGAATCAATAGATTCTGGCATTGTACTGGATGACTGGAAAATTAGCAATGTTACTCTGCTATTTAAGAAAGGTGGAAGGCAGCAGAAAGAAAACTATGGACCTGTTGGCCTGACATCAGTGTTTGGGAAGTTGTTGGAATCAATTGTTAGGGATCAGATTACGGAAAACCTGGAGGTATATGACAAGGTAGGCCAAAGCCAGCATGGTTTCCTGAAAGGAAAATTCTGCCTGACTGACCTACTGCAATTCTTTGAGGATTGACAAAGGAGATGCGGTAGATGTGGTGTACTTGGATTTTCAGAAGGCCTTTGACAAGGTGCCACACATGAGGCTGCTTAGCAAGGTAAGAGCCCATGGAATTACAGAGAAGTTACTAGCAAAGTTAGAACATTGGCTGATTGACAGAAAACAGAGAGTGGGAATAAAGGGATGCTATCCTGGCTGGCTGTCGGTTACCAGTGGAGTTCCACGGGGGTTGGTGTTAGGACCGCTGCTTTTTACAATGTATATCAATGATTTGGACTGTGGGATTAATGGATCTGTGGCTAAATTTGCTGATGATACAAGATAGGTTGAGGAGCAGGTAACGCTAAGGAAACAGAGAGCCTGCAGAGTATTATAGTGGATTTTTTTTGGGGTGGATGATTTGTTTACACTTAAATGACTTTGGCCTTCAGACATCTATTTTAACTGTTTGTCAAAGGACTGTGGATTGAGTCCACCACAATGGGCTTCCTAAAACATGTGAATACCAGATACTTCTGGTAGTTTGACCTGATACTGTAGTTTCGAAGGCAGTTTCACCTATACATTATAAATATTAATTGTATTAATTGTCTTCTATGTGAGCACGGGAAATGCCAAATAAAATGTATCATAGACTTAATTTACATTCCTAAAGGCTGTAGATACCAATCCAGACATGTTGGCGTCGGGAGGGAAGGATGGTGTGAGATTTTGTATGTAGCTTCAATAGGAAGCATTGTCTATGCATTGTCTGTAACTTTTTAAGTAGCGATTGCCTTTGTGTTTAGCATATAAATATCGAGCCCACATTTAGCTAGCTGACCTTTCTGCGGAAAGCGTCTCCATCCGTTAAGACGCCTGCTGTACCTTGTTGTGTCGAATAAAGAAGCTGCTTTGTATTTACCAGTGACTCTGTCTCTCCGGTAATTTCATCCACGCTGCAACATTTGGTGTCAGGAGTGGGATACCTTCGTGACCCGTCGTGTGGCCAGCGTTCCTAGCAGTCTAAGTTGGTGAGTATTTTTCTAAAATAACACTCACTCTTGGATCTGTTCGGTCGGTGGACACACGGGAGCATGAGGTACCACGAACGAGGAGAGCTGAACTGGTAGAACTGGTAGTGTGTGCGTGTACATGTGTGTTTGTGTACATGTGTGTTTATGTAAGTGAGGAATCTTTGCATGTTAACTTGGTGAGAGTTGGACCACCAGTTGCAAAAGGTGGTAACCAGTGGTACGATTCGGGACGCCAGAGGGGCGTGTATACTCGTTCGGGGAGCTGAATTTTAGTGTATGCGTGTGCAAATGTGATGCAAAGGAATACAGTAGGCATCATGAGTTCGGGTACTCAAAAGTGGCAGATTGTGGAATACATGCTCTGTGGTTTTATATTTTGCGTAGTGTGGGAATTAATATGGAGATATCTCAGGGAGAGGTTTTACCCAGATAGATCTACCAGAATGGCACCTATTGAGGTCAGGCAACGTCAGGTTGAGAACATTGACGATCCGAGCCAGCCCTTGACCTTGTTTACGACTATTCATAAGCCCTTCACCCCAGGGGAGAAACAGAGCATTTTGTCTGAGTTGCCCTCACTTAAAGTCGCCTGTGGGAATTCAGAATTCTGGCGCAAACTCGAGGAAATGGTTGAAATTCACCAGATGCACCCTAAAGATATACATGTGTTAGTGAAAGCGAAGTGCCCGAGGAATATGTGGGACAGGATGGCCCAGGGGGTGTGGGATGGTACATGGGCAACTACCGGGAGCGCCAGTAATGAAGAAAGATATCGCTTCTTTAAAGGGGAAGTGAGGCAGCGGCTGGGGGGAGGCGAGAGTAGCAGGGGGAAAAGTTACTGTCAGCTTAAAGTATTAAAGGGCCGAGCGAAGCAACAGCAGCGAATCGCTGATCAGAAAGAGCCAGAGGGAAAGGGGATAGCTCTTCCACAGCCCGGCGACCAAGTTATGGTGAGGGTGCTGCCAGAAAGGCCAGGGTTTGCCCGCAGGTGGATAGGACCACAGACGGTGCTCTTAACGAATGATACGTGTGTCTGTGTACAGACTCGGCCAGGCAGCCAGTGTTAAAGCATACAACTCACCCTTTTGTTGCTCCCACAGACAGAGTGGGGAACCAAGTGTACCCAGTAACCATGTAATTACAGAGAACCTGAGAGGAAAACCAGCCGGCCATGGCAGACTTGACCACAGCTGATGAAAACATGCCCGGAGAAAACGCAAAGGCAGAAAACGCTGAGAGCGTGGTAGAAGACACTACGAACATGTTGGAAAACCATGACTAACCTGCTAAAGTGTGATAATGATGGTACTCTGTAAAGAAGGCTGGTTGCTGAAGGTAGATGATTAATTTTATAAGCATAGTATAGAAAATTATTTGGGAAATAGATGGGGAGGGATTTTTGAGTTAAAGCAGAGACGGGAAGTCCCACCACTTCGATGGCATTTCAGACTGCACTCGGCATCTGAAAGCAGTCACCCCGAGTCTGAGGAGCTGGGCCCTTTCAGCGGTTGAGTCAGTGATCAACGGAACACTTTGGAAGGGGTTGCCACCGGGGAGAGGTCCTTGCAGACGTTTACGTAGAGGCCACCCCAACCCCTTCCTGTGCATCGATGAGAGAGCCTGTGGGTGCTCCTGGAAGGAGAGTTTCGGCGACCAGAGGATAAAGGGCTGAAGACAAAGGAATGTGATTAAGATGCAGTCAGCCTGCAGGTACACGAAAGGAGCTGCATTCCTAAAGACTTGGAACAGCCTCTCTGCTTAACATTTGGTAGGTAATGCTAGGATAGATATTGAGGTACATAAAATCGGGGGGAATTTCGAGACAGGGCATTTTTGCTGCCCTATATGAGCAGATCCTCCTAGGTTGGCCTTTCCTGATACAAATTTAATTTGTCCAGGAGGGCCAAGAGGAGGAGCTGTTTGAGTGGATTTCGTTTTGGGAAGATGATTTGTTTACACTTAAATGACTTTGGCCACCAGACTTCTATTTTAACTTTGACAAAGGACTGTGGATTGAGTCCACCACAGTGGGCTTCCTAAAAGGTGTGAATACCAGATACTTCTGGTAATTTGACCTGATACTGTAGTTTCGAAGGCAGTATCACCTATACATTATAAACATTAATTGTCTTCTACGTTAGCACGGGAAATGCCAAATAAATGTATCGTAGACTTAACTTACATTCCTAAAGGCTGTAGATACCAACCCAGACATGTTGGCATCGGGAGGAAAGGATGATGTGAGATTTTGTATGTAGCTTCAATAGGAAGCATTGTCTATGCATTGTTTGTAACTTTTTAAGTACCGATTGCCTTTGTGTTTAGCATATAAATATCGAGCCCACATTTAGCTAGCAGACCTTTCTGCAGAAAGCGTTTCCATCCGTTAAGATGCCTGCTGTACCTTGTTGTGTCGAATAAAGAAGCTGCTTTGTATCTACCAGTGAGTGACTCTGTCTCCCAGGTAATTTCATCCACACCACAACACAGAAGCTTAGATAGTTTAGGGGAATGGGCAAAGAAGTGGCAAATGAAACATAATGTTGGAAAGAGTATGGTCATGCACTTTGATGGAAGAAATAAGTGGGCAGACTATTATTTAGATGGGGAGAGAATTCAAAATGCAGAGATGCAAAGGGACTTGGGAGTCCTTGTGCAGGATACCCTAAAAGTTAACTTCCAGGTTGAGTCGATGGTGAAGAAGGTGAATTAAATGTTGGCATTCATTTCTAGAGGGATGTGATGTTGAGGCTGTATATGGCACTCGTAAGATCACACGGAGTATTGTGTGCAGTTTTGGGCTCCTTATTTTAGAAAGGATAAACTGATATTGGAGAGGGTTCAGTGAAGATTCAGGAGAATGATTCCAGGAATGAAAGGGTTACCATATGAGGAACATCTGGCAGCTCTTGGTCTGTATTCCCTGGAGTTCAGGAGAATGAGGGGGGATGTAATAGAAACATTCCGAATGTTAAAAGGCCTGAACAGATTAGATATGGCAAAGTTATTTCCCATGGTAGGGGAGTCTAGGACAAGAGGGCATGACTTCAGGATTGAAGGATGTCCATTTAGAATAGAGATGTGGAGAAATTATTTTAGTCAGAGGGTGGTAAATCTGTGGAATTTGTTGCCACGAGAGGCTGTAGAGGCCAAGTCATTAGATGCATTTAAGGCAGAGATAGATAGGTTCTTGAGTAGCCAGGGCATCAAAGGGTATGGGGAGAAGGTAGGAGAGTGGGTATGACAAGAGGAATTGGATCATCCCATGATTGTATGGCAGAGCAGACTCAAGGGGCCGAATGGCCTACTTCTGCTCCCATATCTTATAGTCTTATGGTCTTACGGTCCTGTCATTAAGCTGGGGTTAACTAGGTGGGTTGCTGGGTGATGAGGCTCGTTGGGCCAGAAGGACCAGATTTCCCATTGTATCTCTAAATAAACATATAACAAATAAAATTAGGAAAAGCAGAATCTTCTATTCTTTGCACAGTTTGTCATGGACAAACAATAAAATGGAAAAGGAAATCTGGTAATCTGAAACAGAAGCAGGAAAAGCTGTAATGGAGCAGCAGAAGAGGTAGACATAATTACCTATATATTTCTGGTTTAGTCCATCTCAAGAATTGTAGGCCATCCCAAAAGGCATCTCAAGAAGGCAGCATCCACCACTAAGGACCATCACCATTAGAATAGAATAGATTAGAACTTTATTGTGATTGCTCAAGACAACGAGATTGTGAAGCTATTCCAAT
Source organism: Mobula birostris (assembly GCF_030028105.1). Classification (NCBI taxonomy): domain Eukaryota; kingdom Metazoa; phylum Chordata; class Chondrichthyes; order Myliobatiformes; family Myliobatidae; genus Mobula; species Mobula birostris. Next base: position 243,226,350 of record NC_092370.1, read on the forward strand.
CTGTGCAAAACAGATATTTACACAGCATGTGGAATAGCTTAATTAAAAAAAACTCCCATATTTATATTCAACAAGTGACTTTGATAGTTCTTAACACTCAAAAGCTATGAGCAGGCTGGAGTAGCATTATTCAGCTGCACAACTACCCTCTGGAAGAAGCTGTTTTTTTTCAGTTTTACTCTTGGCTAAGATGTTCCTGTATCTCCTACCAGATGGCAGGAGATTGTACAGGCAATGTCTGAGATGGGATGGATCTTTAATGATTTTACGAGCATGCAGTAGGCATCAAGAGTTGTAGATTGTCTCCAGGTCTGGTCGTTGAGTCTCAGTGATGTGCTAAGCTGTCCTAATCACCCGTTGGAATGCTTTGTGATCTGTCTTGCTGCAGCTAGAATACCACACTGTCATTCCATATGTCAGTATGCATTCTATTGCACACCACTAAAAGTTGGCCAGCAATTTTTGAGGCAGATTAGCTCTCCTTAGGCACCTCCGGTAGTATAGTCACTGTTGTGCTTTCCCTAGTATCGAGGTTACATGGACAGACCAAGAGAGCTCCTTGGTGATGTTCATCCCCAAAAACTTGAAACTGGAGGTCCTTTCCACTGCTTCACCATTAGGGACTATGGACTCTCACTATTCCTCATATTATTACTATCAAGTACAGGAGCCTCATAATCCCAATTTAGTGATTCAGGAACAGCTTCTTTCCCTCTGCCATCAGATTTCAGAACAGCCCATGAATTGTTTATTGACGAGAATATAAAAGCAAGGCTATAATGTTGAGGCTTGATAAACACTGGTGAGGCCTCCTTTGGAGTATTGTGAGCAATTTTAGGCCCCTTCTCTGAGAAAGGATGTGCTGAGTTTGGAGAGGGTTCAAAGGACGTTCACAGAAATGATTCTGGGATTGATAGGCTTATCATATGAGAAGCATTTGATGGCTCTAGGCCTGTACTTACCGAAATTCAGAATAATAAGGAGGGATCTCATTAAAACCTATTGAACGTTGAAAGGCCTTGATAGAGTGGATGTGGCGAGGAAGTTTCCGATGGTGGGGGAGTTGTAGACCAGAGGACACAGCCTCAGAATAGAGGGACGTCCTTTTGGAACAGAGATGAGGTGGAATTACTTTAGCCAGAGATTGGTGAATTTGTGGAGGCCAAGTCGTTGGATTTTTGATTAGTCAGGACATCACGGGGATGAAGGCAGGAGATTGGGGCTGAGGGAGAAATGGATCAGCCGTGATGAATTGGTGGACCCAGACTCTGGGCCAAATGGCCTACTTCTGCTACATCTTACAATCTTAAGGTCGAACCCATGAACATTATCTCATCGTACTTTTCCTTTGCATGCTTTATTTATGTTTGTAAATTATCATAATTTTATGTCTTTGCACTATACTGCTGCAGCAAAACAACAAATTTCACATCACCTAAACCAGTGATAATAAATCTGATTCTGATTCTGAAAATAAATGAGTTTTGTCGCCAGAAGAAAGCAGGTGCACGATCCACTTGCCAGCATAGTCCACAGCCCAGAAGTTAATTTTAAGTAATACTATAGTGGTTAGAGCAATGTATTACAGTGCCAGTGATCAGTGATTGGGGTTCAATTCCTGCCACTGTCTGTAAGGAGTTTGTACGTTCTCCCCATGGCCATGTAGGTTTCCCCCTGGTGCTCCAGTTTCTCCCATATTTCAAAGGTGTACAGGTTATTGTTAAAAAGTTACTGACATGCTGTGTTGATGCAGGGATCATGGCGACAATTGCACAATGCTCCCAGCACATCCTCAGACTGCATTAGTTGACACAAGCGACACATTTCACTGTATGTTTTGATGTAAATCTGAGAAATAAAGCTAATCTTTATCTTTATTCACAAACATGAGAAAATCTGCAGGTACTGGAAATCCAAAGCAACACACAGAAAATGCTGGAGGAGCTCACAGGCCAGGCAGCATCCATGGAAAAGAGTGTACAGTCGGTGTTTCGGCTGAGAACTTTTATCGGTCCTGATGAAGTGTCTCAGCCCAAAATGTCGAATGTTCACTTTTTTCCGTAGATGCTGTCTGGCCTCCTGAGCTCCCCAGCATCTTGTGTTAGATCTGTGCTCCTGTAGTTTTACATTGCAACTTAGTGTCTGCACAGTCTACCGTTTGAGCAAAGGTCCTGATGAAAATGAAAGGGTAAGAATTGATCATTAAATTGAGAAGCTGTGCTAATTTAAAGGAGTTGTATTCATAACAATAAAGAACTGACAATAAGCCAAATGGCTTTCTTACCCCAGTTCAGAAAATATTCTCCATGTTCAACCTTTCCAATCCTACTTAATGTGTCCTTTTCTCTTCTCTAAATCTGGCTGTCAATTAAGAAACTATCTTAATTGTCCAGCTGATCTAATTCACTCCGGAGTTAAAAGCAAATAGCTCAGAAAGGAGCTAATTCTTTGATTAGCCTTGCTCAGACTGGAATAGAGATCATGGGTATTAGAGGATAGCTCTAATTTAATTCACCTTCTTGATCTCCGTTCCTAATAAAACTGTAGAGTTGATGAGTCCTGCTGGGATTTTATGTTCTTGAAAGGAATAAAAATTCAATTAAATGCAGTGGGATTTTTCTGACTGTAATTTTATTTTTGTACTTTAACCTTAGTTATTATCCAATCCACCAAAGTATTTCAATTACTTAGACAAGAATGGTTATGTTAGAGAGAAGCTAGTTGTTTATTTATTAAGTTTTCTTCACATGATTTGAAAATATTTATTTTTTTTAGAGATTCAGCATGGAATATACTCTTCTGGTACTTTGAGCCACGCCACCCAGCAACCAACCCAACGAGTTAACCTAATTATGGGACAATTTACAATGACCACTTTACCTACTAACCAATATTTCTTTGGACTACGGAAGTAAAGCAGAGCACCCGGAGGAAGCCCACACATTCCATGGGGAGGACATACAAAGTCCTTACAGAGGACAGCATGATTGAACTCTGAACCCTGACACGGTGAGCTGTAATACTGGTACCCTAACCGCTACATTACAGTGGCACCCAGGTTCCGATGATCTTATTGTCTGCTTTTGGTTTCTATTCTTATGATAACATCTACTTTCAAAATTGTTACTTCCATTGGAATTTAGATAAAGAAAAGGGGTTTTCTTCATTAGTTTCATTTTTGTTGAATTAATATTTTGGATGTAGTTGTATTTGACATCCTAATACCCATAAAGTTTTATTACCCAAAGCTAGTGTCTGACATCCAGACTAGACTGCAGCCCAATCTCTTGCTAAGGTTTGAGATACGGGCAACTCTGCAGTCAGCAAATATCCATCTTTAAAATTGTCCTATGGAGAAGTTTTAACAAGCCAGTCTAAGATGGATATTTGCTGACTGCAGAGTTGCCCGTATCTCAAACCTTAGCAAGAGATTGGGCTGCAGTCTAGTCTGGATGTCAGACACTAGCTTTGGGTAATAAAATGATTCATTTTAATGAGTTTCCATCAAGTAAGTGTTCTTTTTTATTTTTCCTTAAGCCAGCAAATTGATCTCCCCACCTTCCTTTCCCACTTGTACCACCAGAACCAATAATATATAAACATATGACCACCTTCTTCAGAATAAAAATTCCTCTGATTTTTGATCTGAAGATTGAGATTTGAAATCCAATAAAAGAACAAATCTGTCTGTAAGGGACCTGTAAGTTCACCCCATGACTAGTTGGGTTTCCTCCAGGTGCTCTGGTTTCCCCCCACCGTCCAAAGACGTAGCATTTGGTAGGTTAATTGGTCATTGTAAGTTGTACTGTGGTTAGGCTAGAGTTAAATCGGGGGTTGCTGGGCAGTGTGGCTCAAAGGACCGAAAGGGCTTATTCTGCGCTGTATCTCAAATAAGTAAATAGACAAACAAACAGAATTTAAAATCCTAATAAAAGGACAATAAATAAAACCTATATCAATCTATTATCGCATATTGCGAGCTAAACTGATGAGATGCTAAGCCCACTCTTTCTGTCTCAGCATATAGCCAAGTTCACATTCAAGTTTACTGTCATTCAACTATACACATGTATACAGATAGACGAAACAGCGTTCCTCAGGGACCAAGGTATAAAACACAATACGTGTCTCACATACAGCAAATTAAATAATATTGAGGCCCTCCGTTGGTCATGGTTGACCTTGGATATTGCATCCTCGCCTTACTTGCCAGGGCAGTACAATCTGGAGCACAAGCTGTTGCCCGTGTAGCACACAGCTGATGAATCCAAAGGGATAGTGGAGGCCGATGCAGTTTGAACCAGTGGCATCGCAGGGGTTGCCAGTCAGTGTTGAACTCAATGTAGGACTGCCTCAGGGACTCCAGCTCTGGATTTTGCCTCAGAGTTTACTCCTGAAGTCTTCTCCACGAGTGGGTGTAACCACAAGGCAGCGGAAGTTTGAGATCAGTTTTCCTTCTCTTAGATGAGCTGCCAACCACAGCTGATGAGCCCCATCCGCCCGAAGTAATTGGTTTTAAGAAATAATATTAACACAATAACATTAACGGGTAATTAATTTTCTAAAACATCTGTAGGTGTACAATTTGACATAGAGTGCATATATAACATATAGTTAAATATACAACTGTATTGCTGCTACTGGCACTGTCATAAATAATGTGCACTGGTGGTTGCAGGATGTTCAAAAGTCTCACAGCCTGGCGGAAGGAGCCATTACTCAGTCTAACAGTCCTTGTTCCTATGCTGTGATACCTTCTGCCTGATGGCAGGAGGTCAAAGAGCCTCGAGGACAGATGTGGTATACACTAACTGAAAGTAACAATGATCTCAACAGCAACATACACAAAATGCTGGAGGAGCTCAGCAGGTCAGTCCGCATCCCTGGAAATGAACAAACAGTTGATGTTTCGGGCTGAGACCCTTTTTCAGGACTGGAAAGCAAGAGGGGAAGATGCCAGAATAAGCAGGTGGAGGGGGTGAGAGAGGGGAAGAAGAATGGAATAGATGAAGCCAGTTGGTTGGGAAAGTTCAAGGGCTGGAGGGGAAGGAATCTGATAGGAGAGGAGAGTAGACCATAGGAGGAAAGGAAGAAGGAGGGGACCCAGTGAGAGGTGAGAGGTGATAGGCAGGTGAGAAAAGGTCCGAATGGGGAACAGAAGAAGAGAGGAGGGGGAGGAGGAAATTTCCCGGAAGGAGAAATCAATATTCATTCCAACAGGTTGGAGCTATCCAAACACTACCCATCCTGAGGGGCATGAGGAGGCCATGGACCAACATTCAGAACAGAAATAGGAATTGGAATTAAAATGTTTAGGCACCAGGAAGTTCCGCTTTTGGCAAATGGAGTGGAGATGCTCAACAAAAGGGTCTCCCAATTTACAACTGTTCTCACCAGTGTAGAGGTAGCCGCATCAGGGGCATCATATGCAATAGATGACCTCAGAAGATTTACAGGTGAATCTCACCTGCCTCACCTGGAAGGAGTATTTGGAGCTCTGAACGGAGGTGAAGTAGGAGGTGAATGGCCAGGTGTAGCATTTTGGCTGCTTGCAGGGATGTGCCAGGAGAGAGATTAGCGGGGAGGGACGACTGGATAAGGGAGTCACTGAGACAGCAATCCCTGTGGAAGGTGGGAGGATATGTTTGGTGGTAGGATCCCTCTGGAGATGGCAGAAGTTGTGCAGAATGATGCGTAAAATACAGAGGCTCTTGGAGAGGTAGGTAAGGCAAGAGAAACTCTATTAATGTAAAGGTGACGGAAAGATGGAGTGACCATGGATGTCCAGGAAATGGCGGAGATGCGGGTGAGCACAGCACTAATGGTGGAGGAAGGGACGCCTCATTCTTTGAAGAAGGAAGACATCTCTGACGTTCTGGAAAGGAAAGCCTCATACTGGGAACAGATGAAATGGAGACTAAGAAATTGAGAAAAGGAGAAATTTTTACAGGAGACGGGGTGGGAAGAGATATAGTCAAGATAACTCAGCTATCTTGACAATAAACTATCAAGATAACAAACTTAACAGCAACTTTTCAAGGTGAATAACAATTGGTCTTGGAATGAAAAAGAACTAACAGAACTGTGAGCCAAGAACTGGACACTGAGATTAATTGGTTAGATCTTTCAAAGAGTCGATACAGGCAAGGGAGGTTAATTGCCTTCCCTCTATGCTGCATGATTTTTATAAACCTCATGAATTAAATATTATTCCCATATGATGGCAATAATTGAGACAAATACTGCAATAACTCTTCCAATATACTCTTAGACAACCCCTTGCCTCTACTATTTGCAGAACGATGGGAGAAATTGATTAAAAGACCAGACCATGGCAGTTGGGAAAGATTAGGGGATATGAAAGCTTGGCCAAATATAAGAAGAAATTGATTTCGTAAGTGTGGCAGAAGCTCACAAATTGCCAAGGAAAGAAACAGCAATAATTGATTAAAAGAAAGACAACGATAATTAAATTGTTTGAGAAGAAAGTTGGAGAACATTAATGAACTGAAGCTGAGTGACTTCAAGGAACTGGTCTGCATTACTGATGAAATTAAGATACAGCCTATAACCAAGAAAATTTATTGAATACATACATTTTATTGGAGAAAGATAATGAAATAGCTGAGGCTTTATAAGGCATTGGTCAGACCACATTTGGAGTATTGTGCGCCGCTTTGGACCCCTTATCTAAATAGGGATGTGTTGGTATTGCAGAGGGGCCAGAGAAGGTTTATGAGAATTATTTTGTGAATGAACTGAATTGACGGAGTTAAGAAGAATGGGGGTGGGGGGGGGAAGATCTCACTAAAACCTACTGAATATTGAAAGGCCTAGATAGAGTATGTGTGGGATAGGTGTTTCTAATGGTGGGAGAGTCTAGGATCAGTGGGCACCACCTCAGGATAGAAGGACTTCCCTTTAGAACAGAAATGTGGGTATTTAATTATGTTGGCTGCTCTTCTGTGGTAAATGCACCTTATTATTTGTTAACATATGTGTGATAATATTACTTCATGTTATGTGTATGAGTTATATGTCCTCTGTTGCGCATCTTGGTCCGAAGGAACAATGTTTCATTTGGAGGTATACATGTGTATGGTTGATTGACAATAAATTTGAACTTAATTTTGTTTATTAGGAATATATTTGATTCCAATGAGAAGCACTTCAGCATAATTTTTGTGCTTTTTCTCAATCTGAGAATTACCTCATGGACAATAAGGAATTTGTGTATTTCATTTAGGAGTGCTTTCCAAATGCTGAGAGACTGTGAAGCATGGAAGGTGAAAGAAAGAATCAGAGATCCATATTCATGAATGATTAGAAATCAGTAGGCAGGCACAGAGAAAATAATTTAAAGGATATTGGAATGTTAGAGTGTATTTCCAAGGGTCTGGGACATGAGAGAAAATTATGCTGCAGGTATTTAACTTCCACATGTTAGAAATAAAGTCAATTTTCACGGACTGAAAGCAGTCGACTCTGAAAACTGGCTTGAGATAAAACTGAGGTAGAGAAAATGCCTCTTTGCTGGACTGACTTAATTTGGAATCAATTTGAAATACTAATATCAGTTTCAGGTGAACTGGCATCTACAGCATTAGGGCCACTTCTTGTATCATCATTCCAAATTATCCATTCACAGTTGTAGCATAACTCTGATAAACACAAGATTCACATCAAGAATAAGGGTACACGTTATATTTAATCGATCGAACAGCTTAGCCGGGGTTGGTTAAAAATCCCATCCATGTATTCTGTGAGAATTCACAGTAAATATAAAGTTACACCAGAATAAAATGTAGTCTTTGAGTTTTAAATCTATGATATGAAGCTCAAGCCCAAATAGTATAAGTTTTGTTAAGAATTAATGGTAACAATTCAATGAAATTAACAGTGCAAATAAGACTATATCATTGAATTTAAAACTCATTGGACAATTCATTTATAATCAATGTATTTATACAATATACAAACTTGAAATTCACCTTCTTACAGGCAGCCACAAAACAAAAAAATGCAATGGAATCAACAACAAACCACACACACCAAAGAATAACAAACATCCAATGTTCAAAAAGAACAAACTGTGTAAATAATAAAAATGTAAATAAATAATATATTATAACATGAACTGCAGAGTTCCCAGTAGTAAGTCTACAGGTTGTGGAGAGAGTTGGGTGCTGAGGCGAGTGATTCCGGTCCATCGGCCCATTGGCTGCAGGGCTACGCTGCTCCTGAAACTGACGGTATTGGACCCAGGACTCCTTCACCTCTTGTCCAATGGTAGTAGTGAGAAGGGAGGAAAACCAGCCAAATGCAGACAGGATGGGCTCAGGTAGGGGATCTTGGCTGGCATGGAGAAGTGGTATGAACACAGGGTTATTTTCCACTTTTGATCCTCGACACTTTAATTCTGACTATATATTGAATTTACCCAATAGAAAACTGCAGTAAATTCCTTAATGTAATGCTCTGCAGTGCTATTATTATGAATGCTTGATAAATTCTTTGATGAATTCTTTGTAAACAATTTCAAATAGAAATGTTGGCTTGCTTATTTTTAATTAGCATGTACAAAAACTCACATAAATGTGTTGTACCAATAACGTTGCACGGTTTAATTTCAAGATTTCTCATGAGTCGTTTCAAGTTCCCAACCTCAAAAATGCTGTTCCAGCTAAAATGGAATATAAGATTGCTTGTTAGTTCAGTGGGGATTCTCCAGATTATTTGCCAGACTGCAGCACAAGATCAGAGAAATTGCATAAATGTTGAAAAATTGTCTTTTCCTAAGAGGTTTCTGTCAAAGTTTAGTAAGAGATGTAGAATCCTGTGTACATTCATCCCATGAATACCTATGTCGTAAATGTTAAATTGTCCAAAGGAATGCATATTTTTTGTTATCTGTAACATTAATATATTTCTGACAAATTCTGAAAACACAGAGCTATAGAAATCGCCTCTGAAAATGACAGAGGTTGCCAAAATCATCTGTAATCTTAAAGAATATGTACACAATGTTACCCAAGACAATGATTCTGGAGGAAAATAAACATAAATCTTTAATTTATAATCTTAAAGCCATTTCATAAGACCTACTGAACCAAAGGAGAAATGTCCTGATTTTGTAATATTTCCGAGATGAATTTTTGTACATTTGGCTGGTATAAGTTTATATAAGTTTTTCAGAGCCTATATAGACAATACAAATGCTATTCTACAAATAAGTTTGGTACTTAAAAGACCAAACTCTCCAATGGGATTATGTACTGAATGCACTAAAATGCTCCACAGCAATAAATGTTTACATTTCCTACTCAAAGGAGACTCTCTGTTTATGAGTACAATAAAAAAAAGGATTTATTTCAGGTTGAGACAAATGTTCCGACTAAAATATGTTGTAAAACTAAAGCTGTTTGATTATAAATATATAGTTATATAAACAATGTGAGGCACTATGAAAGGTGAGTTGGAGCAAAAAATGGCACTACTTTAGTTGGAACCCATAGAATTATAGAAAAGTACAGCAGAGAAACAAGCCCATTGGCCCATCTAGTCCATGCCAAACCATTTAAAATGTCTGGTTCCATTGACCTACTGCCTACTCCCAACAACCCAGTTGTCACTTTCTGGATGGATCACAAGGGCCCGAATGCTGTAGCCATTAGTGGGACACTACTACAGCTGCATCAAAATGGTGATGTTAAGGGGAACCTGTGTGAGTGCTGTATATAGTTTCATAGCTGTGAATTTCCACTGTACCTTAGAACCAAGTCGAAGGCCAAGAATGCACTAGAGTGTTCAATAGTATTGTGGATTAACGGGATTGAGAACATCAGTGGTTGTGAGCATTGAGAGAGGGTAAGGATGCTGGGTTCTGGTATCAGCCATCCACTGAAGTGTCAACTAGGCAGATAGCTAATTGCAGGTTCAATTTTTATCAGGCTAAAAAAATCAACACACCTAAAGATTAGCAGCAGGTGGGGAGCGATTGTGGGAATGAAAGCAAGCACACGAACATCATTGCATACACTAGGGAGGAGGAGGATGCCAGGAGAAGGCCCTTTGTTGGTTGAGTTCAATCAAGGATGTTGCATCCTAGCTGTCCACGTGATACACCAGACATTACGCAAGCCAGGACAGTATGATATGGAGACCATGCTGCAGTCCCCCCCTCTCCTCGCAGCTGATGAACCCAAAGGAATGGCAGAGACTGACACAGTTTGGCATCAGCAGAGTCGCAGGGGTTGCCAGTCTATGTTGAACTCAACACAGGACTACCTTAGGGACTCCAGCTCTGGGCTTACTCCCATAGTCTTTCCCACGATTGGGTATAGCAGTAAGGCAGCGGAGATTTGAGATCAGAGTCTTTCCTCTCCTCGATGAGCTGCCAACTATGATTGACAAGCCCCATCTACTCAAAGTGACTGGTTTTAAGGCACCAGTAACCCACCTTTGCCCTTTCTTCTGTCAGTAGAAATGGTTCTGCTGGGCCTAGCAGTAAAGCCACGTGTGAAGGCTGGGATCTGGACTTGGTTGTCAGAGGCTATTTGAGACACACGCCTTTGGGAGCATTTAATAGGTAGTGAGAACTTATCTCCATTACCACCCCCAGCTATAACAACCTTAAGGAACTATGTAAACTAGGATCTCTCTGCAAAATGAATAAAATCTCAGGATCCCAACAGTTGAAGCAGTAAAGTTGGCATTATCCTACCAGAGAACTTCAGATTTTAAACTGATTTTCAATAGATTTAATGTTCAGTCAGCAATAACATTACATATTTAACACATTGGTCTGAGGATTTATACGTTTGTCTGTAGTTCGCATAGTTTGAGATAGAAGTATTTAATCTTATTCAGTTTAAGCCTTTTAAGTTTTATTCTTCCTCTTACATCCTGAATGTGATTCAATATTTCATTAGTGCTTTTCAGAAAATTTACATTTCTAAAAAGTGATATCTTGTAACATTTGTGGAGGAAGTTCTCTGTTACTTGAGAGAGAAAATTTGAAGTGCTTTCACAGAACTGGACTACCACCCTGAAATTTATTTTCTTCTGGGCATACTCAATATATCGATAATTGAATAGTAACCATAATCAAATCAATGAAAGATTTTACCAACTTGGGCTTTCAACCAGTGTGCAAAAGGCAAACCGTGCAAGTACATAAAATAAGAAATAACAATAACAAATAAACAAGCAATAAATATCGAGAACATGAGAAGAGTCCTTGAAAGTGAATCCATAGATTGTGGGAACATTTCAATGACGAAGAAAAGTTGAGTAAGGTTAACCCCCTTGGTTTAAGAGCCTGAAGGGTTGTGAGTGGATAGTATCCATATCTTGTAACCATGAAAAGACTGAGTAGCACACCTAAAAGTACTCAGCTCTGTAGGTTGATTGGCCACTGTAAATCAGTCCCAGTGTGTGGGTGAGCACTACAATCTGGTAGATTCAGCGTAAATGGATGATGAATGGTCAGCACAGACTTAGTGGGATGAAGAGTATGTTTCAAAGTTCAAAGTTCAAAGTGAAATTATTATCAAAGCACATCTATGTCACTATATACTACCCTGAGATTCATTTTCCTTCAGGTATTCACAGTAAATACAAACAAAGAAACACAATAGAATCGATGAAAAACCATACACAATACAAAGACAAACTAACATCCAATGTGCAAAAGCCATCAAACTGTGCAAATGCAAATAAAGAAAATAATGATAATAATAGTAAATAAACAAGCAACAAATATCGAGAACACAAGTTGCAGATTTCTTAAAAGTGAGCCTATAACCTAAGGTTGTAGAATCAGTTCAGCGTTGCAGTGAGTGAATTTATCCCTCCTGGTTCAAGAGCCTGATGGTTCAGGGGCAATAATTTTTCCTGAACCTCATGGTGCGGGATATGAGGCTCTTGCACCTCCTTCCTGATGATAGCAATGAAGAGAAAGCATGGTTTGGTTAGTGGGTGTCCATGATGATGGATGATGCTTTCCTGTGATACTGCTCCATGTAGATGTGCTTACCTGTGGTGGGCTTTACCTGTGATGGACTGCATTGTATCCACTACTTTCTGTAGGCTTTTCTGCTCAAGGGCATTGGTGTCCCCATCATCATCATCATCAGGTGCCATGGCCAGTTTGAGCTTTGACTGCCATGGCCCACACACTCCTGTTTCGGGTCAAGTTGATCAATTCATTGGTATTCATTTCCAAAATTCTCTGACTGCTGTCTCCACCATCATTTGTCTTTGTCTTCCTCTTGCTTTCTTCCTTTCGATCTTTCACATAATTACTGTGCATTCTAACTCCTCTTTCCTAATTACATGTCCAATGAAGTTACATTGCCTTTTCATGATCTCATACATTATTTTTCTTTTTGTGTTTGCTCTGTTCATGACATCCTCGTTAGATATTCCTTTCGCCATGATGTTCTTTGCATCCTCTTCAAAAACCACATTTTTGCTGCTACAGTTCATTTCTTCATGTTACTAAATATTGTCCAACATTCTGAGCCATATAACATAACTGGATAAACATAACATTTCAGTACTCTGAGGTGGGTTGTCATGCCTAGTTTAGTATTGGTCAGCATACTCTTCATTCTGGTAAAGGTGTCTTTTGCTATCCCTATTCTTCTTTTGATGTCCAAGTCGCACCTGCCATCTGATGCCACCCAGCTTACTAAGTAGGAAAGGTTCTTTACTTTTTTTATGTCTTCCCTATTTATTCTCAGCCTGCAGGTAGGATTCTCCTTCTTTTTGGATATCACCATACATTCTGTCTTTTTGCAATTGATAGATAGACCCATTTTTGCACTTTCTTCAACAATTATATCAATTAAGTTTTGTAGTTCTTCCTCCGTACTTGCAATTAACACAGTGTCATCTGCATATCTGAAATTATTGATGTTTTCACCGCCAACTTTGATTCCCAAGATGTCTGTTATTTTTTGTAATATTGTTTCACTGTACACATTAAATAAGTCAGGGGAGAAAACACAGCCTTGTCTAACTCCTCTCTTGATTTTTGTAAACTGACTCACTTCTCCATCTATTCTTACAGCAGCAGTTTGTTCCCAGTACAGATTTCTGATTAGGCGGAGGTCTTTCGAACCTAGATCTAGAGTTTTCTGTAATATTTCAAATAACTTATTGTGCTTCACTTTATCAAATGCTTTTGTGTGGTCAATAAAACAAACAAATCTTTTTGCACTTGGATAGATCATTCTGATAGTATCCTTAACATCAATATTGTGTTTCTTATACCTTTGTACCTGGTGTCCCCATACTAGGCTATAATGCAACCAATCACTATACTCTCCACTGCGTATCTACAGAAATTTGTTAAAGTTTTAGATGATATGTCAAATTCGCACAAACTTCCAGGTAAATAGAGTCACTGCCATGACTTCTTTGTAATAGCACTTATGTGTTAGAACCAGGACAGATCCTCTGCAATGTTAATGCTGAGGAACTTAAAGTTGCTGACCGTCTCCACATCTGATCCCCTGTAGGGAACTGGCTAATGGACGTCCAGTTTCCTCCTGCTGTAGTCAATAATCAGATCAGCATTGTATCTCTCTGACTCGATGACTCTCGAGATTTCTACCTGATAAGTCTTCTTTTATTCCTTGCTGTAGAATAAATCTTTTATGCTCCAAAGTCAAGTCAAGATACCAAACTCTGCTCCTTAATGGTTTGTAGTTTGTGAATCTCCGTGTTTTGTACATGTTAACACTGTTTTGCACTTTGCTTACTGCAACTGAGAGGCAAATTTTGACATCTTAATAACACAGATCTATTTCAAGAGCTTAAGGGAAAAGAGAAGGCCATCCTGTTCTCCTTTTCAAGTCAATCATGGCTGATCTCCACCTTAACTCCATTTCACCACATTAGTCCTATATCACTTGATAATCTCAAGTTAAAAATAAACTATCCCATTCCTTAAAATTAGTAATCTTCCAGCATTAACACCATTAAGGGGATGGAGTTTCACACATCTGAAGATGTTGCCTCTCCTCGTATTCCTTAAGTTTTGTCATGAACACTAAACCAATATGTTACAATTATTGGATTTACTTAGTGTGCCCACGGCAATACAAATCTCAGGACTGTATATGGTGACATATACGTACTGTGATAATACATTTACTTTGAACTCCACTGTTATTTTTTTCACTGTCTACTTATTTTAGAAACTTAAGCAAATTTTTATGTCTTGCAAAACAACAAATTCCATATGATATCCTACCATATGGGGCAGCATGGTAGTGTAGTGGTTAGCACAATGTGTTACAGTTCCCCTGGCCCAGGTTCAATTCTCACAGCTGCCTGGAAGGAGCTTGTATGTTCTCCCCGTGATCACATTGGCTTCCTATGGGCGCTCCCGTTTCTTCCCACAGTCCAAAGGCTTACCAGTTGGTAGGTTGATTGGTCACTGTAAATTGTCCTGTGATTGGGTAGGATTAAATCAGGGTTACTAGGCGGTGTGGCTTGAAAGGCTGGAATGGCATGTTCCGTGCTGTATATCAATAAATGAATTAACAAACTAATATTTCAGTGATTCTGATTAATAAACTTCAATTAAATAATAAACGATAATATATTATTTACGTCCAACACACGCAAAATGCAGGAGGAAATCCACAGGCCAAGCAGTGTCCATAGAAAGGAGTAAACAGTCGATGTTTCAGGCTGACACCCTTCATCAGGACTGAAGAATAAAAGATGAGGAGTCAGAGTTAGAAGGTGGGGGAGGGGAGGGAGAAACACAAGGTGAGAGGTGAAACCGGGAGGTGGTGGGGGAGGGGTGAAGTAAAGAGCTGGGAAGTTGGTTGGTGAAAGAGATACAGGACTGGAGAAGGGGAATCTGGTAAGAGAGGACAGATGACCATTGAAGAAAGAAAAGAGGGGAGGAGAAACAGAGGGGGATGATGGGCAGGTAAGGAGATAAAGAGAGAGGGAAAAGGGAATGGGGACTGGTGAAGGGGAGGGGGAATTACTGGAAGTTCAAGAAATCGATGCTAATGCCTCCAGGTTGGAGGCTAACCAGATGGAATATAAGGTGTTGCTCCCCCTGCCTGAGTATCGTCTCATCAGGATGGTAGAGGAGGCACTGGACTGACATGTTGGAATGGAGGTCACGTTCAGGCTGGAGGAGTAACACCTTGCATTCCGTCTGGGTAGCCTCCAACCTGATGGCAAGAACATTGATTTCTCAACCTTCCGATAATGCGCCCCCCCTTCACCAATCCTATTCCCATTTCCTTCTCTCACCTTATCCTCCTCACTTCCCTCTGATGCTCCTGATCCTTTTCTTTCCTCCATGGCCTTCTGTCCTCTCCTATCAGATTCCCCCTTCTCCAGCCCTGTATCTCTTTCACTAATCAACTTCCCAGCTCTTTACTTCATCCCTCCCCCCTCTCCATTTACACCCCCTTCACCTTTTGTTTCTTCTTTCCCTCCCCTCCCCCCCCCCCCACCTTCTAACTTGACTCCTCATCTTTTTTTCTCCAGTCCTGATTAAGGGTCTTGGCCTGAAAAATTGACCTACTCCTTTCTATAAATGCTACCTGGCCTGCTGAGTTCCTCCAGTATTTTGTGTGTGTTGCTTGGATTTCCAGCAACTGCAGATTTTCTCTTGTATGTTATTTGCATTGGTTATATTCCATTTAATATCTCATTCAGCATAGTGTTATACATACCAAGTTATTACACTGAATATAATAAGCATTGATCTGGTGGTACTTTGAATATATTAATAAAATAAAATTATAAATTGAAATTGGAGTTTTCTACACAATTTTTATTCCTGAACAAAAATGTTGAAAACTTTCAGAAGGTCAAGCAGCATCTGTGAAAAGAGCAAAAGAATTAACGTTTCAGTTTTGAAACAATATACCATCTGTTCAAGGGTATCAGACTGAAATGTGGAGTGTTTCTTTCCGTCTCTGGAGGTTGCATGACCTGATGCATTTTGTGTGTGCTGCTCAGAATTGGGCAGTGTAGGAAATGAATAAACTTCAGAATAAGAGGGGAGGAATACAGATGATAATGTGGATTTCAGTGGAGTTGGGAGGGGAGTGCCCGCAGAGAATGAAAATACAATACAGAACCATGCTTTCACCTTGCACTCTCTCCCAGGCCTTGTGAGTCACAGGGTATTAAGCCTTGAAATCATAAAGTCACAATAATTGAGGTAATGGCAATAAGAGCCAAAGTGGCATGGTTAACTTCTTTTATTGTTAGAGATGGCCAGCATGAATTCTATGCCCTAGTCAACAAAAGCCTTGCAGTCTTCCTCTCTCATTCTGTTCCCTTAACATGCAGACCAGCTTCCTCATTGTCCAACAGCCCTCTGACCAGCAATAAAGGGTAACAGTGCCTCGGAGGTGAGTTGTACAAGGACAGACAATGTGGGGTTATTTGGCCTCAGTAGAGATCTACACTTGGCACAGGGACCTTGTATTCAGTCCGCAGTCTGCTTCTGGTGACAGTCTGAACACAGCAGCAGAAAGACAGCGTCCATTATTAAGGACCTCCAGCACCCAGGGCATGCCCTTTTCTCACTGTTATCATCAGGTAGGAGGTACAGAAACCTGAAGGCACACACTCAGCTATTCAGGAACAGCTCCTTCCCCTCTGCTATTCGATTCCTAAATGGACATTGAATCCTTGGATACTACTTCACTTTTTAATATATATTACTAAACTATTCTATATACGTATACTGTAACTGATCATTTATTTATTATTATTATTATTTTGTTTTGTTCTTTTTCTTCTATATCATGTATTGCATTGAACTGCTGCTGCTAAGTTAACAAATTTCACAACACATGCCGGTGGTAATAAACCTGATTCTGAAATGTAGCATTAGTGTCCCTCAGATTGTAGATCATGGGTTTACTTCAATCTACACCTTTAACAGAGGAGCCCTCATATTTTGCCATGCTGATATCACCACATGTACAAAATTCCTAACATTTTTTGCTGTTGTTTTGGCAATTGCATAGAACCACAGAAAACTACAGCACAGAAACAGGTTATTCGGCCCATCTAGTCTCTGCCAACCCACTTTAACTGCTTCGTCTTATTGATCTGCTTGTCCGACTGCAGCCACCACCGCGCCCCCCCCCCCCATACGCCTCCCAAGTACCTATCCAAGGTTCTGCTTGTGAACCTTCTGAATGCAGGCAGACCTGGAGCAAACAAACCAAGCTAATGATAACAATGTCATGTGAACGATCGCTAGATGCCTATTGCCAGCAACAGTTTGCTGCTTATCACTGCTCTCAGGTGTTCAGGCTGCAGACTTCCTGCCACCCTGCTCCTGATATCAGAGGCCAGGAGCATAGCCATTCTCTGCACTACAGCGCACAGGCAGCAGGTCAGAGGACCAATTACCCGTCTGCAGACTCAGAATCTGGGGCATGTATTGCTCTGTATTTCTGATTCTCAGGCTAGCAACTGCCTCAGGGGCCTGAGACACTTACAACCAACTCTGACTAGACATCTGATGGTCTAAGGTGAGCATACGCTTTAGGAGTCTCTGCAGAGGTATTCACTGCTAAGGTACTACAATGGCTCCAACCCTGACAGCTCATCATAACATTTCAGACAGCCTTACTGCTATGTTCTGTAACTTCAAAATATTAAACTAATGCAAAGGAAAACACAGGAGTCCTAAGTGCGAGTCTAACTTAGTTTACTACAAGTGAGGTACACACATATCAGCAGCTTAGACCATAAGACAATAAGACAAAGGAGCAGAAGTTGGCCATTCGGCCCATCAAATCTGCTCCGCCATTTTATCATGAGCTGATCCATTCTCACTCCCAGTCCCCCGCTTTCTCATCATAACCTTTGATCACCTGGCTACTCAGATACCTATCAATCTTTGCCTTAAATACACCCAATGACTTGGCCTCCACTGCTGCCCGTGGCAACAAATTCTATAGATTCATCACCCTCTGACTAAAAAAATTTCTTCGCATTTCTGTTCTGAAAGGGCACCCTTCAATCCTTAAGTCATGCTCTCTCGTACTAGACTCCGCCATCATGGGAAACAACTTTGCCACTTACACTCTGTCTATGTCTTTCAACATTCGAAATGTTTCTATGAGGTCTCCCTCATTCTTCAAAACTCCAAGGAATACAGTCCAAGAGCGGACAAACGTTCCTCATATGTTAACCCTCTCATTCCCGGTATCATTCTAGTGAATCTTCTCTGTACGCTGTCCAATGTCAGCACATCCTTTCTTAAATAAGGAGACCAAAACTGCCCACAGTACTCCAAGTGAGGTGTCAACAGCGCCTTATAGAGCCTCAACATCACATCCCTGCTCCTATACTCTATTCCTCTAGAAATGAATGCCAACATTGCATTCGTCTTCTTCACCATCAACTCAACCTGGAGGTTAGCTTTAAGGGTATCCTGTATGAGGACTCCCAAGTCCCGTTGCATCTCCGAACTTTGAATTCTTTCCCCATTTAAATAATAGTCTGCCCATTTATTTTTTCTGCCAAAGTGCATAACCATACACTTTCCAACATTGTACTTCATTTGCCACTTCTTTGCCCATTCTTCCGATCTATCCAAGTCTCTCTGCAGAATCTCCATTTCCTCAGTACTACTGCCATGATGAGGCTAAACTCAGGTTGGAGGAGCAACACCTCATATACCGTCTAGGTGGTCTCCAGCCCCTTGGTATGAACATAGAATTCTCCAACTTCCGGTAATTCCCTCCCCCTCTCTTCCTCTATCCTTATTTCACATCACTTCCCTCATAGTTCCGCCTCCTTCTACTATTGTTCTCCTGCCAATCACCTCCCTGCTTCCCCTCCCCCACCCCTTTGTCTTTCAAATTACTGTTTTTTTTCAACTACCAGCATTCTTCAAACCCTCCCCAAAGTTCTTCCTTCAGTCCTGACGAAGGGTTTCGGCCCGAAACGTCGACTAATCTTTTCAACTGATGCTGACTGACCTGCTGAGTTCCTCCAGTGCATTGTGAGTGTTCCTCAGGTTTACTATCACTGGCATGTGATATGAAAATTGTTAACTTAACAGCAGCAGTTCAGTGCAGTACATGATAGCACAGAAAGAAAAATAAATAGGTAATTCAATTACAGTAAGTATATATATATACATGCAAAATAGATTAAAAATAGTGCAAAAACAGGAGTAATATATATTTTTAAAAAGTGAGGTAGTGTCCATGGGTTCAATGTCCTTTGAGGAATCATATGGCAGAGGGCAAGAAGTTATTCCTGAATCGCTGAATGTGTGTCTTCAGGCTTCTGTACCTCCTTCCAGATGGTTACAATGAGAAGAGGGCATTCTCTGGGTGATGGGGGTCCTTAATAATGGATGTCACCTTTCTGAAACACTGCTCTTTGAAGATGTCTTGGATACTACAGAGGCTAGTACCCAAGAGGGATCTGCCTAATTTTACAACTTTCCACAGCTTCTTTCGGTCCTGTGAAGTTGCCCTCGCACGCCCCATACCAGACAGTAATGCAGCTTGTCAGAATGCTCTCCACAGTACGTCTATAGAAATTTTCAAGTGTTTTAGGTGACAGACCAAATCTCTTCAGACTCCTAATGAAATATAGCTGCTGTCTTGCCTTCTTTATAGCTTCAATGATACATTTGGAACAGGTAAATCCTCAGAGATCTTGGGCCCCAGGGAACCTGAAATTGCTTACTCTCTGCACTTCTGATCTCCTTATGAAGATTGGTTCATGTTTCCTTGTCTTACCCTTCCTGAAGTCCTCACTCAGCTCTGTCGTCTTACTGACATTGTGTGCAAGGTCGTTGCTGCGAGACCATTCAATTAGCTGGTATATCTGCTCCTGTGCACCCTCTCATCTTCATCTGCGATTCCAGCAACAATGGTTGCATCATCAGCAAATTTATAGATGGTATTTGAGCTATACCTAGCCACACAGTCATGGGAACAGAAACAGTGGAGTAGTGGGCTAAGCACACATCCCTGAGGTGCTCCAGTGTTGATCGTCAGTGAGGAGGAGATATTATCTTCAATTCACACAGGATGCGGTTTTCCAGTTTGGAAGTCAAGTATTTTGGTCTTCCAGTTAGAAGTTGAGGATCCATTTTCAGAGGGAGGTGTAGAGGTCCAGGTTCTGTGATTTATCAATGGTTTTACACACTGAATTATAGTCAACAAACAACATCCAGACATAGGTATTTGTTCTGTCCAGGTGGTCTCAGGCCGCATGAAGATCCATTGAGATTGCATCTGCCATAGAATTATTGTGACAATAGGCAAATTACAGTGGGGTCCGGTCCTTGCTGAGGCAGGAGTTCAGTTTAGTCATGATCAACATCTCAAAGAATTTCATCACTGTAGATGGGAGTGTTACTTGGTGATAGTCATTAAGGCAGCTCACACGGCTCTTCTTTGGCACGAGTATAATTGTTGCCTTTTCGAAGCATGTGGGAAATTCTAGCCGTAACAGTGAGAGGTTGAAAACGTCCTTGAATACTCCTGCCAGTTGGTTGGCATAAGTTTTCACAGCCTTACCACACATTCCATTGGGACCTGCCACCTTGCGAGGGTTCACGCTCCTTAACATCGGCCTCCAACACAGACATCACAGAGTTACAGGGTCCAGCAGGAATCTTCACAGCAGTAGTTATATTCTACCTTTCAAAACAGGCATAGAAGCATTGATCGCATCTGGCAGTGAAGCATCACTGCCATTCGTGCTATTGGGTTTCACGTTGTAGAAAGAAATGTCCTGTAAACCCTACCAGAATTGATGTGCATTCAACCTTGCTCAGAATTGTTTCTTCGCTCTTGAAGTAGCTCTCCGCAAGTCATACCTGGTCTTCTTGTACAGATCTGTGTCACCAGACTTAAATGCCTCAGGTCTAGCCCTCAGCAGGCGAGAAACCTCTTAAGTCATCCAGAGCTTTTGGTTTGGGAATGTACAGTGAGTCTTTGTAGGCACACATTCATCCACACTGGTTTTAATGAAGCTGGTAACAACTGTAGCATACTCATCCAGATTTGAAGATTAATCCCTGAATATAGTCCAGTCTACTGATTCAAAGTAATCCTGTAAGAGCTCCTGTGCTTCTCTTGTCCATACCTTCTTGGACCTCACTATTGGTGCTGCAGTCTTCAGTCTCTGCCTATGCTCAGGGAGTAGAAGTACAGCCAGGTGATCAGACTTCCTGAAGTGAGGGTATGGAATAGCATGGTAAGCATTCCTGATGGTGGTGTAACAGTAGTCCAGCGTGTTGTTTCCTTTGGTACTACAAGTGTTTTATTGATAGAAAGGTATTTAGTGGCTTTTTCAAGCTGGCCTAGTTAAAATCCACCAAAATGATGGTGAAGGTGTCAGGGTGTGCTGTTTTGTGCAGGTTAATTCCAGTGCTTAGAGTCTGTTTGACGTTGATCTGAGGTGGAGAGCACAGCGCTACTAAAATGATTGCAGAAATCTACCATGGCAGATAAAATGGACAGTACTTAATTTTGAGATATTCCAAGTCTGGTGAGAAGAATTGGGACAGCACTGATACATTTGTACAGCACTACCATCTTGACCTCTGCTTTTGAGAGACTCGACAGTCTTATCCTGACGGTGTATAGTGAACCCATCAATCTGAATCACTGCGTCCGGTATGGAAGGGGTTAATCAGGATTAAAAGGATGCAGGCGGTCCTAATGCCCCTTTGATACAGCACTCTAGCTCTGAGATCTTCAATTTTATTTACTAGAGACTGTATGTTTGCCAACAAGGTAGTTGGTATTGGGAGTCAAAAACGCCATTTTCACAGAAGGACTAAAACTGTTACAGTTAAAGTATCTAGTTACCTCTCCCTAAAAGATAGAAACATAGAAACATAGAAAATAGGTGCAGGAGTAGGCCATTCGGCCCTTCGAGCCTGCACCGCCATTTATTATGATCATGGCTGATCATCCAACTCAGAACCCCGCCCCAGCCTTCCCTCCATACCCCCTGATCCCCGTAGCCACAAGGGCCATATCTAACTCCACCTTAAATATAGCCAATGTACTGGCCTCAACTGTTTCCTGTGGCAGAGAATTCCACAGATTCACCACTCTCTGAGTGAAGAAGTTTTTCCGAATCTCGGTCCTAAAAGGCTTCCCCTTTATCCTCAAACTGTGACCCCTTGTTCTGGACTTCCCCAACATTGGGAACAATCTTCCTGCATCTAGCCTGTCCAATCCCTTTAGGATTTTATACGTTTCAATCAGATCCCCCCTCAAACTTCTAAATTCCAACGAATACAAGCCCAGTTCATCCAGTCTTTCTTCATATGAAAGTCCTGCCATCCCAGGAATCAATCTGGTGAACCTTCTTTGTACTCCCTCTATGGCAAGGATGTCTTTCCTCAGATTAGGGGACCAAAACTGCACACAATACTCCAGGTGTGGTCTCACCAAGGCCTTGTACAACTGCAGTAGTACCTCCCTGCTCCTGTACTCAAATCCTCTCGCTATAAATGCCAGCATACCATTCGCCTTTTCCACCGCCTGCTGTACCTGCATGCCCACTTTCAATGACTGGTGTATAATGACACCCAGGTCTCGTTGCACCTCCCCTTTTCCTAATCGGCCACCATTCAGATAATAATCTGTTTTCCTATTTTTGCCACCAAAGTGGATAACTTCACATTTATCCACATTAAATTGCATCTGCCATGAATTTGCCCACTCACCCAACCTATCCAAGTCACTCTGCATCCTCTTAGCATCCTCCTCACAACTAACACTGCCACCCAGCTTCGTGTCATCCGCAAACTTGGAGATGCTGCATTTAATTCCCTCATCCAAGTCATTAATATATATTGTAAACAGCTGGGGTCCCAGAACTGAGCCTTGCGGTACCCCACTAGTCACCGCCTGCCATTCTGAAAAGGTCCCGTTTATTCCCACTCTTTGCTTCCTGTCTGCTAACCAATTCACCATCCACATCAATACCTTACCCCCAATACCATGTGCTTTAAGTTTGCACACTAATCTCCTGTGTGGGACCTTGTCAAAAGCCTTCTGAAAATCCAAATATACCACAATCACTGGTTCCCCCCTATCCACTCTACTAGTTACATCCTCAAAAAATTCAATGAGATTCGTCAGACATGATTTTCCCTTCACAAATCCATGATGATTTCACCGCTTTCCAAATGTGCTGTTATCACATCTTTGATAACTGACTCCAGCAGTTTCCCCACCACCGACGTTAGGCTAACCGGTCTATAATTCCCTGGTTTCTCTCTCCCTCCTTTTTTAAAAAGTGGGGTTACATTAGCCACCCTCCAATCCTCAGGAACTAGTCCAGAATCTAACGAGTTTTGAAAAATTATCACTAATGCATCCACTATTTCTTGGGCTACTTCCTTAAGCACTCTAGGATGCAGACCATCTGGCCCTGGGGATTTATCTGCCTTCAATCCCTTCAATTTACCTAACACCACTTCCCTACTAACAAGTATTTCGCTCAGTTCCTCCATCTCACTGGACCCTCTGTTCCCTACTATTTCTGGAAGATTATTTATGTCCTCCTTAGTGAAGACAGAACCAAAGTAATTATTCAGTTGGTCTGCCATGTCCTTGCTCCCCATAATCAATTCACCTGTTTCTGTCTGTAGGGGACCTACATTTGTCTTTACCAGTCTTTTCCTTTTTACATACTTATAAAAGCTTTTACGGTCAGTTTTTATGTTCCCTGCCAGTTTTCTCTCATAATCTTTTTTTCCCTTCCTAATTAAGCCCTTTGTCCTCCTCTGCTGAACTCTGAATTTCTCCCAGTCCTCAGGTGAGCCACTTTCTCTGGCTAATTTGTATGCTGCTTCTTTGGAATTGATACTATCCCTAATTTCTCTTGTCAGCCACGGGTGCACTACCTTCCTTGATTTATTCTTTTGCCAAACTGGGATGAACAATTGTTGTAGTTCATCCATGCAACCTTTAAATGCTTGCCATTGCATATCCACCGTCAATCCTTTAAGTGTCATTTGCCAGTCTATCTTAGCTAATTCACGTCTCATACCTCCAAAGTTACCCCTCTTTAAGTTCAGAACCTTTGTTTCTGAATTAACTATGTCACTCTCCGTCTTAATGAAGAATTCCACCATATTATGGTCACTCTTACCCAAAGGGCCTCTCACGACAAGATTGCTAATTAACCCTTCCTCATTGCTCAAAACCCAGTCCAGAATAACCTGCTCTCTAGTTGGTTCCTCGACATGTTGGTTCAAAAAACCATCCCGCATACATTCCAAGAAATCCTCTTCCTCAGCACCTTTACCAATTTGGTTCACCCAATCTACATGTAGATTGAAGTCACCCATTATAACTGCTGTTCCTTTATTGCACACATTTCTAATTTCCTGTTTAATACCATCTCCGACCTCACTACTACTGTTAGGTGGCCTGTACACAACTCCCACCAGCGTCTTCTGCCCCTTATTGTTACGCAGCTCTACCCATATCGATTCCACATCTTCCTGGCTTATGTCCCTCCTTTCTATTGCGTTAGTCTCTTCTTTAACCAGCAACGCCACCCCACCTCCCCTCCCTTCATGTCTATCCCTCCTGAATATTGAATATCCCTGAATGTTGAGCTCCCATCCTTGGTCACCCTGGAGCCATGTCTCTGTGATCTCAACTATATCATAATCATTAATAACAATCTGCACTTTCAATTCATCCATCTTATTACGAATGCTCCTTGCATTGATACACAAAGCCTTCAGGCGCTCTTTTACAACTCTCTTAGCCCTTATACAATTATGTTGAAAAGTGGCCCTTTTTAATGCTAGTGAAGTGGTCCCTTTTTTGGAACAATTTAATATTTTTTCAATTGCTATTTGGTTTTCTAGTTTATCTATGCAACCGATTCAATTTACATTTCTAGGCTGACATTGGGAAATTCAAACACATGTCTCTGGACCATTAATATATTTTTCTCATGCTCTACGGCAGGATTGCCAACCTTTTTTATGCCATGGACATCTACCATTAACCGAGGGGTCGGTGGAGTCTAATGAGTCCTCTGTGTAACCTGCCTGGTGGCAGGAAACCACCCAATAAGAAAGGAGTTAAATTAAAGAGATCACAAACACGAGAACTTCTGCAGATGCTGGAAATCCAAAGCAACTCATACAAAATGCTGAAGGAATTCAGAGTTCAAGCAGCACCTGTGGAAAAGAGTAAACAGTCAACGTTTCAGGCTGACACCCTTCTTCAGGACTGAGATGCTAGAATAAGAATGTAGGAGAGGGGAAAGAGGCTATCTTGGAAGGTGATACGTGAAACCAGTTGTGTGAGAGGGGTCAAGGCTGGAGAAGAAAGAAGGAAGATGCACCTTTCTTGCATTTGATGTATTTCAAATGAAGAGGATAGATTTGAAAATATAACTTGTTAGATGTCTCTGGTCAATCTATCAATTAGGCACAGTAAAAAAGTGCACAGGGTTGTAAAAATTTATAGCATCTCATGGTCTCCGCTGTGTACCTATGAAAAGGTGGTAGTTCCTCCCAACTTCAATTTGGCGCATTGGGTTGCAACCTTGCCATTTCATTAACATTCGTCTGTTTTATGAAACCAAGTTGCTAGCTTGATACTCAACCCAGTGCAAGTAGAGAACCCATGAAAGGAACCGGCTGCATTCAAACGCGGGACCTTTCGTTCTGAAATCTGGGGCAGATGCCACTACACCACTGACACAAACAAAAAGAAGGCAGCACAATAAAAAATGTGGTATCTAAGTGGGTGGTCAGAACTCAGTTGATTTATGTGTCAATTTGTATTAATTGCGTGATCTCTCAGCACACGTTATTAGCATGGAGGACTGCTTAGACTATTAATTATTTCTGCATGTGCTCCACCCAGTGAATGAAACACATCTAATTTACTGTCTCCTGATCTTTTTCCACAGTGGATTTACACTACATTGTAGCTAAGAATGACTTTGTCTGCTTTTTATTGCTGATACATTTGAAGCGATTGATTCATGGTGGAGCTTTTAAACCTGCCTGGAATATGAAAAAGCCGGAACAGTGTATTTCTGTCTGAACTCTGCATCTCACTTGTGCACCTCCAACACATTTAAGATTTGAACTGCTACACAATGACCTATTTTACCTTGTAAAAAAGTGTTGACACACCTCATTTCAATGGTTCGACGGAGAACTGCAAAGCTCAGAAGGATGTAAATAAATATCCCCTTATGATATTGAAAATCATGAACAGAATGATGCTGCTCCTTCACAGAAGAATATAACCGTCCATTATTGAACAGGGTAGATGCAATGAAATGTGTTATGAACACAAGAGTGTGGTCATTTTTTATTGAGGCTAAAGGCAAGATTTCATACTGGACTAATATAATTATTGTACTTTGTTTTCTTGTTCTCTTAAGATAAAGATTCAAGAGGGCTGACAGTCCCAATTTGTACTGATGCTGATTAGATTCCAAATTAGCAAAACAATATACGACTGGAATACTGAAAAGCTTGCTGAGGATTGAATTAGGAAAAAAAACATAGTTCAGCATACTGATGCCTCTGTAACAATACTGCCATTAATCCTCAGGGATACTCAGGTCCCTGTCAAGTTCAGAATGGGGGGAAGAAACTCTCTTTTCAACCAGTAATGATGTGTCACCTTTGAATGCTGGAAGAGTTATAGGCAGGTCTATTAATATATCTCCAAAGTACCACGTGTGCTTTTCTAAGGCTTATTGTCAGTGCCTTTCACAAGTATCTGGTCAACATCACAATCGCGGAGGAAGCATATCCATACAGATGAGGATAGATGTCTTGTACTGCCACATTTACTGAGGTAAACTTAAGTAGCAGAATTAAAGAAGGAAATTCATTGGGAACATTCACAATAACCTCAAATTATGGCTTGAAATTGTTCATTATTTTCTTCTTCTGAGATGGCAAGTAATGCCAAATTTTGGAATGCTTTTAGTGATTTTTTTTGCAATGTGTGTTGCATGCATTAACTAAAGCTGTGAAGCACTAAGCATCAACAAACATAACACAGACAACACCCCTAGGGGTACACCAGCAAAGCAGGACATCTGCTCAGTTATGCTAATCCCCCGTTTGCTTTTAAATGCCAAAACACTATAGTGCATTATTTGTCAATATCAGGTCATGCAATTTAGGAGCGATTGAAAATGAGATTTTAATGCCAATTATAGATTATCATTTCCCCAGTTTGCATTCCAATCAATGGGCAATATATAGTGGGGACTATTAAACTGTAAAGCTGATATTATTTTTTTTTAATTTAGAGATACAGTGTGGAATAGGCCCTTCTAATGAGCTGCACTGCCCTGCAACCCACCCAGCCTAATCACAGACAAGAAAAAATCTACAGATGCTAAAATTCAAAGTAATCGCAAAATCACCAAATTCAATTCTGCTTCCCATTCCTGTTCCAGTATGTCAGTCTGTGGCCTCACATACTGTTGCGATGAGGCCAAACTCAGGTTGGAGGAGCAACACTTTATATTTCATCAGGGTAACCTTCCAGCCTGATGGTGTGAACATTGATTTTTCTATCTTCTGGTAATTGCCCTTCTCCTTCGTCATTCCCCATTCCCATTTCCCTCTCTCATCTTATCTCCTTACCTGCCCTAGTACTCCTCCCCTTCTCTTTCTTCCATGGATTTCTGTCTTCTCCTATCAGATACCCCCTTCTCTAACCCCTTATCTCTTTCACCGCTTGACTTGCCAGCTCTTTACTTCTCCACTCCCCCTCTCCCAGTTTCACCTACCACCTACTACCTACTTCTTCTTCTCCTCTCCTCCCCCAACATTCTTACTCTGACTTTTTAATCTCTTTCTTTCTTCTGGGGTCTGTACATTCTCCCAAAGACCGTGTGAGTTTCCTCCAGGAGCTCCGTTTACTCCCACAGTCCAAAGATACACCGGTTAGTAAGTTAGCTGGTCATCGTAAATTGTCCCATGATTAGGCTAGCGTTAGATCGATGGGCTGGGCAGTGTGGCTCTTTGAGCCAGAAGGGCCTGTTCTGTGCTGTACCTTTAAAATAAAATGAATAAAGTACATGGCCATGCCTGGAGATATTCTGTCAGGTTTAATGGCAGAGATACTTTATTCCATCTGTCCTTTGAGGACTAGGCAACTTCAAGGTCAAAGGTCTGTGGAATGGGAAAAACTCGAACAAGGTGGGTAGGGACAATTTTCATCCATCTGAAGGAAGGTGTAGGATATATTTCAATTGCATGATTTAAAGTGAGTTAGAGTGCAAAGAGGTGTGTTGGAGATGGCCTAGAACATGTTGAAGGGATGGAAGAGAAAACTCGAGAAGCTCAACTTAGTTCTTTGGAGTGTGGTGGGGGGCGGGGGATGGTAAAGAAAATGTATGCGGATTTCAGAGGTGGTTCAAGGAGATGATTCCAGGAATAAAAGTGTTAATGTGGGATGTGCATTTATTTGATGGCTCTGAGCCTGTAGTCGCTGCAGTTTAGAGGAATGAATGAATGAGGGGGTGATCTTATTGAACCATACAAATATTGTCAGACTTTGATAGAGTGGATAGAGAGATGGTGTTTCCACTAGTAGGGAAGTCTACGACCAGAGGGCACAGCCTCAGAATAGAGGGACTTCCATTTGGAATGGAGATATGAAGGAGGATGGTGAATCTGTGGAATTCATTGCTATGGAGGCAAGTCTTTGGGTATATTTAAAGTGGAGGTTGACAGGTTCTTCATTAATAAGGGTGTCAAAGGTTAAGGGAAGAAGGCAGTAGAATGAAGTTGAGGGGGATAGTAAACCAGCCATGATGGAATACTCAAGAAGACTCAAATGGCCAAATTCCATTCCTATATCGTAGGGTTTTGGATTCAGAGTGCTGGTCAAAGAAATGCTCCAGTTATAAGCAAGAGAGTTCCTATGGAGTCCAGGCTGTTTGACCCTCATCATAGTCGGAACAGAATAGAGAGATGGAGTTTACAGTGGACAAGGTAAAAATATGATAACAAGAAACATAATGGAAAGTTCATCTGCTTGTGTGGGAGTGGTAGCTCAGGCAGGGTACTACATTGTCAGGGAAGAATTCTTGCAGTGCAATGAAGGACTCTAATCATGTTCTTGGGGGTATTCAGATCTCGTGAGCTTGTAAAGGTAAGGAATATGCCGTGTTCATTATTGAGGGAGGGTGCAGAGCACACCAGTACACCAGCTTGCAGGATATTCAACTGAACTTTACTGATAACTCTTCTTGTACAGGATGTGAACTCCTCCCATGTGGGAGTGGCTAAATGAGTGGCATAGGGATAACACTATTAACTTGATTGATGTCATCCGTTAGTTTCGTGAGACCATGGATCTGTGCCTGGAAAGTCTTGCGAAGTGTCCACTCCAGGGTGCAGCCTTGGGCAAGGTTGTATGGAAGACTGGCAGTTGTCCATGCAGCAAGTCTCCCCTCTCCACGACACCGATGTTGTCCAAGGGAAGGGCAAGGGCCGATACAGCTTGGCACCAGTGTCATCGCAGGAGTTGCCAGAACGAGGTTGAGAGGAATGTCGGACTACCTCAGGGACTCCAGCTCCGGATTTGTCCTCAGAGTTTACTCCCGAAGCCTTTCCTATGAGTGGGTGTGGCCGCAAGGCAGCGGAGGTTTGAAATCAGAGTTTTCCCTCTCTTAGATGGACTACCTTCCCAGGCTGATGAGCTCCACCTACCCGAAAGCACTATTAACTACCACTTAAGATACTGGAGAGATACGGTGGGGTGGGTTATACCCAGAATGCCTAGCCGACAGGGAAGGTAGCAGATGGGGGATGGGAAGAACTCTGATAATGGAGGATGTAGAGAGACTGGAAGACTATCCTACAGGCAACGATCATGGCCCCTTCATGACAAATCACCCTTGGGCAATGTGTAGTAGCTGATTATCCCCACCCCCTCCCACCTGTGAAGCCATGGGAGCAGGTGGTGGATGGTCGTATGAGCAGCCGGTGCAGTTCACAAGCCCTGGTTATGCAACCACTGACGCAAAGCAGACGATCTCTGATGAGTGTTGATAATGGCTGCGGTCATCTGTCTTGTAAGGACATTACCCAGAAAAAAGCAATGGCAAACTACTTCTGCAGAATGTATTGCAAAGAATAATCATGGTCATGGAAAGACTATGATCACTGACGACGTACAAAACGGCACATAACGAAATAATGTAGGATGACTGTGTTAATGTAAAGAAAACACAGCAAAAGATTGATGACAGCCCTAGGATCTTTTCTTCTATTTGTGCAGAAATATTGATCAAGAATCTCTTGGTCGGATTATTCAATTAGCTCCTCGCATTTACACTGGACTTCAGCTAAGCGTCATCCAATTAACAGGTTTTTAGGTGATAGAGCCAGAGAGGAAGGCAGCATATACATGAGCCTTCAGTCCAATATGTCCAAGCGGATCAAGGTGTATACCATTCTTGTCCTAATTCCCTGCATTTGGTTCATATCCCTCTAAGCCAGGAGTTCCCAACCCGTCGTCCACGTACCCCTTGGTCCATGACATCAAAAAGTTTGGGATCCCCTGCTCTAAACTCTGACCTATTAGTACCTATCCAGATCTTTCTTAAACGATACTACTGCACCTGCATCGAGCACTTCTTGGGCAGCTTGTTCGAAAGACACACTTCCCTCACCCTCATGATACTGAATTTCCACAATAGCAGCAGTCAAGATTGTAATCTTTAAAACTCACTCTTGATCCATTTGATTAAGTGCCAGAATTACTACAAATTAATGCTGAGAAGAAAATAACATGCATGCATTATATCCTTCTGTAAGATTATGTCCTTTTACAAACTAAGTTCCCTAATTAACAACGAATTTGCTCCACTGAATGCTCTTCTTCACAGTGACATCTGCATGTTAAATAAAGCTTTGAATAAAGCACCTGAGGCAAGCTGACTGACACAGATCCTTTTATCAACTGCAAGCTTTGGGCAGCAGACACACGGTAAAGAACAGAAATATTTCCTGCATGCACCTGGGCATTCTGTCAATCCAGGATTAAAGATGAAAAGTTTAAGGGGAACATGAGGGGAACATGAGGGGGATAATTCTTCACTCAGAGGGTCATGAGAGGGACATGAGAGCCAGTGCAAGTGGTTCATGTGAGCTCGATTTCAACGATTAAGAGAAATTTGGATGGGTACATGGATGGTAGTTGTATAAAGGTCAATGGGACTGGGCAGTTTTAATGTTCCAGCATGGACTGGATGGACCAAATGGCCCATTTCTGTGCTGCACTTTTCTATGACTACAACTCTAATGGAAATATGGAAGTTAGCAGGAAGTCAAGCAATTCTATGATTGCGTGATTGGCTGTGCCTGCTCCCTTACTTCTTCTGCTCTTTGTAGATTTGTTGACTTTGTAGCCACCCACTATCAGTTCCTGACCAGGCTATACTCATCGGGGTATAAAGATGAATTGTTAGAGTGGTTTAGCTGACCATTGGCTTTCATATTTGCTGACGCGCATCTAGAAATGCCAACCCCTGATCTGGAGACACAATGTGAAACAGGCTCTTCTGGTCCAACGAGCCACGACACCCAGCAAACCACTGATTTAGCACTAGCTCAATCACAGGACAATTTACACTGGCAACTTAACCTATTAACTGGTATGTTTTTGGACTGTGGGAAGAAACTTTGAGCACATGGAGGAATCCCATGCGCACACGCGAAGAACGTATGAACTTTCTTACAGAAGACACTGGAATTGAACTCTGAACTCCAACGACCTGGGCTGTAATAATGTTGCATTAACTGCTATGCCATCATTGTATCCCTTATCAAAAGTGTTGAAGCAATGCCAGGAAATGCCATGGTCAAGATAGTTGTATTTTGTTTTTGAGATTTAGCCAAAAAGAGATTAATAAGGAAAGTTCTCACTGTTCCACCAGAAGCATCTAAAAATGTTTTGTAAACAGCCTCCGTCATAGTATCTGAGGCCTTTCTTTGATATCTGACTAAACCTGGTTCTTTCTCTCAGATATTTACATCCAACTTGTTTAAGCTGTAACTAGTCTCCCACAGCAACTCAGTTTACAAATTTTTCATTTAACTTTGTGATCCAGACACAAGGAATTCTGCAAATGCTAGAAATCCAGAGCCACACACACAAAATTCTGGAGTGACTCGACAGATCAGGCAGCAAAGATACTAAGGTGAGGCCAAACCAAACCAAGTATATATACCTCCAAAGAAGATCCGAAAAACCTTACCATCAGTTTTCAAAGGAGAAAACAAAAATCGAGCCTCCTATGTTTCCTCTTAAACTAAAGGAGTTGTATTCTGTACATCCTTATGCTAAGCCTAATTTACTAATCATTTTCACGTTTCTGAAATGTTTATTTACTGATCTGTGTATAGGACACACAGTTTCCCCATTTTAATACATTTATCACAATGACTTTGAACAATTACTGATTTTTGAAGTAATTTAATTTCTTTTCAGACAATAGCAATCTATACATTTAAAATCAATTTTATTTTAGTACCAAAATATTTTTGGAAATAAATTATAGCATAGCATTTCAGTTTTGAGCAATTTGACACATCTTCATGTAATAAAATATACAACTTTTCAGGGTCTTTTGCAGTGAAAGTTGCTTGTAAACATCTTAAGCTCTTGTGAGTGTGCTGACGTCTTATGTTTTTGCTGGAGAGGGCTGCAGAACCATATGTCTTACAGAGGAGCAAGAATTACTCTCAGTCAATGGTTCATTTTTAAGTTAACTATGCATGTGCATTTTCCAGAAGCTCCTGTCAGATTTTCTGTATAATAGCACTGAGCATTGAGATCCTCACCATTATTCTCTTTGTAAATTGAGTCATTAAATGGTGATTACGAAAATTACTCGTCAGCCAACACCACATAAGAGAGCAAATCGACAGTTTTCTTTCAATATCTTTTTGATCTGCTTTAGGTTGCAATTTGAGGGCATTAGTATGATAAATATTACAATGCAATCATAAGTAAAAATAACAAATAATTTTCTCTATTTTTTCTCCAATTATGCACCATGTAATTGGCTTAGGGATTTTTCAAAGAAACACTATAAATGCTATATAGTTTTCAAAGCTCGTCAAGGACTAAAACATGCAAGGACTAAAAGTTTTTAAAAGCAGAATGAATCATATATAATTAGTAAAGAAAAAGTATTGTCTGAAATATTTTGCAAAAAGCTGCTTTATAAGTAATATGCAAAAAATATCCAAAGAAAAATTATATTAGCCTTTCAAAAGAATATGACAATGACAATTACCTGTAAACTTCAGAATATCTGTGTGATATTCTTTTTTCTCAATTACACAAGTTTAACTACATCATGAGTAGTATTACAAAACACAATACAGTGTGAAATCTACCCTGAAGTCTTCATGAATTCTTAGCTGTTGTAAACTCTAATGTGACAAAATGGAACCTGTGCGATCCCAGAATGTTTTATTGGATGGATGGAGGGTTACAAGGATTCTATGTATGTTTTATGACAGTGTGTGTATTTATATTTTGAGAACAGAGAAAAATGGGAAACAGCTGTCATGGGGAAGAAACCTCAGAAGACAAATGGACTGATTAAAGAACAGGTGCCAGGAACCAGAGACGGATCCAGATGAGGAAGAAATGCCATTATGAGATGGAATGACCTCAAAAACATGAAAATTAATGTCTCTGCAAAAGTATAAAAATAGTTTGTTCTGAGCTGTTAGGTTGAAGCTACCTTCCAATGATTTAACATATGGAGGTAGATCTTCCCCTGCAAGTAATAAAAGTGGTTATAATTTGAACCATTCTGAATTTGTTGTAGTTTATTACTGTAGATTAGAAGACCTAGCTAAATGGTATACGACAATAGTTAAAGCTCCCTGGGTGTGGCTTTTATAAATGCTAGACCATCAGCTCCAGAGAGGTAGACACCTGAATTTGCCTGTGACTGTCCTGAGGGTACTTAACCAACTAAACACCAACTCTGCTGCACTTGCTCATGGCCTTATTTACATGCAAAGTGGCAGCCCAATTTGCTCAGTCTCAATGGATCGAACAATGACTCTCGAAATACAATATTGGATGCACTCTGCCTGTGGATTGACACAGCTTGAAGTAATTACAAAGTTCAAAGTACATTTTATTATCAAAGAACATATATGTCACAGTATACAACCCTGACATTCATTTTCCTGTCGGCATATTCAGCAAGTCTATAGAGTAGTAACTATTCTACAGAGGTTGTATTGAGAGCATCCTGAGCAGCTGCATCACTGCCTGGTTCGGAAATTGCACCATCTCAGATCGCAAGAACCTGCAGCGGATAGTGAGGTCAGCTGAGAAGATCATCGGGGTCTCTCTTCCCGCCATTACAGACATTTACACCACGCGCTGCATTCGTAAAGCAAACAGCATTATGAAGGACCTCGCGCACCCTTCATACGAACTCTTCTCCCTCCTGCCATCTGGCAAAAGGCACCAAAGTATTCGGGCTCTCACGACCAGACTATGTAACAGTTTCTTCCCCCAAGCAATCAGACTCTTCAATACCCAGAGCCTGGACTCTACTGCCCTCTATGATGCCTATTGTCTTGTTTATTATTTATTGTAATGCCTGCACTGTTTTATGCAATTTATGCAGTTCTGGGTTGGTCTGTGGTCTGGGTTGATCTCGTCCCGAAACATCGACTGTGCCTCTTCCTAGAGATGCTGCCTGGCCTTCTGCGTTCACCAGCAACTTTGATGTGTGTTGCTTGAATTTCCAGCATCTGCAGAATTCCTCCTGATGTAGGGTTTCAGTCTGAAACGTCGACTGTACCTCTTCCTAGAGATGCTGCCTGGCCTGCTGCATTCACCAGCAACCTTGATGTCTGTAATCTAGTGTAGTTTTGTGTAGTTTTATGTAGTTCAGTGTAGTTAATGTAGCACCACAGTCCTGAAAAATGTTGTGTTGTTTTTACTGTGTACTGTACCAGCAGTTATGGTCGAAATGACAATAAAAGGTGACTTGACTTGACTTGACTATAACAGGACAAATGAAAAATCAGCCGGAGTGTGGAAGACAACAAACTGTGCAGATACAAATACAAATAAATAGCAATAAATAACAAGAGCATGAGATAGTGAAATAATGAGTCCTTAAAGTGAGGTCACTGGTTGTGGGAATATTTCAATAATGAGACAAGTGAGTGTGGTTATCTTCATTTATTCAAGCACCTGATGGCTGAGAGTTAGAGCCTGTTCCTTACTGGTGGTGCCGTTGTGATGCTCTTGTACCTTCAGCCTGATCTAGTAGTGAGAACAGGGCGTGGCCTGGGTGGTGGGGATATCTGGAGATGGATGCTGCTTTCCTATGAAAGCCTTTCATGTAGATGTGCTCAATGGAACGGATTCAGATTCAGCGAGTACATTTTAGTAGGTGGTGCAGATTTTAATGGGAGCTAATTTACAGCACACCTTGGATTTTTACTTTGCTCACTTTGAAATCCTGATTGTTTATACATTTCTGTCTCCACACCGCCTCCTGCTGCTGAGCATTTCCAAAGGGTTGTGCGGGAAATGAGAGCACTTGAAACAAGTTACATACCTGTCCAATGGGAAAGATAACCCAATCTTCTCTTATAGCTCACACAAATATTTCAGGTTCCAACAAGATTACAAGGCTACTGAAATTTCCTTGCAGCCCATGAAATTATATTTTTTAACCTGGTTTCAGGGCTTTTTTATTTAGTTCTGCTCCTACTGTCACAATTAATATTTTTCAGTACGAGCACTAATTTGCTAATTTGATTGTACTGAACAATGTCATGCTTTGAAAAAAAAAACAGGTTTTAATTAGAATGTTTAACTTGGAAAATATCTATTAATCAGTAAGAAAATTTACCAGAATATTAGTTGGGTTATGTTACTGATTAATTATTGTACCTTGCCCCTATTCAAAGCATTTGCTGTATGTTAGTACTTTAGAAGAGTGAAATTCAACATTAATTGCAAAGGGACCATAATCATAATTGGCAAAGGGTTATTATGGGGCCACTGCAGCTTAGCGGTTAGTGCAACACTATTATAGCTCAAGACATTCCAGAGTTCAGCGTTGAATTCTGGTGCCATTTATAAGGAACTTGCATATTCTCCCCGTGATTGAGTGGGTTTGTTCTGGGTGCTTCAGTTTCCTTCCTCATTCCAAAGACGTATGGCTTAGTAGGTTAATTGGTCTTTATAAATTGTACTGTGATTAGGCTAATGTTCAATAGGTGGGTTGCTGGGTGGTGTGGTTCGAAACTGTACCTCCCGGGCCAAGATGTAAAACACAGTACCAGCAGTCACACGCGGCACATGTAGTCATAATAACACATACAGTAACAAAATAATATTAGAGTTATAGAGTCATACTACAAACAAGTAGCACTGGTCACTGAGTGGTATGGCCTGTAGATTGATGGTGAATTGGACACTGCCCAGGAGCCATGTTCCTGCAAGAACAAGCACGCAGCAGTTCCTCATCTTCTGCGGCTGAAGGCAATCCAGGTTGTCTTTGTAGGATTGGGCGCTTGAGAGCAGCACCAACAGGATAGCTGTGAGCTGGCCGCCTTCTCTGTCACAAGTTAAGCTGGATTCAAACAAACCAGAGTGAAAAATGTTTGCCCAGTGAGCAATTTTTGTACTTTGAAAGCAACTGGTGGGTACCTGAAGAAGAAAATTCTGTACAGGATAGCTAGCAAGCTAAATCAAATAGTTTTTTCCTAAGCACAACAATGGTAGTACCTGATCTGGGTAAAGCTTCATGGTTTGTATTTTGTAAAGATACACGGTATCTCTGGATTACAAATGCCTGACTTATGACACTTTTGAGCAAGCTCATGGAATATTATTGAATTGAAAAGTCAGATGTATGTTTCCTTTGGTTGTATATTACTGTATTTGCAGCCAGTCAACAATAAACTTGAACTTCAACTTGTTCAAAGTTCAAAAAGTTCAAAGTAAGTTCATTATCAAAGTACATTTATACTACCATATACAACACAGAGATCTGTTTTCTTGCGGGCATACTCAGTAAATCCAATAACCATAATAGCATCAGTGAAAGACTGCATTCAACAGCGAGAACAACCAGTGAGCAAAAGCAAACTAAGTGTGAAAAAACAGACGAAGAAATAAAGAAATACTAATAATAACTAGGTTGTGGGAACATTTCAGCGATGGGACAAATGAAGTTGAGTGAAGTTTTCCCCTCTGGTTCAAGCCTGATGGTTAAGGGGTAATAACTCATTCCATGTACTTATTCTTTCCTACCAGTGACAGAAATAGTTTCCTCCAACCCTCCACTTTTAGCAATTGTTCTTTCTTTTCAGTCTTACGTACTTTAGATGCTATTCATTCAAATATTGTGGTTACAAATTGAGTGATTTTGTGTATTATTCAACTTCCGGACAAAATTGACTTACGATGTCTCTGAAAACTGAAAAGCTCATTTTCTGGGAACAGCTTATAGCAAGCAATTTAATGTTTCCAACTTTCATGTGATGCAATAAAATTCACAGACTTTGGCAATGATCTTTTTTTTGGGTAACGTAAATGTTTTATAGTCACAATATTCTTCCGTGAGCCAGATTACAACACAAGGAACACTTTGTTAATAACACGGGTTATTAAAAGATGTTAGGAGGCAGAAAGGAACGCCAATAGACTCCCAAATACATTGTTATGCATCTCCCAGCAGCAGTTAGAGTAAGAAATATCTTAATTTTGCAATATTTTAGCAAAATAAAGCTTCAGCAAAATGTTTGGAGAATAAATGGTTGGTTGGTAAATTGATGGAGAAGATCCTGAGAGGCAGGATTTATGAACATTTGGAAAGGCATAATATGATTAGGAATAGTCAGCATGGCTTTGTCAAAGGCAGGTCGTGCCTTATGAGCCTGATTGAATTTTTTGAGGATGTGACTGAATACGTTGATGAAGGTAGAGTAGTAGATGTAGTGTATATAGATTTCAGCAAGACATTTGATAAGGTACCCCATACAAGGCTTATTCAGAAAGTAAGGAAGCATCGGATCCAAGGGGACATTGCTTTGTGGATCCAGAATTGGCTTGCCCACAGAAGGCAAAAAGTGGTTGTAGACAGGTCATATTCCGCATTGAAGTTGGTGACCAGTGGTGTGCTTCAGGGATCTGTTCTGGGACCCCTTCTCTTCGTGATTTTTATAAATGACCTGGATGAGGTAGTGGAGGTAAACACAAAATACTCTGCAGATGCTGGGGTCAAAGCAACACTTACAACATGCTGGAGAAACTCAGCAGGTCGGGCAGCATCCGTACAAACGATCAGTTAACGTTTTGGTGAAGGGTTCAGGCCCGAAACATTGACTGATTGTTTCCACGGATGCTGCCCGACCTGCTGAGTTCCTCCGGCGTGTTGTAAATGAGGTAGTGGAGGGATGGATCAGTAAATTTGCTGATGACACAAAGGTTGGGGGAGTTGTGAATAGTGTGGAGGGCTGTCAGAAGTTACAACGGGACATCAATAGGATGCAAAACTGGGCTGAGAAGTGACAGATAGAGTTCAGTCCAGCTAAGTATGAGGCGGCTCATTTTGGTAGGACAAGTATGATGGCAGAATATAGTATTAATGGTAAGACTCTTGGCAGTGTGGAGGATCGGAGGGATCTTGGGGTCCGAGTCCATAGGACATTCAAAGCTGCTGCGCAAGTTGACTCTGTGGTTAAGAAGGCATATGGTGCATTGGCCTTCATCAATCGTGGAATTGAGTTTAAGATCCGAGAGGTAATGTTGCAGCTATATAGGACCCTGGTCAGCCTCCAGTTGGAGTACTGTGCTCAGTTCTGTTTGCCTCACTACAGGAAGGATGTGGAAACCATAGAAAGGGTGCAGAGGAGATTTACAAAGATGTTGCCTGGATTGGGGAGCATGCCTTATGAGAATAGGTTGAGTGAACTCAGCCTTTTCTCCTTGGTGTGACGGAGGATGAGAGGTGACCTGATAGAGGTGTATAAGATGATGAGAGGCATTGATCATGTGGATAGTCAGAGGCTTTTTCCCAGGGCTGAAATTGCTAGCATGAGAGGAAGCTTTAAGGTGCTAGGAAGTAGGTACAGAGGGGATGTCAGGAGTAAGTTTTTATGCAGAGAGTGGTGAGTGCGTGGAATGGGCTGCCGGTGACGGTGGTGGAGGCAGATATGATAGGGACTTTTAAGAGACTCCTTGATATGTACATGGAGCTCAGAAAAATAGAGGGCTATGGATAAACCTAGGTAAACCAAGCAGAATCAAGGGAATAAGAGGAGGTATGATCAGAAAGTGAAGTTTGCCCAACTTATGCTGGG
Organism: Mobula birostris; assembly: GCF_030028105.1. NCBI lineage: Eukaryota > Metazoa > Chordata > Chondrichthyes > Myliobatiformes > Myliobatidae > Mobula > Mobula birostris. The sequence goes on from NC_092370.1 coordinate 243,265,741, forward strand.
ACACCAGGTCCTCATACGGAATTTAGGACTACCTGGTAAGCACAAGTTGTCGGATCGCTGGGCAGCCACCCCCATGTGGTAGAGAACCAGATGCCAAACCTACCTGTTTACCGGGTGAGACCAAAGGATGGAAATGGGCTTGTCAAGGTTCTTCATTGCACCCATCTGTTGCCCCAGGGACAGAAGGTGCAGGTGGACCCAGCGCATGATGTGGAGCCTGTGCCTAGTACGAGGATTCCACAGAGCTGCAAGGCGACGGGGGAACCCACTTCGGGGGAGGCTGACAAGTGCGTGGCCCTGAAGAAGGATACTGATTTGGAAGATGATGATTTGTATGTGTGGCACCTGCTTCCGTTCGTTAATTCCCCGGTACCGGAAGAAGAGGCTCCTGACCCTTCCCCCACTGAGTTAGGTGAAAGGAGGGAGAATGTTGGGGGGCAGCCTAGGATACAGCCGGCCTTGGAAGGAGAGAGGGTGGAACCAGAACCCGAGACAGAGGGCTCCGAGTTGCCAAGGGGTCCCGGTGAGGGAGCGGGCGAGGGTTCGACAGGTAGACCCGGGCTGTCTCCAGTGGTACGTGAGCTGGAAGAGTTGCCAGAGGAGGTATGGAGGTCTCAGAGAAGTAGGAACCCCCCCGGAGAGGTTGACCTATGTAGCGCTGGGAGAACAGGGTGGGATCTCTACCGCCCTGGGAAGTTGTGTCACTGCTTTATGCACCTGGGTTGGGTTTTGTGTTTTGCAAGGAGGATTGGTGAACTCCTTCAATGTCATGAGGACATGACTTTATATGGTGGGGGCTATAGACAAACCCTGCTCCTCAACCCCGCAACCCGACAACTACGTAAGCCAGTTTATGTGGAGGCTGCGTAAACGCACAATTCACAGATCAGACAGAACACCATAAGCGGTTAAATACGTACACTTTATAAATTTTACTGTGAATATCGGTTAACAAAGAATACACTCGAAAAGAATAAAACAAAGGAAGGTGCCAAAATTCGAATAGAGTTTTAAAAGTCGGCGCACTTAAGGTTTCGTTGGAGCTCAACATCCCGCAGAACCTCGACCCTCCAACGACCCGCACGGGACCACTCCTTAGGTGGTCTACAGAGCGCCTCCGAATACAACCTTCCTCCGTCTTCTCCGCCCGAAAAACCTGCCAAACCACACGGTCCCCAGCCGTATGAGACAGAATATCACCCACAAAATGAATAACATGGACACTCATTGGTTTGTTCTTCCCCTTATCAATAATATAACCCAAACAAGCAGAGAGAGAGAGAGATCTCCTTACATCACAGTTATTATTACAGAAAAGCCATTTTATATAACATACAAAGAAGCCATTTTAGACACCTCAGCAGCCAGTGTAACCAAGACCCAGTTACATAATATTATTTCAAAGAAGAACAAGGGAGTTTTCCTTATTTTCCTTCTCAATACAATACTTCCAAGCAAACTCATCTCTGCCTTCAATATTATAATTCAAGTTAAACTCATCACTAAACTCAGGTCCTTGTGAGTCAATTCTCCTTCTGCAACTGGATCCTTGACTTACTGACCGAGACTCCAATCAGTAAGGTTAGGCAGCAACACCTCGCCACAATTATTTGAAACACTGGCGGTCCACAAGATGACTCCATCAGCCCCCTACTCTATTCTGTGATTCTGCTCTAACACATTAACAAGTTTACAAATGGTACCACAGTAATGGGTTGTAGCTCAAATAGTGATGAGTCAGAGTACAGGAAGGAGGAAGAGAGCCTGGTAACATGGTGTCATGACAACAACTGTTCCTTCAATGTCACCAAAACACAAGAACTGGTTATTGACTTCCAGGAGGGGTTTGGGGTGCATGCTCCTTTCTACATCTACGGTGTTGTGGTTAACAGAAATGACAGCTTCAATTTCTGAGGAGTGAACGTCACCTTTCCTGGTCAGCCTGCGTTGATATCACAACCATGAAAGCTCACCAATGCCTCTTCTTCCTCAGAAGGCTAAAGAAATTTGACCTGTTTTCAGACACCAGTGAGAAAGCTAAGAAACACACCCACAGAAAATGGTGGAGATTAGAACATTCCGGCTGCTGAAGGTTATGGCTCTGGAATTTGCAATAATACTTTTCCAACACCTTATAATGAGTTGGCAGTGGGCACCTCACAACTTGCATGCCTCCAAGTCATCTGGAAAACCAAAGGGAATAAGACTGCATATTCCAGGCTGGGAGAGCCTTCCATAGCAACAGAGGAATGGGTGTCTCCTGATGCACATCAGCTTTCAAAAAATCACTTGTTTGAACATAGTGTTTCTTTTTCGCTCATTCCTTTGGTTGTAAACCTCTATGTGTTGTCCAGATAAAGAGGTGTAAAATGCTCTGGTGGGAAGTGTGATGCTGCCCTGCTTCTGCATCCACTGAGTGGATGATGCTGGGGGTTTCAGAGATACTGTTAATATCTGAGGGGAAGTCGCATCTGCTTAACTTTGAACATCCAGGAACACAAAATAATTTAATCAGAAATCATGTAGTAGCACTGCAACATGTGTCCCTTGAGTCCTGAATTAGATGTCCAGATAAAGGCACGGAAAAATGAAGAAATACGATAACATGTGTAACTAGGTTATTAAATCAAATCACCGTTACAGTGTCAAACATGCATGCCTTTTACTGAAGTGCAATATAACTCTCCTTTCCTCAGAATCAGGTTTATTACTGACATATGTCATGAAACTTGTTGTTTTGCAGCAGCAGTACAGTTCAATACATAAAAAATACAATAAACTTGTCAGGACACTGGAGCAAGGATCCAATCGCAGAGCCTGTACTGTGCACACAGTGATATTAATTGAGTAACAAATCCCGAGGTGCAAACAAAGTCGGTGTCAAAGTTCAGGCAGAGATCAAAACATCCAGAGAAATTCAAACACAAAAATAGGGAAACAGGCAGAGTCGATATTCAGACGGGCAGAGTACAGATGTGAATGTTGGAAAAGCTCAGGAAAATTCACTGGCACAGTCTGGCAACAAACAGGTGAAAACGCAGGACTAAAATACACCGAGCAATAAACAGAGAGGCAGATGATAGGTGGAGCACAATGAGACACAGGTGACAGCAAAACAGGTAATAATGGGAAACAGGTGAGAAACGCAGTACTCAGTAATACAGGGGCCGGAGTAGAGCAGGAGTGGGGACAGGAGCACATGGGGCATGAAAACAAACAAGAGCACATGACAATACAAAACCACAGACTGGCAGCTAGGGGGAAAACACACAAAAAGGCAAAGTTCAACTGGAGGTACTGACAAAACTACAATGAGAAATAAATATATTTACAGTACCGTGCAAAAGTCTTTGGCACATATACAGTATAAAGCTAAGATGCCTACAGCATTTGCACAGTACTGTATTTCTTAATGTGAAGTGGAAACCAAGTAGATCTGGTGGGAGCAAAGGATGTTGGGAATGGTTAAGGTGGAGCACCATGCGATCAGTGTGGGACAGGTGGCAGAGAAGAGAGCTATGGGCAGGGGAGCGGTGTGGGTGCAGACAAACCCAGCCTTGAGACACCAGGCAAGATCACTTGATTCCAAACAATTGGTTTATGGATCATTAAAGAACGTCTCTCTGGTGCTTCCTTTCCCCCTTTCCCAACCATGATTCCCTTTCCCACTCTGAGTCCATCAGAGGGATCCATTTCAGAATCAGGTTTATCATCACTCACATATGTCATGAGATTTGCTTTATTTTTTCACGGCAGCTGTACAAGGCAATGGCCGGCCGGTAGTGTAGTAGTATTAGTACCGGACTTTGGGTGAATGGTCCTTGGTTCAAAACTGGCCATCTTCTTGCACGCTTTCCATCCGTGCTGGGTTGAGCATTGAGCCAGTGACTGAGCTTCATAAAAAAAACAGACAGATGTTAAAGAAACTGCTAGGTTGCCGTCTGATGTGCCACAAGACGTGAAGAGGAACAACAACAAGTATGGTGCAATAAATAAAATTACTACAGTACTATGCAAAAGCCTTCGACACCCCAGTTATATATATATCTACAGTATATACTTAAGACTTTTAAGTAATGTAAATGAGAGTGAAAAAACTGGGGTGGTGCTCATGGCTCATTGTCTAATCAGAAATCCAGTGGCGGAGGGGGAAGAAGCTTTTTCTAAAATGTTGAGTATGAAGAAAAGTCTGGCTCAAGGTATTAAGCTTTTCTAAATTTCTTTGTTCTTCCCATAGGAATGTGTGTTATATCTACTTTTTCACTTGGGAAATGTGTCACTTATTCTATTCAGCAAATCAGTAGACCATTTTGTCTATTCTTCCTCTGTATCAACTTTTGGGATGCACTGATGATATAATTTTTTGATTTTCGGTTCTATGTCTCCTGCAGGAATTAGATGATTTATACATATACTTTCAAACACTCAGTGGCCACTTTATTAGGTACACCTGTCCTCCTGTTCATTAATTCAGATGTCTAATCAGGCAATCATGTGGCAGCAACTAAATGCATAAAAGCATGCAGACATGATTAAGTTGTTGTTCATTCCAAGTATCAGAATGGGGAAAAATATGATCTAAGTGATTTTGATAACTGTTGGTGCCAGGATCATTTGAGTATCTCAGAAAATGTTGATCTGCTGGGATTTTCACATACAACTGTTTCTAGAGTTGACAGAGAATGGTGCGAAAAACAAACAAAAAACATCCAATGAGCAGTAGTTCTGTGGGCAAAATCATCTTGTTAATGAGAGAGGTCAGAGGAGAATGGCCAGATTGGTACTCAAATAACCATGTATGACAGCAGTGGTGTGCAGAAGAATATCTATGATTGCATAATGCATTGAACCTTGAAGTGGATGTGTTACAGCAGCAGAAGACCATGAATACACACTCAGTGGCCACTTTATCAGGTAAAGCAGGTGTCTGATAAAGTGGGGCAACACACTCAAAATGCTGGTGCAAATCACCGGGCCAGGCAGTATCTCAGGAAAAGAGTTAAACAGTTGATGTTTTAGCCTGAGACCTTTTATCAGGACTGGAAAACACAAAGGGAGAAGTCAGAGTAAGAGGGTGAGGGGACAGTAAGAAGTACAAGGTGGTAGGTTATAGGTGACACTGGGGGGGGGGGATGCTGGTGAAGTAAAAAGCTGGGAAGGTGAAAGAGATAAAGGGCTGGAGAAGGGGGAATCTGATAGGATAGGATAGAAGACCATGGAAGAAAGGGAAGTGGGGGAGTGGGAGGGAGTAGCATCAGAGGGGAGTGATAAGCAGATAAATAGATAAGGTGAAAGACAGAAACAGGAATGGGGAATGGTGAAGGGAGGGCAATTACTGGAATTTCAAGAAATTGATGCTTATGCCTTATGCCTTGTATTTGGAGGCAACCCAGATGGAATATAAGCTGTATATTATTGTTTAAGATGATAGAATAGATGGCTTTGTTGCCAAGTTTGCAGATGATATAAAGATTGATGGAGGGACAGTTAATGTTAAGGAAACAGGTAGACTGCAGAAGGACTTAGACAGATTAGCAGAATGAGCGAGAGAGTGGCAAGTGAAATATAATGCCAGAAAATACATGGTCAGGCACTTTCATACCAGAAATAAACGTGCAGACTATTTTCTGATCAGGGAGGAAGTCCAAACAATCTGAGATGCAAAGGAACTTGGGTGTCCTTGTGCAGAACACCCTAAAGGTTAATTTGCAGGCTGAGTCGGTGGTGAGGAATGCAAATACAATGTTGACATTCATGTCAAGAACAGAGGTGTGATGCTGGTGCTTTAGAAGGCCCTGGTGAGGCCTCACCTTGAGTATTGTGAATAGTTCTGGGCTCCTCATCTGAGAAAAGGTGGCACTGGGGAAGGTTCAGATGAGGTTCACAATGATGATTCCGGGAATGAAAAGGTTATCATATGAGAAATATTTGATAGCTTTGGATCTGTACTCACTAGAATTCAGAAAGATGAGGGAGGGTCTCATTTAAACCTTTCAACTGTTGAAAGGCCTAGACAGAGTAGATGTTGAAAGGACGTTTCCCATAGTGGGGGAGTCTAGGACAAGAGGGCATAGCCTCAGGATAGAGACGTATCTGTTTGAAACAGAGATGTGGAGAAATTTCTTTAGCCAGAGGGTGGTGAATTTGTTGCCACGAGCAGCTGTGGAGGCCAGGTAATTGCGTGTATTTAAGGCAGAAATTGATAGGTCTTGATTGGACATGGCATCAAAGATTATTGGGACAAGTCTGGGGAGTGGGTCTGAGGAGGGGAAAAGAAGGGTCAGCCATGATTGCATGGCGAAGCAGATCCAATGGGCCAAGTGGCCTAATTCTACTCCTATGTCTTATGGTCTATGGTCTTATGGTGTTGCACATAATAAAGTGGCCAGTGAGTGAATCTTCTATTTTAACAAGATATCTGTTTGTACTGCCTCCTTCAATTTCCCACTTCCAGTTGTCAAATTTGCTAAGTGCTGTTAACACATGAACATTGCCACATTATTTAATTTTCTTTTCCCCATCAAGGTTTAAGTCACACTTGAATTTCTGTCTCACATAGTTTTCGTCCATGTTTTCCTCAAGCTCTGGACGGACTAAGAGCCCTGAGTCAATTACTCAACTTTAATTCAGCTAGATTATAACTTGGCAGAGCATGTGTGCTATTTTATTGGTAGAAGGAAGTTTGCAAAATTACACCATATTGAGAATCTTGTTCCTTAGTGTCCAACTAACCTGGGTGTAAGGTTGGATCATTCTATGCGGTGAGTTGATTTGGAGTGCTCTAGACCAGCTTCAGGCTGGGTGGAGAGACCTAGGCCTGGAGCTTTTTGCTGTGGCAGAGGCCAGGTCCTAATGTGAGGCACAATCCACTACCTGGATCATTTAAACACTGGTCCAAATAGGCTGGAAATGCAGGGTGTCAGGACTAGAGGTGAAGGTCAGACCAATTTCACTCACTCTCCCACAATGTTCTGTGAGACCGCCCCAGGTGCTTTACTTTGTGTCTGCAAGCTTTGTGGTGATTCACCTGGCTAATATGATGAACTAAAGCTGCTCCAGGGATTTGGATCTAAGGACTCAATTTGGTCTGGTTTCTTGCTTCTATTGTTTGCATGATTTGTATTTTTTCTCTTTCTCTGTGCATTGGGTGTTGGTCTTCATTTTTTTAACTGGTTCTTTCGGGTTTCTTGCTTTGTGGCCGCCTGTAAGTAGACAAACTTCAAGGTTGTATAACTTACACATCCTACGACAATAAATGTAATAAATCTACTTTGAATCTTCAGCAGTTCTCACTGATTTCTCCATGGACCATTTAATATAGGCCGACAAAGTGAACAAAATCTGCTTGACAGAATTTTGTTTTTAAGAAGTACTGGACAAAACTGAAGATCTTATCTGTGACAGGTTTTTCCTGGTAACCCATGTCATGGGGAGATAGATCTCAGTTTCTCAGTACTACATTCTGTTACTGTAGAGGGCCCAATATGTTTCACCTCAATCAATTCTGAGTCACTGTCCAGGAGGCGTAAGAAGACTCATCAATTGTTTTCTCACAGTAATTAATATGCAGTCTTGGAAAGGTCTTGTTCAGTCCTTCCAAGTCTATAAAGATGCATTTACTGCTTCACCTCTGCAGGCCTGAGGTATATTTCTCTACTTGCTCTTCGAGAGCTTCCTTTCAGTGAAGAAATAACACCATATTTGGTTTAGAGTTGCCTTTTATGATATGTTGCATTTTGAAGTAGCTCATCCATGATGAATGTTTTCTCCTCACTCATTATTCCTGACTCACCCACATGTTTTTGATTCTATTTGATAGCTCCAGGCTATGCTCACACACAAAAACTGCAAAGTGATGGAGACTATTCATGCAGTCATATTTGTAGCTAGCTTTGAATGAAATTCTTTAGGAGTTCCTCAGCGTTTTCCCAATCGATGCCACGGTTTTGGATGCATGATCAAACATCTTGCCTATTCCATGCTGTTAGAGTATTTGCTAGTACAGTGCATGCTTTGGAACTCATTTAATTTATCGTACGTTGCACCTGTATTCCTGTAACTGCACCATGCTCTTTGGGCATATTCTTGTTGTTATTACCAATGTTCTCCAAGTTATTTGCTCGAAAAATACCATTATTATACATACACAAACAAATAGCTCACACATCCATCATAAAACATTAAACATCAAGCAGTTCAGTGCAGGAATAGGCTCTTTGGTCCACAAATGTGGTGCTAAACCAAATAAATTAGTAATCAAATGGCCACCTAAATGAATTCTTCTGCCTACACAATGTCCATATCCTTCTATTTTCTTCATAATCATGTGCCTTTCCAAAATGTCTCTTAAAAGTCCCAATGTATCTGCCTCTACCACCACTTCAGGAAGTGCATTCCAAGCACCCACCACTCTGTAAAAACTTGCCCCTCACTTCTCTTTTGAACTTAACATCTCTCAACTTTAATTCATGCCCTCTGGTATTAGATATTTCAACCTCAGGAAAGAGATACTGTCTTTCTTTCCCATTTATGTCCCTTATCATCCCATAAACCTCCATCAGATCTCCCCTCAGCAAACACCACTCCAGAGAAAACAGCCCATGTTTGTCCAAACATTTGTTATAACACATGCCTGGACCAGATGGACTACCACCCAGAGTCTTAGAGAGGTTGCTGAGGAGATAACGGATGCATTGGTGATGACCTTTCAAGTATCACTTGATTCTGGCATGGTCCCAAAGGACTGGAATATTGCAAATGTCACTCCACTCTTTAAGAAGGGAGGAAGGCAAAAGAAAGGGAATTATAGGCCAGTTAGCCTAACCTCAGTGGTTGAGAAAGTATTGGAATCTATTACTAAGGATGAGGTATCGGGGTATTTGGAGACTAATGATAAAATAAGTCAACATGGTTTCTGTATAGGGAAATTTTGTCTGACAAATCTGTTAGAGTTCTTCGAGGAAGGAACTTAAGAATGTAATTAGGAGAGCCAGAAGGGACCATGAGAAGGCATTGAGAAACAGGATTAAATAAAACCCCCGAGACATTCTACAAGTATATGAAAAACAAGAGGATAAGATGTGAGAGAAAAGGACCAATCAAGTCTGACAGTGGAAAAGTGTGTATGGAACCAAAGGAGATAGCTGAGGCACTTAATGAATACTTTGCTTCAGTGTTCACTAGGGAAAAGGATCTTGGTGATTGCAGCAATGATTTACAGCGCATTATAAGCTTGAACATATAGACATTGAGAAAGAGGATGTGCTGGAGCTTTTGGAAAGCATCAAGTTAGATAAGTCCCTGGGACCGGACAAGATGTACCCCAGGCTACTGAGGGAGACAAGGAAGGAAATTGCTGAGCCTCTGGCAATGATCTTTGCATCATCAATGGGGACGGGAGAGGTCCTGGAGGAACCACAAGGAAAAAAGGCCGAGTTCACTCAACCTATTCTCATCAGGCATGCTCCCCAAACCAGGCAACATCCTTGTAAATCTCCTCTGCACCCTTTCTATAATTTCCACATCCTTCTTGTAGTGAGGTGACCAGAACTGAGCACAGTACTCCAGGAACACACATCAAAGTTGCTGGTGAATGCAGCAGGCCAGGCAGCATCTGTAGGAAGAGGTGCAGTCGACGTTTCAGGCTGAGACCCTTCGTCAGGACTAACTGAAGGAAGAGTGAGTAAGAGATTTGAAAGTTGGAGGGGGAGGGGGAGATCCAAAATGATAGGAGAAGACAGGAGGGGGAGGGATGGAGCCAAGAGCTGGACAGGTGATAGGCAAAAGGGGATACGAGAGGATCATGGGACAGGAGGTCCGGGAAGAAAGACAAGGGTGGGGGGGACCCAGAGGATGGGCAAGAGGTATAGTCAGAGGGACAGAGGGAGAAAAAGGAGAGTGAGAGGAAGAATGTGTGCATAAAAATAAGTAACAGATGGGGTACGAGAGTGAGGTGGGGCCTTAGCGGAAGTTAAAGAAGTCGATGTTCATGCCATCCAGGTGTACTCCAGGTGTGTCTGACCAGGGTCCTATATGGCTGTAACATTACCTCTTGGCTCTTAAACTCAATACCACGGTTGATGAAGGCCAATGCACCCTATGCTTTCTTAACCACAGAGTCAACCTGCGCAGAAGGTTTGAGTGTCCTATGGACTCGGACCCCAAGGTCTCTCTGATCCTCCACACTAACAAGAGACTTACCATTAATACTATATTCTGCTATCATATTTGACCTACCAAAATGAACCACCTCACACTTATCTGGGTTGAATTCCATCTGCCACTTCTCAACCCAGTTTTGCATCCTATCGATGTCCTGCTGTAACCTCTGACAGCCCTCCACACTATCCACAACACCCCCAACCTTTGTTGCATCAGCAAATTTACTAACCCATCCCTCCACTTCCTTATCCTGGTCATTTATAAAAATCACGAAGAGAAGGGGTCCCAGAACAGATCCCTGAGGCACACCACTGGTGACCAATCTTCATGCAGAATATGACCCGTCTACAACCGCTCTTTGCTTTCTGTGGGCAAGCCAATTCTGGATCCACAAATCAATGTCCCCTTAGATCACATGCCTCTTTACTTTTTCAATGAGCCTTTCATGAGGTACCTTATCAAATGCCTTGCTAAAATGCAGATACACTACACCTACTGCTTTATCTTCATCAATGTGTTTAGTCACATCCTCAAAAAATTTCACTCAGGCTTGTGAGGCATGATCTGCCTTTGCAAAGCCATGCTGACTATTCCTAATTATATTATGCCTCTTCAAATGCTCATAAATCCTGCCTCTCAGGATCTTCTCCATCAACTTACCAACCACTGTAGTAAGACTCACTGGTCCATAATTTCCTGGGCCATCCCTACTCCCTTTCTTGAATAAGGGAACAACATTCGCAACCTTCCAATCCTCCGGAACCTCTCCTGTACTCATTGATGATGCAAAGGTCATTGCCAGAGGCTGAGCAATCTCCTCTCTCACTTCCCATAGTAGCCTGGGGTACAACCTTTCTGGTCCTGGTGACTTATCCAACTTGATGTTTCCCAAAGGCCTCAGCACATCCTCTTCCTTAATATCTGCATGCTCAAGCTTTTCAGTTCACTGCAAGTCATTCCTACCATCGCCAAGATCCTTTTCCACAGTGGATACTGAAGCAAAGTATTCATTAAGTACCTCTGCCATCTCTTCCGATTCCATACACATTTTTCCACTGTCACACTTGATTGGTTCTATTCTCTCACGTCTTATCCTTTTGTTCTTCACATACTTATAGAATTTCTTGGGGTTTTCCTTAATCCTGTCCACCAAGGCCTTCTCATGGCCCCTTTTTGCTCTCTTAATCTCATGCTTAACCTCCTTCCTGCTAGCCTTATAATCCTCTAGATCTCTATCATTACCTAGTTTTTTGAACCTTTTGTAAGCTCTTTTTCCCTTCTTGAATAGATTTACAACAGCCTTTGTACACTACAGTTCTCATACCCTATCATCCTTTCCCTGTCTCATTGGAACGTATCCGTGCAGAACCCCATGCAAGTATCCACTGAACATTTGCCACGTTTCTTCTGTATGTTTCCCTGAGAACATCTGTTTCCAATTTATGCTGCCAATTTCCTACCTGATAGCCTGATATTTCCCCTTACTCCAATTAAACATTTTCTAACTTGTCTGTTCCTATCCCTCTCCAATGCTATGGTAAAGGAGGTAGAATTGTGATCACTATCTCCAAAATGCTCTTCTATGGAGAGACCTAACACCTGACAGGTTCATTTCCCAATACCAGATCAAATACAGCCTCTCCTCTTGTAGGCTTATCTACATATTGTGTCAGGAAACCTTCCTGAACACACCTAACAATCTCCACCCCATCTAAACCCCTCACTCTAGGGAGATGCCAATCATTTGGGAAGTTAAAATTTCCCACCACGACAACCCTGTTATTATTACTCCTGTCCAGAATCTGTCTCCCGATCTGCTCCTCGATGTCCCTGTTACTATTGGGTGGTCTATAAAAAACACCCAGTAGAGTTATTGACCCCTTCCTGTTCCTAATTTCCACCCACAGAGACTCCATAGACAACCCCTCCATGACTTCCTCCTTTTCTGCAGCTGTGACACTATCTCTGATCAACAGTGCCATGTCCCCATCTCTTTTGCCTCCCTCCCTGTCCTTTCTGAAACATCTAAAGTCTGGCACTCGAAGTAACCATTCCTGCCCCTGCACCATCCAAGTCTCTGTAATGGCCACAACATCATAGCTCCAAGTGCTGATCCATGCTCTAAGCTCATCCGCTTTATTCATAATACTCCTCCCATTAAAATAGATACATCTCAAACCATTGGTCTGAGTGTGTCCCTTCTCTATCACCTGCCTATCCTCCCTTTCACACTGTCTCCAAGCTTTCTCTATTTGTGAGCCATCCATCCCTTCAGTTCGGTTCCCACCCCCCAGCAATCTTAGTTTAAACTCTCCCCAACAGCCTTTGCAAACCTCCCCGGCAGGATATTTGTTCCCCTCAGATTCAAGTGCAACCTGTCCTGATCATGTGGATAGTCAGAGGCTTTTTTCCAGGACTGAAATGGCTAACACGAGAGGGCAGAGTTTTAAGGTGCTTGGAAGTAGGTACAGAGGAGATGTCGGGGGTAAGTTTTTTACATGGAGAGTGGTGAGTGCATGGAATGGGCTGCTGGCGATGGTGGTGGAGGAGGAAACGATAGGGTCTTTTACATGGAGCTAAGAAAAATAGAGGGCTATGGGTAAGCCTAGGTAATTTCTAAATTAAGTACAAGTTCAGCAAAGCATTGTGGGCCGAAGGGCCTGTATTGTGCTGAAGTTTTCTATGTTTCTATGTAAGTAACCAGCAGGGTGGACAAAGGAGAGACAGTAGATGTTATTTACTTGGATTTTCAAAAGGCATTTGATAAGGTGTCACACATGAGGCTGCTTAACAAGATAAAATCCTACGGTTGTTACAGGAAAGATGCTGGCATGGGTAGCCGAATGGCAGGAGGCAGTAAGTGGGAATAAAGGGGAGCTTTTCTGGTTGGCTAACAGTGAGTAGTGGTGTTCCTGAGGGGTCAGTTTTGGTTCCGCTACTTTTCGCAATGTTTGTCAGTGGTTTAAATAACAGAATTGATGGCTTTGTGGCAAAGTTTGCGGATGATACGAAGATAGTTGGAGGGGTAGGTAATACTGAGGAGGCAATGCAATTGCAGCAGGATTTAGACAAATTGAAGGAATGGACAATAAAGTGGCAGATGGAATATAGTGTTTGGAAATGTATGATAATTCAATAGAGACTCATATCAGAATCAGGAGTATCATCGCTTGCATATGTTATAAAACTTGTTTTTTTTTCAGCAGCTATACAGTGAAGCACAATAAGTTATTCGAAATATTACAGGAAACTCTAGATCTAGATACCAAAGACCTCTGCCTAATCAGAAATCTGTACTGGGAACAAACTGCTGCTGTGAGAATAGATGGAGAGGTGAGTCAGTTTAGAAAAATCAAGAGAGGATTTAGACAAGGGTGTGTTTTCTCCCCTGATTTGTTTAATGTGTACAGTGAAACAATATTACAAAAAATAAGAGACATCTTGGGAATTAAAGTTGGTGGTGAAAACATCAATAGTTTCAGATATGCGGATGACACTGTATTAGTTGCAATTACGGAGGAAGAACTACAGAACTTAATTGATATAGTTGTTGAAGAAATTGCAAAAATGGGTCTATCCATCAATTGCAAAATGACAGAATGTATGGTGATATAAAAAAGAAAGAGAATCCTATCTGCAGGCTGAGAATAAACAGGGAAGACATAAAACAAGTACAGAACTTTTGCTACTTAAGAAACTGGGTGACATCAGATGGTAGGTGCGACTTGGACATCAAAAGAAGAATAGGGATGACAAAAGACACTTTTACGAGAATGAAGAGTGTACTGACTAACACTAAACTAGGCATGACAACCCGCCTCAGACCATTAAAGTGTTATGTTTATCCAGTTATATTATATGGATCAGAATGTTGGACAATATCTAGTAACATGAGGAAACCGATTGAAGTAGCAGAGATGTGGTTTTTGAGGAGGATGCAAAGAATATCATGGACAAAACGAATATCTAATGAGGATGTCATGAACAGAGCAAGCACAAAAAGAGAAATAATATATAGATCATGAAAAGGCAACGTGATTTCATTGGACATGTGATTAGGAAAGAGGAGTTAGAATGCAAGGTAATTATGGAAAAGATTGAAGGGTAGAAGGCAAGAGGAAGGCAAAGACAAATAATGATGGGGACAGCAGCCAGAGAACTGGAAATGAATATCAATGAATTGATCCACTAGACCCGAAACAGGAGTGTGTGAGCCATGGCAGTCAAAGCTCAAACTGGGCATGGCACCTGATGATGCTGAGGATGATGAGCAGTACAGTGGGTGCATTTACAACACAAGTTAAAAAGTGAACAGTATATTGCTACTGCCGCTGGAAACATAATGAGACCTGAACGGTGGCAGGGCTTTCAGTAGCTCAACGGCCTAAGGGAAGATGCTGTTTCCCATCCTAACAGTGACAACTTAAATATCAAAAAAAGAGTATATGTTAAATTATGTCTGGTCTTGGTATATATAAACCATTGTTTATATATTTATTTTAATGCTAGCAGCGTTATAAGAAAGGTGGATGAGCTTAAAGCATGGATTGATACCTGGAAGTATGATGCAGTAGCTATTAGTGAAACATGGTTATAGGAGGGGTGTGACTGGTAACTAAATATTCCTGGATTTAATTGCTTTAGGTGTGATAGAATCAGAGGGACAAGAGCGGGAGGTGTTGCATTGCTTGTCAGAGAAAATATTACAGTGGTGCTCTGGCAGGATAGATTAGAGGGCTCATCTAGGGAGGCTATTTGTGTGGAATTGAGGAATGGGAAAGATGTAGTAATACTTATGGGGGTGTATTATAAATCACCAAATGGAGAGCGAGAATTGGAGGAGCAAGTTTGTAAGGAGATAGCAGATATTTGTAGTAAGCACAAGGTTGTGATTGTGGGAGATTTTAATATTCCCCACATAGACCGGGAAGCCCATACTGTAAAAGGACTGGATGGTTTGGAGTTTGTAAAATGTGTGTTTTTTGCCACAATACTGCAAAATACTTCTCTAGGTACCAACGAGAGAAGGGGCAGTGTTGGATCTCCTGTTAGGGAATGAGATAGGTCAGGTGACAGAGGTATGTGTTGGGGAGCACTTTGGGTCCAGTGATCACAATGCCATTAGTTTCAATATAATTATGGAGAAGGATAGGAGTGGACCCAGGGTTGAGATTTTTGATTGGAGAAAGGTCAACTTTGAGGAGATGCGAAAGGATTTAGAAAGAGTGGATTGGGACAATTTGTTTTATGGGAAGAATGTAATAGAGAAATGGAGGTCATTTAAAGGTGAAATTTTGAGGGTACAGAATCTTTATATTCCTGTTAGGTTGAAAGGAAAGGTTAAAAGTTTGAGAGAGCCAAGGTTTTCAAGGGATATTGGAAACTTGGTTCGGAAAAAGAGAGATATCTACAATAAATACAGGCAGCATGGAGTAAATGAGGTATTACTCCTCGAGGAATATAAAGACTGTAAAAAGAATCTTAAGAAAGAAATTAGAAAAGCTGAAAGAAGATATGAGGTTGCTTTGGCAAGTAAAGTGAAAATAAATCCAAAGGGTTTCTACAGTTATATTAATAGCAAAAGGATAGTAAGGAAAGTGGTCGCTTAGAGAATCAGAGTGGATAGCTATGTGTGGAGCCAAAAGAGATGGGGGAGATTCTGAACAATTTCTTTTCTTCGGTATTCACTAAGGAGACGGATATTGAATTGTGTAAGGTAAGGGAAACAGGTAAGGAAGTTATGGAAACTATGATGATTAAAGAAGAGGAAGTACTGGCACTTTTAAGGAATATAAAAGTGGATAAGTCTCCGGGCCCTGACAGGATATTCCGTAGGACCTTGAGGGAAGCTAGTGTGGAAATAGCAGGGACTCTGACAGAAATATTTCAAATGTCATTAGAAACAGGGATGGTGCTGGAGGATTGGTGTATTGCTTATATTGTTCCATTGTTTATAAAGGGTTCTAAGAGTAAACCTAGCAATTATCGGCCTGTGAGTTTGACGTCAGTGGTGGGTAAATTGATGGAAAGTATTCTTAGAGATGGTATATATAATTATCTGGACAGACAAGGTCTGATTAGGAACAGTCAATGTGGATTTGTGCGTGAAAGGTCACGTTTGACAAATCTTATTGAATTTTTTGAAGAGGTTACTAGGAAAGTCGACCAGGGTAAAGCGTTGGATGTTGCCTATATGGACTTCAGTAAGGCCTTTGACAAGGTTCAACATGGAAGGTTAGTTAGGAAAGTTCAATCGTTAGGTATTAATATAGAAGTACTAAAATGGATTCAGTAGTGGCTAGATGTGAGACACCAGAGAGTAGTGGTGGATAACTGTGTCTCAGATTGGAGGCCAGTGACTAGTGGTGTGCCTCAGGGATCTGTACTGGGTCCAGTGTTGTTTGCCATATACGTTAATGATCTAGATGATGGGGTGGTAAATTGGATTAGTAAGTATGCAGATGATACTAAGACAGGTGGTGTTGTGGATAATGAAATAGGTTTTCAAAGCTTGCAGAGAGATTAAGGCCAGTTAGAAGAGTGGGCTGAAAGATGGCAGATGGAGTTTAATGCTGATAAATGTGAGGTGCTACATTTTGGTGGAACTAAGCAAAATAGGACATACATGGTAAATGGTAGGGCATTGAAGAATGCAGTAGAACAGGGGGATCTTGGAATAATGGTGCATAGTTCCCTGAAGGTGGAATCTCATGTGGATACGGTGGTGAAGAAAGCTTTTGGTATGCTGGCCTTTATAAATCAGAGCATTGAGTATAGGATTTGGGATGTAAGGTTGAAATTGTACAAGGCATTGGTAAGGCCAAATTTGGAGTATCATGTACAGTTCTGGTCACCGAATTATAGGAAAGATGTTAACAAAATAGAGAGAGTATAGAGATGATTTACCAGAATGTTACCTGGGTTTCATCACCTAAGTTACAGAGAAAGGTTGAGCAAGTTGGGTCTTTATTCTTTGGAGCATAGAAGGTTGAGAGGGGACTTAATAGAGGTATTTAAAATTATGTGGGGGATAGATAGAGTTGACATGGATAGGCTTTTTCCATTGAGTGTAGGGGAGATTCAAACAAGAGGACATAAGTTGAGAGTTAAAGGGCAAAAGTTTAGGGGTAACATGAGGGGGAACTTCTTTACTCAAAGAGTGGTAGCTGTGTGGAACGAGCTTCCAGCAGAAGTGGTTGATGTAGGTTCAATGCTGTCATTTAAAGTTAAATTGGATAGGTATATAGACAGGAAAGGAATGGAGGGTTATGGGCTGAGTGCAGGTCGGTGGGACTAGGTGAGAATAAGAGTTCGGCACGGACTAGAAGGGTCGAGATGGCCTGTTTCCATGCTGTAATTGCTACATGGTTATATTGTTGAAGAAGTATAGCAATACAGTACTATTTCTGTTATTTCACCTTGGGGACAGAAGCTTAACAATATTTATCTGTTTTTGGCAGACTGCAGATTCTAAGCATCTATTACTAGGTCCAGTTCTTAATGTCATATTAAATTGCCTCAACTCAAAGCTTCAGGTATCAAGCAAATTGGTATTAAATAATTCAGTACATGTAAATAAACAGTTATCTCTTTACTCGTGCACCTTATTTAAGGAAAAATGCTAACGGTGTATAGTTATTGGAATTTAGTTTGCGTGAATGAATAAGATTAGCATTTGAATTCAGATTATCAAAGATCAACTTTACACTTTGGTTTTGCATTTTATTCTGAGTTTTAATATTAATAAAAATTAGATGGAACCATTGTAATTAGAGGCATTTTTGGACCTTAATCAGTCAGTGAATATTGCTTTTCTACATAGAGGGGAGTGCAGGCAATACAAAATTCAAGGCAATTGACATGGAGTCATCGAGCACTACAGGCCCTTCAGCCTATCTAGTATGCCCATATTAATCTCCCTAAACACATCAACCTACATATGCCTCACATCCACGTACCTATCCAACTTTTTCTTATTGATGTAATTGAATTCACATCCACCACTTCCACTGGCACTTCCACACTCTCACCACCCTCAGAATGAAAATGTTCCCCCTCATGTTCCCCTTGAGCATTGCACCTTTCACCCTTAAGCCATGACATGTAGTTGTAATCTCACCCAATGTCAGTGGAAAAAAACCCTGCTTGCATTCATCCTATCGTTACCCCTCATAATTCTGTATACCACCATCTAATCTCCCTTAATCTTTTTCTTAGATCATATAGCTAAGAAGCAGCATGAGGAGTTAGTTCAAGTTTGCCATTGCACAAAATTTTGGCTGACGTGATCTAATACAAACAAATACAAGGTACAAGACATTCATTTATGCGTCATGGTAGCACTCTCCCTGTTCCCCAAAATGAACTCTTCTACAGAGCCAGCACAAGGCATATGCCTCCACAAACAGGCACCTTTTTAAAACATCTTACCCACCCATCAGTCGGGTCCCCTACTAACCATTTATCAGTATATACAGCAAACTTGGTTGCCATCATTTTGGACTTACGGATGGTGGAGGAAATTTGTCCTTACAAAGTTGTAAATTGTTCAGATTCTGTTTTTCAGTTTTGAGAGTCTTGAAACAGGTTATTCTAGCAGTCGGTTAGATTTACTGCTGGAAACTTATCAAACATTACTTCATATTCAAAGTATTGGTTTACATGTCATCTTCTTCTGGGTCCCTGCACATTGATGTGTTGAAGGGAATGAGTGGGTTGATTGTTTAGCTAAAAAAGCTGTTAAAAGTTCATCTGTGGACATAGACCTTTCAAATAGCAAATCAGAAGCTAAGAGGTTGGTAGGGTTAAGATTTAGGAACTTATGGCAAGACTTGTCGGATAATGTGCATAAGCAGAGAGACCTTTACAGATTATATAAAACTGTGGCGTTTATGGGAGAAGGGGGTAAAACAAGAAGGGAAGAAATTATATTGTTTTGACCTGGAGTTCTGGGGGAGGTATGACCTGTTCAAAGTGATGGGTTGCACCTGAACCCAAGGGAGACCAAGATTCTCGCTGGCAGGTTTGTTAGAGCTGTTGGAGAGGATTTAAACTAACTTGGCAGGGGGGTGAAAACTGGAGTGAAGGGACTCAGGATAGGACAGATGGTAAAAAAGTAAAAATAGTGTGTAGTCAGATTGTTAGGAAGGGCAGGTAGGTGATGGGACTTAGTCAAACGGCTGAGTACCAAATCATTAGGGATGCAGAGTCAGAAAGGACAGCAAATATGGTACTCAAGGTGTTGTATCTAAATACGTGTAGTATAAGAAATAAGATGGATGAACTTGTTGCACTATTACAGATTGCCAGGTACGATGTTGTGGCCATCACTGAATCGTGGCTGAAGGATTGTTGTAGTTGGGAGCTGAATGTCCAAGGTTACATGTTATATCAGAGGGATAGGAAAGTAGGCAGAGGGGGTGGTGTGGCTCTACTGGTGAAGAATGGCATCGGTAGAAGGATGTGACATAGGATCGGACGGTGTTGAATCCTTGTGGGTTGAGTTAAGAAACTGCAAGGGTAAAAGGACGATGATGGCAGTTATATACAGGCCTCCCAACATTGGTCCTATGTGCTCAACTTGAAATTTGATAGGGAGAAAGTAAAATCTGACACAGCAGAATTTTCGTGGAGAAAAGGGAATTTACAGTGGTATGAGAGAGGAGTTGGCCAAAGTAAATCGGAAGGAGCTGCTGGCAGGGATGTCAGCAGAGCAGCAATGGCGTGCGTTTCTGGGAAAAATGAGGAAGTGCAGGACATATGTATTCCAAAAATGAAGAAATACTCAAATGGAAAATAGTGCATCCATGGTTGACAAGGGAAGTCAGTTATTGTAAAACCAAAAGAAAGGGCATACAACAAAGCAATAATTAGTGGGAAGCTAGAGGATTGGGAAGTTTTTAAAAACCTGCAGAGACTAATTAAAAAAATCATTAGAAAGGAAAAGTTAAAATATGAAAGCAGGCTAGCAAATAATATCAAAGTGGAGAGTAAAAGGTTTTTCAAGTATGCAAAAAATGACAGAGAAATGATAGTGTATATAGGACTGCTAGAAAATGAGGCAGGAGAAATAATAGCAGGGACAGGGAGATGGCTGCTGAATTAAATGAGTATTTTGCATTAGTCTTCTCTGTGGAGGGCACTAGCAGTATACCTGATGTTATAGTGTGTGAAGAAAGAGAAGTGGGTGCATCATGGTCATGCACTTTGGTATTAGAAATAAATGTGTGGACTATTTTCTAAACAGGGAGAAAATCCAGGAATCTGCATTGCAGAGGGACTTGGGAGTCCTTGTGCAGAACTCCGTGAAGGTTAACTTGAGTATTGTGAACTGTTTTGGGCTTCTTATCTTAGCAAAGATGTGCTGACATTGGAGAGGGTCCAGAGAATAATTCCAGGAATGAAAAGATTATCATACACAGAACATTTGATGGCTCTGGGTCTGTACTTGCTAGAATTCAGAAGGATGAGGGGGATCTCATTGAAACCTTTCGAGTGTTGAAAGACCTAGACAAAGTAGCTGTGGAAAGGATGTTTCACATGGTGGGATAGTTTAGGACAAGAGGGCACAGCCTCTGGGTAGAGGTGCACCCTTTCAAAACAGAGATGTGGAGAAATTTATTCAGCAAATGGGTGGTGAATTTGTGGAATTTGTTCCCATATGCAGCTGTGGAAGCCAGGTCATTGGGTGTATTTAAGGCAAAGATTGATATGTTCTTAATTGGATATGGTATCAAAGGTATGGGGAGAAGGCCGAGAACTGGGCTTGAGGAGAAGATAGAAAAAAGGATCAACCATGAATGAATAGTGGAGCAGAATCAATGGGCCAGATGGCCTAATTCTGCTCCTCTGTCTTATGGTCTTATGGTCTAAATGGGCATACTATGATTACTTACTCATATCTCTGGGTTGTGTAGGTTTTGTCATCACTATGAAACAGTTGAATATTCTATTACAGTGTGAAGCGTATAAAGTTGAAAGAAATAAAATGCAGGCTTCACTACTATCTTTGATGGTTGATAGTTTTCACTTAAAAACTTTATTATGATATTGAAGTAATTTTAATTTAATTCACAGTATTGCCTTTCATTACTCACAATCTGTACGGCTTTTTGAGGTAATTAGGTTTTCATCTGATAAAGAACCAGTAGGGGGTTTATTTCCCAACTCTCTACACCACATTCCAGTCCAGTTAGTGGTGCTAATTCACCTTTAAACTGGGCAGCCAACTGCCATTAAACATCAGAAGAAGAAGAAGTCGGGTCCCCTCCCTGAAACTGGAACGAATAACGAACAGAACGCGTCAAAGAATGTCGCTGTCCTGGAGTGTGCAACTACAAACAGAAGTGTCTGTGCTGCGCATTAGCCTAGTGTGTGCACCCAAGAAGCTTAACGTCAGCACTGCCAGACAGGGGCAAGGAGGATTATGGGGCCTACTGGGGTGGGGGGGTGGGAAGGAAGAAATTATTTGTGGCAGACCTGCTCTGTCATAGTATGTAGTTATTAGTTGAATATTCTGTGCATTATAATAACAATAAATCAATATTGAAGAATGGAAGCTATTTGATCCTTGCAATTTTTTTTGCCCTATCCTGCTGAAGACTTCATGAAATTGATTTAAAATCCTGTCGGAGTGAAATAACCTTTGGTTTCCTGCATAAAGCTTGTCAGAAAGATGGAACTGATTCACACAGTACAAACCTTTTGGCTCACAATGTTGCATTGTTCTATATGAATCTACTCATGATTAATCTAACCCTTACCTCCTGCACAGCTCATAACCCTCCTTTTAGAAATGTTCAATGGTGTTTGATTCGGAGCAAGAAGGCTGCGGGTCAACAGCTAGGAATTTCCAGAGCGAAGGCAGTTTTACTACTTGGGGTAAAAGAGAAGTGAGACTGCGCAGGCGCGTGACGTCAGCCAGTGGAGTAGGAAAAGTTTTAAAAGAAGACCGCCATATCCATGGGCAGCGTTCAGAGTGGACGGCGGAGTGAGAGGTAGCTGAGTGTTAGGGCTTTGGCTCAATGGGCTGCAGCGGTAACGAGATGAGGTAGGTCTATCTATGTTAATTGCGGACAGGAAGTAGAATGTGTATGAGGTCGGTTTTCTGCGCTCAGTGTCAGATGTGGGAGGTCCTGGAGTCTCCCAACCTCCCGGACGGCCATATCGGCACCCAGTGTGTCGAGCTGCAGCTCCTAAGGGACTGCGTTGAGGAACTGGAGATGCAGCACAATGACCTTCGTCTGGTCAGGGAGAGCGAGGAGGTGATAGAAAGAAATTATAGGCAGGTGGTCACACTGGGGCCATGGGAGACAGACAAGTGGGTCACAGTCAGGAGAGGGAAGGGGAAGAGTCAGGTACTAGAGAGTACCCCTGTGGCTGTACCCCTTGACAATAAGTACTCCTGTTTGAGTACTGTTGGGGGGGACAGCCTACCTGGGGGAAGTAACAGTGGCTGTGCCTCTGGGACAGACTCTGGCCCTGTGGCTCAGAAGGGTAGGGAAAGGAAGAGGATGGCTGCAGTGACAGGGGACTCTATAGTTAGGGGGTCAGCAGGCGATTCTGTGGACACAGGAAAGAAACCTGGATGGTAGTTTGTGTCCCAGGTGCCAGGGTCCTGGTTATGTTTCAGATCGCGTCCAAGGTATCCTGCAGTGGGAGGGAGAACAGCCAGAGGTCGTGGTACATATTGGTACCAGAGACATAGGTTGGAAAAGGGAAGAGGTCCTGAAAAAAGACTACAGGGAGTTAGGAAGGAGGTTGAGAAGCAGGACCACAAAGGTAGTAATCTCGGGATTACTGCCTGTGCCACGTGACAGTGAGTATAGGAATAGAATGAGGTGGAGGAAAATGTGTGGCTGAAGGATTGGAGCAGGGGTCAGGGATTCAGATTTCTGGATCATTGGGACCTCTTTTGGGGCAGGTGTGACCTGTACGAAAAGGACGGGTTGCACTTGAATCCCAGGGGGATCAATATCCTGGCGGGGAAGTTTGCTAAGGCTACTGGGGTGAGTTTAAACTAGAATTATTGGGTGGTGGGAACTGAACTGAAGAGACTGGGGAAGAGGCGGTTGACTCACAAATAGAGAAAGCTTGTAGATAGTGCGAGAGGGAGGATAGGCAGGTGATAGAGAAGGGACGCGCTCAGCCCGACGGTCTGAGATGTGACTATTTTAACGCAAGGGGTATTGTGAACAAAGCAGATGAGCTTAGAGCATGGATCAGTACTCGCAGCTATGATGTGGTGGTCATTACCGAGACTTGGATGGCTCTGGGACAGGAATGGTTACTACAAGTGCCGGGTTTTAGATGTTTCAGAAAGGACATGGAGGGAGGCAAAGGAGGTGGAGGCGTGGCACTATTGATCAGAGATAGTGTCACGGCTGCAGAAAAGGTGGACGCCATGGAGGGATTGTCTACGGAGTCTCTGTGGGTGGAGGTTAGGAACAGGAAGGAGTCAATAACTTTACTAGGTGTTCTTTTTAGGCTGCACAGTAGTAACAGGGATATCGAGGAGCAGATAGGGAAATAGATCCTGGAAAGGTGTAATAATAACAGAGTTGTCGTGATGGGAGATTTTAATTTCCCAAATATCGATTGGCATCTCCCAAGAGCAAGGGGCTTAGATGGGGTAGAGTTTGTTAGGTGTGTTCAGGAAGGTTTCTTGACACAATATGTAGATAGGCCTACAAGAGGAGAGTCTGCACATGATTTGGTATTGGGAAATGAACCTGGTCAGGTGTCAGATCTCTCAGTGAGAGAGCATTTTGGAGATAGTGATCATAATTCTATCGCCTTTACAATAGCATTAGAGTGAGATATGAACAGACAAGCATTTAAAGATCGCATGAATGAACTACAACAATTGTTCATCCCAGTTTGGCAAAAGAATAAACCAGGGAAGGTAGTGCACCCATGGCTGACAAGGGAAATTAAGGATAGTATCAATTCCAAAGAAGAAACATACAAATTAGCCAGAAAAGGTGGCACACCTGAGAACTGGGAGAAATTCAAAGTCCAGCAGAGGAGGACAAAGGGCTTAATTAGGAAAGGGAAAAAAAAGGTTATGAGAGAAAGCTGGCAGGGAACATAAAAACTGACTGTAAAAGCTTTCATAGATATGTGAAAAGAAAAAGATTGGTTAAGACAAAGGTAGGTCCCTTACAGTCAGAAAAAGGTGAATTGATCGTGGGGAACAAGGACATGGCAGACCAATTGAATAACTACTTTGGTTCTGTCTTCACTAAGGAGGACATAAATAATCTTCCGGAAATAGTAGGGGACCGAGGGTCTAGTAAGACGGAGGAACTGAGGGAAATTCATGTTAGTAGGGAAGTGGTGTTAGGTAAATTGAAGGGATTAAAGGCAGATAAATCCCCAGGGCCAGATGATCTGCATCCTAGAGTGCTTAAGGAATTAGCCCAAGAGAAAGTAGATGCATTAGTGATAATTTTTCAAAACTCTTTAGATACTGGATTAGTTCCTGAGGATTGGAGGGTGGCTAATGTAACCCCACTTTTTAAAAAAGGACGGAGAGAGAAACCTGGGGAATTATAGACTGGTAAGCCTGACATCAGTGGTGGGGAAAATGCTAGGGTCAGTTATCAAAGATGTGATAACAGCACATTTGGAAAGCGGTGAAATCTTCGGACAAAGTCAGCATGGATTTGTGAAAGGAAAATCACGTCTGACGAATCTCATAGAATTTTTTGAGGATGTCACTAGTAGGGTGGATAGGGGAGAACCAGTGGATGTGGTATATTTGGATTTTCAAAAGGCTGTTGACAAGGTCCCACACAGGAGATTAGTGTGCAAACTTAAAGCACACGGTATTGGGGGTATGGTATTGATGTGGATAGAGAATTGGTTGGCAGACAGAAAGCAAAGAGTGGGAATAAACGGGACCTTTCAAGAATGGCAGGCAGTGACTAGTGGGGTACCGCAAGGCTCAGTGCTAGGACCCCAGTTGTTTACAATATATATTAATGACTTAGACGAGGGAATTAAATGCAGCGTCTCCAAGTTTGCTGATGACACGAAGCTGGGCGGCAGTGTTAGCTGTGAGGAGGATGCTAAGAGGATGCAGGGTGACTTGGATAGGTTAGGTGAGTGGGCAAATTCATGGCAGATGCAATTTAATGTGGATAAATGTGAGGTTATCTACTTTGGTGACAAGAACAGGAAAACAGATTATTATCTGAATGGTGGTTGATTAGGAAAAGGGGAGGTGCAACGAGACCTGGGTGCCTTTATACACCAGTCATTGAAAGTGGGCATGCAGGTACAGCAGATGGTGAAATAGACGAATGGTATGCTGGCATTCATAGCCAGAGGATTTGAGTACAGGAGCAAGGAGGTACTACTGCAGTTGTACAAGGCCTTGGTGAGACCACACCTGGAGTATTGTGTGCAGTTTTGGTCCCTTAATCTGAGGAAGGACATTCTTGCCATAGAGGGAGTACAAAGAAGGTTCACCAGATTGATTCCTGGGATGGCAGGACTTTCATATGAAGAAAGACTGGATCAACTAGTTTTGTACTCTCTAGAATTTAGAAGTTTGAGGGGGTATCTGATTCAAACATATGAAATTCTAAATGGATTGGACAGTCTAGATGCAGGAAGATTGTTCCCGATGTTGGGGAAGTCCAGAACGAGGGGTCATAGTTTGAGGATGAAGGAGAAGCCTTTTAGGACCGAGATGAGGAAAAACTTCTTCACACAGAGAGTGGTGAATCTGTGGAATTCTCTGCCACAGGAAACAGTTGAGGCCAGTTCATTGGCTATATTTAAGAGTTAGATATGGCACTTGTGGCTAAAGGGATCAGGGGGTATGGAGAGAAGGCAGCTGAAGGGTTCTGAGTTGGATGATCAGCCATGATCATACCGAATGGTGGTGCAGGCTTGAAGGGCCGAATGGCCTACTCCTGCACCTATTTTCTATCTTTCTATGTTTCTAAGTTAGAAAACCATTTAATTGGAGTAAGGGGAATTATGAGGCTATCAGGCAGGAAATTGGAAGCTTAATTTGGGAACAGATGTTCTCGGGGAAAAGTACGGAAGAAATGTGGCAAATGTTCAGGGATATTTGTGTGGATTTCTGCATAGGTACGTTCCAAGGAGACAGTGAAGTTATGGTAGGGTACAGGAACCGTGGTGTACAAAGGCTGTAATAAATCTAGTCAAGAAGAAAAGAAAAGTGTACAAAAGGTTCAGAGAGCTAGGTAATGTTAGAAATCTAGAAGATTATAAGGCTAACAGGAAGGAGCTTAAGAAAGAAATTAGGAGAGGCCATGAGAAGGCCTTGGTGGACAGGATTAAGTAGAACCCCAAGGCATTCTAAAGTACATGAAGAGCAAGAGGATAAGACGTGAAAGAATAGAACCTAACAAATGTGACAGTGGGAAAGTATGTATGGAACTGGAGGAAACAGCAGAGGTACTTAATGAATATTTTACTTCAGTATTCACTATAGAAAAGAATCTTCGTGATTGCAGTGATGACTTGCAGCAGACTGAAAAGCTTGAGAATGTAGATATTAGGAAAGAGGATGTGCTGGAGCTTCTGGGAAGCATCAAATTGGATAAATTGCATGGACCGGATGAGATGTACCCCAGGCTATTGTGGGAGCGAGGGAGGAGATTGCTGAGCCTCTGGCAATGATCTTTGCATCATCAATGGGGACGGGCAAGGTTCCAGAGGATTGGAGGGTTGAGGATGTTTTCTTTTATTCAAGAAAGGGAGTAGAGGTAGCCCAGGAAATTATAGACCAGTGAGTCTTACTTCAGTGGTTGGTAAGTTGATGGAGAAGATCCTGAGAGGCAGAATTTATGAAAATTTGGAGAGGTATAATATGATTAGGAATAGTCAGCATGGCTTTGTCAAGGGCAGGTCATGCCTTACGAGCCTGATTGAATTTTTTGAGGATATGACTAAACACATTGATGAAGGTAGAGCAGTAGATGTAGTGTATATGGATTTCAGCAAGGCACTTGATAAGGTACCCCATGTAAGGCTTATTGAGAAAGTAAGGAGGCATGGGATCCAAGGGGATATTGCTTTGTGGATCCAGAACGGGCGGCCCACAGAAGGCAAAGAGTGGTTGTAGGCGGGTCATTTTCTGCATGGAGGTCAGTGACCTGTGGTTTGCCTCAGGGATCTGTTCTGGGACCCTCACTCTTCACGATTTTTATGAATGACCTGGATGAGGAAGTGGAGGGATGAGTTAGTAAGTTTGTTGATGACACAAAGATTGGAGGTGCTGTGAATAGTGTGGAGGGCTGTCAGAGGTTACAGTGGGACATTGATAGGATGCAAAACTGGGTTGAGAGGTGACTGATGGAGTTCAACCCAGATAAGTGTGAAGTGGTTAATTTTGGTAGGTCAAATACGATGGCAGAATATAGTATTAATGGTAAGACTCATGGGTGTGTGGAGGATCAGAAGGATCTTGGAGTCTGAGTCCATTGGATGCTCAGAGCAGCTGCGTAGGTTGACTCTGTGGTTAAGAAAGCATACGGTGTATTGGCCTTCATCAATCGTGGAATTGAAGTTTGGAACAGAGAGATAATATTGCAGCTATATAGGACCCTGGTAAGACCCCACGTGGAGTATTGTGCTCAGTTCCGTTCACCTCTCAACAGAAAGAATGTGTAAGTCATAGAAAGGGTGCAGAGGAGATTTACAAGGATGTTGCCTGGACTGGGGAGCATGCCTTATGAGAATAGGTAGAGTGAACTCGGCCTTTTCTCCTTGGAGCGACAGAGGTTGAGAGGTGACCTGATAGAGGTGTATAAGATGATGAGAGGCATTGATCGTGTGGATAGTCAGAGGCTTTTTCCCAGGGCTGAAATGGTTGCCACAAGAGGACACAGGTTTAAGGTGCTGAGGAGTAGGTACAGAGGAGATGTCAGGGGTAAGTTTTTTACTCAGAGAGTGGTGAGTGTGTGGACTGGGCTGCCGGCAATTGTGGTGGATGTGGATACAATAGGGTTTTTTAAGAGACTTTTGGATAGGTACATGGAGCTTAAAAAAATAGTGGGCTATGGGTAAGCCTGGTAACTTTTAAGGTAGGGACATGTTCGGCACAACTTTTTGGGCTGAAGGGCCTGTATCGCGCTGGTGGTTTTCTATGTTTCTAAAATGTTTCCTTTCTTTTACATCAATGTGCCTGTGTATATTTATATTTTGTCCATGTGCCTTTTAAATATTTGTATTTTATTGGCCTCTACCACTGTCCCTGGTAGTGCGTTTATGTTAAAAAAAAGGTAACTTTGTCAAATCCCCTGAATTTTCCTACACTTACCTTAAACACATGTCTCTTGTATTGTCCATTGCCACTCTTGGAAAAATGTGGTGGATGTCCTTTCATAATGTCTGTCATAATCTTATACGTGTGGGCACGTGGCCAAGTGGTTAAGACATTCGACTAGCAATCTGAAGGTCGTGATTTCGAGCCCCAGCCGAGGCAACGTGTTGTGTCTTTGAGCAAGGCACTTAACCACACGTTGCTCTGCGACGACACTGGTGCCAAGCTGTATGGGTCCTAATGCCCTTCCCTTGGACAACATTGGTGTTGTGGAGAGGGGAGACTTGCAGCATAGGCAACTGCTAGTCCTCCATACAACCTTGCTCAGGCCTGCGCCCTGGAGAATGAAGACTTTCCAGGTGCAGATCCATGGTCTCGCAAGATGTCTTAAATCTTATACACCTCTATCGTTCAACAGAGAAATCCCCCCAGTTTGCACAACCTTTCCTCATAAGACATGTTCTCTAATCCAGGCTGCATCCTGGTAAATCTCCTTTGCATCCTTTAAATCTTCCACATCCTTCCTATACTGAGGTGACCAGAACTGAACACAACACTAAGTGTGGTCTAACCAGAGTTTTATAGAGCTCAACATGACTTTTTCGCTCCTGAACACAATCCCTCTGTTAACGAAGGTCAGGTCACCATACACCTTCTTAACAACCCTCTCAACATGTGTGGCACTTTGAAGGAACAATTGACTTTGATCCCAAGATCTTTCTTTTCATCCATGCTGCTTAGAATCTTGCCATTGATGTTGTACTCCACCTTTAGGTTTGATCTTCCAAAATGTATCACTTCACTCTTTTCTCGATTGAACGCCATCTGTCTCTTCTATGCCTAATACCGCAGCCTATATACTGTAGATCCTGTTCCAACGTACGACAACTTTCAACACTATCCACAACAAACCTTCAATCTTCGAGTCATCTTCAAACTTATTAACACACCCTTCCATATCTTCACCCAGGTTAATTATAAAAATCATCAAGAGCAGGGGTTTCAGAACACATTCCTGCAGAACACCACTGGTCACCAACCTTCAGGCACAATACCCTCCACCTTCTGGTGGAAAGCTACTAATCCAGGCAACTAAGTCCTCATAACCTTATGGACAGGTCATAGAGAAACTTGTCAAATAACTTACTAAACCTCATGCTTTGGCACCTCCTTGGAAAACTCCTTTAGGTTTGTGAAGCACAACCTGCCCTTGACAAAGTCATGTTGACAATCTCAAATGAAATGCGGCTTCTCTAAATGCTTGCAGATACTCATAAATACCAGTTACTTAACTGATTTGACAGTATGGTTTCAAGAGTGACCACATAACATTGACAACATCTTGGGATGGGAAGATTTATTTTGTGGAATTCAAAATTTAGCTAGGAATTATCTTCATAAGTATTCATTTGGAAATTCAACATTACTACAAGCTGTCAAGTGCTTACATATCGTGGGAGCATGTTTCTGGTCGCAATTAAATTCAATTAGAGATAACTTCTGTATCCCTCACTATTGGCTCTCACCTTAAGTGTGATAGGCCTCTATTTGAATACATACTTACAGCTAATGAGCTATGAACTTGGTACAAGAGATAAACACATGGGCTATAGTAAACACAATAGATTCTGCAGATGCTGGAAACCCAGAGGTACGCACACAAAATGTTGGGGGAACTCAGCAGGTCAGGCAGCATCTATTGAAATGAATAAACAGTCAATGTTTCTACGAGACCTGTCATCAGGACTGGAAAGGGGGCGGGGGGGTGGGGGGGGACGCCGGAATAAGAATGAGGGAGCAGGTTAACAAGCTGAAGGGTGATAGATGGAAAAGGTAAAGAGCTGGAGAAGGAATCTGAAAGGAGAGGACAGTGGACTATGGGAGAAAGGGAAGGAAGAGGCGCATCGGGGAGGTGACAGGCAAGTGAAGAGAAGAGGTGAGAGGCCAAGTGGGGAACTGAAGAAGAGGGAAGGGAAGGGGAGGGGCAAATACCGGAAGTTGGACAAATCAATGTAATTGCTGGGTTATGGCAATTTATGCATGACCTGATACACGTGATTATGCACTGTCATATGTGTATGTTATTCAGTTCTGGGAACATTATGTTCCTTGTTTTTATGAAATGCTACCCTGATGAACATTCTCAATATTTAAAAGGAAATTATGTGCAGTTTATCATTTTGATTAGGTCTAATGGAAACCTAATTTTCATTATGCCTTTGGGAAAGTGACGAGGTGAATGCTCTCCAGTAAGTTATGATTAACACACAATGAACTGCAGTCTTTCAGTTGCAGAAAACTTTGAAAAATAATTGAATCTAACCAAAATATACTTGGAAGATCTGTTGCTGCGACCTTTACGTTCTTCCAGGGGTGAAGTAGACAGCTTTGACGTGGTTGGAGTGCAGTTAGTGTAACATTATTACAGCACTGGCGACCCGGGTTCAATTCTGCTGCTGCCTGTATGTTTACCCGATGACCTCACGGGTTTCCTCCGGGTGCTCCGGTTTCTTCCTACGTTCCAAAGTCATATAGGTTACCAGGTCAATAGGTCACATGGGTGTAACTGGGCAGTGAGGGCCCAGGAAGGGCCTGTTACTGTGCTGGATCACAAAATAATAAAATAAATAAATAAATATTTAGATTTTGATTAAAAAAAGTCATTCTACGAATTTCCACAATGAAGAAGGGGACAGCAAAATTGCATGAGGAATGAGAAAAAAAAAGATACATTACAGCCACCATGTAGGAAAATCGGAAGCTGACTGAAAAGTAAAATGTTGGTGTGAGAATACAGAAATTCACGGACCGCTCTCTTGAGTAAGTGTTGCACCTGCAGCAGGCGCTTGTATGGATATCTGTTTCTCGTGATGTCAAGTTCATGAACAATGACTCAGCTGTGCAGCTTAACTGTGCATGAGGTGTCAGGCTTGCAGAGCAGCTCCACAAAACACATTCTGCCGTCAAACCTTGCTCTTTCAACATGGACAATACTGCAATCAATACCCGTTTCAAGACTGCAATCAATATCTCTTTCATTCTCAGCTGTGGAATCCTCAGCCAGCTGAATCACACGAACAATCCTCCTCACCATCAAGGACATCTTAAAGAGGCGTTGCCTCAAAAAGCCAACATCCATCATCTCATAGCTACTATCGGGAGCCTAAAGATTCACACTCGACAACTCAGAAACCGACTATTCCCCGTCGGATTTCTGAATGGTTCATGAACTCATTAACACTAGTTTGTTATTCTTCTACTTCGACATACTCATTTCTTTTTGTAATTTATATTGATTTATATTTTCACTATACTGCTGCAGCTAGTCAACAAAATTTTATTTTAACACACACAACACGCTGGAGGAGCTCAGCAGGTCGGGCAGCATCTATGGAAAAAATGAGTCGATGTTTTGGGCCAGAACCCTTCGTCAGGACTGTAGAGGGAAGGGGCAGAGGCCCTATAAAGAAGGTGGGAGGAGGGTGGGAAGGAGAAGGCTGGTAGGTGCCAGGTGAAAAACCAGTAAGGAGAAAGATAAAGGGGTGGGGGAGGGGAAGCAAGGAGGTGATAGGCAGGAAAGGTGAAGAAAGAATAGGGGAGAACACAATGGGTAGTAGAAGGAGGCGGAACCAAGAGGGAGATGGTAGGCAGCTGGGGGAGGGGGCAGAGTGACATAGGGATAGGGGAAGGGAGGGGAAGGAAATTACCGGAAGTTGGAGAATTCTATGTTCATACCAAGGGGCTGGAGACTACCTAGATGTTATTTTATTTAGACATAGTGCAGAACAGGCTCTTCTAGCCCAGCACCCGGCATCCCACTATATAACCTTAGCCTAATAGCAGGACAATTTACAATAAACAATTAACCCACTAACTGTTATATCTTTGGACTCTGGGAGTAAACTGGAGTACCTGGAGGAAATCCATGTGCTTATGGGAAGAGCGTTCAAAATTTCTTACAGAGGATGCTGGAATTGAACTCCGAACCCCAACGGCACTAGCAGTAGTAGTGTTGCACTAGCTGCAATGCTACTGTTGCACCCTATTTCATGTCATCCAAAAATCTGATTCTGGGATACAAGCTTAGAGTATGAACATGATCTGAGATTAGAACATGGCTGGCACAGATTACCCAGATACGTAGCATTACCTGCCTTTAATAATTTTGAATCCTTACTCATACTAAAAATAAAATTTTCATTGCCTCCAAATTTAATGTCTTATAATCTCGCAATTTGATGTCTGCAACATAACCCCTCACCATGTCCCCAAACCTGCAACGAGTCTATGATCCTGTCAAAAGTACCTGGTCTCATTAACTCAATATTATGACACAATATACACTCAGTGGCCACTTTATTCGGTACATCCTATACTTAAAGTAGTGACTACTGGGGATATGTTCATGGTATTCTGCTGCTGTAATCAAGTCAAGTCAAGTCACTTTTTATTATCATTTCGACCATAACTGCTGGTACAGTACACAGTAAAAATGAGACAATGTTTTTCAAGACCATGGTGCTACATGAAACAATACAAGAACTACACTGAACTACGTAAAACAACACAAAAACTACATTAGACTACAGACCTACCCAGGACTGCATAATGGTTCCGTCTGTCTAAGTAGACAATGGATGCGCCCGGTTTAGGACTCAATTGCCTCTCCCGGGCGCAGACCTGGGCGATGAATATGGAGATTCTGGGCTGCCCAGACATCGAGATTTCCCTCTCGGCCTCATGGATGTGGTCCAAAGGAATGCGGAGCATACATTTGGCATCAGCTTGGCTGCAGGAGCTGCCGGGAGGTGACGTGATACGTCATCCAACCGCCTTAGGGGCTCCACTCCGGATTTGTGTAGGGTTCACTCCTCAGCCTTCTCTTCTCCCGAAGATACCCACAAGGCAGTGGGATCTGTAACCCTGGATAGGGGCCCATAGGGGATAGGGGAGCTAGGGCTTTACTCTCTGGAGAGGAGGAGGATGAGAGGAGACATGATAGAGGTGTACAAGATAATAAGAGGAATAGATAGAGTGGACAGCCAGTGCCTCTTCCCCAGGGCACCACTGCTCAATACAAGAGGACATGACTTTAAGGTAAGGGGTGGGAAGTTCAAGGGGGATATTAGAGGAAGGTTTTTTACTCAGAGAGTGGTTGGTGCGTGGAATGCACTGTCTGAGTCAGTAGTGGAGGCAGATACACTAGTGAAGTTTAAGAGACTACTAGACAGGTATATGGAGGAATTTAAGGTGGGGGCTTATATGGGAGGCAGGGTTTGAGGGTCGGCACAACATTGTGGGCCAAAGGGCCTGTACTGTGCTGTACTATTCTATGTTCTATTTTCTACACCGGGTACTGTCAGCCAGAGCCAGCTGAGCCCGGGACTCGTGTAAGGCAGGGTCATCACTCCCTGTAGTAGTAACATATGGAGCCACTACCCACTACCTGGGACTGCATGAAGTGCACAAAACGGTGCAGGCATTACAATAAATAATAAACAAGACAATAGGCACAGTAGAGGGCTGTAAGTTGGTGTCAGTCCAGGCTCTGGGTATTGAGGGGTCCATCCACTTCAATGTTTGGCGTGTTGAGGGCTCAGAGGCACTCTTTTACAGGCTACTGCTGTAATGCTTGATTATTTGAGTGACTGTCACCTTGAAACGATCGGGCCATTCTCCAGAAGACAATAAGATATTGGAGCAGAATTAGGTCATTTGGCCCATGGAGTCTGCTCCGCCATTTCATCATGGTTGATCCATTTCCCTCTCAGTCCCAATCGCCTGCCTACTCCTCATATCCCTTCATGTCCTGACTAATCCAGACCTATCAACCTCTGCCTTAAATACACCCAATGATGACCTCCACAGGCACCTGTGATACCAGATTCCACGGATTCACCTTTCTCACTAGCAAGGTATTTTCACTCACTGGATTTTTTTTTGTGTTTTTTGCATCATTCTCTGTAAACTCTAGAGACTGTTGTGCATGAACACTCCATGAGATCAGCAGTTTCTATTGTACTCAAACCATCCCGTTTGGCACCAACAAACATTTCAAGATCAAAGTCACTTAAATCACCTTTCTTCCTCAACATCTTCACCATGTCTGCATGCTTTTATGTATTGAGTTGCTGGCACATGACTGGCTGATCAGATATTTGCATTAATGAGCAGGTGTACCTAATAAAGTGGCCACTGGGTGTATGTTTGACCATAGTCCTGAGCATTGATGTCATTGTATGCCTCTGTCATGTTTAATGCTGTAGTAGATTTTAGTCGCTCTACCCACTTTATACAGTACTTATGACTATGTGGCTAAGCACAACTTCAATGCCAAATGTAAGTTTGCTGATGACACCACTGTTGTTGTCTGAATCAAAGGAGGTGACAAATCGGTATATATATATAGGAGGAAGAATGGAAATATGGCTGAGTGGTGTCATAACAACAATCTCTCACCTCAATGTCAGCAAGACCAAGAGGCTGAATAGCAACCAGAAGGAGGCACCCAGAGGTCCACGAGGCAGCCCTCATCGGGGGAGCAGAAGAGAAGAGGGTAAGCAACATTAAATCCCTCAGTGTTATCATTTCAGAAGATCTGTTCTGGGCACAGTACACATGCACAATTATGAAAAAAAGCATAGCAGCACCTCTACTTCGTTAGAAGTTTGCAAAGATTTGGCATGACATCCAAAACTTTGACAATTTCTATAGATGAGTGGCAGAGATATATCTTGACTGGTTGCACCGTGGTCTGATATGGAAATACCAATGTCATTGAATGGAAAATCCTAACAAAGTAATGCATACAGACCAGTCCAGCATGGGTGAAGTGCTCCCCAGCATTGAACATTTCTCCACGGAGCGCTGTCGCAAGAAAGCAACGTCTATCACCAAGGACCCCTACCACACAGATCATGCTCTCTTCTCATTGCTGCCATCAGGCAGGAGTTACTGGAACCTCAGGACCCACCCCACCTACCTGGTTCCAGATCTGTTGTTAACTCTTAGCCATCAGGCTCTTGAACCACTGGGATTAACGTCACTCAACTTCACTCACCTCATCACTAAACTTTTCCTAAAACCTACTGGCTCACTTTCAAGGACACTTGATTTGATGTTCTCGATATGTATTGCTTATTTACTTATTGTTATTCTTTCTTTCTTTTCTCTTTTGTATTTGCATAGTTGTCTTTTGCACATGGGTTGTTTGTCCATTCTGTTGGGTGTGGTCCTTGATTGATTCTATTATGTTTCCTATGTACGCTTGCAAGAAAATGAATCTGAGGGTTGCATATGGAGACATATATGTACTTTCATATAAAGTTCTTTGAACTTTGAACTTTGAAGTTCCAACTGGTAGAAAATTATAAATAATTGCTTTAAGACCTTGGAGATCTCAAGTGGATTGAGCTTGATTTATTTGTCCAAATGCGTATCTGTTCAGCTCCATCAATGCTGTATTTTGTTAAGGAATCCATTCGTTCATTTCTATGGATAATTGAGAATGGCATGTTTTGCTTAAAACCTGATTAAGAATCACAGAGAAAGTGATGGGTCTTGAGCACTTCAAGGCAGAAACAATAACTCCACGTGAACAAATAACTTTCAGTCTGATACAGGTGAAATTAAGAGATTTAAAGTGAAATATCCTCAAACTAATCATCCAAATGAGTATCAGAATCAAAGTCAGAATCCAGTTTAATAACATGGACATATGTCGTGAAATGCACAATGCAATGCATAACAATAGAAAAAACCTGTGAATTGCAGTAAGTATGTGTGTATGTATGTATGTGTGTATATATATATATTCTTGCACTACTTATTTAATTTAACATATATATATATACATTAAATTAAATAAGTAGTGCAAAAACATAAATTAAAAAAAGTAGTAAGATAGTGTTCATGGGTTCAATGTCCATTCAGAACTTGGACAGTGGGGGCAGGGGAGTGAGGGAAGAAGCTGCTCCTGAATCATTGAGTGCGCGCCTTCACGCTTCTGTACCTCCTTCCTGAAGCGATGCGAATGCCCGAAGCCATGCCCAATGCGAATAGGGCATGACCTAGGTGATGAGGGTCCTTAATGATGGATGCTGCCTTTTTGAGACATTGCTCCTTGAAGATGTCCTGGATACTATAGAGGCCAGGTATGACTAAGTTTACAACTCTCTGCAGCTTACTTTGATCCTGTGCAATAGTCACCCTCCCATACCAGATGATGCAACCAGTAAGAATGCTTTTCATAGTACATATGTAGAAATTTTCAAGTGAAGGATCAGAGGGATTTTGGGGTCTGAGTCCATAGGACACTCAAAGCTGCTGTGCAAGTTGAATCTGTGAATAAGAAAGCATCAGGCTTCATCAATCATGGGATTGAGTTTAGGAGCCAAGAGGTAATGTTGCAGCTATATCAGACCCTGGTCAAACCTCACTTGGAGTACTGTGCTCAGTTCTGGTTGCCTCCCTATAGGAAGGAAGTGGAAACTATAGAAAGAGTGCAGAGAAGATTTACAAGGATGTTGCCTGGATTGTGGAGCATGCCTTATGAGAATAGACTGAGTGAACTCAGCCTCCTTTCCTTGGAGCGACAGAGGATGAGAGATGACCTGATAGAGGTGTACAAGATGATGAGAGGCATTGATCATGTGGATAGTCAGAGGCTTTTTCCCAGGGCTGAAATGGCTAACGCGAGAGGGTACAGTTTTAAGGTGCTTGGAAGTAGGTACAGAGGAGATGTCAGTGGTAAGTTTTTTACGCAGAGAGTGAGTGGTGAGTGAGTGGAATGGGTTGCCAGCGATGGTGGTGGAGGTGTATACGATAGGGTCTTTTAAGAGACTCCGGGACAGGTACATGGAGCTCAGAAAAATAGAGGGTTATGTGAACCCTCGGTAATTTCTAAGGTAGGGACATGTTTGGCACAGCTTTGTGGGTCGAAGGGCTTGTATTGAGCTGTAGGTTTTCTATGTTTCTATGTTTTTGGAGACAGATTAAATCTTTCCAAGCTCCTGATGAAATATAGCCACCACCATGCCTTCTTTGGAGATCCAGGGTAGATCCTCAGAGATATTTACACCCAGGAATTTGAAATTCCTCATTCATTCACTTCTGATCTCTCTATTCAAATGAAGTGGCCGACATGTGAATTGCTTCTATCTTGCTCTGTGAGGGTTGGTAAGACTGTTACGTATTTGTTGCTCAGTCCATTGAACCAATTGCTATTTCCTCCTATTCTGTTTGGGTAGCCTCCAACCTGATGGCATGAATATCGATTTCTCCTTTCGGTTAAAAAGAAACTTTCCCTCCCCCTCGTCCCTTCTTCTATTCCCCACTCTGGCCTCTTAACCACCTCTCATTTGTCTATCACCTCCCCCTGGGTCTTTCCTCTTTCATTTTCTCCTGGAATTTTCATGAACAATGGTCTCTGGAGTTTACAGATAACGGTGTGAAAAGCATTAAAAAAAACTTTCAGTGACGCCTGTTCTATGGGCAAAAAGCCTTATTAATGAGAGAAGTCAGAGGAGAATAGCCAGACTGTTTCCAGCTGACATTAACTCAAATAACCACACATTACAACAGTGGTGTGCAGAAGAGCATCTCTGAATGCACAACACATTCAACCTCGAAGTGGATGGGCTACAGCAGCAGAAGACGATGAACTTTGTGACGAGAATACACATAAATTAAGATGTTTTCTGGCCTGGGCTAGCACCAGTGGCATCAGCAGTTTGGTCTGCTGCCTGTCCTCAGGGGAGGGAGAGATAAGGAACAATGAAGCAGCATTTGGAGATGTTAATGAAGGAGCCATCAGTCTGGGTACTGTCTAGAGCGGCTCCCCCTTTGAACCCTGAACTGTTTGAAGTGATGGACAGGCAATCTGGAGATGTGTAATGAAGGGACGGGAGAGAGAGCTGTCTAGAGCGGCTCCCCCTTTGAACCCTGAACTGTTTGAAGTGATGGACAGGCGATACCCCAGCAGGGGGATAAAAAGGGACAGGTTCGCTAAGGCAGGACACACACGACACCCGAGATAACGAGACCCTGGAAGCGGTGTGCCTCTCACAAGTCGGTGGGAAGTACCGGGCCATAAACGCACAGGGTGGAAAGGTACGATCAGCGGGAACCCGGTGTGTGTCCACCCTCGCTTGGGTGCCGGGTTCACTGCAGAGGATCGACCGCATCTGGAGGAGGAGTCACAGTCGGTGACCTCAGGTGACATCACAAAGGACCCGCCCGAAAGCTGCTTGTGAGCAATATCGCAGGTCTGTGAGTGGAAGCCGTTCTGAATGATCAGTCATTCTCGTTCTCTCTCTCCCTCCCCCCACGTTGTCCATCGCCACGGTAACGATTACTGCGAACTGAACTGAACTGAACTGAACTTTGCGTCACTTTGAAACTGGTCATTTGCCCCTAGACAACGATAGAGCTTGATTGATCCTGTTATCTTAATTCTGTGCACATGTGTGTTTATCAATTGCTGAACTGTTGCATTTATTATCCTTTCGATTACTGTGTTGCTTGTTTCTTTAATAAAACTTTCTTAGTTCTAGTAATCCAGACTCCAACTGAGTGATCCATTTCTGCTGGTTTGGCAACCCAGTTACGGGGTACGTAACAACTTACACTCAGTAGCTAATTTATGGAGGACACAAGGTAAATGCCAATGAGTGTCTGAAGACCTGTATGCCAAAAGCTTTCATCATCACCCTAATTCCAATATGTCAGTTTTGGTTTATTCTGTTGTGTAGATTTTGCATAATTTATGTTAATTTAAGTCTATGTAATTTATGTTTGTTATGTGTGTAATGTACAGTGCAATAAACAATGTTTCATGGCATTTATAGGTATGTTTGGTATTGACAATAAACTTGACATTTGAATTGATCACATAACAGCTGGCAACACTACTGCATAACATTGACTGCTTTCCATTCTCTGCAATTTCAAGTCCCTGCTCCTGACTCACACCCACAGCAATTGTGCAAGATTTTCCTCAAAGCAGAAAGGTCACTACAGTAGGAGATAAAAGAAGAAACAAGCATAAGGAAGTGGGGAACACAAAGTAGGAGGGGGGATAGCAGAAGTAGAAAAGGGAGGAAGAAACCCCAACTTGGTTTATTATTAGAGTCTAAGAACACTACAACACAGAAACAGACCCTTTGTCCCACCTCGTCCATGCAGACCTATTAATCCATAAGACCATAAGATATCGGAGCAGAAGTAGGCTATTCGGCCCATTGGGTCTGCTCCACCATTCAATCATGGGCTGATCCAATTCTTCTAGTCATCCCCACTCCCCTGCCTTTACCCCATATCCTTTGATGTCCTGGCTAATCAAGAATCTATCTATCTCTGTCTTAAGTACACTCAATGACTTAGCCTCCACAGCCAATCCTGGCAACAAATTCCACAGATTTATGACCCTCTGATTAAAGTAATTTCTCTGCATCTCAGTTCTAAAAGGACATCCTTCAATCCTGAAGTCATGCACTCTTGTCCTAGAATCTCCTACCATGGGAAATAACTTTGCCATTTCTAATCTGTTCAGGCCTTTTAATATTCGGAATGTTTCTGTAACCTGCGTAGTTCCATCGACCTGCACCTGGACCATAGCCTTCAACCCCTCCCATCAATTTACCCATCTAATTTTTTCTTAACTGTTGAAATCAAACCAACATCCAAAACTTCCACTGGCCATTCATTCCACACTCTCACCACCCTCTGAATGAAGAAGATCCCCCTTATCTTTTCTTAAACATTCCTCATTTCACCCTTAACCCATGACCTCTAGTTTTAGTCTCACCCAACTTCAGTGGAAAGAACCTGCTTGCATTTACCCTACCTACATCCCCCATAATTTTGTATACTTCTCCTCAATCTTCTGTGCTCCAGGGAATAACGACCTATTCAACCTTTCCCTATAACTTTGCTCCTCAAGTTGTGGCAACATCCTTGTAAACTTTCTCTGCATGATTTCAATCTTTCCTGTAGATGGGTGACCAACACTGCACAGCTTGCTCTAAATTAGGCCTTCTCAATGTCTTATACAACTTCAACAAAACATCCCAACTTCTGAGTTTAGTCCTTTGACTTATGATGGCTGATGTGCCAAAAGCTTTCTTTATGACCCTATTTACCTGTGAAACCATTTTCAA
The DNA here is from genome assembly GCF_030028105.1 of Mobula birostris. NCBI lineage: Eukaryota > Metazoa > Chordata > Chondrichthyes > Myliobatiformes > Myliobatidae > Mobula > Mobula birostris. Next base: position 243,306,364 of record NC_092370.1, read on the forward strand.
TAAATCATGGACCTGTATACCCAGACCCCTTTGTTCTGCAGAACTCCTCAGCTCACCGTGTAAGACCCACCCTGGTTGGTCTTATCAAAATGATTCCATCTGCTATTTTTCAGCCAATTTTTCCAGCTGGTCCAGATCCCCCTGCAAGCTTCGATAGTCTTCCTTACTGTCCACTATACCCCCCATCTTGGTGTCATCTGAGTACTTGCTGACTGCATGTGCCAAGTATTGTCACATATACCAAGGTACTTTGAAAAAAATTGCTTTACATTTCATTCAAACAGATTACCTCACATCAGTCCATTCAGGTAGTACAAAAGGAAAACAAAACAGAATACTGTACAGAATAAAGATTTATGGTTACAGAGAAAATACAATTAAGACAGAAAATAATGTGCCAATCCACCAATCCACTAATCCACCAAGACAAGGTGGATTAGAACATAGAACTGTCATAAGGGGGCATTGGGAGCAGACCCAAATGCAAGACACAGACACTGAAGTACTAGGAACAGGACAAGATTTATCAAGAAAGCAAGGGGAGTCAGGAAAAAACAACACTGGACATGGACACAGGCCCTGGACGAGACATAGACACAGGCCATGGATGAGACAAAGACGCTGGGCCTGGGCTAGGACTAAGACTAGGAAAGTGGGACCAGGACAAGGAACTTGGAACTTGGAACCTGGGCTATGACTCTGAGCCAGAGACTGGGCAGGGACCCAGAACCTGGATCTTGACTCGGGCTCGGACCCCGGATCTAGGCGAGGACAAGACGTGGCTACAGGACTGGACGTGGAACTCCTGCACAGGACGAGGCACATCGACAGGACGAGAACACAAAGCCTTGCCTTGGACAGGATGAAGTTCTTGGACTAGGCTTGGTCCAAACAAGGTACTTGGAAATGGCTTGGACTAGACGAGGTACTTGGACGTGGCTTGGACTAGACGAGGGAACTCCAGCACAGGATGTGGCTCTGGGATTAGGCTCGGTTCTTGGACTCAGCTTGATTAGGCTATTGGGTACGGAGCCAGGACCCTCCTTGGAGCGCAGGGCTGGTATGCTTTCTAGCAAGCAGAGCCGAGACCCTTTCTTGGACGCAGGGCCAGAGTGATTGCCAAGGAAACTGTCAGGGATTCAGATGGGGAGGGGAGGGGAACAGCCCAGCAGGGAATCCTTGGTTTGCAGAAGTATTTATGTGCCAGCCCAAAATGAGAATGGAGTGCCTCAATTAAGGCACCTAATGGAACAAGGGAAAACAAGAAAACCTGGAATAAGGATTGATGAACTGGACCGTGAACCGGAATGTGGACTTCACGGACCGGACCACGACAAGAACATAGAACACAGAGCAGAACAGTACCGCACAGAAACAGGCTGCTTATCCACAATGTTGTGCTGAACCAGCTAAAAAGTAATTCTAAAACACCCAAACATTAATCCCTCCTATCTACACAATGTCCATTTCTAACCATTTTCCTTACATCCATGTGCCTATGTAAACGTCCCTTAAATATACTTGTCTCTACCACCATACCAAGACAGCACATTTGAGGCATCCAACACTCCCCTAAGTAAGAAACTTCCCCCTCACATCCCCTTTGAACCTACCCTTGTAAAGACAAGTGCAAGTTGAAAGAGAGAGAAACAAATAGAGTCCAAGTTAGTGTTAAGGTTTCTCAGGCTAGATCAAGAACCTGATGGCAGTGGGGGAAAAGCCGTTGTTGAACATTAAGGTGTAGGTTCTTGAGGCTTCTGTGCCTTCTGCAGACAACATCAAGAGCAGGACAGCACCCAGATATTGGGGGGAGGGGGAACCGTGTGTGGTACAGTCTAATTCCTAATGATGGATGTCGTCTTCCTGAAATATCACCTCTTGTCAATGACCTTACATTTAGGTCTCCTTCACCCTATCAGACAGTAAGATTGAGACCTCTACAAGGCTTATGGTGAAACTGTTTTCCCCAATGTTCCTCTGATCCTAACATTTGACCACATTGGTAAAACAGAAAATAGAGTCATAATCATAGAAACGTACAACACAGAAACAGTCCCTTCAGCCCATTTAAACTGTGCACTCCCAATATGTTTAACTAAATTCTGTTTCAAATGTCATGAATAGTAGTGAGTTTTATTTTGCTCCCAAATCAAAAACAAAGATATTGAAATGCAATTAATGTAGGAGAAATATTGTTCCCACATTGTTCAAAATTCAAAGTACATTTATTACCAAAGTATAGATACTATAGCATAATGCAATAGGTGACAGATGACACATATTGTTCATAATAAAATCTGATTTCCACCACCATTGACTTGTGTTCACTGTAAGAGACGGTGTCTGACATAATTACATCAGTGTAAGGTGACTGCTTTTGATTTGTTTGTAATGGAAGTAAAGGGCTGCGGCTTTTGTTAACCATGTTTTATTCACAAAATCCTACAATAGCATATACAACCTTGAGGTTCACCCTCTTGCAGCCAACCACAAAACAAAGCAACACAGTGGAATCCATGAAAACCCTCACATAACAAGAACAATAAACATCCAATGTGCGATACGTTGTAAGGTTAAGTAAAAATGTCACCCCTACTACCAAGATACTGCATGAGGCTGGTTGTTGATGGAGAAGATTCTTCAGAACCAGTAACACTTAATCCAACATTTACTTTGTTGAAATTCAAATATGTTCTTACCAGAATAAAATTAAAGTTAAAAATATAAATCTCAGTTTCTGCAGTACCTTCATTTTTTCTGAATCTTGAACATTTCTCAGTCAGAAGGTCTGGTTTAAAACTCATTCCAGAGGTTTGAGCACTAAAAGTTACACACACACACACACACACACACACACACACACACACACACACACACACACACACACACACTTCAGCATGTTCCTAGAAGAGTCCCCCCATTGTCAGGTTAACCAGCTTTTGGATGAAGTGTTACCACTATTCCTGCATGTTCACTCAGTTCCTGTATACCACTGTACTGCCACCTCAAAGGAAACATAGAAACATAGAAAATCTACAACACATTACAGGCCCTTCGGCTCACAATGTGGTGCCAACCATGTAACCTACTCTAGAAGCTGCCTTGAATTTCCTTACCGCATAGCCCTCTATTTTTCAAACCTCCATGTATCTAAGAGTCTCTATTGTATCCACCTCTACAACTCCGCTGGCAGTGCATTCCACGCATCCACCACTCACTATGTAAAAATCTTACCTCTGATGTCCCACTTGAACCTACTTCCAAGCATCTTAAAACTATGCCCTCTCATGCTAGCCATTTCAACCTTCGGAAAAAACCTCTGGCTACCCACATGATCAATGCCTCATCATCTTATACACCTCTATCAGGTCACTTCTCATCCTCTATTGTTCCAAGGAGAAACAGCCAAGTTCACTCAACCTATTCTCATAAGGTACGCTCTCCAATCCAGGCAACATCCTTATAAATCCCCTCTGCACTCTCTCTATAGTATCCACATCCTTCCTGTAGTGAGGTGAGCAAAACTGAACACAATACTCCAAGTGGGGTCTAACTAAGGTCTTCCACTCCTATATAACTTTACAGTTATATAGGAGTGGAAAAAGCTGCAGGAAGTTCTAAACTCAGCCAGCTCTATCATGGACACTAGCCTCCCCCGCGTCATGACACCTTCAAAAAGCATTTCTTCAAGAGGGCAGCATCCATGATCTTTCCAGCTCTTCAAGCCGCACCACCCAGCAATCCCTGATGTAATCCCAGCCTAATTACAGGAGAATTTACAATGACATATTAACCCAATAAACCCAATTAACCCACCAACCGGTTCCTCTTTATATTCTTGAACATACAAACTCCTTACAGGCAGTGGCAGGAATTGAACACAGGTCATCTGCATTGTAAAGTGTTGTGCTAACCATTATGCTACTATGCTGCCCTGTGTTTCTGGTCGATAACTTTTTATAAATGTTGGCCAGTTTGACTCTTCACGCAGCTAATATACATACTTGCACAAAAGTTTTAAGTGACTCCAGCCATTTTGATCTTTGACCCATGTATCCAACAAGGTGCAAAGACAACTTTTAACAGGCAGTTGGACAGGTACATGGATAGGAAAGACTTAGAAGTTTATGGGAAAAACACTGGCAAATGGATAAGGCTTTGATGGGGCATCTTGTTCGGCATGGCCCAGTTGGGCCAAAGTGCCAGTTTTCCTGCTGTATGTCTCTACCGTTATGATGCCCTGATTGAATGTATAGAGGTTTATAACTTTAATCCTGGAGGTTTTAAGGATTTCCAATTTTTTTTTAAATCCAGTTCTCAGAATTTGAAGAATTGCATCTGAAAGATTAACAGACTTACAAATTTGTTTGAGCAGAAGATAACTGAATCTGTTAGATAATTCCTCGACAAAAGCAACTGATGAAAATAATATTTGGAAGCATTTACACACAATAACTTTGACAATATAGAATTAAAAATGGATACAGTCAGATTGAATAAAAGCATATTAATTTGTCTTCATTAAAATGTGTCATTTTGCAGTAATCTTTTAATTAATATTGAAAGTTTTTCTAAATGATGTTTCGACAAGTGGTATTAAAATAAACCCAAAATTAATTAATTTTCATTCCAAATAATTTAAATGTTGATTCATTTTCATTGTAAAGATAATGAACAGTGAAAAAGTAAATTGCAATTTAATTATTAATTTTGATAGATTTATGTACATTGCAGGTTTTATTGACTTAAGGTTTTATTGCTAACAGTCTGTTGGACAGATTCATCATCTTCTCCTTCTTCTTCTTAGGCAGACCTTTGGTAGTGAGCACGACTTTCTTCCATTCCAGTTTCATGGATTGTAAGATGACTAACAGGACCAGTGTGGAAAATGCAGAGGAGGTTCTTAAAGGATCAGGTAGGTGGTAATTTATCAGGTGATGCATTCCTTCTGCAGCTGTCTAGGGCTTTTGTGTGCTCCCAATGTGTGGGCTCAGGTTTTTCTATACAGTACCGAAAGCTCCTTCTCCATTCTGTGCAATCAAGGGCCGGTGATTCCCAGGAGTCAGTGGGGATGTTGCCTTTTATTTCCAAGGAGTCTTGGAACACATATGTGATTTCTTTTCTTCAGTCTGCTTGACAATTGCTTCTCATGAAATATAGATTACTAGAGACACTGTAATTAGAAAACTTAAGCCAGTATCTGAGCTGTATACCCACTGTTTTTGGCTTTCGCTTCACTTTTGACCGCACAAAACTAAGGAATCATGGAATAATACGTCACTAAATATGGTCAAGCCTTTCTCATCTGGGCCTCTTACTTTAGCAATATGCTCCTGTCGGCCTATACATTCCTATTTACACTTTATTGGGTACAGAGAGGAGCCTGATGTGATCTTCTGCTGCTGTGGCTCATTCACTTCAAGGTTTGACAAATTGTGCATTCAGAGATGCTCTTCTGCACACTACTGTTGTAATGCATGGTTATTTGAGTTAATCTCACCTTCTTGTCAGCTTGAACCAGTGTGGTCATTCTCCTTTGGAGTCCCTCATTAACAAGGTATTTTCACCCACGGAACTGCCACTCACTGGAATTTATATTTCTGTTTTTCACACTGTACTCTGTAAACTCTAGACACGGCCGGGTTTGAAAATTCCAGGAGATCAGCAGATTCTAAGATACTCAAAACACACCATATGGCACCAACAATTATTCCATGGTCAAGGTCACTTAGATCACATTTCTTCCCCCATTCTGAGGTTTAGTCTGAACAACAACTGAATCTTTTGACCATGTCTGCAAGCTTTTATGCATTGAGTTGCTGCCACATGATTGACTGATTAGATATTTGCATTAATGAGCAGGTGAACAGATGTAACTAATTAAGTGATCACTGAGTGTATTTGTCTGTAGTTCAAAGCCCAGCCTCCATTTCCCTCCTCCCTCTTCTATTCCATTTGGATTTACCTCAAATTCACCTCAACTTAACAAACAAAAAACAGCTGTTTTCTCTATCATATTTTTGTATGATTGTATGGTTTTATACTTAGTTTTTAATTGGACCAAAAAAATCTAAACTATTTGAAATTGTACAGTGCAGCCTACAGTATAATAATATTTTATGTTTTAGTAACACGTCATTGAATACGCTATTAGGCACATATTGAGCATGCGCTATTAGCCACGTATTGATCTTACGTGTGTGTCGACTTCGGTTTCTGCCAGTAAAGAACCATGAAACTTAGCTCCCGTCTCCAGTGTTTTTATTAACAGCATTGTTGTGTAACCAGGCCACATACACAACAAATTGGCGATGAGGTTAATGAACCTACATCGTATCAGAACGCCGTGTTTTAATTGATAACGACACTCGGAAGAAGAGCGCAAGGAATGAGCCAAGGAGCAGGAGAAGGAGGCAGAGCGAGGCCACGCGTCTGAAAGGAAGCGGGAGCACAGCCGGGGTTGGGAACGTCGGGAAACCAAGAGACACAGTCGGAGCCGCAGCACATCAAGGTGAGACCACAGCCGGCGCTGACCCCCAGGGGCTGAGGGTCTGCCTGCCCCAGAAGGGAGATAAAAAGAAGTGACACATGCATCTAGATGGTGTCCGCACGTGGCGCTAGCAAAAAGGACACGTGAGTCAAAAAGAAAACAAGGGGAAAACTGGGCTAAATTAACATAACAAAGATGGCAATGATTAGAACCATTACAGCATTTGATAGTGGCATTGAAGACTAAGAGAGTGGAGTTATATTGTGAGGCTAACAGTGTTAATGATGAAAAGAAAGCCAGCGTCTTACTCAGTATTATGGGAGCAAAAACATATGGGTTGCTACGGAGCTTGTTAACTCAGAACCATAGAACCATAGCACATTACTGCACAGAAACAATCCCTGAAAAGCCAGCTGACAAAACGTTCAAGCAAATAGTAGACACTCTCCAACAGCATTTAAACCCCAAACCACTGGTCATTGCTGAAAGATTTAAATTTCACAAACAGAATCAGAGCAAAAATGAAAGCATTTCTGAATATTGTGCTGAATCGCACAAATTATCAGAACATTGTCGATTTGGAGCTGGTCTATCGGACACATTGAGGGACAGGTTAGTGTGTGGCATGCACTGTGAAACCACACAGAAGAAGCTTGTGTGTGAAAGAGACCTTACATTAGCGAAGGCGCTGAACATTGCAATATCTATGGAAAAAGCAGCACGGGGTGCTTCAGAGATACAACAAAAATCTCCGGAATATGCTATGAATAAAATGTCACTGAATGGAAATGAAGGAAAGAAATGTTACCATAGTGAGAACACATGACCCTGATGACTGTGGGTTTAAAGACAAAGAACGCAGAAATTGCGGCAATCAGGGCCACACTGGCAGAGTATGCACAGACAAAATACGGAGAAACAAGAAACCCCAGAAAGGAAAATACAACAATGCACACAAAATGGAAGAAAGCAGTTCTGATGAAAATGACTGAGATGAAAGTGAATTGTCGTGTCTGCAACTTCACAGCATGAAAGAGACAGATAATCGAAGAGTAATAAGGATCACTCCACGAGTGGCAGGCATGAAACTGAAAATGGAGTTGGACAAAGGCTCAGCTTTAACAGTGATCTCTGTACACGACTACAAACAACTGTTTTCTCACATACCTCTGAAACGAACTAAACTACTGCTAAAGACTTCCACAGGACAGAAAGTGCGCCCCGAAGGTAAAATTAAAGTGACAGTGACCTACAGAGACAAAACACAGCAGCTGAAACTCTATGTACTGAAAAATGGAGGACCACCATTGCTGGGACGTGAATGGCTCAGGAAAATCTATTTGGATTGGCACACCATCAAGGCACTAGATGTGTCAACAAAGGAAGGTAGCTCGGTGTGGAAGATGTCTGCAACTCTGCTCTCACCCATTGACGACTATTACAATGACGAGGAGCAGCTAGACAGCGTCGACGATGAGGATGAACACAGTATCCGTGGCTGAGACTCGGATGAAGATACAGAGGTGCAAGGGAGACAGATATTGCCAATAGGCAAGATGATGAAGACTACCTGGAAGTAAAAGACCAGATGTACCAGGAGAAATTGACATCTCTCAAAAGACAGCTACAGCAGTTACAGAAAGGTATTTGCAGGAGTATCAGAAAAGGATGAAGAAACTAGATCAACAATACAAGGAAAGAATACGAAATGCAGAGCTTTTTCTGCAACTGGAGACAGAACAAGTGGAAAGGAATTATATTAAAAAGAAGAAAGCAGCAGTGAAGGAATTTGAAGATAAAAAGATTGAGTTAGAAGGAAAGAAAAAGATGATTGAGCATGAGAGGCTAACAATGGAAATCACAGGAGATTCTATGGAGGTAAAGTTAATAACAACTAGGAAACTAAGGAGGAGACCTAATGACCCCGTTCCAATTACAGACCAAAGACAAAAACCTGCATCCGTGCAGTTAAATTACTTGTTCACAGATGAACAGATAATGGAAGATCTGCAAACTCTCAATAAGCTTAAATCTCCGAAAAGACCAGCATCTTCATTCAATTAGAACAGTTTTCGCACAAGGTAAATCTCAAACTAATCATTTCCTCCATTGAGAATCATCCACTTAATCCTTTGCAAGGAAGTTTCTTTTGCATGTACGTATTTTGAATCCTCAGCCAATGTGTCTTGTTTTTCACAAAGAAGTTGGGAAACAGCATCAGAACAGAGGCGAATTCTGGCAACAAACTGTAAGGTTTCTATTGTTGTATTTTCACATTTGTGCTGAATGTGCACCTGAAAGAATTCTCCCTCTTGAGCCAGACAGATAGCACTGCAGGTAATCCTTAATATCAGCAAAACTGTACTTTAACAGCAGTTTAAAAACGATGGGACAAACAACAGAATTTCAATCAACTGCTTCATCAAATGGTGAACGATTACTGGTAAAGTACTCAAGCAACAGGAATTCTGCAGATGCTGGAAGTTCAAGCAACACACATCAAAGTTGCTGGTGAACGCAGCAGGCCAGGCAGCATCTCTAGGAAGAGGTACAGTTGACGTTTCAGGCCGAGACCCTTCGAATAAATAGCAGAGACAGCAGATCACCAACCACTTCTTTGTTGGTGGCAAGTCATCTTTGAAGCAGACCATGGAAACCGAAGCTATGAAAAATGCTTCACACCTCTTGTGAAATATGTCTAATTTTGCTACAGCTTCACTTATTTCTTTTGTTACCGCTGGTACATAATCATCACCTAGAGAAGTATGGCACAGTGGGCAGAGCCGCTGTCCTGATTCAAGCCACTGCTTTATACATTTTAAACAGTAAAAATGATCACATGGAAGCAGGATGAGATTGTTGAGTTCTCCTAAGCAAATTGTACATTCTTTCAGATCCTACCCGAAGAACAGACATCCTGCACTATTTTTACAATCCCTGAAGACCCGAATCACAGCCCGAAAGAGCCCACGGGATCTCACATCAGAGTTACTGCTCAAACTGTTTGCAAGTTGACCAGCATAGAATGCAACTTTGTTCTCCAATTTATCCTGTATTTCTTTAACTCCCAAAATGATGTGTCCCACAAAAAGTGACAGCCTCTTCGTCTTCTCCTGAGCATCTTCCCAGCACTCCTGCTGAATCACCAGCACAAAGACGCGTATCTATCTAGGGCAACTGCATAGAGGAGTCTTCATTATGTGGAGCCGATCTGCTGCCTAGAATTCTTAGCAAGTTGGAGGCGCACATCTTCTTAACTCCTATGCTCAGAGGTCAACTTTTCATGACTTTTATATGGAAATCTGTATTAAACCAAACAAGATTATTGACAGACGTTACCTGGAGAGGTAGAGAAGACCACCCCACCCCCCTAGAGACTTGAGTTATAAGTGGGTCTTAGACCAAAAGTAAAAAAAAAGGCTTTTTATAATTTGATATTATTACGTTACTTTGTTATAATTTGATATTATTAAGTTACTAAGTAAACAAATGGTAGGCATTTGTATGTTAAGGGTAAACATATTTTGTTTAGCATAGTGCCCCAGTAAAAAAACACAGTTGATACACTATTAAAATAAAAGGGGAGGAGTGTACCGGATAGCCTACAGTATAATAAGGGACTGCTTTATGTTTTAGTAACATGTCGTTGAATGCGCTATTAGGCGCATATTGAGCATGTGCTATAAGGTGTGTTTTGATCTGTACGTGTGTGTCAAGTTTGGCTTCTGCCAGTAGAGAACCATGAAACATAGCTCCCGTCTCCAGTGTTTTTATTAACAGCGTTGTTGTGTAACCAGGCCACATACACAATAGAAATGATAACCACATTTCTTCTGCTTTCTACCCATTCTCAATGGTGAAGAAGATATTATCACTCAGGGTGATTCTTGAGGATAATGGCCCAGTTTAAAGTTATATGCAGTCTCAAGAAGATAGCACCAGCGAACAACACAACCAAAGGTGATATCCTTCAGAAAGTACAGATTACTCTTTTTTTTAAATTGCTATTTTGTATGATTTTGACTGGGGTGGACTGGCTGCAGCCTACCGTCAGCAAACAACACAGCGCTAAATTGAACTGAACTATACTGAATATTTGTGGACTATTCAGAGACTCTGTGGTTTGTTCTTTTGCATTCTGTGTTTCTTGTTCATCTTTTGCTATTTGCACAATTTTTTTCTTTTTGAATCCTGAACATACTCAGTCACAGCAATATGGCCGCATTGGAGAGGGGTGCAGAAGAGATTCCTTGGGCTGTTGCTAGCACTGTGGAATTAGATTTGAATGGGTAGACTGGGATTGTTGCCTTTGGAACAAACACGGCTGATGGAAGATTTAAGGTTGGCGAGATGTTGCAGCTAGTTGACAAGTTACCTCAGAGCCATGGCAACCAACAATCAGATGCAGACCTCCTGTAATGCTTGTGGACAGTTTTCATATTCTTTTTGTGGCTGTGTGAGATTCCCCCCATTCATAGAAACATAGAAAATAGGTGCAGGAGTAGGCCATTCGGCCCTTCGAGCCTGCACCGCCATTTATTATGATCATGGCTGATCATCCAACTCAGAACACCGCCCCAGCCTTCCCTCCATACCCCCTGACCCCCGTAGCCACAAGGGCCATATCTAACTCCCTCTTAAATATAGCCAATGAACTGGCCTCAACTGTTTCCTGTGGCAGAGGATTCCACAGATTCACCACTCTCTGTGTGAAGAAGTTTTTCCTAATCTCCGTCCTAAAAGGCTTCCCCTCTATCCTCAAACTGTGATCCCTCGTTCTGGACTTCCCCAACATTGGGAACAATCTTCCTGCATCTAGCCTGTCCAATCCCTTTAGGATCTTATACGTTTCAATCAGATCCCCCCTCAATCTTCTAAATTCCAACGAGTACAAGCCCAGTTCATCCAGTCTTTCTTCATATGAAAGTCCTGCCATCCCAGGAATCAATCTGGTGAACCTTCTCTGTACTCCCTGTATGGCAAGGATGTCTTTCCTCAGATTAGGGGACCAAAACTGCACACAATACTCCAGGTATGGTCTCACCAAGGCCTTGTACAACTGCAGTAGTACCTCCCTGCTCCTGTACTCAAATCCTCTCGCTATAAATGCCAGCATACCATTCGCCTTTTTCACCGCCTGCTGTACCTGCATGCCCACTTTCAATGACTGGTGTATAATGACACCCAGGACTCGTAGCACCTCCCTTTTTCCTAATCGGCCACCATTCAGATAATAATCTGTTTTCCTATTTTTGCCACCAAAGTGGATAACTTCACATTTATCCACATTAAATTGCATCTGCCATGAATTTGCCCACTCACCCAACCTATCCAAGTCACCCTGCATCCTCTTAGCATCCTCCTCACAGCTAACACTGCCACCCAGCTTCGTGTCATCCGCAAACTTGGAGATGCTGCATTTAATTCCCTCATCCAAGTCATTAATATATATTGTAAACAACTGGGGTCCCAGCACTGAGCCTTGCGGTACCCCACTAGTCACCGTCTGCCATTCTGAAAAGGTCCCGTTTATTCCCACTCTTTGCTTCCTGTCTGCTAACCAACTCTCCACCCACACCAATACCTTACCCCCAATACCGTGTGCTTTAAGTTTGCACACTAATCTCCTGTGTGGGACCTTGTCAAAAGCCTTCTGAAAATCCAAATATACCACATCCACTGGTTCTCCCCTATCCACTCTACTAGTTACATCCTCAAAAAATTCTATGAGATTCGTCAGACATGATTTTCCTTTCACAAATCCATGCTGACTTTGTCCGATCATTTCACCGCTTTCCAAATGTGCTGTTATCACATCCTTGATAACTGACTCCAGCAGTTTCCCCACCACCGACGTTAGGCTAACCGGTCTATAATTCCCCGGTTTCTCTCTCCCTCCTTTTTTAAAAAGTGGAGTTACATTAGCCACCCTCCAATCCTCAGGAACTAGTCCAGAATCTAACGAGTTTTGAAAAATTATCACTAATGCATCCACTATTTCTTGGGCTACTTCCTTAAGCACCCTGGGATGCAGACCATCTGGCCCTAGGGATTTATCTGCCTTCAATCCCTGCAATTTACCTAACACCACTTCCCTACTAACATGTATTTTGCTCAGTTCCTCCATCTCACTGGACCCTCTGTCCTCTACTATTTCTGGAAGATTATTTATGTCCTCCTTAGTGAAGACAGAACCAAAGTAATTATTCAATTGGTCTGCCATGTCCTTGCTCCCCATAATCAATTCACCTGTTTCTGTCTGCAGGGGACCTACATTTGTCTTTACCAGTCTTTTCCTTTTTACATATCTATAAAAGCTTTTACAGTCCGTTTTTATGTTGCCTGCCAGTTTTCTCTCATAATCTTTTTCCCCTTCCTAATTAAGCCCTTTGTCCTCCTCTGCTGAACTCTGAATTTCTCCCAGTCCTCAGGTGAGCCACTTTCTCTCAGTTGATAGGTTCATCATAGAGTGTGTAGATGAATGGTAGAATTTGGCAGAAGAATAAAATGGCTCAGGGTAGGATAGGTGTGAAAGTGGACACTTAATATTTGGTGAGGACCCAATGGACCAAAAGTCCTGCTTTTTCCATGCTGTATCTCTCTAGATGGTTCCTTAAGGTTGTTACAGTCAAGGGGTGGTAATGGGGATAAACTTCCACTAGTTATTGAATACTCCCAATGGCATGCATCTCAAATAGCCTGTGACAACCGAGTCCAGCACCTGGCTTTCAAGTGTGGCTATCTGCTAATCCCAGCGGAAACATTTCTATTGACAAGAGAATGGGCAAAGGCAGGTTACTAGCACCTTAAAACTATTTGCTTTTCGCAGATAGGGCTCATCAGCTGTGTTTGGTTGCTCATCTAGGAGAAAGAAAACTCTGATCTCAAACCTCTGCTGCCTTGCAGCTATGCCCCCTTTTCGGAAAGCCTTTGGGAATAAACCCCAAGGGAAAAATCCAGAGTTGGGGTCCATCCCTATGTTGAGTTCATGCAGACTGGCAACTCCTACGGCACTACGGGTGCCAAACTGTATCGGTCTCTACTCTTCCTTTGGGTTTATCAGATGCTTGGAGAGGGGGAGCTTGCATTATAGGCAACATGGACTTCCCCTCCATATCATACTGCCCTGCCTTGTGTATCACATAGACAGTTAGGATGCAATATCCATGGTTGACCCTGACCAACAGAGGCCTCAGATCTCTCCAGATGTCTAGGGATAGCATGTTTCTGATAGGTGTTGTCTTTCACTTTCCGGTCAAGATGGTAACTTCGTACAATGTTCCTTTGGTCAACATCTTCTGGGTAGATCATGAAACCATATATTTCACTTCTTTTATGTCTTTTTACATTTACATTCGTTTTACCATATATTTCACTGCTTTTACGTCTTTTTACGTTCGTTTTTCATTTTGAATGTGATTCTGGAACTGTTGGATACTGATTTGCAGTTTGGTGATTGTTTGGGTGTTTCAGTGTTCTGCAGACTCAAAGGTTCAATTTAATGCCAGAGAAATGTATTCAATATACATCCTGAAATGTTTTCTCTTCGCAAAACATCCACGAAAACGGAGAAGTGCCCCAAAGAATGAACGATAGTTAAACGTGAGAACCCAAAAGTCCTCCCCCTCCCCTGGCTCCCCCCTCCCATGCATAAGGAGCAGCGAGCAACAATACCCCCTCCCCCCACTGACCAAAAAAGCACACCCACCAGGGAGCACAAGTGTGAGCTAAGCGATATCAAAGACACAGATCTTGCAGTTACCCCAAAGACTATCGCATTTCATCTGGCATTCAGCAACCTACAGGTTCTCTCTCTCTCCCTAAAAAGGAGAGGGAGGTGTCCCCATTTTCACAGCGAGTGGGAGAAATAATAACAACCTGCTGGTTTATGATGTTAAAAAGTCCATTTTGTAGCTTTTTACGAGCTCTGTGCCCAAAGATTGCGAAGATCTCAGGTCTTCGGGCCCACAGCAAAAGATTTTCCGGTCTCCCTGACCACACACAAGTCTCCTGCCACGACATCGACCCTCGATCCGCCTATCTCCAGAGCCTCGAGATCTTAGGCCTCCAAACACTAGGCTGCGTCTCAGGCCGATCCCTTGGCGTGCTGAACAATGGCTGGTCCTGAAACCCCAAGAACGGGTCCCATTCTCGCAAAGAACCAAAGTCTGCATGTAATTCCAGGTCAGGGTCTTCAAAAGAACCATGAAAGGGAAAAATAAAGATATTAAAGATTGAAATAGAACTGTTTCCGAAGATGCATGCAACGTCAGTAAAACGAAAGAGCTGATTGTGGACTTCAGGAAAGGTAAGACAAAGGAACACATACCAATTCTCATAGAAGGATCAGAAGTAGAGAGAGTGAGCAGCTTTAAGCTCCTGGGTGTCAAGATCTCTGAGGATCTAACCTGGTCCCAACATATCGATGTAGTTATAAAGAAGGCAAGACAGCAGCTATAATTTATTAGGAGCTTGAAGCGATTTGGCATGTCAACAAATACACTCAAAAATTTCCATGGTTGTACCGTGGAGAGCATTCTGACAGGCTGCATCACTGTCTGCTATGGGGAGGCTACTGTGCAGGACCGAAAGAAGCTGCAGAAGGTTGTAAATCTAGTCAGCTCCATCTTAGGCACTAGCCTACGAAGTACCCAGGACATCTTCAGGGAGCGGTGTCTCAGAAAGGCAGTGTCCATTATTAAAGACCTCCAGCAGCTAGGGCATGCCTTTTTCTCACTGTTACCATCAGGTAGGAGGTACAGAAGCCTGAAAGCACACACTCAGCGACTCAGGAACAGCTTCCTTCCCTCCGCCATCTGGTTTCTGAATGGACTTTCAAGCTTTGGACACTACTTCACTTTTTTAATATATAGTCTTTCTGCTTTTGCACATTTTTAATATACTTTATACTTTACTGTCACCAAACAATTGAAACTAGAAAGTACAATCATCACAGCGATATTTGACTCTGCGCTACCCGCTCCCTGGATACAAATATTAAATATTAAAAATAGTAAAAATTAGTAAATACTAAAAATTTAAATTATAAATCATAAATAGAAAATAGAAAAAAGGAAAGTAAGGTAGTGCAAAAAAACCGAGAGGCAGGTCTGGATATTTGGAGGGTAGGGCCCAGATCTGGGTCAAGATCCGTTCAGCAGTCTTATCACAGTTGGAAAGAGCTGTTCCCAAATCTGGCCATACGGGTCTTCAAGTTCCTGAGCCTTCTCCCGGAGGGAAGAGGGACGAAAAGTGTGTTGGCTGGGTAGGTCGTGTCCTTGATTATCCTGGCAGCGCTGCTCCGACAGTGTGCAGTGTAAAGTGAGTCCAAGGACGGAAGATTGGTCTGTGTGATGTGCTGCGCCGTGTTCACGACCTTCTGCAGTTTCTTTCGGTCTTGGACAGGACAACTTCCATACCAGGTTGTGATGCACCTGAGAAGAATGCTTTCTACGGTGCATCTATAATAATTAGTGAGGGTTTTAGGGGACAGGCCAAATTTCTTTAGTTTTCTCAGGAAGTAAAGGCGCTGGTGGGCCTTCTTGGCCGTGAACTCTGTTTGGTTGGACCAAGTCAGATCACTTGTGATATTGACCCCGAGGAACTTAAAGCTTTTGACCTGTTCCACTTGTGCACCACCGATATAAATTGGGTCGTGCGGTCTGCTACGCCTTCTGAAGTCAACATCCAATTCCTTCGTCTTGCTGACGTTGAGGGATAGGATATTGTCTTCGCAACATGCCACCAGGTTCTTAATTTCCTCTCTGTACTCAAACTCATCATTACCCGAGATACGGCCTGCAATTATTGTGTCATCAGATAATAATCTATTCAATAAACTTAATTGATTTACTTGTTTATTTATTAATACGTTTTATTTTATTTATTATTGTTATTTTTTTTCTCTCTCTGCTAGATTATGTATTGCCTGGAACTACCGCTACTAAGTTAACAAATTTCACGTCACATGCCGGTGATAATAAACCTGGTTCTGATTCTGATTCTGAGTCAGGCAGCATCAATGCCGTCTTAGCGCCATCTTAGCTCCGAGATGATTCTGGAAAGCAGAGGCAGCATAAGGAACTTTACAGTAAGAAGGCTGGGAGCTGATTTTCGACTACATTGTGATGATTAAAGCTGCCATTGTTCGCCAATTAAAGCAAAAGGGGGCGGGGGATAGAAACATTGAGGTGAATTTGGAAGTTGGACACGCTCTGCCTGCCTTTTTATCACTGGAGGATGGCTCTGCTACAGAGGAAGGAGACTGCTATTTATCACTCGAAGACCACTCGTTGCCATAGAGAGAAAGGCCTGCCGCAGTTCCTGGAGAATGTTACTCACGTTATCGGTGACTTGGATATGGGCTTGAGCTATAGACTTTTTTCCAGTCTTATGATTTTTTATATTCTGTGTTTTTTGTGTGTGAGGAAAGGGGATTTGGGTATTGACGTGCCTGTTCCATTTTGTTTTTTTTGTGGAGGGAATTGGAGGTTGATGATCATGCTGCCATTCTTTTCTTTCTTGGTTTTGTGACTATCTGGAGAAGAAGAATTTCAGAGTTGCATACTTTGATCATAAATGAACCTTAGAACCTTTGAACCTTTTGAAAGGTAAGCCTGACAAATTTAGATAACCTTTGCTTATGAAAGCTCCGGTCGATAAAAAGAAGGACGTATACACTGGACCACACATCAAAGTTGCTGGTGAACGCAGCAGGCCAGGCAACATCTCTAGGAAGAGGTACAGTTCAGGCCGAGACCCTTCGTCAGGACTAACTGAAGGAAGAGTTAGTAAGAGATTTGAAAGTGGGAGGGGGAGGGGGAGATCCAAAATGATAGGAGAAGACAGGAGGGGGAGGGATGGAGCCAAGAGCTGGACAGGTGATAGGCAAAAGGGGATACGAGAGGATCATGGGACAGGAGGTCCAGGAAGAAAGACAAGGGAGGGGGGGGACCCAGAGGATGGGCAAGAGGTATATTCAGAGGGACAGAGGGAGAAAAAGGAGAGTGAGAGAAAGAATGTGTGCATAAAAATAAGTAACAGATGGGGTACGAGGGGGAGGTGGGGCATTAGTGGAAGTTAGAGAAGTCGATGTTCATGCCATCAGGTTGGAGGCTACCCAGACGGAATATAAGGTGTTGTTCCTCCAACCTGAGTGTGGCTTCATCTTTACAGTAGAGAAGGCCGTGGAGAGACATATCAGAATGGGAATGGGATGTGGAATTAAAATGTGTGACCACTGGGAGATCCTGCTTTCTCTGGCAGACGGAGCGTAGGTGTTCAGCAAAATGATCTCCCAGTCTGCGTCGGGTCTCTCACTCTCCTTTTTCTCCCTCTGTCCCTCTGACTATACCTCTTGCCCATCCTCTGGTTCCCCCCCCCCCAACTTGTCTTTCGCCCCGGACCTCCTGTCCTATGATCCTCTCATATCCCCTTTGCCTATCACCTGTCCAGCTCTTGGCTCCATCCCTCCCCCTCCTGTCTTCTCCTATCATTTTGGATCTCCCCCTCCCCCTCCCACTTTCAAATCTCTTACTAAGTCTTCCTTCAGTTAGTCCTGACGAAGGGTCTCGGCCTGAAACGTCGACTGTACCTCTTCCTAGAGATGCTGCCTGGCCTGCTGCATTCACCAGCAACTTTGATGTGCGTTGCTTGAATTTCCAGCATTTGCAGAATTCCTGTTGTTTACATATACACTGGGTTTTAAGGTTCGGATGAGTGAATCCCTTGCAGACTACGAAAAAGGTCAAGAGATTAAGATCATGAGGAAAAAAAGATTAAGATTAAGAGGGAAATAAGGAGGTAAAGAGATGGTATGAGATGGATCTGGCAGATAGAGTAGATCCAAGACCAGTAGAGCTGCCACTGTTCTGAGCTGTAGGGGGACTTTAGCAAGCGTTTTGACTAGTCCCACAGAGTGGGCTGGTCTGGAAGGTTAAGTGCCACGGAAGTTAGGAAGAATCAGTTGGATTCAAAGTTGGAGTGGAGATCGAAAGCAGAAAGTGGACAGCATGTAGAGAAAGGAAAGATTTAAAAGGGACCTGAGGGGCAACACTTTTATGTAGATGGGTGTTAGTATAGAGGACAAGGTGTCAGAGGAATTAATTCAACACTCAAAGTATGCATACATTATACAACTTTACAGGCAGCCACAAAACAAAGAACCGCAAAAGAACCCATTATAAAGGATCATTAAAAACCCAATGTGCAGAAGGAAAAAAAAACGTGGAAACAATAGAAGCAAGCAAATAGCGTTCCACAGACTCATTTCAGCGCAGAGTCAAATAAACATCGCAGAGCAACGAGCTGAATTGCCTCAGGTTCCCACATCCTGACCTTTGCAATCTTGTCCAGTGGCTAAAATTGTCTTCAGGTTGGAGGCGGGTACTATAGTATCATTTAAGAAACACCTGAATAAATACATGGAGAGGCGGAGCTTAGAGAGATACGGGCCCAATGCTGGAAAGAGTGAATACCGAGTGGGCACTGTAGGCAACATAGAGTCATTGAGCTGAAGGACCTGTGTCCATGCTGACTTTCAGTCTCCATGATTCAATGACTCTCGTTGAGGTTTACAACACTATGAAAGACCTAGGACAAATATGACAGTTATTTTCTCCTTCAGAAAATCAATGAGTAAGGGACTTAATCATTGGTTCCAGGTTAGAATAATGATCAGAACATTGGTGAAATATTTATGATGAAAGCTTTTGATCTTTTACTGCCTTAAAGAGTGGTAAAGGCAGAAACTCTGAAAACATTTAAAAACTGTTTGGATGTACTTTAGTACTTTTGAAAAAAAAACACAAAGAACAAAAAAGTCAATATACTGTAGTTTTAAGTTACAGAGAGGTTGGGAGAGGGATAGAAGAACAAAGGAAATACTTCTGGTGAGGTGAGTCAGGGTTGCCATGGGGATATGATGTGATGAAGCTATCTGCATGAGAGGTTAATGGGCGATTTTATAGAACGAGCAAGAACAAAGAAAAACAGAACGGTTTTGGAACACAGAACTGTAGGATGTGCATAGCAGTTCATGCTGTGCAGGTGAAGAAAGAAAAACTGAGGCAATATTATTGATGGATGGTTTACAGAAGAACTATCGAGTTTTTCTATACAAAGTAAATGAGTGACTTAAATGTGCTGAAATCACAACTGAATCTGGAAGGCTGAATGACCTAATTTCATACTGCAAGTTTCAATGATTCCCTGCTAAAGAAATTGTTCAAAATTCAGGCAGACAAATGGCTGCAGCATTCAGATTTTGCAGTGCAGGTTCCAACAGAGGGGATTAATTTAATCTTCACCGATGAAATATTTCTATCATTGGCAGACTGCCGGCCATGATATACCAAACGAAACCTCCAGAGACTTAATTAAAAGAGATGCTAAAATCTGTCAAAATGGAAGAATTTAATAGCTCCAGTAATTAGTTGAAATTTTAATTGGGCTTCACGAAAAGTGGCATTTGGCTCAAAACATCATTTGATTCATATGGTTTTCCAAAACTATTGCATTTAAATTGTTGTCTGACTGTCATTTGAACAGGCTCTAATTGGGTACAAGATCTTGTTAGGGAAAATTTTCTGTATGGCAATAACACAAAATGCCATAGAATAAATGTCACAGGATAATTTTAGCAATTGTAGTTCATCGTATTTATGCAGTAAAACATATGGTCATTTTTGGGATTCATTAATTAGTTTTACTAATTGATGTCTTAAAAGGTTAGCAAGCAATATAAAAAAATAGTTGGGAGAAACATTCTGTTGAAAAGAAAAATCATTGAAGTATGAGAAGTTTACAAATTGATCCATAGGAATATCATTATTGCTTTGAACTTTTATCATTCTTTTGCAAAAGAATTTGATTAAACAAAGATTAATCAGATCTTTTTGGTGAGATCTGGTTCAGGGACAGGCACTCATTCATTCCTAACTTCAGCTGATCTCCCAGCACTGCATTTAACAGTGTTATCTGTCTTGGCAGTGCCTTAGGGCCAGGGATGACCTGCTTTCATCCGAATTCTGTGGGTGGCAAGTGAGAGCAATATGGGAGCTACAGTCTCTTACACTGCTTCTGTATGTGCTTAATCAATAAACTTAAAGTTCTCACTCATATTCCGAATGCTCATTCCAGAATAGAGAGGATGTTGTGTTCCTTTGAGGAGGCTTCAAGTAAACTGTCTAGTCTTTTCTTACATTTGGCTGATGATGTTTTCCCATGGTACAACTTGGGACAGAGTGTCAGTTTTAGGAATCAAATAGTGTCATAGAACACTACAGCACAGAATCAAGCCCTTCAGCCCATCTAGTCCATGCCAAACTATTAATCTGTCTAGTCTCATCGACCTGCACCCAGACCACAACCCTCTATACCCCTCCCATCCATGTACCTATCCAAATTTCACTTAAATGTTGAAATCGACCCTGCATCACCACTTTGACTGGCAGCTTGTTCCACATTCTCACCATCCTCTGAGTGAAGAAGTTCCCCCTCATGTTCATGTCACTTTTCACCCTTAAACCCATGACTTCTAATTGTAATCTCATCCAACCTAGGTGGAAAAAGACTGCTTGCATTTAACCTATTTATACCCTTCATAATTTTGTCTACCTCCATCAAATCTCCCCTCATTCTCCTGTGCTCTAGGGAATAAAGTACGAACCTGTTCACACTTTCCCCGGAACTCAGATGTTTAAGTCCTTGTAAATGATGTGGTCCGCCAATAGCTGGCAGACCGTAATGGTGGTCTCAATGTGGGGAATGTCAGTCAGGGTGAAGAAACTGTTTTCATTCATGTGCTTCCAGAGTATTTGGAGGATCTTGTAATGATCGTATTGATGGTAACTATCCAATGTTTGAGAAGTTTGTCAAGGTAGCCCATTCTCTGAAGAATGCATGGAAATAATCATAGAGAAGAACAGCACAGAAACAGGCCCTGCAGTCTATCTAGTCCATGCTGAAACCATTTAAATTGACTACTCCCATCGATCTGCACCAGGACCATAGCCCTCTGTACCCATACTATCCATATACCTATTCAAACCTCTTAAATTTTGAAATCGAGCTTGCGTGTACCACTTGCGCTGGCAGCTCATTCCACACTCTCATAACCCTCATTTTCCCCTTAAACTTCTCATCTTTCACCCTTAACCCATGATCTCTGGTTGTAGTCCCCCGCAACCTCAGTGACTGAGATCCAGACAGGCTTTTGTTCTGAGGCTGTGCTTTCAGGCCCTACACTCTCCTCCTAATGGAAGCATCCTTTCCACATCCATTTTATCCAGGCCTTTCAGTATCCAGTTGGGGTCAATGAAATTCCCTCCCTCCCATTCTTCTGAACTGCATTGAGTACCGGCCTACAAACGCCAAGTGCTCCTCATGTGTTAAGCCTTTCATCCCATCTTATGTAATACAGCTAGCTCAATGTCTCCTTCAAATGGTATCAGAGTTAGAGAAGGCAGTGAAAAAGGCGTATGCTGTACTTGTTTTATAAAATTTATGTAAATCTTACATCCATCCCACAATGTGAGGGAGTAAAGATCTTTGCATTGTGACTCTAATTGCAATGTACAGACATGAATTTAAAAGTCTAATGACTTGTAGAAAGAAGCTGCCCCATAGCCTGTTAGTCCTGGCTTTAATGCTGCGATACCGTTTGACAGTCAGAGGAAGCTGAAACGATATATGGTTGGTATAAATGGTGTCCCCAATGATCTTCCAAGCCTTCTTTCTGCATTTGTTGCTATAAGTGTCCTCAATGGAGGGAAGTTCACATCCACAGATGTGCTGGGTTGTCCGTACCACTTTCTGCAGTGCCCAGTGATCAAGGTTGGGGCAGTTCCAGGTGGTGATACAGCTAGTCAGGATGTTCTCAATGGTGCCCCTGTTGAAGGTTTTGAGGATCTGGGGGCCCATGCAGAACTTCTTCAGTTGCCTGAGGTGGAAGAGACACCATTGTGCTTTTCTCGACACAAAGCTTGTGTGTGCAGTTCAGGTGAGATCATCGGTGATGTGTATACCAAGGAACTTAATACTACTCACCCTCTCAACTGCAGACCCATTGACGTTGTTCAGGCCCAGCCTGTCTCTGTTCCTCCTGTAATCCACGATCAGCTCTTTTGTTTCTTGGACCACAGTGTCAGGATATCAACCTCTCCTCTGTAGGCTGTCTCATTACCACCAGAAATAAGGCCGATAAGTGTTGGAACATCTAGCTCTGATGAAGGGTCTCAGCCCAAAACATTGACTGTTTATTCCTTTCCGTAGATTCTGCCTAAGCTGATGAGCACCTCCTGAATTTTGTTTGTGTTACATCAAATTATAGTTGTCCAAGATATTGGTGAGGCCGCATTTGATGTATTGTACACAGATCTAGTCGGAGTACTATAGAAATATACAATTAAGTTAGACAGGTGCAGGAAAGATTCACAAGGATATTGTTGGGACTGGAGGGCTTGAGCTCTAAGGAGAGACTAGGCTGTTTACCCTCGAGCTTAGGAGGCCAAGCAACATAGATAAGGCTAATGGTCGCAGTGTTTTTGCTGAAGGCAGTGGGGAATGAAACTAGAGAGAAGAAGTTTAGGGTGATGGAAGAAAGATTTAAAGAGGACATGGGAGACAAGATTTCCACACAGAGGGTGGTGCACATATGGAACAAGATGACAGACTGACATAGGAAGATGTGAGGGATGTTAATATACTTTCTGGCCTATCTGGATGGTACTGGATGGTATTTAGGACTCACTAAACTTGATGTTGCTCACGGATGAAATATTTTCTTGAGCGCATCCTGACTGAGTTAGTCATTACCAATCACAAGATATTAGTTTTCAAATGCTGGAAACTTAAACAAAAAAAAAGAGCTGCTAGTGGAACTCAGAGGGTAGGCTGTATCTGTGAAGGAAAATGGACAACTGATATTTTGGTTCATGACTCTTCATCTGGACTAGGTTGATTGCATCTCCCCTCCCTCTGACTGAATGTGGGAGAACCTTAGGAGTCAATACAGGCTCAGGACATGGGGAATGTTAGGGGCCAAGCGTAGAAGCCAACACCGCAGAAAATTGAAACGTATGTTACCAAGGTTTGCTGATTGATTTTTGGGCTTCTGCATTTGTCAATCAATGTGTGGATGTCCCAGACCTATTGCTTTTTATCAACCTTGCCAGCATAGTGGTTAGCGCAATGTTATTACATCTTGGGACATCGGAGCTCAGAGTTCAATTCCAACGCCGTCTCTGTGTGTTGCCATCTGTGAGAAGTTGTATGTTCCTTCCTGGAGCATGTGGGTTTCCTTCCACTGTCCGAAGATGCATTAGTCATTGTTAATTTTCCTTTGATTCGGCTGGGCCATGTGGCTTGTTGGGCCAGTAGGGCCTGTTCCATGTGGTATTTCGAAATAAGTTAGGCTAGGGTTGAGTTGATGGGTTGATGCAGCTCATAGGGCCGGAAGGGCCTGTATCTCTAAATAAAATAAACAGCAGATCATTGCTTACATGTAGATCATCATCTTTGTGTGCCGTGTCATATGACGTGGGCAATCATGGTCTTTCTGTAACCATGATTGTTCTTGGCAAATTTTTCTCCGGAAGTGGTTTGCCATTGCCTTCCTCTGGGCAGTGTCTTTACAAGATGGGTGACCCCAGCTATTATCATTATTCTTCAGAGATTGTCTGCCTGGTGTCAGTGGTCTCATAACCAGGACTTGTGATATCCACCGGCTGCTCGTACAACCGTCCACCAGCGGCTCCCATGGTTTCACGTGACCCTGATTGGAAGCTAAACAGGTGCTAAACCTTGCCCAAGGGTGACCTACAGGCTAGCAGAGGGAAGGAGTGCCTTATACCTCCTTTGGTAGAGAAGTATCTCTTTCCTATCACTCTTTTCATGTAAATGGTAAAGATAAATAGTTTGCTATCTAATTAAAATAATGAAAAAGATAAATCATATTACAAATGCCACTCACTTATAGGTTAAAACCTAATGATAACTAACACGCTCATTTCTCATCTGCTCAACAATGCATATTCATGGAGATAATCATAAAAATAATTTTTAGAATATGGAGATTACAGGCCTAAAATCTAAATTATGCTTTCCATTTGGCTAGGTACATGCTAATTAAGATTCAGATTTTCCAGCTGAAATGAGGAAATAATTACTGATGATTTCTCTATATATTCTCAGTTTTTTAAAAATGTGTGAAATTGGAATAGGTGTTAGGAGACATTTCTCATGCATGTGAGTTATGTGATGGAACTCTCAAACATTATGTAGACATTCCAAAGTTATGGATGGTGAAAGGTCAAATTGAAGACCAAGTTGAAGCTAAACAGAAGGCCCATGATTCATGTTATCAAAGGTGTGTATGTCTTGTTACTATTAAGCATACATTAATTTAAAAAGTAAATAGTTAACAAAAATCTGGGTAACAGCTGATTGTTTTGATTACTTCTTCAGAAATACATTAAGTTGTCTATATCTGATGCTTCCTTAAGACTGTTATAACTGGGGTTGGTAATGGGGCAAGCCCCCACTACCTATTAAATGCTCCAAAAGGTGTGCACATCAAACAACCTCTGACAACCAAGTCCAGTCTCCTGGCCTTCATGTCTGGCTTAGTTACTAAGACTGATGGAACCATTTCTACTGACAGAAGGGGAAAAGGCAGGTTACTGGTGCCTTAAGATCAGTCGCTTCCGGCAGATGGGGCTCATCAGCCTTGGTTGGCAGGACATCTAGGAGAAGAAAAACTCTGATTTCAAATCTCTGCTGCCTCGCAGCTATACCCACTCATGGGGAAAACTTCAGGAGCAAACCTTGAGGAAAATGCCAGAGCTGAAGTCCTTAACTCAGTTCTACACTGACAGGCAATTCCTGCAATACCGCTGCTTCCGAACTGTATCGGTCTCTGCCTTTCCTTCAGATTTATCAGATGCGTGGAGAGGAGGAGCTTGCTGCGTGGGCAACAATGTGCTCTCCATATCGTACTGCCCTCTACTGCTTATCACACGGACAGCTTGGGTGCAATATCGATGGTTGAGCCTGACCAACAGAGGGCCTCCTCCTATCCCTGGTGTAATATAACTTTCTGTCAATAATAGAATGATGTTGTAAAGTCCATAAAATAATTCTGTATTTTATCTTCAGTTAAAGAAGTATCCCCATCCTAATCCTCTTTGGCTGTTTTTGTTGAGTCTTGAAGAAAAACCTGGTCATCTTACAAGAGCAAGAGCCATATTAAAGAAATATGAGAGCTAGGAGGTCTTGACCTATGAAATATCGACTGTCCATTTCCTTCTACAAATGATGACCTGCTAAGTTTCTCCAGCAGCTCAAATTTAACAATGACTATATACCCTGTTCATTATGCCCTGCAATTTTTATCTGGCAATTTTTTTAAGACAGAGATTTTTATTTTGCTGCATAATATGCAACAGTGTAGCAATTAGAACAACGCAATTACATCTTGGGGCATTGGAGTTTGGAGTTCAATCTTGACATCCTCTGGAAGGAGTTTCTGTGTGTCCTCCCATGGAATGCATAGGTTTTTCCCAGACCATCAGTTTTCTTTCTACAGTCCAAAGACATACCGGGTAGGTTAAATGGTCATTGTAAATTGTCCCCTGATTAGGTTTGGGATAATCAGGGTTGTCAAGGGTTGCTAGGTGATGTGCTCAAAGGGTTGGAAGGGCCAATTCCATGCTGTATCCCTAAAGAAATAAATAATGACCAGATATGCTGTTGATAAAACAAACTCCACTGATTTAATTATGTTTTATACATAATTACACTTCTCATCCAGTATAGTTGTGAAATAGCTTCACCAAAGCAGCAAAAAGGAGAAGCAATATTAATTCAGCAGTTAGCACTTTGTGCAAGAACTTCTGAAGGAGTTAATCTCATTAATAAAGATTCACAGATCTGCAGTAACGTGTGGAAAGATTAGAGGGTCACTGATGGCAACTTCTTTCAGAAAAGATAGATGGGGATTGAGAATTTAACTCTCTGAAAGAATAGTGGAGGTAGAAGCAGATGATTAGATTTAAAGTCTCTATGGATATCTTTTGAAACAAACTAACCTAGAAGAATTGGATACAGTTTTGATCACCGAATTATAGGAAAGATGTCAATAAAATTGAGTACAGAGGAGATTTACTAGAATGTTGCCTGGGTTTCATCTCCTAAGTTACAGAGAAAGGTTGAACAAGTTGGGTCTTCATTCTTTGGAATGTAGAAGGTTGAGGGGGGACTTGATAGAGGTATTTAAAATTATGAGGGGGATTGACAGAGTTGACGTGGATAGGCTTTTTCCATTGACAATGGGAGAGATTCAAACAAGAGGACATGAGTTGAGAGCTAAAGGGCAAAAGTTTAGGGGTAACATAAGGGGGAATTCTTTACTCAGACAGTGGTAGCTGTGTGGAACGAGCTTCCAGCAGAAGTGGTTGAGGCAGGTTCGATGTTGTCATCTAAAGTTAAATTGGATAGACATATGGACAGGAAAGGAATGGAGGGTTATGGGCTGAGTGCAGGTCGGTGGGACTAGGTGAGAGTATGAGTTCGGCACGGACTAGAAGGGCCGAGATGGCCTGTTTCTGTGCTGTAATTGTTATATGGTTATATGGTTGTATAAGAATATGGACCAATAGTTGGCAGAGCTCCAAGATGTGGAAGGCTCTGAATGTCCATGTGAATGATGTGTACAAGGCTGAAATACAGGCAATGGATCTGATTAACAAAGCAATTAGAATATTTTTATTGTTGGAGAGTTGACTTATGAGTTATTGCAATTATAAACAGCATTGGTGAGACCACAAAGGAGTACTCCATATTGTGTTGGTCTACCTATTTAAGGCAGGAGATTTGTATATTTGAAGCAGTTCAGAGAGTTTTATGAAATTAATGTCAGGAATTGACAGATT
The DNA here is from genome assembly GCF_030028105.1 of Mobula birostris. NCBI lineage: Eukaryota > Metazoa > Chordata > Chondrichthyes > Myliobatiformes > Myliobatidae > Mobula > Mobula birostris. The sequence goes on from NC_092370.1 coordinate 243,333,784, forward strand.
CAAGAATTGAAGAATTCGAGATTTAATCATAAACACGAGCAAATCTCCAGATGCTGGAAATCCAGAGCAACACACACAAAAAGCTGGGGAACCTCAGCAAGTCGGACAGCATCTATAGAAAAGAATAAATAGTCGACATTTCAGGCCGAGAACTGTCCTGAAAGTTCTGAAGAAGGGTCTCAGCCTAGAATGTCGACTGTTTATTCTTTTCCATAGATACTGCATAACCTTCTGAGTTCCTCCAACATTTTGTGTGTGTTTCTTAATGCTGCTTGATGTAATTTTCAGTACGTAAGTGTAAAGGAGAACAACATAATTGTCACTCTGGATCCGATGCAGCACAAAAACACAATAATATAAATACATTATAGGCATCTGTTAGTCTCGTGAGACCATGGATTTGCACCTTGGAAGGTTTCCAGGGCGCAGGCCTGGGCAAGGTTGTATGGAAGACTGGCAGTTGCCTCTCCCCTTTCCACGCCACCGATGTTGTCCAAGGGAAGGGCATTAGGGCCGATACAGTTTGGCACTGGTGTCGTCGCAAAGCAATGTGTGGTTAAGTGCCTTGCTCAAGGACACAACACACTGCCTCAGCTGAGGCTTGAACTAGCGACCTGCAGATCACCAGACTGACGCCTTAACCACTTGGCCATGCCCAAAAAATATATATAAATACATTAGATAGCTTATATACATAGATTGATTGAATGTCCATCAAATAGCACGAGGTGCAGGAGTGTTTGTGTATAAGGTGATTCTAACAGGAAATGATAAAGTAGCGGTGGTTGAGGGTGTGTTAGTGGGTGGAGGTGTTGATCAGCCTTACTCCTTTGGGAAAGTAACTGTTTTTGAGTCTGGGAGTGCTGGTATGGATGCTACGTAGCCTCCTCCCTGATGGAAGTAGGACAAATAGCCTATGAGCAGGGTGGGCCTTGTAGTGAAGAAAGTTCGGACGGATGAGGCTGGAGTAAAGGATAGTGTGATGGGGTGATGAAACAAATAGCATTGCAAGGGATCTTGTCGGTGTTAAAGTATAGAAGATATTTCCTGCAATGAAAGAATCTAGAACCATGAGTCACTGTTTAAAAATAAGCAGCCGCCCATTTTAGACAATGAAAAGATAAAATTCTTTTTTTGCTTTGGGAACCATGAACCACTCTCCCATAAAAAGGCAATGGAAGCAGTATCTTTGAATATTTTTTAAGGCAGAGGTAAATAAATTGGTATTTATTTAGAGATACAGCATGGAATAGGCCCTTTTGGCCCTCCAAGCCATACCAGCAGCATTGATTTCACCTTACTGTAATCACAGGGCAATTTACAATGACTAATTAACCGTCGAACTAGTATCTTTTTGGATTGTGTGAGGAGACTGCAGCACCCAGAAGAAACCTGTGTGATCATGGGAAGAACAAACAAGCTCCTTACAGAGGGCGTCAGGATTGAATGAATGCCCTAAACTGTAATTACAAAACACTAACCAGCATGGTGCCTCACTATAAAGATGTGATTGAACATTAATGGGAATATGGAGAGGAGATGGCAATCAGATTATTCATGATCTTGTAAAAAGTGGAGAAGGCAAGAGGAGTCCAGCGGCCAATGTTTCCTCTAATTTCATTTTACAGCTGCACAGACTACCATTGTTCTGAACAGGAAATTTTTACACACCTGAAAACAGCATGGCACTTTAAATATTTTTTTATTTGGTAATATGCAGACTATGAATACTTAGAATGAAAATTGAAAAGTCACATAGTTTTCATTTTATTTGTTAATTGAAGAGTATAATGAAATACAGTACAACAAAGAAATCTTTCATGTAAATTTCTTCAATTCAAAGTATATTTATTGTTGAAGTATGTATGCAGTATGCAACTCTGAGATTCATTTTCCCACAGAAAACCACAAAACAGAAAACCATGGAACCCATTCAAAAACAAGATCATGAAACCCTCAACTCGCAAAAGAAGAGAACAGGTCAATCAGATGGCAAAAACAAGCAAGATAGCACAGAATATAAACATCAAACCAAAAAGTCATCGAAACAGTCCTGGAATGTTCAGTTCAATTCAATCTCATGCTGTGTCAAGGCCTTTGACAAGGTACCACACAGGAGGCTGCTTAACAAGTTAAGAACCCATGGTATTACAGGAAAGATACATGCATGGATAAAGCATTGACTTTATCCAGGAGGCAGGAGAAGAACAGTGGGGAAAAAAGGGAGCCAAATCTTGTTGGCTGCCAGTGGCTACAGTGTTCTACAGGAGTCTGTGTTGGGACAAACTCTTTTTACATAGTTTGTCAGTGACTTGGATGACAGAATTAATGTCTACAGTGTTGAGCTTTTGGATGATATGAAGATAGGTGGAGGGGCAGGTAGTTTTGAGGAAGCAGAGAGGCTACAGAAAGACTTGGATAGATTGGAAGAATGGGTAAGGAGGTGGCAGATGGAATATACTGTTAGAAATTGTATGGTCATGCACTTTGGTAAAAGAAATGAAAGCGCAAACTACTTTCTAAATGGAGAGAAAATTCAAAGATCTGAGTTGCAAAATGATTGGGAGTTCTTATGCAGGTGAATTTGAAGGAGCTTAATTTGAAACCTATTGAATGTTGAAAGAACTCAACAGAGTGCATGTGAAGAGGTGTTCCCTATGATGGGGGAGTCTAAGTCTAGGGGACACAGCCCTCAGAGTAGAGGAGAATCCTCTTAGAATGGAGAGAAGCAGGAATTTCTTTAGCCAAAGAGTGGCTGTGGAGGTCAATTCATTGGGTCTATTTAAAGCAGAGGTTGATAGATTCTTGATTGGTCAGGATAGGAAGGAATACGAGGGAAGAGCTTAGGGCAAAGATGGAAAATGAACATTTTCCGTCATGAGAAAATGGTAGAGTAGAGTCGATGAACCAAATGGCCTAATTCTGCTCCTTTATCTTATGATGTCATTTGTTGTCTATCCTTGTTCCAACTGTCAGGCAACAAAGATGATGTGCAGGGAAGCATTTCAGTCGCTGCACAGCTTAGAGGGCAAGGGTGCAAGAGGCCTACCCTTACTCTTACTTCGTCTGTGTTAAACTTGATTGCTTTTTACTTGCTGGAATAGGCACAACGGCAAATATCTCCTCCGATAGCACAAATATCCATTATTCCGACAGTGCCTGTGCCACTTAGACATAAATGGAACTTGGATGCAATCTTCCTTTTAACTTTTAGAATTGACTTTTAAAAGGCAATCTGCTGCTATTCCCTGGAAGCGTCAATGCTCACCGTGAGCTGACAAGGTGATTATTGTCCTATTATCAATTGAAATTTCACTGGCACCCAGACACCTCCATGTATGTGTTGACGGATATATGAACTGAACTCTTCCCTGGTTGAGTGTGATGTGAACAGGCAGCCTAACTTAGCGCTGCCAACTCGCACAATCCTCAAAACCATACCAGTGCAGAGCTCGACTCAAACCGAGCCATTAGTGTAACGCAAAGTAGGATGTTAAAAAGCAAATTAAATGGGATGAAAATACAATCTGAAAGTACGGGACTTCTGTTCAAGTGCTAACATTTTTTTTTAAACGGGCTTATCAGTAAGCTTCTGACATTTCATTCCTGAGGCTGATGACAAGTAGTGGGTAATAACACTAGAATTCATGAAGGGCGCCTCCAGGTTAATTGGTCTTATTTCCAAAATAGACTGTTGACTGGAGCCACTCAAGGAACAGCAGCTTGCAGACTGTTTCTTCGCTACTCATGGAAGAGTACTAATTTTGGACATTTTGTCCATTAAGAAATCTGAACGTTGCTCCTAAACACTGAGTGTGCGTCTTCAGGCTCCTGTACCTCCTAAACATGAGAGATTCTGCAGATGCTGGAAATCCAGAGCAACACACACAAAATACTGGAGGGATTCAGCAGGTCAGGCGGCACCAATGGAAATGGATAAACAGTCGATGTGTTGAGCTGAGGCCCTTCATCATGACTGGAAAGGAAGGAGGAAGAAGCCAGAACAGGAAGGTGGAGGTGGGGGTGGAGGGAGAGGAAAGGAACACAATCTGTCAGGTAATAGATGAAACCAGATGAGGGAATGGGGGTGGGAGGTAGATGGGGGGAGGGGAGATGATGCAAGAAGCTGGTAGGTGATAGATGGAATAGGTAGAGGGCTGGAGAAGAAGGAATCTGATAGGAGAGAGGAATGGACCATGGAAGGAAGGTTGGGGGGAGGTGTTGCCTGATTACAGGCAGGTTGTGAGAAGAGAAATGTTAAGAGGGGAGCTAGAATGGGGAATGGTAAAAGAGAAAAGGGAGAGTGGGGAGAAATTATAGGAAGTGAAATTGATATTCATGCCATCAGGCTGGTGGCTACTTCTTTCTGCATTAAGGCAGCCTTCAGCTCAAATTGGAAACATAATGTCATGAAATGAGGCCAGTAAGAGCCAAGCAAAGTATCTGAAGCAATCCCTGGCTAAAATGAATGTACTGGCACCTGCTGAATGGGCTGCCTTAGACAAATGAAGAATTATTGTCCCTGGTCCATATATTTCAGCTGGCTCACCTCTGATCTTTATTTCACTGTAAGTTCAGTGATGGCTGTTTGCTGATGATGTGAGTGGTCAGCTGTATCAATGACTCAGAAAATAATGCAGAATACCAATTGTACCTGCTTAGCATTTGGATCTGCACCATTAAGTGTGACTAGCACAGTGATGTGAAAGGTAGAGCCACTCATTCACAGCTCCAGCGATCGTGATTTTACGTCTGCTCTTTGTGTGGAGTTTCCACACTCCATTTGCGATATCTTTTTCTTCCCACATCCATAGAGGTCCAGGTTAGTAGGTTAATTCTCTATTGTTGATGGAACTTGAGAGAGAATATGTTGCAAAGGAATAGACAGGAGGATGGATTGATGGAGTATCTCTGAAAGCCACCATAAGATGGACTGAGGGGACTCCATTTATGTTATAAAGAACTAAGATGTGGCCAGTAACATTGGCATCAGATATATGTCTGATACACACCAACTGATATCAAAAGACAGTCACAGTGACACCTTCGACTCCAGTCAACAGTACAATTTTCCATCTTAATTTCCTTTTCTATGATTGTAAAAACATTGTCGATCAACTTGTCTGTGGTAATATTTTGTTTTGTGTATTGTGTGTGATGTATGTATTGTAGGTGAACTATGGGCTGGAGGAGGGTTGTTTCATTTGGTTGTATATATGTACAAACAGATGATAGTAAGCTTGAACTTAAACTTGAAAGCTAACAAGGAAATGATTAGGCTTCTCATACTGGCCTTTGATGATTCCACAATTGCTGAACACAGCGACATCAGTAGCCTGACTGGAACCATGAAAAAATATTGAAAGGTCTCAGAGTCAGAGATACAGAAAAGTGCGGCATAGAAATAGGCCCCAAGGCCCAGCTAGTCCATGATGAACCACCTACTCTCTTCGACCTGCGCTGGGACCACAACCCTCTATGCCCCTACCAGCCATTACCTATTCAAACTTCCCTTAAATGTTCAAATTGAGTTCACATGCACCACTTGTAATGGCAGCTCATTCCACACTCACAACCCTCCGAGTGAGGAAATTTCCCCTCATGTTCCCCTTAAACTTTTCACCTTTCACCTTTAAACTATGACCTCTACTCGCAGTCCCACACAACGTCAGTGGAAAAAGCCTGCTTGCATTTACCCTATCTATACCCCTCATAACTTTGTACATCTCTATCACATCTCTCCTTAATCTTCTATGTTTCAAGGAATAAAGTCCTAACCTATTCAACCTTCTCTTATAACTCAGATCCTCCAGTCGTGGCAACATCTGAGTAAACTTTCTCTGTTCTCTTTCCACATTATTTACATCTTTGCTGTAGGTAGATGACCAAAACTGCACACAATACTCCAAATCAGGCCTCACCAATGTCTTATACAACTTCAACATAACATTTCTTCTCCTGTACTCAATACATTGATTTATGGAGGCCAATGTGCAAAAAACTTTCTTTATGACCCAATCTACCTATGCCACCACTTTCAATGAATTATGGACCTGTATTCCCAGGCCCCTTTGTTTACTGTACTCCTCTGTGCCCTGCTGTTCACTGTATAAGACCCACCCTGGTTGGTCTAGCCAATATGCAACTCCTTGCACTTCTCTCCATTAAGTTGGGACCAGCCACTTTTCGATATGCCAAGGACGTGGCCTAGAACAGTGGTCCCCAAACTCCGGGCCGCGGACCGATACCGGACCGCAAAGCATGCAGGGGTGCAGCGGTAGCTGGGACGCACCCAGCATATCTTTAAGAAAAAAGCTGAAATAAACAAGCTAATTAATTAGGTGTCGCACAGCACGTAAATGTCGGCACCTAATTACTTAGCTTGTTTATTTTGGTTTTTTTCTTAAAGATGTGCTGGGTGTGTCCCAGCTACCACTGTACTGCTGCAATCTTCGGGGTCTGGTATCGGTTTGCGGCCTGGAGGTTGGGGACCACTGGCCTCAAAAACTAGTGTGCCTTCAGGGCTGGATTTTCGTGGCTCTGGAGGCAGGCAGATTTGAGGTCGGTGCCGCCGCCAGATGTGTCGTGGGAGACGGAAGATCGTAAGCAGCAAGCTGGCTGCTGGCTGTGTGCCCAGAGACCCAAATGCTTTGGGCACAGAGCTCAGAAAAAGCAATGCAACAGACTTTTAACACATAAATCAGTGAGTTGTTTTGTTATGTCTCCCCTCTCGCTGTGCAATGGGGGCACCTCTCTTTCCTTTATTAGGGAGAGAGAGAGCCTGTGGTTTTTTTTAAATACCAGGTGAACAAGTAATCTTTGGGGTATGCTTGAGTGTTTGGTGGAGGGTGCACATGCTCTCAGAAAGTCATTAGGTTTACTTCCAGCAATGAATCATCTGTAAGATCTAAAGCAATGCATCAAACAGAACCGGCAGGCCAGTAAGAAGACAAAGGAAGCAATTTCACAGGAGCACAATCCTCTGAAATTCTTTGGTGAATGTATTCCTTCACTGTCACTCAGACAAGAATCTTGCAAGTACTTTGTTTATCATAAAGATAAAGATAAAGGAAGATTATCTTTACTTGTCACATACAGTGATATTCAACATTTTACATCAAATCCAATCAAACCAAATCAAGCCTGCAAGTATCTCCACAATTCCAGCTCCGATTTAGCATTCCCACATTTCAGCAACCCTAACTGTACATGTTTGGAATGTGGGTTACTGTTATCAGAGACACAAGAAAAATCTACTGATGGTGGAAATCCAGAGCAACACACACAAAATTTTAAATAATGTGCTAAAGGATAAATCTATTATTTTATACATCTGACACTCAGTTAAATAAACATTCTCAGTTATTCACACATTCATTCAATGTCAAATATTTAACAATGTAAGTGCATTAAATACTATGATCTACGATATGTAAGGAAGATTGTGAATTGGTTGGAAATCAATATTTTTAATTAAAGGGTAGTTTTTGAGCAAAGATGATTTAGGATGTATTATTTAAAGTAAACACAATGAAAATGTTAATTAATACCTCAGGCTGTCACTTGTAACATGGAAATTGATAATTATCTACTCACAGAGCACGGTCAGTATTAAGAATACATTACAGCCATAAATGTCAAAGCTCAAAACAACAATGAATTTATGAATAATTTGAAATAAATACAGGAGGAAACAATGAATTATTTAGCATGCTTTCTTCGATAAACCAATGATAATTCTGAGAAAATTTGTCAAGCATTATCTGGCTGGAAAAAAAAACAGATTTAAGTGTTAATAATCCAAAAGGTCTTCATGACTCAAAGTTTGGATCTATCAATGGGCGAGTTGAAATTGTTTTCAACAAGCATTACTGTTTGTCGATCTCAGATTCAAAGTCAAGTTAAAGCTCAGAGAGTATAAAAAGTATAAGGAAAGAGTGTCTGAGACAAATTCATTGACAATTTTAAAACAGTTAAAATTCAGAATCAAAATTAGGTTTAATATCACTGGCATATGGAGGAGGAGGAGCAGATGGCAGCGCGACACAGCGCATGCGGCCTTTCCGGTGAATGATATCTGTAATCTGTCAAGTAGGGGACCGTGCACAATTCTGATTTGATGGAGACAAACGTGAGAGTATGGAGGAACATCTGGAGAAACTTCTGAAATGCCCGCTTCACTGCCGCCGCTACTGTGTGGTAACCGGAATCTCCGCAGCAGAAGGACCTGAATCCTCGGCTTTGCTTGCTTCGGGGCTAGGTCAAAGGTGCTCGGCAGAGGATGGCGCTCAGGAGGCTGTATCGGAGGGGCTGATCAGAGGCTCGAAGTTTTCGGACGGATGGACTCAGTGTCGGCTGTGGTCGGCTGCTTTCAAGGCATCGGCGGTTGTCGGTGCCTTGGAGGTTTATGGCAGGGAGTTTCTCCCTTTTGCCGCCTGCTATCGGGGACTCGGGAGTCGATCGGGACTTGAGACTTTTTTTTTTTACCGTGCCCATGGTCTGTTCTATATCAAATTATAGTATTGTTTTGCACTGCTGTAACTATATGTTATAATTCTGTGGTTCTGTCAGTGTTAGTCTTTGGTTTGTCCTGTTTTCTGTGATATCACTCTGGAGGAACATTGTATCATTTCTTAATGCATGTATACATTTCTAAATGACAATAAAAGAGGACTGAGTGTTCTCATAATCTAAAACAAATGTCGTGAAATTTGCTATGTGGCAGCAGTACATTGCAATACCTAATAATAAAAGCTGAATTACAGTAAGAAGATATATATTTTTAAAAGTTAAATTAAATATTTAGTATAAAAAGTGAAAAAAGTAGTGAAATAGTGTTCATGGGTACAATGTCCATTCAGAAGTCTGATGGCAGATGAGAAGAAGCTATTCCTGAAATAATTGAAAGTCTGGCCTTCAGGCTACTGTACCTCTTCCCTGATGGCTGCAAGGAGAAGAGGGCATGTTCTGGGTAATGGGGTCCTTAATGATGGATACAGCTTTTCTGAGGCATTGCTCCTTGAAGATGTCATGAATGCTGGGTAGGCTAGTGCCCATGATGGAGCTGACTGAGCTTACAACTGTCTGCAACTCTTTTCAATCCTGTGCATTGCCCCCTTCCCAAACCAGACAGAGATGTAGAAATTTGCAAATGTTTTTGGTGACATACATACCAAATCTCCTCAGCTCCTAATGAAATATAGCTGCTGAAATGCCTTCACTGATATGTTGGGCCTCGGAAAGATCCTCAGAAGTGTTGACACCTCGGAACTTGAAATTACTCATCCTTTTCACTTCTGATCCCTCAGTGAGGATTGTTGTGTGTTTCCTCGTCTTACCTTTTCTGATCTCCACAATCAATTCCTTGGTTTTACTGATGCTGAGTGCAAGGTTGTTCCCACGTTTATTAGAGGTCCACGTTTTGGAGCTTTTTGATTAAATTTGTAATATTTGGTCCAACATACTAACAACATTGGACAGCAATGAATTTGCTTCCTGAATATTTTTGGTTGTATCTTATGGAATTTGAGTTTCTGATCATGAAAATCACCATGAAATTTTTCTATCATGCACCATGTTTTTGAAATTGCCTATATTTGTTATTTCAATTCCTAATTCAAGTCAGATGACAAGATTAAGGAAAACATTTTTGTTGTTCCAAAAATCAAATAGGCCATCAGTGACAGGCTATTCAAAGAAAATTTTCTTGGCAATTATTGAGCACCAAACAGCATGCAGCTGGTTGACGAGATGCTTCAAGCTACAAAACCATGAAGTGCAACATGTCACTAAAGATTCATCTTCTGCATTCCCAAATTTTGGCACTGTCAGTGATGAACATGGTGAAAGGTTTCACCTAGACATGTTGGTCATGGAAAAATAGTATCAGGACAACTGGAATTCATCAAATCTAGCTTATTATTGTTAGACACTTAAGTGAGAAACCTCAGACACTGAGTACAAATGAAAATCATCAACAAAACATTTTTACCTTAGTTGAACTATTGCAAAACATCAGCACCATTATGCAATTAAACACATTATATTCAATAAAAGGTATTTTCTTGTTTTTTCAAATTTCGATATGATACAAGTCACCTGAAATTATATTTATGTTCAGCTTCTAGCTGTCTATCATAAACAAAAAAAAAATTCAGAGCAAGCAACACTTTTGAAAAAAAATTGCTGTCCAGTGCAACAGGATTAACATATTTTAACAAAACAGTGGAAATGTCAATCTGTAATGATTAAACAGTCCACTACTACCTTTGAGCTGAAAAGCAATTACAGTATAATGTGTATTTAATCAGGCTCTATTCTGTCACATTTTCATAGATTGTGCCTAGTTAATTTTTGATAAACATACTAATATTTCCCATTAGAATTAATGCCTTCTTTCTTGCAAATAAAAAATGTCAGACACCATAAAAGTTAATGGGAGTCTTTTTATTTTTGATATTAAGCATTAATTTTTATATTAGAATGAAATTTGAGTGCAATAGCATTTTATATTTGGATCAAAAGATTATTGATTCAAGCCTCAAATTGAAATTTAAAATGATGATATGGATTCAAACTCAGTTCAGGGATGGCAGATCTTAGCACTTGGTCCTGTAATGCAGAATACTTAATATGGGAGGATATGATTTGAGAAGGCTTAGGGATGGCATAACAGTAACTATACTACCTGAAGTGCTTAAGGAGAGCTAACTTGCACCAAAAATTGCTGGCCAACTTTTATCAAAAGCATACTGACATATGGAATGACAGTGTGATACTCCAGCTACAGCAAGACAGATTACAAAGCACTCCATCAGGTGAATAGGACAATTCAGCACATCACTGGGACTCAACTACTGGAATTGGAGACAACTACAGCTCTCGATGCCTACTGCATGCTCATAACATCATTAAAGACCCATCCCATCCCGGACATTTTCTGTACTATCTTCTGCCATCTGGTAGGATAGACAGAAACATCGTAGTCAAAGATAGTAAGATTGAAAAACAGCTTTTTCTCGAAGGCTATTGTGCAGCTGAATAATGCTACTTCCCAGCTTGCCAATGGTCCTTGAGTGTTATGCACTATTGAAGTCATTTGTTGCATGTAAACATGGGAATTTTTGAAAATTAAGCCATACCACATGCAATGTATACCTGTTTTGCATGGAGTGGAGTAGCACCGCAATTTTGTTGTCTTGAGCAACGGCAATGAAGTTCTATTCTATTCTTTTCAGAAAAACTGTTGTCAAGTGTCAGGAAATTATACATATTAGAATCATTGCTAAGGCAGAAGTCTGATTATAAGACTATAAGACATAGAATCAGAATTAGGGCATTTGGTCCATTGAGGTTACTCCACCATTCAATCATGGCTAACTTATTTTCCCTCTCAACCTTATTCTCCTGCCTTCTCTGTAACTTTTGACAGCCTGACTAACCAGGAGCCTATCAACCTCTGTTTTAGATATATGCAATGACTTGACCTCCACAGCTGTCTGTGGTGATGAATCTCGCAGATTTACCACCCTCTACTTAAAGAAATTAATTTTTTCCTTCATCTCTGTTCTAAAGAATTGTCCCTCTATTCTGATGTTGTGCCCTATGATTCTGGACTCTCCCACTATTGGAAGCATCCAGTCAAAATCTATGCTATAGGATTTTTGTATTTGGCAGGTTTCAATGAGCTCCTCCCTCATTCTATTCAATTCTACGTTAGATCTTTTGGCTGGTATGAATGAATGGTGATTGATTCAGACTAATGTAAATGGTGGGAACAACACATATCAAAGTTATTGGTGAACGCAACAGGCCAGGCAGCATCTCAAGGAAGAGGTACAGTCGACGTTTCAGGCCGAGATTCTCCGTCAGGACCTTCTCACCTTTGTCCCCCTTCGTTCTTACCACCAATACCATGTAAATGATGGGAGTTGGGATTGGATAATATTGTTCATCCTGTAGTTTTATGTGTCCTACACATGTAGAAAGGATGTACACATATTTTTCATGTTCTTATTCTGGGTATCACTGACAAGCCAGAATTTATTGCCTGTCCCTACTAATACTTGAAAAAGTGGTTGAATAATTCCACTCCTTCTAGTGCTGGTCCTTCCAAAATGTTGGGTGACAGGTTCCATGATTTAGAACAAGCAATTTTTAAGGAATGTCAACATATTTCCAAGTCAGGATGGTGTCTGACTTGGAGCAGAACCAGGAGAATGGTGGTGTTTCCATGAGCCTGTCTTTCTTGTTGATAGAGGTTGTGAGTTTGAAGGTGTTGACAGATATATCTGGGGCAGCATGGTACCATAGGAGCATCATCATAGTGTAGTGGTTACTGCAATGTTATTGAAGCTCCAGTGACCTGGGTTCAGATCCTACTGCTGTCTGTAAGGAGTGATCGTGTGGGTTACTTCCAGGTGCTCCAGTTTCCCAAATCAGGCTTGAATCCTTCTATTCTATTATGATACGAGTACTGGTTCAAATGTCTTTTAAGTGCTGGAACTGGAGCTGCGTCAACCATTTCTTCTAGCAGATTGTCCTATATAAATACCAACTGTTACACAAAAAAACTTTACACTCAGATCTCCTTTAAATTTTTACACCTCTTTCTTCAAAGTTCAAAGTTCAAAGTAAATTTGTTAACGAAGTGCATATATGTCACCAGATACAAACCTGAGGTTTCTTTTCTTGCAGGCTTACTCAATAAATCCATAATAAAATCAATGAAAGACTGCCCCAACTGGGTGTTCAACCAGTGTGCAAATGATGACAAGCTGTCCAAACACAAAAAGAAAGAAATAATAATAATAATAAATAAGCAATAAATCTTGCCTGTTCTTCAAAATATGGTCTTCATACTAATATCTTCATACCCACTGAGGTGGGCAAATGTCTCTGTGAGAGATTACATTCTCAGATCTTGCAACAATATTTTTGTTCAAATGTAGATATTGTACTTCATTTCCTGCTCTTTGCAAATGAGTTTCCAAAATCATGTGCTCCAGTTGGATATTTTTGTTAAAATTCAAGCATAACTAACAAAGACAGGTAAAGTCTAATGCTATAAGTGTCAACAAACTCATTCATTATAAAACTGAGCTGGCAGATAATATGTGAGACCAGTGAGGGGAAAGGTGGGATGGAGTGAGAAGTTGCAAAGGGGGGTAGGTGGAAGAGGTAAAGGGCTGAAGAAGGAATATAATAGGAGAGCATAGTAGCCAAAGAGCAGTGAATCTGTGGAATTCACTGCCACAGGTGGCTGTGGAGACCAAGTGCTTACATATGTTGAATACAGAGGTTGATAGTTTCTTGATTGATCAGGGCATGAAGGGGTATGGGGAAAAGGCAGGAGAATGGGCTGAATGAAAATTGATCAGCCATGATGAAATGGCAGAGCAGACTCGATTGGCCAAATGACCGAACTCTGTTCCTATATTTTATGGTCTAATACAGATCTATAATTCCTTGAAAGTCACGCCACAGGTGGATAGGGTCACAAAGAAAGCTTTTGGCACATTGGCCTTCAAAAATCAACATGTTGAGTATAGATGTTGTAATGTTATTTTTAAAGTTGTATAAGGTGTTGGTGAGGCATATTTTGGAGTATGGTGTGCAATTTTGTTCAATAAGATTGAAAGAGTGCAGGGAAAATTTACAAGGATATTGCCAGGACTTGAGCAGCTGAATTATAGGGAAACATTGAATAGGTTTGGATATTATTCCCCAGAACACAGGAGAAAGAGGGGGATTTGACGCAGGTATAAAAAATTGAGGGTTATAGGCAGTGTAAATGCATGTAGGCTTTTTCCACTGAGGTTGGGTGAGGCTAGAACTTGAGGTCATGGGTTAAGTGCAAAAGATGAAATATTTAAAGAGAACATGAGGGGGAAATTCCATAAGTAGGAGCAGAATTTGGCTATTCGGCCCATCGACTATGCTCTGCTATTTCATGATGGCTGATCCATTTCCCTCTAAACCCCATTCTCTTGTTTTCTCCCCATAACCTTTCATGCCTTGACTAATCAAGAACCTATCAAACTCTGCCTTAAAGACATCCAATGAGCTGACCTCCACAGCTGCCTGTGGCAATGAATTGCACAGATTCAACACCCTCTGGCTAAAGAAATTCATCCTCATTCTCATTCTAAATGGATCTCCCTCCTTTCTGAGCCTCTATTCCTAGAATCCCCACCATAGGAAATATCCTCTCCACATCACTCTATCTATGCCTTTTAATATTCAACAGGTTTCTTTGAAATCTTCTTTAATTCTTCTAAGTTCTAGCGAATACAGGCTCAGAGCCATCAAGCACCCCACATGATAAGCATTTCATACTGGAATCATTCTCATGAGCCTTCTCTGAATGCTCTCCAATGTCAGCATATTCTTTCGTAAATAAAAAACTCCTCACCATACTCCAAGTGCATCCTCACCAGTGTCTTATAAAGCCTCAGCATTACATTCCTGATTTATACTCTAGTTCTCTTGAAATGAAACATTGCATTTAACTTCCTCTTAACTGCCTCAACCTGCAAATTAACCTTAAAGGAAATCTGCATGAGAATTCTCAAGTCTCTTCAACCTCAGACTTTTGAATTATCTCCCCATTTAGGAAATGTTCAATGCTTTTATTCTTTCTATCAGAGTGCATGACCTGACTCCTGACACTGTATTCCATTTGCCACTTCTTTGTCACTGTCCTAATCTGTTTAAGTCTTTCTGCAGCCTCCCTGCTTCCTCCGCACTACCTGTCCTCCACCTATCTTTGTGTCATTTGCAAACCTGGCCACAAAGGCGTCAATTCTGTCATTTCAATCATTGACATGAAGCATAAAAAGAATCAGTCCAAACACAGATCCCTGTGGGACACCATTAGTCACCGGCAGCCAATCAGCCACTGCTTTACCAATGCTCGCATCTTTCCTGTAATACCATGGGCTCTTATCTTATTAACCAAACTCATGTGAGGCACCGTGTCAAAGGTCTACTGAAAATTGAAGATGATAACATTCACCAATTCGCCTTTGTTTATCCTGCTTGTTATTTCCTCAAAGAATTCTAACAGATTTCTAACAGAATTTCTTCAATCGGAGGGTGTTGAGATTGTGAAATGAGTGGTGGATGTGGGTTTGATTTCAAAATTTAAGAGAAATTTGGATAGATACATGGATGGGAGTGGTACAGAGACCTATGGTCTGTCTGCAGATCGATGGGACAAGGAAAATGAATAGTTCTGCACAGACTAAATGGGCCAAAGAGCCTGTTTCTGTGCTGTTGTGTTCTATAACTTTATGATTCTACATTAGCTTCTATGACTATAACAAATGCAAGTTCCTGGCTGACATGTCAAACACGTTTTAAAAGTTACATAAATGAAAAAACGCTTACTTCACTTTGCGAACTGATGGCTGTCAGGTTCAGTTGTCACTGATTTGAAAATCAGCACTTTCCTGCAAGAGTACGGCCACATAAAATAAAATATTCTTAAGCAATTCCTCTGACAAGATTTGAGAGGTAATAACACAGTTGCAGTTTTTGATGGCAATCTGAGATATCTATTAAAGTTGGCAGTCACCAAATCCCACTCAACATTCATACAGAGCTATCATGAAAACAAGAATCCTAACACTTATTGTAAATTAATAAGAGAAAGCTCTCCTTCTGAAAAAGTTCAGAATTATTAACAGTTAAAAGTTTCAAACTTCAACTGATGGCGGAGACTATTTCAAATCCACAGTCAAATGTTCAAATACATATTTGAACTTCCTTACCTTTTCTCCAGAAGAGACTTTATAATGGCAGAAGCTCTTCACTCCCTGACCTACTCCATGTTCATATTTGTTATCTGCATGTTATATATTACAGACTCATGTAGCATTACTTATGTCCTTCTGCAGATGTGCAATAGGGAGCAGCATCACTGCTTGGTGGCAACGCTGCTCTGCAGCTGACAGGAAGGTTCTGAATGGGTAATCAAGACTGCCCAATGCATCTCTGACTCCAGCCTGCCCGCTATCAAGCAAGGTACCAGAAAAGGGCCAGTAACATCATGAAAGATCCAACCCACCCTGCTCAGGGATGGTTTGTCCCATCCCTTTCAGGGAGGAGGTTACATAGCATCCAAACCAGGACCACCAGACTCAAACAACAGGAATTCTGCAGATGCTGGAAATTCAAGCAACACACATCAAAGTTGCTGGTGAACGCAGCAGGCCAGGCAGCATCTCTAGGAAGAGGTACAGTTGACGTTTCAGGCCGAGACCCTTCGTCAGGCCTAACTGAAGGAAGAGTGAGTAAGAGATTTGAAAGTTGGAGGGGGAGAGGGAGATCCAAAATGATAGGAGAAGACAGGAGGGGGAGGGATGGAGCCAAGAACTGGACAGGTGATAGGCAAAAGGGATATGAGAGGATCATGGGACAGGAGGCCCAGGGAGAAGGAAAAGGGGGAGGGGGGGGGAACCCAGAGGATGGGCAAGGGGTATAGTCAGAGGGACAGAGGGAGAAAAAGGAGAGTGAGAGAAAGAATGTGTGTATAAAAATAAGTAACAGATGGGGTACGACGGGGAGGTGGGGCATTAGCGGAAGTTAGAGAAGTCGATGTTCATGCCATCAGGTTGGAGTCTACCCTGACGGAATATAAGGTGTTGTTCCTCCAACCTGAGTGTGGCTTCATCTCATGGTCAATTGTTGTTCAGGTCAAGCACTAGAATGGGGATGAAATGTGATCTAAGTGACTTTGACCGGCTAATGACTGTTGGTGCTAGATGGGGTTATAACAAAAACATAGAACAGTACAACACAGGAACAGGTCCTTCCACCCACAATGATGTCGAATGATGTCGTTCGTTTTTTTCTCTCTCCCCCCCCCCCCCTTTAATGCAAGGCCCTCTGGTTTTAGACATTTCAACCCTGGGAAACAGATACCCTCTGACTACTCTATCTATGCCTCTCATAATCTTATAACCCTCTATAAAATCTCTCCTCAGCCTTCTGCGCTTCAGGAACTACAATCCAAGTTTATCCAGCCTATGCAACGAGGAAAACAGGGATTGTAGATGCTGAGTAGATTACATATTTTGTTCCCAATGCTTATTAGTTAGTTATTTATTGACATACAACATATAGTAACTCCTTCCAGCCCTTCAAGACCCACTGTCCTGCAATTCCCAATTTAATTGGAACTTCAGTTACTCTTTTTCTCAATCAACCAAAGACTGTTCTGACATATTAAAGTGAATTATAAATTTTATCTTTGATATCTGCCTTTGCCAAGAGATGGCTGCTGAGATAGGGGAAACTGTCCGTGTTTTCTGGTGTCTTGCCATGTATACCTACTGTCAGAGGACGTTGTGGTGTGCAAAGCCACTCACTGGCACTGACATAGTTAAATAAATTGTTCTCTAAAACAGTTACCATTGCAGTGCAATTATAAAATTTGCATTCCTAGCTTGTATGGAGCCACAATTGCTTCAGTTTAGTTAATGTACTCCTGTCAAACTACTATTAATCAACCAATTCACCGGTGTTAATTAATGGATGCCCTACTAAATAAATTGGAAATAATAATAGACCTTTATCACAAAAAATCTCCATATTTATTTATGAATGCAGATAAATGTTCTATTTTCTCATTGCAAATGCACAAAGGGTAGAAATTCTGTGTTTGGACATCTCATTGAAAGGTCCCTTGAGGCAATTGTCTGTTTGTGTCAATAGACATTTATCAATGAGTCATTAACACTGAATATTTTAAAACATTGCAACTGGAATTAACAGGAATGCTGAGGACATCTGATCATTGGACACCAGTGATAATCATTAGTAAGTACTTCGACAACAATTAGCTACCTGAACAAATCAGAAATTAAATTCTTCATTGTTGTACTATGTGAAAACAGTAATACACTAGCAGAGCTTGGAATACACTGTAAAGGGCTTTATGTGTTAAAAG
Source organism: Mobula birostris (assembly GCF_030028105.1). Classification (NCBI taxonomy): domain Eukaryota; kingdom Metazoa; phylum Chordata; class Chondrichthyes; order Myliobatiformes; family Myliobatidae; genus Mobula; species Mobula birostris. The sequence continues at coordinate 243,351,737 of NC_092370.1, forward strand.
CACCACGATACAGGCAGACTGAATGGGTAACTCCCCAGGTAATCAAGTTTAGTGACAATTAAAGTGTGACTGAATTTTATGCAAATAATTTCAGTAGAACTATTTGTTATGTTGTGTTGTTCAGATAAAATCACTGCTTTTACTGGTTGATATTACTGTAGTTTGCACCTCTGCTTTATAAATAAAATACTTTCTGAATTGACAGATATAGAACAGTACCTCGCAGTATAGGCCATAAAGTTGTGCCGACCTTTTAACCTACTTCAAGATCAATCTAACCATTCCCTCCCATAAACTCCTCCATTTTTCTTTCATCCATATACCTATCTCAGAGTCTCTTAAATGTCTCTAATGTATCTACGTCTACCACCACCCACAGCAGCGCATTCCACGCACTTGCCACTGTGTAAAAAACCTACTTCTGAAGAATTGAATTGATTTTATTTCTTACATCTTTCACATACACGAGGAGTAAAAATCTTTATGTTATGTCTCTGTCTGAATGTGCAATGTGCAATTTATAGTAATTGTAATAAATAGTATGTACAACAGAAAAGTTAATATAGATTAGAAATACAATTTTGTCAGTGTGAAATTAATCAGTCTGATGGCTTGGTGGAAGAAGCTGTCCCGGAGACTGTTGGTCCTGACTTTAATGCTGTGGTACCATTTCCAGGATGGTAGCAGTTGGAACAGTTTGCGTTTGAGGAAACTCGGGTCCTAGTGATCCTTTGGGCCCTTTCTATGCACCTATCACGAAGACCAGCATACCACATGACTTATTAACCACCCTACAGAAAATTCCGGACAATGTTTCTCACCCTCTGCATGCTACCTTGGTTGAATAGAGGCTGAACAGTAATAGACTAAGACAACTGCTTTGCTCCAAAGAACGCTGTATGAGGTCATACTTACCCTCAGCCATTAGGCTCATTAATGAGTCAATCTACAGCCGGGGAAGTGATGACCCCCTCCTGTTAGACTGTTTGAGGTAATGTATTTTTTAAATTCCTTCTTATTTCCCTTCTAATATTTGTATATCTGTGCACTTGTAATGCTATTGTGACACTGCAATTTCCTTTAGGATCAGTGAAGTTTCTATCTATCAATCCATCTATACACCCCTCCAATCACCTTAAAGATTTGTCCTCTCATATTAGTCATTGCAACCCTTGAAGGTGGCACTGCCTGTGCTCTCTATCTATGCCTTTTATCATCCTATACACCTCTATCAAATCACCTCTCAGTCTCCTTTGCTCCAAAGAGAGAAGCCATAGCTTGCTCAACTTTCCCTCATAAGACATGCTCTCTAATTCAGCAACATCCTGGCAAATCTCCTCTGCACTCTCTCTAAAGCTTTCACATCCTTCCTATAATGAGGCAACTAAAAAATGGACTTAAATCTCTGACTGTGGTCCAACCAGAGTTTTATAGAGCTACAACTTAACCTTGTGGCTTTTGAAATCAATCTCGCAACTACTGAAGGCCAGAACACCATATGTCTTCTTAACCACCCTAGCACTTTCATGGCAACTTTGAGGGATCTATGGACCTTGACCTAAGATACTTCTGCTCCTCAACACTGTGCAGCTGCTTCCATTCACTGTATACTTTCTCCTTTTATTCTCCTCCTAAAGTGCAACCTGGGTGGTAGGGTGGAGATATATCTCTACCATAGGAGGTGTAAGGTGCTCCCTTCATCTGATAGCCCACAGGTCACCCTTGGGCAAGATGTAGCACCTGTTAGTCCCCTGATCAGGGTCATATGAGCAACTAATGCATGTTGCAAGTCCTGGCTATGCGACCACTGATGCCAGGCAGACAATCTCTGAAGAGTATTAATAATGGCTGGGGTCACCCGTCTTGTAAAGCCACTGCCCAGATGAAGGCAATGGCAAACCACTTCTGGAGGAAAAATTTGCCAAGAGCAATCATGGCCATGAGATTGCCTATGTCATACAAAATGACACGTAACAAATAAATAAACTTCAAGAAGGACAGGGGGAGAAGGATTGAGGGAGGAGAGAAAATGAAAGACAGGTAGTAAAGCGGGGAACTGAAGCCAAGAAACTGACACAGAACAGAGGACGATGGAGACGGGAAGTCATTGATGGCCCAAGAAGAGTCATGGTCATGACACCATGATCGCCTACATCATATGACACATCACAGCATGTGATGTTGAGGCTCTATAAGGCGCTGGTGAGACCTCACTTAGAGTACTGTGGGCAGTTTTGGTCTCCTTATTTAAGAAAGGATGTGCTGACGTTGGAGAGGGTACAGAGAAGATTCACTAGAATGATTCCGGGAATGAGAGGGTTAACATATGAGGAACGTTTGTCCGCTCTTGGACTGTATTCCTTGGAGTTTAGAAGAGTGAGGGGAGACCTCATAGAAACATTTCGAATGTTAAAAGGCATGGACAGAGTGGATGTGGCAAAGTTGTTTCCCATGATGGGGGAGTCTAGTACGAGAGGGCATGACTTAAGGATTGAAGGGCGCCCTTTCAGAACAGAAATGCGAAGAAATTTTTTTAGTCAGAGGATTGTGAATCTATGGAATTTGTTGCCACGGGCAGCAGTGGAGGCCAAGTCATTGGGTGTATTTAAGGCAGAGATTGATAGGTATCTGAGTAGCCAGGGCATCAAAGGTTATGGTGAGAAGGCAGGGGAGTGGGACTAAGTAGGAGAAAATGGATCAGCTCATGATAAAATGGCAGAGCAGACTCGATGGGCCAAATGGCCTACTTCTGCTCCTTTGTCTTATGGTCATATAATGATGATGATGAAAGTGCAACAACTCACACTTCCCTGGATTAAATTCCATTCTGCCATTTCTCGGCTGAAAACTGATCTATATCCTGCCATATTGTTTGATACCCCTTTACACTGTCTATAAGTTCACCAATCTTGTGCCATCTGCAGACTTGCCCATCCATCCATCTACAGTACATTTTGACCTAAATCATTGATATAGGTCATAAATAACAAAAGTCTCAGCACTAGTCCTTGTGGAACACTACAGGACATGGACTTCCAGCCAGAATAACTGCCTTCCATCCCTACACTTTGTCTTCTATCAACAAGCCAGTTCTGAAGGCAACTCGCAATTCACCCTGCATCCCATGCACCTTTATTTTCTGAATCAACCTACCATGAGCGACCTTATCAGATTCAGAAGAAATAAGATTAGGAGCTGAGAGTGCTTAATTAAGTGAGTGAATATTCATAATTTCTTTCTTTCATCTTCTTTGTGGCCCTTATCTCCCAGTAGAGCATAGCCTATTGAAGACCTCCAACTTGGAGTTCATCAATGTTCCTGCAAACCATTGTATCCAATGCACATGGGATTGGCCTATACAGCTTCACCAGAGCCCTGTTGGTAAGCCATTTCCGTTTCCACCTCTCTCGACCAGGACATAGGTTGGAATTTGAGGGACATTAATAATCTATTTATTTAGAGAAGCAATGCAGATCAAGTCTTTTCAGCCCAGTAAACCACAATACCCAGCAACCCACCTATTTAACACTAGCTTAATCACAGGGCAATTTACAATGACCAATTACTTTCTAATTAGTTCATCTTTGGACTGTGGTTAAAAACTGGAGCAACCAGAGGATACCCGTGTGTTTCATGGGGATGACATACAAACTCCTTACAGACAGTGCCAATATTGAACTCCGAACTTTAGAAGCCCCGAGCTGTAATAGTGTTGGCTAATTGTGATGCTACCATGGTGCCCATAATGACAAGTAATTTATCTTTAATCTGTACTACTAAGTACATATACTGTAGGTTAGGGTTGCATGTTTTACTCTACTAAATACCATTCCATTGAATATCTCCCCTATTGGTAGTATTTGGAACCATAACCAGATATTAAGTTCTTGGTGTACCTGAACAACTGAGGATTCATGTGAGAAGTACATGAGTCAATGAGCAAAGCTGTAAGATGAAACAAGACAAAATCATTAATTTGGACAGCTACTTGAAAAATAACAGGAAAATATGTTAGTTCAACACCACCAAGTTACCCAAAATGCCAGATTATGGGAGCTTTACTGCATATTGTTATTTTGACCTTGCATCCTAATTTATTGGCTATTGCCAGATCTATGTTTAACACTGCTGAGGAACTTCAGAAGTGATAGTAAAGTGCAATGCATTTTCTTAATGGCATTCTAAAGTAATCAATCCAGCTCATTCAGAACACAGCTGCTAGCTTTAACTAAAACCAGGATGAGGAAGCTTATCACTCCATCCTAACTCTTCTGCAATGGCTTCCAGGATCTTTTAGAATCGATTTTAAACTTACCTTGCTTGTCTTCAAAGCACTTAATGGTCCAGGACTGGAGTACATTACAGAATTGCTTTCGTTTTATAATCATTCCCAAGCTCTCAGGTCTTCTTCCACTCGTCTCTTAAAATTAAACAATATCCATCAGAAGATAATTGTCAGGTCAGCTTTTTGAACTGCACTCCTAAACTGTGGAAATCCATACCCAAAACTATAAGGGATGCAGACACAGCTGACATTTCTAATTGCCAGCTCAATATCTATTTATTTAATCTTGTTTTTAACCATCATCATTTTGTCTTTTATTTTCATGATTGCACTTTATTCCACAGTAAAGAACATTGAACTACATTGTCTGTATGAAAAGTGCTCTATAAATAAGTTATTATTATTATAAATCTGTGAAAATTATGATGACGCACTTAAGCTTCTTTTGAAAAACATAAGTCAAAGGTTGTAAATTCCAGAAGTGAGTACGCATAATTTAAATTTCTGATTAGCAAAATTCTACTCAAAAAAACCAATCCAGAATAAATTGCTTATTGAATTCAACAGATTATTTTAATGGTAGGATATATTTTCTAAATTGATTGAAGCAGCATTGGCATTTCTATTTATAGCTATGTTATCATTGTGACTAAGGTTGGAATCTCTTCTATTCCTGAGTGATTTCCAAGCTGTAGGTTCTATCAGAGAATGCAATGTTTCCAACTCGAGTCAAATGTGGAATGGGCACAAATTCAAAGGAAAAGATTTGTTTTGTAAGAGACGTTTCCTCAATTAACACTGGGTGACAGCTCAGTAAAAGTAGGATTCCAGTTGTTACTTTCAGCTCATGAGCTACTACTGGCATGGGTGCTATTGTGTAAATGTCTGCCTTTTGTTTCGAATTTTAAAGATTCTATATCACCACTTTAAAAGGCTTGTGTAATCTCACACTGCTGTAGTTAGAATCAATATATCCAACAGTAATGTATATTGTTGGATCTCTGTTTAGTTTCTGATCCTTAGGGTTCTTCTGGAAATCAGGAATGATGAACAGCCTTAATTGCGATGATTGTTTAATTCAAAGTACAAAAAAAATACAAAATACTAAGAAAACTAAATAAAGAGCTGAGAAACGATGCTAAGGGGTAAATAAATGTGCAAAGACAAAAAGATGGTGCATCTTAAAAATCCATCACATTTATAGCTAAGATAAGGAAAATTCCTTAGATAGATGTAAACTCATTAATAGACTACATAATTAAAACAATTACTTCACGTGCTAATGCTAAGCCAATGAAAAATGAAAAAGGTGACAAACCATTAGTTTAACTGCTATACTGCTTCCTGCCAATTAGCAGGGACAAACAACTACATACTGTGAAAAATATATGAGTTTATTAAAAAGCACAAAGGTTATAAAGATTATTATTTTTTTAAAAAAGTGGTTTCCAACAACACTCTCAGAGTGGGGTTGTCATTTATTGGTAATATGATGATCAAGTCTTGCCAGAATTAGTTGCAGACCTAAAAACTCAATTATACTAAATCAGCAAGTTCAGTCACTGTGGGCTCTTTTTCTTTTGGAAAACAGGTCTGCATAGCTTTCTGAATTTATTTGGACTCTGAAGAATCAGCCTTGATATCTATGTTTGTGTCTCCAGTGCAGGACCTGAACCCATGCCTTTCTAAGCATTCCATGACAGGTCACTGACCTGAACCATTCACTCAGTTTCTTTCTCTGATCTGCTAAGCAATTCAAGCATTTTATGTTCTTTTACTCTATACACCCAGCATTCACTGTGTCATATAATTTTGTCACAACTCTTTTGATTGAGCTGAGTCTCCTACCAGCTGAGCCCACTCTCAGATTCCAACATGCTGTCTGATCTGTGGAACTGCTTAAACCAAAAAAAGATAACTTCAATCAGTGTGCTGTTCCACTGTAAGAAGACGATTGAATACCAAGAGTGCAATAAGGTGAACCCTTGACCTCACAATCAACTTTGTTATGGCCTTGCACCTTATTGTCTACTTGCACTGCATTTCTCTCTAACACTTTATCCTGCATTCTCTTGTTGGTTTCCCTTGTACAGTACTGTGCAAAAGTCATATATATATATATATATATATATATAAAATATAGTGCCTAAGACTTTTGTACTCAAATAATTTTATGTATTGCACTGTCATGCTGCAAAAAAAACATTGTTGCATATAGATAGATAGATAGATATACGTTATTAATCCTGAGGGAAATTTGGTTTTGTTACAGCCGCACCAACCAAGAATAGAGCATAAATATAGCAATACAAAAACCACAACAATCAAACAACAAAATGCAAACTATGCCAGATGGAAAATAAGTCCAGGACCAGTCTATTGGCTCAGGGTGTCTGACCCTCCACAGGAGGAGCTGCAAAGTTTGATGGCCACAGGCAGGAACGACCTCCCGTGACACCATGTGTTGTATCATGGTGGAATGTGGCCAAAGTCTATCAGCAAAAAGTTCAATATCCGGTCTGCAAACATGTTTCTCAATCATAATATACCCCAGATTACACCATCCGTTGTTAGCCAGAACAGTAAGCACCTAACTCCTCTACACTTACCGCTCTCAGTGCACTTCCGGTCAGCTGGAATGGTATTACCCACCGAACTCCCGTATACGTGATGATGAACCTGATCCTGACATGGGTCTCTGTTGTGAACTGAGAATGGGAAGGAAGCAATGAGAGTGGAAGCAGGTTTGGGAAAAAGAAAGGGAACAGGAAGCAACAAACCAATCATTTGGAATCAAATGACCTTGCCTGGTGTTTAGGGTTGGGTGTGCCTGCACCCATGCTGTCAGGGCACTGGAGCAGGGACCCAATTGCAGACCAAGTACTGTGCACACTGTAATATTTATTGAGTAACAAATCCAGAGGGGCAACAAAGTCAGCATCAAAAGTCAGGCGGGGATCAAAAAATCCAGAGAAATCCAAATATCAGAGTCAAAAACCAGAACAATCCTGACAAACCAGCAAAATCAGGGTCAGCAAACAGGCACGGTTGGTACTCAGAAAAACAGAGTTTAGATATGAATGCTGGAAAAACTCACTGACACAATCTGGCAAAACACAGGTAAAAACACAGGACTAAAATACACTGAGCAGTGAACAGAGAAGCAGGTGATAGGTGGAGCACAATGAGACACAGGTGGCAGCAATACAGGTAAAAATGGGGAACAGGTGAGGGGCAGATTAACACAAACACGAGGAAATCTGCAGATGCTGGAAATTCAAGCAACACACATAAAAGTTGCTGGTGAACGCAGCAGGCCAGGCAGCATCTCTAGGAAGAGGTACAGTCGACATTTTGGGCCGAGACCCTTCGTCAGGACTAACTGAAAGAAGAGCTAGTAAGAGATTTGAAAGTGGGAGGGGGAGATCCAAAATGATAGGAGAAGACAGGAGGGGGAGGGATGGAGCCAAGAGCTGGACAGGTGATAGGCAAAAGGGGTATGAGAGGATCATGGGACAAGAGGCCTAGGGAGAAAGAAAAGGGGGAGGGGGGAAAACCCAGAGGAAGGGCAAGGAGTATAGTGAGAGGGACAGAGGGAGAAAAAGGAGAGAGAGAAAAAGAATGTGTGTATATAAATAAATAACAGATGGGGTACGAGGAGGAGGTGGGGCATTAGCAGAAGTTTGAGAAGTCAATGTTCATGCCATTAGGTTGAGGCTACGATACAAGGGCTGTATCAGTCCTTGTATCAGTGATACAAGGGCTGAAATAGAGCAGGGGCAGGGACAGGGACAGGAGCACGAGCATGTGGGGCATGAAAACAAACAAGAGCACATGACAAGACAAAAACACAGAATGACGGCTGGGGGAAACACACAAAAAGACAGAGTTCAAATGGAGGTACTGACACGTGGAATCCTCTGCCCCTCATATTTCTTCTTTGCTATCTGTCCCACACTCTTCCTGTGACACTCCACCCTCACCAGTCCCAACATTCCTTGCCCCCACCAGATTTACAAGTGACAAATACCGTACTGTGCAAAAGTCTCAGGCACCCAGCTATGTATACGTGTGTGCTTAAAATTTTTGCTAAGTTCTGTATTTACTTAATGCACTGTGGTAAGCTGGACTATGCATCTCAATAATTATGTTATTCTACAGATGAGTGGCAGGGAGCATCCCAAAGTGCTTCATCACTGCATGGTATGGAAACTGTACTGCGATAGACAGGAAGGCTCTATAACGGGTAGTCAAAACTGGCCAACACATAACCAGCACATGCCTACCCACCACCAAGGACATACATACAGAAAGGTACCAGAAAAGAGCCAGTAACATTATGAAGGAGCCCACCCACCCTGCTCATGGACTCTTTATCCCACTCGTATCAGGAGGAGATTATGTAGCATCCACGTCAGGACCACCAGACTCAAAACCAGTTAGTTTCCCCAGCAGTTAGGCAGATCAATACCGTTATGCACTGACCCACGCCTCTACAACCAGTACTTTAACCACCAGTACTTTATCAACTCCGATCAGAGTCACCTTATGTACAGACATTCTGTGCCTAGCGTCATGTTATGGGTACATACAAAGAGTGTGTTGGGCAGATAAAAACAAATGGACTGCACAGGGAAGAAAAGGAAAATACGAAGTCAAGACCTTAGAGTTAAAAAAAAAATTGGAACACATCTTCTCCAGAATGGAAGACCCAGTCAAGTTCAAAAGGCAGGAAACAGACAAAATCATGGGTTCATAAGCAATAAGTAATAGGGGATAATAATCATATTTTTTTTAAGTGGAAATTGCTGGCAACATCAGAAAGATAGATGCATTTGATTGCTCAGTGGACAAATGGCTCATGTATACTGAGCTAATTCAGCACTATTTGGGAGTAAATGAAATAGCCAATGAGAAGTGAATGCCAGTTTTGCTGAGCGAATTAGATATATAGTTTGCTTAGAAATTTAACTGCTCCAACCAAACCAGCCGAAATGAGCTTTGCTGAGGTCATGAAAGTAATATAGGATCTCTATAACCAAAACCATTGTTGATTAGGTTTCATAGGTGGAATCAAAAGGAAGAGGAGTCAATTTCTGTATACATTGGTGAATTGAAGAAGTTGTCTGAGCATGGTCAGTTCAAAGATGGGCTTAATGTTGCAATGAGAGATTCTTTATTTGCAGAATCTGCCAAGAAAGCATTCAAAAAAAGCTCCTCACTAAAATACAACTCACAATCAAAGAACAGTTGAAGTAGCTGTATCAATGGAAACAGAATAGAGAGACACAGCTGTTGTTACATCCAGGGATGAAGGTGAACATGAACAAAATTGCAATGTCTATACAGAAACTGGTCTGGCCAAACAAATTGTGTTACCATTGTGTCAGGGCCCTTTATACACCAGACCAATGCAGGAAACTTGCAAAAATAAAAGAGCTAGTTGTGGACTACAGGAGGAATGAAGACAGGCTAGCCCCTAATGACATAAATGGATCGGGGGTTGAAGGGGTGAACAGTTTTAAATTCCTCGGCATAAACATCACCAAAGTTCTCACGAGATCTATACATACTGATTGTGTGGTGAAAAAAACACAAAGTGCCTCTTTCACCTCAGACAGTTGAAGACGTTTGGTATGGGTCCCCAAATCCTAAGAACTTTCTAGAGGGACACAATTGAGAGCATCCTGACTGGCTGCATTACTGCCTGGTATGGGAACTGTACTTCCCTCAATTGTAGGGCTCTACAGACTGTGGCGCGGACAGCGCAGGGAATCTGTAGATGTGAACTTCCCACTATTCAGGACATTTACAAAGACAGGTGTGTGAAAAGGTCCTGAAGGATCATTGGGGACCCGAGTCACCCCAACCACAAACTGTTCCAGCTGCTACCATCCAGGAAATGGTACCGCAGCATAAAAGCCAGGACCAACAGGCTCTGGGACAGTATCTTCCTCCAGGCCATCAGCCTGCTGACACAACTGTATTTCTATGTTATATTGACCATCCCATTGTACATACTATTTGTTATAAATTAATATAAATTCCACATTGCATATTTAGATGGAGATGTAACACAAAGACTTTTACTCCTTATGTATATGAAGGATATAAGTAATAAAGTCAATTCAGTTCAATTCAATTCAAAGGCAACAAAGTAGAGCACATATAAAAAAGTGCGTTGGGCAGACAAAAATAAATTGGCTGCACAAGGAAGAAAAGGAAGATCAAATTCAGGTTCAAGTTTCAAAAAGAGTACTAATCCACATATGTGAAGAGAGTCACGCAGTCTAGGTAGTCTGAAGACTTACAATGTGAAAGCTAACAATAGACAAGCAATTTGCCATTCACGTCTAAACGGCAAAATATTTAATGTGGAATTGGACACTGGCTCATCTATTTCAGTCATTCTACAAAATGAGTTTGTGTGACATTTCAAAGATACTGAACTGAAGCCCGTAGATATCCAACTAAGAACTTATACTGAAGAAATGATATCTCCTGTAGGAATGACGTTTGTATGTACATGCTATTGTTTTTGACGATCGTTTGCCAGGAAAAGAGTGATTAACCAAGCATTTAGTTGTTTTCTTTGTTTCATTGGCCACCAGCTGCAAATCATTGAGATTGTTTAAAAAAGGCTCTAAAAGAAATCCAGGAAATTACAGGCCGGTAAGTTCCCGGTAAGTTTGACGTCAGTAGTAGGTAAATTATTGGAAGGAGTACCAAGAGATAGGATCTACAAGTATTTGGATAGACAGGGACTTATTAGGGAGAGTTAACATGGCTTTCCGTGTGGTAGGTCATGCTTAACAAATCTATTAGGGTTTTTCGAGGATGTTACCAGTAAAGAGGATGAAGGGAAGGTAGTAGATGTTGTCTACATGGACTTCAGTAAGGCCTTCGACAAGGTCCCGCATGGGAGGTTAGTTAGGAAGATTCAGTCGCTAGGTATACATGGAGAGGTAGTAAATTGGATTGGACATTGGCTCAATGGAAGAAGCCAGAGAGTGGTAGTGGAAGATTGCTTCTCTGAGTGGAGGCCTGTGACTAGTGGTGTGCCACAGAGATCAGTGCTCTGTCCATTGTTATTTGTCACCTATATCAATGATCTGGATGATAATGTGGTAAGTTGGATCAGCAAATTTGCTGATGATACAAAGATTGGAGGTGTAGTGGACAGTGAGGAAGGTTTTCAAAGCTTGCAGAGGGATTTGGACCAGCTGGAAAAATGGGCTGAAAAATGGCAGATGGAGTTTAATACAGACAAGTGTGAGGTATTGCACTTTGGAAGGACAAACCAAGGTAGAACAAGGTAAATGGTAGGACACTGAGGAGTGCAGTAGAACAGAGGGATCTGGGAATACAGATACAAAATTCCCTAAAAGTGGCGTCACAGGTAGATAGGGTTGTAAAGAGAGCTTTCGGTACATTGACCTTTATAAATCAAAGTGTTGAGTATAAGAGTTGGAATATTATGGTATAAGGCATTGGTGAGGCCGAATTTGGAGTATTGTCTGCAGTTTTGGTCACCAAATTACAGGAAGGATATTAATAAGGTTGAAAGAATGCAGAGAAGGTTTACAAGGATGTTGCCAGGTACATTGAGAAACTGAGTTATAGAGGAAGGTTGAATAGGTTAGGACTTTATTCCCAGGAGTGTAGAAGAATGAGGGGAGATTTGATAGAGGTATATAAAATTATGATGGGTTTAGATAGAGTGATTGCAAGTAGGCTTTTCCCACTGAGACTAGGGGAGAAAAATACCAGAGGACATTGGTTAAGGGTGAAAGGAGAAAAGTTTAAAGGGAACATGGGGGGGGTCTTCTTCACACAGAGAGTGGTGGGAGTGTGGAATGAGCTGCCAGGTGAAGTGGTAAATGTGGGCTCACTTTTAACATTTAAAAAAAACTTGGACAGGTACATGGACGAGAGGTGTATGGAAGGATATGGTCCAGGTGCAGGTCAGTGGGACTAGGCAGAAAAATGGTTTGGCACAGCCAAGAAGGGCCAAAAGGCCTGTTTCTGTGCTGTAGTGTTCTATGGTTCTATGGTTCTATTCAGCAGCACCTTCTTAAACTGGTACAGGTGAATATCAATCTATATTAGTAGAGTTTACTAATATTAGATCTGTAGTTTTCTGCAGCTACATGCTTCTTAAAGATTGTGAGAGTATCTGCCTTCACCATTTCTTCCTGCAGAGCATTCCAGATTTCAACCACACTCTGTGTGAAAAAAGTTCCCTTCAGATGCCCTGTAAACTCTGACTTCCCACCTTAAATTTATGCCCTCTTTTCTTAGATGCAATCACCATGGGGAGAAAAATATTTACCCTACTTATCCCTCTCATAATTTGATAAAGTCACCATTCTGCCTTCTCCAGCAGGGAAAACGAACCCTACCTATCCACATGACTGATGTGCTCTGATCTAGACAACATACTTAAAAATCTTCTCTGCTACCTTTCCAATGCAATCACAGCTTTAAATTCTGTTAGTTTATTTAATTGTGAGGGCTTTACATTTTCCAAAGTTTCATTATAGCATATGTTAATGGGGTGAAAATATAATCCTAAAATGCTAATATTATTGTCAACGTTAATTCTGTTTACTGTGATATTGATGTAAAGTTGTCATTATTTAATCGTTAATTAAGCCAAACTTCAACACTTAAGAATAACATTTAAAAAAGACAAAGCAAGATTGATTTTATTTGAATATTGAATTCTAGCAGAAACAATCATTTGAATGATATTTTAGGTTGAAAATTTTGGAATTATTTCTCAAAAGTTTTATAATCATCAACATTTTAAAAATTGCATCTGCTCTGCCACTTTATCTGTGAAAGTGGAATTTAAAAGTGAATTATTTATAATTGTTCTGTCCAAATTTGGTTGCAGAAAAGTCTTTTTTTATTTCTCTCAGTATATCAAGTCAACTTCATTGTTCATTCCAGGGATGAATTCATTATGGTGGTAATGAAGTTGTTGAATTCATAGATTAGATTCAAAATTGTGGATGTGAATGTTATTGCATGTTCTGGACTTAGGATATATAGCAATATATTAGCAACTAATTTCAGCAACCAAACTTTAGACCATAAGACTATAAAATATAGGAGCAGAATTAGGCCATTTGGTCCATCAAGCCTGCTCTGCCGTTTTATCATGGCTGGTTCATTATTCCTCTTAGCTCCAATCTTCTGCCTTCTCCCTGATATTCCCCAAATCAAGAATATATTAGCTTCTGCCTTGAATACACCTAATGACTTGGCCTCCACAGGTGTCTGTGGCAATGAATTCCACAGATTCACCACTCTTTGGCTAAAGAAATTCCTCCTCATCTCCATTCTAAAAGAACAACCCTCTATTCTGAGGCTGTGTCCTCTAGTCTTAGACTCTCCTAGCACAGGAAACATCCTCTCCACCTCCTCTCTATCAAGGCTTTTCACCATTCAACAGGTTTCAATTAGATCACCCCTCATTTTTCTGAATTCCAATGAATACAGGCCCTGAACCATCAAACATGCTTCATATGTTTCCGGGACGGAAAGGTTTAATGTATGAGGAGCATTTGATGGTTCTGGACCTGTACTCGCTTGAGCTTAGAAGAATGAAGGAGAATTTTATTGAAAACTATTGAATATCGAAAGGCCTACACAGAGTGAATGTGGAGAGGATGTTTCCTATAGTAGGGGAGTCTAGGATTAGAGGCACAACCTCAGAATGGAGGAATATCCATTTAGAACAGAGATGAGGAGGAATTTCTTAGCTAGAGGGTAGTGAATCAGATGGGTATTGGGTATAATTAGAGTGGAGGCTGACAGGTTCTTGATTAGTAAGGGCATCAAAGGTTACGGACAGAAGGCAGGATAATGGGGTTGAGAGGTTAATAAATCACCCATGATGGAATGCTGGAGTAGACTCAATGGACTGAATGGCCTAATTCTGTTCCTATGTCTTATGGTCTTATTGTCCTGATTATGCATTTCCTGGTATTTTCCAGCTTTATTTCATTTCACTTTTTTCACCTTTTGCATTAGCTTTTTTTTTCCAATTTGTTTTCTTCTTCTTTCTTACTTTAGCATCACAAACTTCACTGCAAATGAAATGTGACAACTGACAAATGTGGTAATGGATGTTCCTCTGTGTTCAGAACTACCACCCTAAATCTGAAACTTCTTTTAATATCATAAATAAATTAAAGCCTGTCTTCTTCCCCAATGGTTTGAAACATTCAAAGTGCTGTCTTTACATAAAGCAAAAGAGCCCCAGAGGTAGACACCTCAACACAATATTGGGACTGGAGATGAATGCTGAGGTTGACTTAAATGAGTCCTCTGAGTGCTTTCAACGGTCTATCACAAAACAGAAGATCAATTTAAAGCACACAAATGTGCTTAAAGAATGCTGAGTGCATATGTTGGGATTAATGAGTTAAGACAACTGGACCTCAACCAATCAGACAATACAATTGCAAAGGCCTCATTAAGGTACTGGACCATACCACTGTTATTGAGTAGAGCTCCCTCATGGTTAGGAAGAATGCATATTGTACACATTTGAACAGATCTGCAAGACACCATACTTTATGTTTATGCTCTTTGGGAGTTGGAAAGGGTAAACATTTTATCAAGCGAAAGTTTATACTATTTGAAAAGGAGCCCAGCAGATATGTTGTGCATTACAATGCACCAGATACTCCCTTCCAACATAGCTGTCAACCTGCATGCTGATTATCATTCATCTTGTGCATAAAACAGCCCGCTCATAAACAGCAGTCACAGCAGATGTAGTCACAGCTGTGTTCTCATATTCCATGTCTCTTACACTACTGAGCAAATGCCATTAATTACACCAGTACAAAAATCTTCCCCACTATATATGCAAACTTCTAACATTCACTGTTCCAATGCCAACCCAGAAAATTTGCATGGAATTGTTAATGTTAGGAGTCTATATTAACATTATAAGATAATTATTTTCTATAGTGTTTCTGAATGCACATTTAGCAAAATAAGTGATTTTGCTTTTGACCACTAGACATTAATACTTAACATTGTGTGACAGCTATGTAACAGACCGTGACAGTTCAAAATATTCACCTGATAAGGTACTGATCATTGAATGAAAACTAATTGGAAAGTCATTTACAGCTCAATGTTCTCCTAATGAATAATAAATCTTTCCCTCACGGTGTATTATGACACAACATTACCTATTTTCTCAACATTCATGATTCGAGATTGTTTAATGTCATTTCCAGTACAGAAGTGTTAAGGAGAACAGAATAATTGGTACTCTGGATCTGATGCAGCCCAAAAAAAGATGCAAAAAGATAAAGAACACAAAAATAAAACACATAAATATAAATACATAAGATACATTAACTTATATACATACACCAATTCTTTTTATTTTTTATTTATTGAGACGAAGTGTGGAATAGGCCCTTCTGGCCCTTTGAGTCACGCCACCCAGCAATCCCTCAATTTAATCCTAACCGAATCACAGGAAAATTTACAATGGCTAATTAACCTACCAATCGGTAATTCTTTGGATTGTGGGAGGAAACCAGATCAGCTGGAGGAAACCCATGCGGTCAGAGGAAAACATACAAACTCCTTACATGCAGCGCCGGGAATTGAGCCTGGGTCTTTTGTTGCTCGTACTGTAAGGTGCTGTGCTTACCACTACACTACTTTACTGTCCCACAATTGTATGTCCATAAAGTGACACTGGGCATAGGGGTGTCTGTACATACGGTGAATCTGACAGAAAATGATAAAGTAGTTACAGTGGTGTGTAGGTATTTTTGTTCACAGTTCAATTATTCCTTTAAGTTCCATGCAGCTCTTCATGAAGCTGCCAAGTCTGAAGTGCAAATTTGCTTGGAAATTCTTTCATGCTCTATGATGAAAGCAAAGGTGAGGACAGCATAGAGCAGCAATATGGAATAAATACCCAGGATAATATATGAGCCCTTGCTATCTGAGTGTCTTATTACAGCGAAGAAGAATTGTTCAGGGAAACTGTATCAAATGAAGCCAGCTAGCATTACTAGGACAACTTTACAGCTTAGTTAGCAGTAAAATAAAACTTCAGTTCCAGTGTAATGACAACGCTAGCCCGGATTTAGAGATGCTGTGTGTCACAGTCTGTTCCAGCCCAATGAACCACACTGGCCAGCAACCCATCTCTTTAACCCTAGCCTAATGACTGGACAATTTTCAATAACCAATTAATCAACAAGCAAGTGTATCTTTGGACAGTGGGAGAAACCCATGCATTCATGGGAAGAAACATACAAACTCCTTACAGATGATGTCGGATTGAACATCAAACTCTAATGCTCTGAGCTTAAAAGTGTCGTGCTGACGGTGATGCTACTGTGGCGCCGCAGTTCATTCCTTTAAGTTGGCTGGTTGCAGTTCAAGTTCCACGCTGGAGACTTGAGAATGAGAACTGTGCTGAATCTGACAGGGTGTACCAGAATTCAGCCTCCTCCTGAATGAAGCTTTACGCTGAGACTGGACACTGCCAGTGACTGCACCTGTTCCTGTTGCAAAGCAACAAGTCAATTTTGCCTTGATACTGTATTTTATTATACTTAATAAAATACTCTTTTGGTTAGTTTGACTTACTGTTTATTTTATGATATCTTTAGAAAGAGTACAATACATTGAGTAAGACAATGGAAGGAACATCAGTGGAAAGTACAATGTGCTTATGCACTGGTATTGTCATTTAGCACGACTGATCAAAGGGTGAATATCTGAGGAATTAACATTGTGTAAGCTTGTGAACAAATAACCTGCTTGAGTTCCTACATTCCTTTTCAAAAGTAACTAATGAGCTGCAGAATTACTCCCGGCGTACCGGCAGTAACAAAGGACCGCAGTGGTGAGAAAAAAGAAAGTATGTTCAAGGTAGGTGCTTTTCCTGTTCCAGCTATTCAAAGTTCAAAGCTCAAATGAAATTTATTATTAAAGTATATATATGTCATCACATACAACCCTGAGAATTGTTTTCTTGCGGGCATATTCAATAAGTGGTTCCTTAAGATTGTTAGAGTTGCAAGTGGTAATGGGAACAAGCTCCCACTACCCATTAAATTCTCCCAGTGGCATGTGCCTCGAATAGTCCTCTAACAACCAAGTCCAGCTCCTGGCCTTCACGTGTGGCTTAACTACTAAGCCCGGCAGAACTATTTCTACTGACAGGCAAAGGAGCAAATTTGGGTTACCTTAAAACCAGTTGATTTGGGCAGATGGGACTCATCAGCTGTATTTGGCAGTTTATCTAGGAAAAGGAAAACTCTGATCTCAAATCTCCTCTGCCTCGTGGCTATGCCCACTCACGGAGAAGGACTTCAGAAGTAACCCTCGAGGGAAAAATCTGAAGCTGGAGCTCCTAAGACAGTCCTACATTGAGTTCAATGTTGACTGGCAATCGCTGTGACACTGCTGGGGCCAGACTGTATCGGTCTCTGCCCTTCCTTTGGGTTTATCAGATGTGTAGAGAGGGGGAGCTTGCTACGTGGGCATATCGTACTGTCCAGGCTTTCTTATCCAGACAGCCAGGACGCGGTACCCATCGTCATCTCTGACCGACAGAGGCCTCAGACAGACTCAGTAAGTCCAATAGCCATAATCGAATCAATGAAATACCGCAGCTACAGGGTGGACAGCCAGTGTGCAAAAGGTAACAAACTGCAAATAGTTGGTGTGAACCTTGAGGCTCCTGTGCCGCCTTCTTCATGGCAGACGTGAGAAGAGAGCATGATTAGGGTGATGGGGGGCCCTGTTGATGGATGCTGCTTTCCTGCCAAAACGCCCTGTGTGGATGTGTTCAATGGTGGGGAGTGCTTTACCTGTGATGAATATGATTGTATCCACTGTGTTTTGTAGGATTTTCCATTCAAGGGCATTGATGTTTCTATACCAGGCAGTGATGCAATCACTCAATATTCTCTCCACCACACATTTATGGAGTTTTGCCAAAGTTTTAGATGTCAAGCCGAATCTTCACAAACTACTAAGGATGTCGAGGCACTGCTGTGCTTTCTTCATAATTGCACTTTATGTGTTGCACCCAGGAGAAGTCTTCTGATATGAGAAATTTAAAGTTGCTGACCCTCTCCAACTCTGATCCTCCAATGATGTCTGGCTCATGGACCTCCGGTTTCCTCCCCCTGAAGTCAATAGTCAGCTCCTTGGTCTTGCTGATATTGGGTGAGAGGTTGTTGTTGTGGCACCACTCAGCCAGATTTTCAATCTCGTTATATGCTGATCTGACACCACCTTAGGTTCAACCTATGGCAATGGTGTCATCAGCAAACTTAAATATGGCGTTGGAGCTATGCTTTGCTAACAAGTCGTAAGTATAAAGCGAGTAGAGCAGGGGGCTAAGCTTGCAGCCTTGTGATGGCACTTTTGAAGAAGATTATGTTGCCAATCCAAACTGACTGACAAGTGAGGAAATTGAGGATCCAACTGCACAAGAAGATATTAAGGCCGAGGTCTGAAAGCTTATTGATTAGTTTTTAGGGGATGATAGTATTACATGCAAAAATCAGTCAATTTTATTTGGTAGATGTAGTGAATCCTGTAGGAACAGCAGAGAGAGGAATTTGGTCCTTTATTCTGGGATTAGTTCAAACCCCAATACCAGAAGCAGAAAAAAATGTGTTGTGTATTTTGCATATCTCTCACCTCTTCAGGACAATCACTGCAAGGCTGATGATTGCGATTCTTATGAACATGTTTAATGCTTAATGATGATTAAAAGATATTTACAAACCTTAATGCTCAGTGTTCTAGGCAAATACCTGCAGATGTTTATTTATGCATTTTGGCAATCTCTTCTCAAAATGAGCTATGCTTAGGCTTTAATAATGCTTTGAATCCCTCTTTTGTCAAAAATATGTTAAAATCTGAGCACAAATGGTAAAAATTCAGCACAGGTGTCTGATGCTGATTCAATAAACAAGAGCATCTGATCCTAAATATCCAGAATAGGTTTGTTGCCTGGAACTTCCTCAGATCTGCTGCTGTTCCATCGGCATTTTGCCTGGTAGGCCATTAGAAATTCTGATCTGCTCATCCAGAGTTTCTTCCGTACTCCTGGTAAAGCAACATCAATGATGCAAGATTTTTAAAAAATTCATTATCTGACACCTGGCCATTTCTGACTCAGCCAATGTTCATTTTTATTCTTTTAATTTGGTTTAGAGATACACTCTGCCCTGCCAGCAGCACCACCCAGAAAGCCACTGACTTAACCCTAGCTTGGTCACAGGATGATTTACAGCGACCAATTCACCTACTAGCTGGTATCTCATAGAAAGAGCACGGCATAGAAAGAGGCCCTTTGGCCTGTCTTTGCACGGTGGGAAGAAACCAGGGCACCTGGAGGAAACCTGTGTATTCCATGGGGAGGATATACAGACTCCTTACAAGTGACAGTGGAGCTGAACGCCAAACTCTGACACCCTGAGCTGTAATAGTGTCATGCTAAAGACCACACTACATTACACTTTACTCGCTGGCTTGTTTATTTATTTATTAATTGGTCTTGAGGTGGTGGTAACCAGCCGCCTCCCTGAGCCACTGCAATCCTCCTAAGGAAGGCTGCCATGGTGACACTGGGTATGAAGTTCCAGCACATAGATCCAGTGACAATGGACGACCAGTGGTGCATTTCCAAAGTAGGTTGTTGCTTTGGAAGAAACTAGCTGTACAACTTACGGTGATGATTGTGTTCTCATTCATCTGTTGACCCCGCGGTTATATCCTTTCTGTTACAGAGGTCACAGAGTCATTGAGTAATACAGCAGGAAAACAGGCCCTTCGGCCCAGCTGTTCAATGACAGCCAGAGCATCCTCCCAGTTGCCTGCAATCATACCTTCCCTACCCACCCTCTCTAAATCACACCTTCCCTACCCACCCTCTCTAAATGTCTCTTAAATGTTTTGCGATTACATCTGCCTTAAACAATTCCTCTGATAGCTCGTTACAAGTACTCACAACTCTCTATAGAAAGAAGGTCTCTTTTAATCATTCTGACTCTGTCCCATTGAAACTACAGAGGAGAAGAGAATAGACGGATGTTCCTGCTACTAGCACATTGTTAAATGTACATCACTGACACTTCATGCAAATCAGGAGAGATCTTGACTATATTTCTTCCTACCCTATCCCCTGTAAAAATGTTACTCCTTTTTCTCAGTTCCTTCATTTCCACCGCATATGTCCTCTTTCTTCAAAGAATGGGGTTTCCCTTCCTTCACGTTGATCCTACTCTCACCCACATCTCCTCCATTTCCTGGACATCCGTGCTCAGCCCATCTTCCCACCATCTTACCAGGGGTGAGGTTCCCCGTGTCCTCACCTACCACCCCATGAGCGTCAGCATCCAACCCATCATTCTTTGCAACTTCCATTATCTTCAAAGGGATTCTACCACCACACCCCCACTCCGCTTTCCACAGGGATCACTATGATTCCCTTGTCCATTCATCCCTCCCCACTAATCTCTCCCCTGGCATTTAGCCTTACAGGTGACGTAAATGTTACACCTCCTCCCTCACCTCCATTCAGGGCCCCAAACAGTCCTTCCATGTGAGGCAACACTTCACCTGCAAATCTGTTGGGGTTGCCTGCTGTGTCCAGTGCTCCCAATGAGGCCTCCTCTATACTGGTGAGACCCATTGTCAATTGGGGACCACTTTGTCGAACAGCTGCACTCCATCCACCAAAAGCAGAATTCTCCAGCAGCCAAACATCTTAGTTCCAATTCCTATTCCTGTTCCAATATGTCAGTCCATGGCCTCCTTTTTTGCCACAATGAGGCCACTCTCAGTGTGGAGTAGTAACACCTCTTAGTCCATCTAGGTTAGTCTCCTACATGATGGTATGAACATTGGTTTCTCCTTCTGGTATATTTTTATCCCTCCCGTAATCTTCTTCTTGTCCCCACTCTGGCCTCTTACCACTTCTCCTCACCTGCCTATCACCTCCACCTGGTGCCTCACCTCTTCCCTTTCTCCTCTGGTCCACTTTCCTCTCCTATTAAATTTCTTCTTCTCCAGCCCTTTATCTTTCTCACCCATCTGGCTTCACCTATCACCTTCCAGCTGGTCCTGCTTCCCCTCCTCCCACATTTATAATCTGGCATCATCCCTTTCCTTTCCAATCCTGATGAAGGGCTTTGACTGGAAACATCAACTGTTTATTCTTTTCCATGCATGCTGCTCATCTGTTTCTTTACTTAAATTTCTGGTTATTTGTATATTCATGGAACCATTGCTCAACACGGTAATAAAAGGGGTATATCTTGTATGTCTGGCTATTTGAACAGACTCCAGTACTGAATATTCAAAGATCTTATGCTGGTTGGGATGTGTAGCCATTGTAAATATGTTCATTCATTATGTCACAAACACGAGAAAATCTGCTGATGCTGAAAATCCAAAGCAATGTGTACAAAATGCTGGAGGAACTCTGCAGGTCAGGCAGCATCTATGGAAAAGAGTAAACAGTTGATATTTTGAACCAAGACCCTTCATGAGCACTGGAAAGAAAGAGGAGAAGTCTTCCTTTTCAGTCCTAATGAAGAGTCTTGGACCAAAGTGTTGACTGTTTACTCTTTCCCATAGATGCTGCCTGGCCTGCTGAGCTCCTCCAGCATTTCATGTCATTTCATTATGTGCCATGTCATATGAGATGGGTGATCATGGTCTTTCCATGACCATAATTGTTCTTGGCATATTTTTCTACAGAAGTGGTTTGCCATTGCCTTCTTCTGGGCAGTGTCTTTACAAGATGGGTGACCCCAGCCATTATCAATACTCTTCAGAGATTGTTTGCCTGGCATCAGTGGTTGCATAACCAGAACTTTGCTAACACCAGCTGCTCAGACGACCATCCACCACCTGCTCCCATGGCTTCATCAGGGAGGAGCTAAGCAGGTGCTACACCTTGCCCAAGGGTGACCTGCAGGCTAGCAGAGGGAAAGGAGCGCCTTACTTCTCCAGGTATCTCCACATTGCCAGCTTTATAACTAAGTAATCCTGTAAATTTACCTGACTATATTCCAAATATTGAAGTTAATTATACCTATTGAGATTGTAGTGAATCAGTTTTTGTTATCTTTATATTGAAGAAGCATAAACATCATGTGAATAGAATGAGATTTTCTTGGACTCTTCTGGATGTTTATTGTGTGAATAAAGACTTTTATGTTTCACAGTCACCGCTTCTGTGTGGCTTGGCTTTAATCAGGTACGACATTGCACAACGTGATAGTGTAGGAGCTAGCATAATGTGTTACATTATCTGCAAACACCAAACATAATACCATAAGACAGAGGAGCAGAATTAGGCCATCTGGCCCATCGAGTCTGCTCCGCCATTCAATCATGGCTGATTGGCTGATCCTTCTTCCTCAACCCTAGTTCCCGGCCTTCTCCCCGTAACCTTTGATGCCATGTCCGATCAAGAACCTATCAATCTCACCCAATGACATAGCCTCCACAGCTGCAAGTGGTAACAAATCCAAAACTCCTTGGCAAAAGAAACTTCTTCACTTGGAGAAACTGATCATAGGGAGTTGCAATGCAAAAGGTGGTCAGAATCGAGAAGGGTGAATACAGGACTGAGGGAGTTGTATTTGAATGCACACAGTATATGGAAATCATAGTTCAATTCCCACAGCCGTCTGTAAGGAGTTGGTATGTTCTCTTTGTGACTGAGTGTGATTGTTGCAGGAACTCCACCTTTCTCCATGCCAAAGACGTATGGGTTCAGGTTAGGATCTGTGAGCTGTGGCTTGCTAAGTTGCACAGGATGTGTGATCCTATCCTTGGACTGTATAGGTTGCTGATGTTGCATTTCATCGTACGTATGTTTCCGTGTTTCTCTGTACATGTGAGAAATAAAGCTAATCTTTATCTATAATCTTAAAATCTTTAAAATCTCTCTTCGCCTTTCTTGTGTCTATGCCCAGCAACTGTCCATTCGATAGGTTGTTTAGTGGTTAGCACAATGCTTTACAGTGCTAGCAACCTGGGTTCAATTCCTGCTGCTGCCTGCAAGAAGTTTGTATGCTTTCCCCGTGACTTCTCCGGATACTTCACTTTCATCCCACAGTCCAAAGACATACCGATTGGTAGATTGATGGAAAAAGGTAGATGAACTTGTAGCCCAGTTACAGATTGGCAAGTATCACATTGTGGGCATCACTGAATCGTGTTTGAAAGAAGATTATGGCTGGGAACTTAATGTTCAAGGATACACGATGTATTGAAAGAACAGACAGGTAAGCAGATGGCGTGGTGTTGTCCTGTTGATATGAAGTGAAATGAAATCAAATCAAATCATTAGGTGGCACTGGAGGCCAAGTTATTGGGTATTTTTAAGGCAGAGGTTGATAGATTTTTGATCAGTCAGGACATGAGGGGATACGGGGGGAGGCAGGAGAGTGGGGCTGAGAGGGAAAATGGATCAGCTATGATGAAATGGCGGAGCAGACTTGGTGGGCCAAATGGCCTAATTCTGTTCCGATATCTTATGATCTTATAGTCTTAACATTGTTTTGTTATCTTTTGGGCAAACTTATTAAACTTTTAAACATAAAATGCAACATCACGATATCTTAATTAAAGTCAATGCTTAGCGTAATGATTAACGTCCGTGATAGTATGTGCAAGGAGAGGAGGAGAAAGACTTGCATATGGTGTTCATCATGTGGTACAACCTTTTACTCTTGTGAAATGAACTTTTAAATAATTGATTTCTTTTTCAACATATGTGTGTTATCTTTCACCCAGCTCAGTATTTTTCCAGCTCAGATGTAATAAATTCAAATAATGTGTGTGCAAACTTGGAAGTCATCAGGGAAATGTGCACCAGAGTACTCTAATTCTAGACAAGATTGGTTGATCCAGGTTAACAATGCTCATGTGCTTCTTCAAACCCTTTGTGACTGAACTCTGTGCAAATTATAATACTCACTGGAGTTTAGAAACATAAGGGGGAATGTCATTGAAACCTATCAAACATTGAACGGCCGGGATTAGGAGTTCCCAATCTTTTTTATTCCATGGACCCCTATCTTCAATTGAGGGATCTGTAGACCTCAGGTTGGGAACCCCTGGCTTAGATAGAGTGGATGTGGAGAGGATGTTTCCTATCATGGAGGGGTCTAGGACCAGAAGGTACAACGTCAGAATAGAATAATGTTCCTTTAGAACAGAGCTGAGGAGGAATTTCTTCAGCCAGAAAGTGGTGAACCTGTGGAATTCATTGCCACAGATGGATGTGCAGACCAGTTTATTGGGTATATTCAAAGTAGAGGTTAATAGGTTCTTGATTAGTGAAGGCATCAAAGGTTATGGGGAGAAGGTCGGAGAATAGGTTGAGAGGGTCATAAATCAGCCATGATTGAATGATGGAGCAGACTCGATGGGTTGAATGGCCTACTTCTGCTATATCTTATGGTTTATGGTCTTGCAATAAAAAATATTTTATGGCCCACAGTGATAAAATAGGATCAAGCTATAATACTGCAGCATGCCAGGAGGGAACAAAAAGGATTGGTTCTTCCGCATCCCTGTGGTTCAGACCAGAGATGAAGAAAATGTCAAACAGAATGAAAGAGCAAAGACAGAATCTACATTTACAACTGGCTACAGCTAGTGGGGATTTAATTAAAACTAAGACATGCAAAATGGCATGAGTAGTAGATTTGACAGGAGCCAACTGAAAGTTTCATCTTCATATCTTTTGTTCCAAAAGAACATCCATTCTAAGAGAGTAGATCAGAGAATTCACAGAACATAGAACATACACTCCGTGGCCATTATGTCAGGTACACCTGATTAGATAGTGCAAATATCTACTCAGCCAATCCTGTGGCAGCACCTCAATGCAAAAAAAAGCATGCAGACATGTTCAAGAATTTCATTTGTTGTTCAGACCAAACATCAGAAAGGGAAAGATGTGCCATCTAAGTAACTGACTGTGGAATGATTGTTAGTGCCGGATGGGGTTGTTTGAGTATTGCAGAAACTGTTGATCTCCTGGTATTTTCTCACACAACAGTCTCTAGAATTTAAAGAGCATGATGCAAAAAAACAAAACCATCCAGTGAGCTGCAGTTCTGTGGGCAAAAATGCCTTTTTAATGAGAGAAGTCAGAGGAGAACGGCCGGTCTGGTTCACACTGACAGGAAGGCAACAGTAGCTCAAATATCCTCATGTTACAACAGTGGTATGCAGAAGAGCATCTCTGAATTCACACGACATTGAACCTTGAAGTGAATGGTCTACAGCAGCAGCACACCATGAACATACACTCAGTGGCCCCTTGATTAGGTACAAGAGGTATCTAATAAAATATCTACTGACTATAGAACAATACAGAACAATATGGCCCCTTCGGTCCACAAAGTTGTGCCAACAAATATAAACCTATTTCATGACCGGTCTAACATTTCCCTCGTGTACCGCTCTTGGTCCCCTATTTTCTTACATGCATGTGCCTACCAAGGAGTTTTTTCAATGCTGCAATTCCTGTGGCATCTCTTAGAGTAGCTCAGGTAATTATCCTAAATGGAACAGAGAAAAGCATGAGCAGCCTGCATTTCCTCATACGATCATGCATCACCACTGTCCAGCTCCTCCCCTCAGTACTAAAAGGGCCATGGATCTAAAGTCCAACTGAACCAACTTCCACTCCATATTTCTAGTTCCCATTGGTAAAACGATGCTCTATGTTCCATCCATTCCCAGTTAGTCAGGCTCTTTGTATCTTAGGAAACACATTGCCTGCCAGTAAGTATCCTTACTTTAAGGTATTTACTCCGTAACGCATCTCCCTTTGTCAGTTTATCAGGACTAAATCTCACAGAAATTAATTATATTTTAAATGAGAATAAATAAAAGCAACAAATTACTCCAACTTTATCAACACTGGAGATCTTTGACATGCAAGTAGGTAACTCAGCACATTACAGCACAAATCTATCTAAATGTTACATAGCTCATTAGTTTTATGGAGCACTAGACATGAGACAAGTGAACTGACAAAGGCAGAAACCCAAAACTTCCTGCAAAGTCACACACAAAATTATGGAGGAACTCAGCAGGTCGACAGCATCTATGGTAAAGAGCAAACAATCAACATTTCGGGCTGAGACGTTGACTGTTTTCCATTGAAGCTACCTGGCCTGCTGAGTTCCTCCAGCATTCTGTGTGTGTTGCTTCGGATTTTCAGTATCTGCAGATTTCTCCGCTTGTGACACTACAAAGTCACAGTCTTTGTTTTCTTTCGATCAATATACTTGTGTTGGTACTGGTCCCCCTTGAATCAATATCGGAAATAAAGGAGACCTTCTCTGGTTGGCTGCTGGTGACTATTGGTGTGCCACAGGGGTTGATGTTGGGACTGCTTCTTTTCATGTTATAGGCCAATGATTTGGATAAAAGAATTGATTGCTTTGTGGCTAAGTTTGCGAACAATACAAAGATAAGCAAAGGGGCAGGCAGTGTTGAGGAAGCAGGGTGTCTGCAGAAGGACTTGGACAGATTGGGCAACGGGCAAAGAAGTGGCTATTTAACCCATCGAGTCTGCTCCATCATTCAATCATGGCTGATTTAGTGCAGGGAAGTACATGGTCATGCACTTTGGTAGAAGGAAAAAAAAGCAGCGAATATTTTCTAAATGGAGTGAAAATTCAAAAATCAGAGGTGCAAAGGGACTTAAGAATCCTCGTGGCAGATTTCCTAAAGGTTAACTTATAGGTTGAGTCAGCGGTAAGGATGGCAAATATAATGTTAGCATTCATTTCGAGAGAACTAGAATAGAAAAGGGTAAACTGAGACTTTATAAGGCATTGGTCAGATCCCACTTGGAGATTTGACAGTAGTTTTGGGCTTCTTATCTAGAAAAGATGTGCTGGTTTAGGAGAGTATCTAGATGAGGTTCATGAGAATGATTCCAGGAATGAAAGAGTTAAAATATGAAGAACATTTGATGGCTCTGGGCATGTACTCGCTGGAGTTTAGAAGAATGGGGGTGGGGGGGGGCTTATTGAAATCCATCAAATATGGAAAAGCCTAGATGTGGAGAGGATGTTTCCTATAGTGGGGGAGTCGAGGACCAGAGGACACAGCCTCAGAACAGAGGTATATCCATTTAGAACAGAGATGAGGAAATATTTGTTTTGCCAGAGGGTGATGAGTCTGTGCAATTCATTGCCACAGAAGGCTGTGGAGGCCAAGTAATTGGATATATTTAAGGCAAAGGTTGATAGGTTAATTAATCAGGAGTTTAAAGGTAATGGGGAGAAGGAGGGAGAATGGTGTTGAGAGGGATATTAAATCAGTCATGCTGGAAAGGCAGAGCAGATTTGAAAGGCCGAATGTTTAATTCTGCTCCTATGTTTTATGTCTATGTCTTATGGTCCTAAATTACATGTTGTTCACTGCATTGACTTTACAATTACATGGTAGGACACTGTGTCTGGTAGTCAAACAACAGCTCCGAAAAGAAATCAGTTCTGCTATGAGACAAACTAAAAGCACAGTCTATGAAGGTCACCTCTGCTTGATGTATAGAATAATGAAGATACTTCAGCATAACTTCCAGAGCTTGGCACTCTATTTAAAGTATCTAACCTGTCAGTCGAGTTCTTTGAAGGAGACATTTGGGACATAAAGTGGAAGAATTTACAATCAGTGTAATAGACTTGGTGACATCTTTTGAAAATACTGACCTTACTGAGCAGTGACATACACTCAGCGACCACTTTATTAAGTACATTTGAAAATCTCTCCTTAAATCAAATATCTTATCAGCCAATCATGTGGCAGCAACTCAGTGCATAAAAGAATGCAAACATGGTCAAGAGGTTCAATTGTTGTTCAGATCAAACATCTGAATGAGGAAGAAATATGATATAAGTGACTTTGACCGTGCAGTGATTGTTGGTGCCAGATGGGGTGGTTTGAGTATCTCAGAGACTGCTGATCTCTTGAGATTTCCATGAGACTTTCTGTCTCTGGAGTTGACAGAAAATGTTGTGGAAAACAGAACAACATCCAGTGAGCAGCAGTTCTGTGGGTGAAAACACAACAGTTGTTGAGGGGACATAAAGAAAAATATTTATATCTTTTGGGAAGGAGGTGACAAAAAAAGCAGCAAAAGGATGTGAAGGTGCAAAAGCCTTCATCAGGAGCTGATGAAGGGTCTTGGCCTAAAACATTGACTCTTTATTTTTGTCCATATTTGTTGTCTGGCCTGTTGAGTTTGTTCAGCATTTTATGTACATTGCTCTGGATTTCCAGCATCTGCAGTCACAGCAAGGGAGATCTTTAGCAGAGGCAACAGAATTCAGGAGAGAGTGAGAAGTAACTTGGGTAGTGAAATATAAATATCTATTTTTTTGTGTGGTTGTATTTTACTGATATCCAATGTGTGCTTGGCATCTTGCATGTGTGAAGAGTAGGTCTCAAGTTGTGGTGTCGCCTGCTTACAGCCGCTAGGAGAGAGGCATCAGAGTCGGTGTGCTCTACCAGGGGCAATGTGGTGAGACTTCCAGGCCCCTCCCCCCCCCCCCCCCCCCCCCCGGTGTTCACTCAGCAGAAGACAAGTTCTATTGCCCTCTATTGTGGTCGTCTGCAGATTTTGACAGTGTCGGATGGCTCGAGTCTTTTATTGTATGGCTGTATCTTTCTATCTCATACATGCTATGTGTGCTTTGTGCTGTGTGTGACTTGATAACTGTATTTTTCACCTTTACCCCGAGTAATGCTGTCTCGTTTGGCTGTATGCATTAGTATTTATGTATAGTTGCATAACAATTAAACCTGAATTGAATTGAATTGAAAGGTGCTAGAGAAGAAGGTAAAAGGCAAGAAGGGAAAGGCATCGAAAGGCAGAGCAAGGATTAATGTGTCCAATTAGACACAAAGAACCATTATCTGTGGATGAGCAAGACCCAGGAGTATTTAGGATGATGATATTCCCTCACAATTAAAAGAGATCAGTGCACATCTGGAAACCCTCAGATGGGGTCAAAATTTGAAGAATGGAGTGCAGCACAGGAACAGACTGTGGTATGAGTGGTTACCTTTTCATTTTAAAAATAATGACTGCAATATAATGTAAAGATGAAAGGAAAATGTATTTGCGATTTGATGAGATGTGTTGGTTGGATTAACCAAGACTTGAATGTGCCTGGCCTTGGGTAATGCAGGAGGAGACTAAGCAACATATTAGGTATGCTATATGATCATTTTAAAATCTTGGAAAAAGAGAAACACACAGAACCATTTGCTAATAGACTATGAACACAGGACACTTAGCAGATGCTGGAAATCTGGAGCAACACACACAACATGCTGGAGGAACTCAGCAAGTCAGGCGCATCAGCAGAGGGAACTAAGCAGTCAACGTATCAGGCCAAGTTGCTTCATCCTGACTGAAAAGGAAGGGGGAAGAATCCAGAATAAGATAGTGGGAGGAGGGGAAAGTGCACAACCTGACAGGTGAGAAGTGAGACACAGTGAAGGAGAAGGTGGGTGAGTGGGATGAAATGGGAAGCTGGGAGATGATAGGTGGAAGAGGTGAACAGCTGAAGATGAAGGAATTGTTTAGGAGAGGAGAATAGACCAGGAAATAAATAATAGATTATGACCTACTTCCAGTGAAATACAAGAAGGAACATTAGTCCAGCAACAGACTGGCAACTGCTATAGTTAGTTATGAATGTCAACTTGATATATTATCACTTCTTTTGCCCCACAGATTCTGCTCAACCCAATGAGCTCCTCCATCAGATTGTTTGTTGCTCTAGATTCTAGCATCTGCAGTCACTTGTATCTCCTTAAATCTTCTTGTTTGCACAAATTCTGTTATTAATGTTGCCATGGGATCAGCGCAAATAGGCAACTTAGTTGACATGGACAATTTGGGCCAAAAGTCCTGTTTTTCTATTATATAATGCTATGACTCAATAAGCTGAGAAAGAGGACTATTTGTATAGGCAGCCTCACAAACAGACGGACATTCATTTAGAAGAGAGATGAGGAAGACGAGAATATGAGAGCAAGGATGGAATGCTGAGGTGTTATAGGCATTGGTCAGACTGCACTCAGAGTATTGTGAATAGTTTTGGGGCCCTTATCTAGGAAAAAAAAATGTGCTGGTGCTGGAGAGAGTCCAGAGAAGGTTTAAAAGAATGATTCCAGGAATGAAAGGGTTAGAGTATAAGGAGCATTTGATGGCTCTGGGCCTGTACTTGATGGAGTTTAGAAGAATAATTTGGCTGGGGGGGATTTCATTGAAAGCTACTAAATATTGAAAGATCTAGATAGAGTGGTGGTGGAGTGGATGTTTCTTTTAGTAGGGGAATCTAGGACTAGAAGACATAGACTCAGAATAGAGAGATATCCATTTAAAACAGAGATAAAGAGGAATTTCTTTAGCCAGAGGGTGGGGAATGTGTGGAATTCATTGGCACAGGTGGCTGTGGAGACCAAGTCATTGGGTATATTTAAAGCAAGGGTTGATAGGTTCTTGATTAATAAGGATGACAAAGGTTATGGGGAAAGACAGGAGAATGAGGTTGAGAGAGCCACGATGGAATGGACGAGCAGATGTGATGGGCCGAAAGGCTAATGTCTTATGGTTTTATGGTCTAGTAGAGTCATGTATGTGATTCAGAAATGGGCCCACAGAAATGTAATTCATCTATAGCTGGGAAGATTTATAGGAAATATGCTGGCTGGCATGGTATCAAAACCATCTCATAAAAATATGGCCACTTGAGACCAAGTTGATATGCATATAAATGAACTGGAACAAGAACAAAGTGTACTGGAATCACTTTAGATAGAACCAAATTGTTTAGTGATTGGTTTAGTCAATCATTGCTTATGGAAGGACGTTGTGAAGGGCAATGTTTTCTATTGGATGGGAGAGGAAGGTGAGTATCTTGTCAGGAAAGGGAAAGTAAGAGTGAGAGTGGGTTAAAGCCATTTCAAAGCAGTGGAGAGGGGCATTGACTCTGCACCAATACAACGTAGAAAAATAAAGAACATACTGAAGATCCTTAAGGTTGTTATAGCCAGGTGTGGTGGAGAGGTTAAGCTCCCACGAACTATTAAATGATCCCAGTAGTATGTGCCTCAAATAGTCTCTGACAATCAAGTCCAGCTCCTGGCTTTCATATGTGACTTAGCTACTGAACCCAGCAGAACCATTTCCACTGACAGGAGAAGGGGCAAAGGCAAGTTATTGGTGCCTTAAAACCAGTCACTTCGAACCGTGGTTGGCAGCTCATCTAAGAGGAGGAAAATTCTCATCTCAAACCTTCACCTTCTTGCACCTGTAGTCATGGAGAAGACTTTGGGAGTAAGCTCTGAGAAAAAATCTGAAGCTGGAATCCCTAAAGCAATCCAATGTTGAGTTCAACGCTGACTGGGAACTCCTGTGATGCCACCGGTGCCAAACTGCATCAGTCCCTACCATTCCTTTGGATTCATCAGCCGTGTGGATAGGGGGAGCCAACTGCATGGGCAACAACCTGCTCTCCGTAATGTACCATCCTTTGCATATCATGTAGGCAGCTGGGACAACACATCCATGGTCAATTCTGATCAAAGTAGAGCCTCAACTGGGATTCGAGATGGTTGTAAAAGAATGTCTTTGAATGTAGGACCAAGATAGGACATCTGGTTGAGTACCACCACAAGCTAAATGTTGACTTCAGGAAAGAGAAGGAGGGAGTACCTGCCCCAGTCTAGATTGGGGAATTAGTGTTGGAGAGAGTCAGTACATACGATGGTATATTGACAGGATATAGAGTTGGGCTGAAAGGTAGCAGATGGAATTCAACCCAGAGAAAAGTGAAGTGAGTCACTTTGGAAAGTTGAACTTGAAGGCAGAATGTTGGGTTAACAGCATAATTCCTAGCAGTATGGAGCAACAGAAGAATCTTGGGATCCTTGTCCATAGATCCCTCAAAGTTGCTGCACACATTAATAGTGTAGTTAAGAAGGTGAACAGTATGTTGACATTTGTTAGTCAGGGATTGAGCTCGAGGTAATGTGCAGCTCTATAAAAGTCCGTTAGGCCACAATAGAAATATTGTGTTCATTTCTTGTCATCTCATTATAGAAAGGATTTGGAAGCTTTAGAGATGATACAGCGGAGATTTCTTAGGACACTGACTGGACTGGTCAGCAAATCTTATCTATAGGTTAAGTGTGGTTGGGCTTTTATCTTTGAAGTGAAGGAGGTTGAGAGCTGTCTTAATAGAGGTGTACATGATGATAAGAGGCATTGATCAAGTGGGTAGCCTGAGATGTTTTCGCAGAGCAGAAATATCAGGGGCATAATTTTAAGTGAATGGAGGGAAGTATAGGACGGGTGTCAGAGGTAGGTTTTTTACGCATAGATTGATAGGTGTGTGGAACTCGCTGCTAGAAGTGATGGTAGACGCAGTTAAGAAACTCTTAGATCAAGGGTTCCTATGATAGACAGATTCACCATAAAGACAGGACAGCTCATGTTTTAAAGGCAAATGAGGTGGAGTATGCTTTAGAATTAACTCATTGTGGTGCACAGGCTTGACGTGTTATTTTGAGGGGGCCAGTGTAATGAATTGGAGATCTCTAATGGGTTTTAGTTTACTCAGATAAGAAAAGATGATCAGTGTATATTTAATGTACATCCTTCCCTTTCCCCCATGGTTCACGCTCCCCTCCTATCAGATTCCATCTTCTTCATTCCTTTAACTTTTCCACCTATCACCTCCAAGCTTCTGTCTTCATAAACCCTCCTCCACCCACCCACCTTCCCCTTCATCGGGCTACATCTAAGGAGCCATCTTGTACTCCTTCCCCTCTCCTCACCTTCTTATTCTGGCACCTCTCCTTTTCCTTTCTGTCCTGAAGAAGGGTCTCGGCCTGAAAGGTTGACTGTTTATTTTTCTCCATAGATGCTGCCTGACCTGCTGAGCTCCTCCAGCATTTGGTGTGTGTTGTTCTGGATTTCCAGAACCTCTTGTGCTAATTGTACATTTATATTTAGCAAATAGCAGTACACCTTTTCATGTTGGTCACAAGAGTGCTTCAGTAGGGTATCTGTATACCATTATTAAACGCCTAAATGGGTTCTCCTGAACGGAGAGGCTGATACAGTATGTGGATGACAATTCCTCTCTTAGACATGAGTGAGCATCTCAGAATGTAACTGCAATGGTTGTTGTAATTCCTCTTATAATGTGGCTAAAGTCTATAAAGTCTCTATAAAGTCTCAGAAAGCCTCAGGTATCCTCAGAGGGAAGTGACATTTTTGGGGTCACATTAAGACCATAGAAGTGAAGTATGAGAGGGACAAAAAAGCAAAACAGTCTAGGAGCTACTAACATCTGAGGGTATTTCAGTCTCAAGGTAATTTCTGGCACTCACAGCCATGAGTTTATAGAGGATCATGATGATAGAACTAGGTTGTTGTATGCATAAATATGAAAGTCAGCTCAATGTGAAAGCACAGAGGAATATGAGAAAATTATCTACACTCTTAAGGAAAGTTGCAGATATACTTGGGCCTGTGGAAGATAAACCCAATGGAGAATTTCTGTATGGAGTGTATAACCACAGGGACAGCTTCAGAAACTTTGGCTGGACAGTATCTCCCTTAGCAGTGAGAAGTTGGAAATGTCCTTTTAATACTCCCACCAGTTGGTTGGCACAAGTTTTCAGAGCCTTACTGGGTACTCCAATGGGACCACCCGCCTTGCGAGGGTTAAAGACAGCCTGACATTGGCCTCCAAGATAGATCACTGGGTCACTCGGTACAGCTGTATTATATTCTACCTTTCAAAGCGGTCTTATCTTATGGTCTTATGGAACGAAAATTTAATGTCTATGTGAGAGGGAAGGTTTAGATTGATATTGAAGCAAGTTTGAAGGCTCACACAATGCCGTGGACTGATGAGATTCTACCATGCTCATCATTCCTCATAAGCTTTGGCATACTGATTTTGAAAAACTTATTTATTTTGATTTTAATCCAGTGTTTTTGACCTCAACATTGTAAATAGATGCCTGTAGCTAGGGTTGAGCAGACAGAAGAAACTGCAAATGCTGGAAATCTATTGGAGATGCTGGAGCAAGACCCAAGAAGCTGGAGGAACTCAGTAAGACTGGTCCTGACGTAGGGCTTCGGCCTGAAACAATGTCAGTTCATTTCTCTCCATAGATGCTGCCTGACAGAGTTCCTCCAGTTCCTTTATGTCCAGTTAGCACTAAACTTCCTGTTGACATGAGTGCAAATTTGTAATGAAGCAATGTATTGATCTTGTTAAACACAACAGAGGAGTTCCGCTTAATACAAATCGTAATATTTTGCAAATTCACTTAGGTTGGAAAGGTCCATAAGACCATAAGATATAGGAGCAGTATTAGGCCATTTGGCCCATCAACTCTGCTCCACCATTTCATCATGGCTAATTCATTTCCCTCTCAGCCCCACTCTTTTGCCTTCTCCCTGTATCCTTTCATGCCCTGACTAATCAAGAATCTATCAACCTCTGGCTTAAGTATACTGAGTGATTTAGCCTTCACAGCAACCTGTGATAATGAATTCCACAGATTCATCATTCTTTGGCTGAAGAAATTCCTCCTCATCTCCATTCTAAATCGATGTCCCTCTATTCTGAGGCTGTGCCTTCTGGTCTTAGAATCCCCCACCATACAAAACATCCTCTCGACATCCACTCTCTTGAGGCCTTTTAACATTCAATGGGTTTCAATGAGAGCCCCCTCATTCTTCCCGATTCCATTAAGTAGAGAGCCAGAGCCATCAGATTTCCTCATATGATAAGCCTTTCAATCCTGAAATCATTTTTGTGAGCCTCCTTTGAACCCTCTCCAATATCAGCACATCATCTCTTAGACAAGGGGCCCAAGATGCTCACAATACTCCTAGTGAGGCCTCACCAGTTCCTTATAAAGCCTCAGCATTACATCCTTGCTTTTATATTCTAGTCCACTTGAAGTGAATGCTAATATTACATTTGCCTTCCTCATCACAGACTCAACCTGCAAACTAACCTTTAGGGAATCCTGCACAAGGACACTCAAGTCCCTTTCCACATCAGATTTTTGAATTTTCTCTCCATTTAGAAAATAGTGTTGCCTTTCATTTCTTCTACCAAAGTGCATGGCCATACACTGATGACACTATATTCCACCCTCCACTTCTTTGTCATTGTCATAACTGAGATTAGTTAAGAGTAATCAGCATTTTCAGACAGTTTTATGAATAAAAATTAGTTTGAAAGAGAATAAAATAAAGATGAACATGGGGAACTATTTACATTTTTCAATGAGACAGATTGGATTTAACTTTTCAATGTTCAATCAATGGTTTCATTTTCTATCAAAGAATATATACTATATACAATCTTAAATTTTACTCTCCACAGACATCCTTGAAACAGAAAAAAACCACAAAGAATGAATGACAGAAAAGAAAGTCAGAAACCCAAAGTCCCCTGCCCCCTCCCATGCACAGGCAGCATTAACCCTCTCCCTCCCCTCACTTATTATACCGTAAGACCTTAAGACATAGGAGCAGAATTCGGCCACCTGGCCCATCAAGTTTCCTTTGCCATTCAAACATGGCTGATCCTTTATTCCCCTCTAGAGCCCCACTCCCTGGTCTTTTTCCCATGACCTTTGATGCCGTATCCAATCAAGAACCTATCACCCTCTGCCTATATATACCCAACGACCTGGCCTCCACAGCTGCCTGCAGTGACAAATTCCACAAATTCACCATTCTCTGGCTAAAGAAATTTCTCCGCGTATCTGTTTTAAATGGATGCCCCTCTATCTCG
Organism: Mobula birostris; assembly: GCF_030028105.1. Classification (NCBI taxonomy): domain Eukaryota; kingdom Metazoa; phylum Chordata; class Chondrichthyes; order Myliobatiformes; family Myliobatidae; genus Mobula; species Mobula birostris. Next base: position 243,387,935 of record NC_092370.1, read on the forward strand.
AGGCTCTGCCCTCTTGTCCTAAACTCCCCCACCATGGGAAACATCCTTTCCATATCTTCTGTGTTTAGTCCTTTCAACATTTCAATGGTTTCACTGAGATCCCCCCTCATCCTTCTAAATTCCAGCGAGTACAGGCCCACAGCCATCAAATATTCTTCGTATGATAAACCTTTCATTCCTACAATCATCCTTGTTAACCTCCTCTGAATCCTCTCCAATGCCAGCACATCATTTCTTAGATGAGGAGCCCCAGATTGTTAACAAGGTGCAACCTCATCAGTGCCTTATAAAGCCTCAGCATCCAATCCCTTCTCTTGTATTCTAGACCTCTTGCAACGAATACTAACATTGCATTTGCCTTCTTCACCACCGACTCAACCTGTAAGTTAACCTTTAGGTGTTCTGCACAAGGTCTCTCAAGTCCCTTTGCATCTCAGATTTTTGGATTTTCTCCCTGTTTAGAGAATAGTCTGCACAGTTACTTCTACTACCAAATTACATGACCATGCATTTTCCAACATTGTGTTCCATTTACCATTTTATTCTCACATTAAGCATCAACACTCCCAACATCCATGATGCAAGCAACTGCAAATCCCCCAAAGAAAGACCATGATTTGCAGTACACCAAAAGCTAACTGTGTACTCCAGCAATCTGACATCCCTCTGGCTCTCTTTCTCACTGACAAGGGAGGGACACGTATCACTCCTTCCACAGTGGGAGGGGAGACAGACAGTTACTGTTTCAATGTTACAGTCACAGTCTGAAGTGTCACTTTTTTTCCGAGTTTTCTGACTCGAGAATTGATAATGTTACTGGGGCCATATGACCTGATAATCAAATTGTTGAATCACTCAGTTTTTACAGCAACAATAGTTGCATAGCAAAAACCACGCTGGTATGAGAGTCATTTCTTTAAGAGACCCCAGTTGTAATGCAGGAAAGCGACATTATATTAATACAGAAAGTAAAATGTTCACTCTGAAACAGATTCTAAGCGAAGATAGGAAAATTAATCAAAAAACAGAAAATCCAGTAGATGAGGCACCATCTGTGAATAGAAAATAGTCTTCGCTCTAGATTAATGACCTTCCATCTGATATCGCAGGACTGGACCCAAGTGTGGAGGGACAGCAGACTCTCTCTGTCACACTGGTTGCTGGCACTGACTCATTCCAGGTGCAGCGAACGGCAGCGTCAGTCATGGTGAGCTCTGGTGACATCTCAACCCCGGAGTGGAAGAACAGCGGTCTCCCCTTGAAGCAACGGAAAGAAGGGGTTAGACATAGGAATACCTATAGAGTATCCAAGGCACAATTGAGCCACGAGACAAATCATGCTCCCCAAACACACAGTGGGACTCTGCCTTCATAGCACAATGAGTGTCCTCTCTAAATAACACCGGACGTCAAATTTGTTTCAAAAGTGTTGCTTTCTCAGCATTTCTTTTGTTTATGATAGACCCTTGAAGCTGAGCACAAATATAATTTCAGACTACTTGTATCACATAGAAATTTGGAGAAACAAGAAATTAACTTTTATTGAATATAATGCTTTTAATTCCATTACAGTTCTGACACTTTGCAATAATTCAACTTAGCTAAAAATGTTTTGTGTGCGACTTTTGTTTGTACTCAATGTCTGAGGCTTCTCGCTAAAGTATTCAACAATAATCGCACAGCATTGATGGATTCCTGTTGCCCTGATACTGTTTCTCCATGAGCACAATGTCCAGGTGAAACCTTTTACCATGCTTGTCACTGACAACACCAAGATTTGCAGGGAAGAGGTCTGGATGAGAATGCAAAAAATGAATCCTTAGTGACATGTTGCACTTCATTGTTTTGTATGCTTGAAGCATCTTGTCAACCAGTTGCACATAGTTGGTGTTCCGTAGTTGCCAAGAAGATTTCAGTAACATCCTTGGCTGCCCTCCAGGTGATTTTCTCTTGTCCCACTAGCAGTTCTTTGAATTGCCCTTCATTGTTGACCTGTTTGATTTGTGGACCAACAGCAATGCCTTCCTTAATCTCGGCATCAGTTATTCTGACTCAAATTATGAATTAAAATAACAAATAAAGACAATTTTTTAAAAATTGTGTGTAATAGGGAAAGTTCATGGTGATTTTCATAATCAGCAGCCCAAAATCCATAGAAACAGGAGAAACACATATCAGTCACAACCACCCTGACAAGACCAAACAGAAAGTACCTGGGCTTAATGTCTCTAACAACTGGTAACCACAAGTGCTCAAGAAACCCGGAAGCTTAACACTTTCTGGCAAGTCACAGAGACCTACAGAGCTCAAGACAGATATGCTAGTTTCTGCAGATGATGACTGAACTGCTGAGTAGTTTCAACATTTTTTGTTTTTCTTTCAGATTTTTGACATCTGCAGCTTTTTATTTAATTTTCCTCTTGAAGGACAAGAGCAATAGTTTAATGGTTCAATTTAATAACAGAGAGTGTTTACAGTATACGAGGGGTAATTGATAAGTTTGTGGCCCAAGGTAAAAGGAGTCTATTTTAGAAAAGCTAGCACATTTATTTTTCCTACATTTACACACTTAGTCTAGCTTTGTAGAAGTTGCATCTTGGACCTCCAGAAAGTGGTCCACAGCAGGGGTGATCGATAAGTTTGTGGCCTAAGGTAGAAGGAGATGAGTTATTAACTTCAAACTTTCTGCATAATCACTCAAGGAGTTGAACTGCATGTGCATGTAACGGGAGCTGTATAACTCATCTCCTTCTACCTTAGGCCACAAACCTATCAATCATCCCTGCTGTGGACACTTTCTGGAGGTCCAAGATCCATATGCTCCACCATGGCTGGACTAAGTGTGTAAATGTAGAAGGGGACTATGTTGAAAAATAGATGAGCTAGGTTTTCTAAAATTGATTCCTTCTACCCTAGGCCACAAAATTATCAATCACCCCTTGTATAACCTGAAATTTTTACTCTTTACAGACATCCACAAAACAGAAAAAACCCAGAGAACGAATGACAGAAACATCAGAACTCCTAAGTTCCCCCTTCCCCTCACCACACACAAACAGCAGCAAAAGCAGTGACCCTCTCCGTCCCCCTACTTGCACCAGCAAAAACAATGGCCCCCTCCCCCCACAGTACAAGCAGTAGCAAAGCCTCCAAAGAGACGCTGATTTAGATACCCAAATCATCAAATGGTAGCACCTTGGGCATTGGATGACAGATGAGATGCGCACCTGGGCAAGAATAATGAGTTCTCTGCAGGTCGTTAGCAACCACTAACCATATGTACCAGTAATACAGGACCAGTGATGGCAGAGGAAAATGAAGCAAATGACAAATGAATGCTACTTTGATTCATCAAGGAAGGGAAGGGGGAATCAGAATCAAGTTTAATATCACTGACATATGTCATGAAATTTGTTAACTCTGCGGCAATAGTACAATGCAATACATAATAATAGAAAACAATTGTGAATTACACTTATATATATATATATAAAATAATTAAATTAAATAAATAATGCAAAAATAGAAATAATAAAAAAGTGGTGGGGCTGTGTTCATGGATTGAATGTCCACTAAAAAATTCGATGGCAGAAGGGAAGAAGCTGTTCCTGAACCATTGAGCGTGTGTGCCTTCAGGCTTCTGTCCCTCCTTCCTGATGGTTGCTGTAAGCAGGGGGCATGTCCTGGGTGATGAGGGTCATTAATGATGGACTCCATGTTTTTTGAAGCATTGCTCCTTGAAGATGTCCTGGATACTAAGGCAGCTAGTGCCCATGATGGATCTGACTAAGTTTACAGCTCTGCAGCTAACTTCAGTCCTGTGCAGTAGCCCCCTTCCCCCACCCCAGACCAGATGGTGATGCAGACAGTTCAAATGCTCTCCACGGTCCATCTGCAGAAATTTGCGAGTGCTTTAGGTGGCATACCAAATCTCCTCAAAGTTCTAATGAAATAGAGCTGCTTTCATGCTTTGTAGCTACATCAGTATCTTGGGTCTGGTTATATCCCCAGAGATATTGACACCCAGGAACTTGAAATTTCTCATTTTTCCACTTTTGATCCCTCTGGTGTGTGTTCCTTATCTTACCCTTACTAAATAGGTTGTAACGGATAATTAGAGTAGTCATTTTGTGGACTATGTAACCAAAATGTAATTGTAATTGCTTTCCCAGGATGCTATGAGATAAGTGAGCACACCTCCCCTATCTTAACTGAATTTTACAGGACAGCATCCAGACAGGCTACATCTCTACCTGTTATGGGAGCAGCAGAGCATCAAACTAGGAGTCCCTCCAATGCACTGTGAAAATGGCTGAGGGGACCATAGGGGTCTCCTTACCATCCATCAGGGACATCTACCAGGAGCACTGTATATGCAGGGACTTTAGTATTATCAAGGATCCTGCAGCCTCTTTGACTATTAACATCAAATAGCAGACTCCGATGCATAAAGACAAGAACAGTCAGGATGGCAGACTGCTTCTTCCCTCAGGCCATTAGACTACTGAACTCCCTTGCACATCGCATTCGAAGTGTCAGCAGATAACTTGTACTGTACCCTACAATATTTAATTTATGCACTTTACTTTATTTATCTATGTATAATTCATTTGTAGATTTAATTCTTACTTACCTAAGTTATTGTGTGTTATGTATACTATTGTGCTTTACATCCTGCTCTGAAGAAATGTTGTCTCATTTGGCAGTATACATGTATATAGTTAAATGACAATAAACTTGACTTGACTTGAATGTCAAACTTTCAAACAGTTTAATACACCAGAATACAAAATCCCAGATACATATTTATGTACTCTTCACTACTGAGCTCCCGGACACTGCACAGGACTTATCACATATAAAGCACTAGTAGTGTCACACTGTTCACTTTTTGACTTGTGTTATAAAGGCACCTTATTATTTGTGGTAATATTACTTTATATGTGGTGTGTGTGTGAGCTATATGTACTGTGTTATGCACTTCGCTTCAGAGGAACATTGTTTCATTTGGTGGTATACATGTGTACAGTTTAATGGCAATAAATTTGAATTTGAACTTCAACTTTATTTCTGGATTCAGAAGTTTTTTGACTTGAAATGGTTTTCCATACCTGACAGAAAAAATCAAGATCAATTTGTCTGTCTAAGGCTCTCAGCTTATTTATAACCCATCCTGCTTTGATCATATTCATTAGTCGTGCCTGCTTGCCAGGTTGAGATTTAAACTTTCATTTAGATGAATCCTTGCTATTTTTTGTGGCCCATTACAACTTCTTGCTCCTGGTGTTAATTTATTTATTTTATCAGAGATACAGCACAAGCAGACCTTTCCCAACCAACAAGCTGCGTCACCAAGCAACCCACCTAGTTAACTCCAGCCTAATCACAGGACAACTTACAATGCCCAATTAACCTATTAGCCTGTATGTCTTTGGACTGTGAGAGCACCCAGAAGAAACCCATACGGTCACGGGGACCATGTGCAAACTCCTTACATATGGCACTGGAATTGAACTCCAAACTCCAACGCTTTGAGCTAACCACTAACTACCATGATGCTCATATAACACATTCGGCTTTTATCATATTCATTAATCATGTGTGCTTGACAGCTCAAGCTTTAAAATCTTATGTTGATAAAACTTTTCTATTTTCAGAGACCTGCTACAAGTTTTGCTGAAGGTGTTAATCTATAATTGCAAGATCAAAGCCTTTTATAGAATCACCAGGACAGTTCTATTTTGGCCAGTTATGCCATGACAATAACATAGAATTAAGGAAGTTCACCAGTAGCCAATCTAATAAATCAGACTTAGAATCAGCTTTAATATTGCTGGCACATGTTATGAAACTTATTATTTGGTGGCAGCAGTACATTGTAATACATAATAGTAAAAAAACTAAATATTACAATAAAGGCTAATGTGGTAGTGGCATCTGCACTGGACTTTAAGATGGTTGGTCGTGAGTTTGAATCCAGGCAGTTCCCAACCTGGGAAGCGGCAGTATCTGTGCAGAAGAAAAGCATGGTAATCTACTTCTATATCTTGCCACGGAAGCCCTATCCATAGGGTCGCAATGAGTCGATGGTGACTTGATAGCACTCAACAAAAACAACAATAAATACTATGATTTTTTTTTGCTCTCTCACAGCACCAGAAAAGAAGCTGCTCCTGAAAGGTTGAGTGTTTGTCTTTAGGCTCCTGCACCTCCCCCTTGATGATAGCAATGAGAAGAGGGCATGTCCTGGTTGATGGAGGTCCGCAATGATTGATCCCACCTTTTTGAGGCACACATGCCAGCCAGTTTCAAATTAGAGACAAACCTATTTGATCAAAGAATGGAGTGATGCCAATGCAGTTCAATCCAGTGAAACTTGGTAGAATCTTCTAATAAGTTTGTGTGCCTGCATCTGTACCAGGGAGCGATGATTTATGACTTGGTGTGGATTTTTGGCATTGTGACAATGAAATATTTCTACTAGTCAATAACTCTTTATTATAATGTATTGCAGTTTAATAGATACTGAATATTTCAGCTCATGAAATGCTAACCTTATCACATTAACAGTGGGAGACTGAAATCGTAGCGTAACTCTTGGGGAGTTGATAGTTAATTGAACTATTATCTAATTGCCTGGTCTTTTTTTTAATAAAAGAATTGCACAATGTCCTTCATCTTTGTGAGGATATGTAAGCAACAAGCATTTAAGCACTGTGCTCGGAACAACTGGCCAGGAAGGAATGCCCAGCAAACCATTACAAACTCATTATTAGACCATACAAGAGATTGAATTACTCATAAAATATCTCATGGCACCTTAACAATTAACCTGCAGAAATTTAGCATTGTCCTTACATAGAGGCAACATATAAATCAAAATTCTGACACTTGGGGATGTGGCAGAGAGCCCACGAAGGGACTGATGATACAGCCTTTCGTGCCCGTAGCACTGCAGGAATTCATAGAACAGCTGGCCATTTAGCGGGTTGCTGAGCTCTTCCAAGTGCCAGATGCATTGTGTGCATCATAATATAACCGGAAAGAGCCTGTAGCTCATAATGTCCACTCCTGTGGGGTCCTTAATCATTAAGAGGCTAATTTGAACTGGTCATCATGACACACTACATTTAGAATATCGAAGTAGTGCTTAGAATGTCCTGATAAAATAGGCGTGGCAAGTGCATCTCTGTCGATGAGTTGAGTGTTTACTCTTTCTTTGCTGATGCTCAGTATTTATTGTATATTGTGGTATTGAGAGAAATAATTGAAGCTTCATTATGTACACAGTTTCCTCAGGAACAGATCACTGGATAGGATTTAGGAAAGTGGTGAGCGTTTTGTGTCAGGAGATGTAGAGCAGGTTGACCGAGAAGCTGAGACAATTCAATGATAACTTTAATAATCATCATCATGATGTGCCATGCCCGACATCGTGGGCGATCATGGTCTCGTGACCATGATTGTTCTTGGCAAATTTTACTTCAGGAGTAGTTTTCCATTGCTTTCTTCTGGGCAGTGTCTTTACATGATGGGTGACCCCAGCCATTATCAATACTCTTCAAAGATTATTTGCCTGGTGTCAGTGGTTGCATAACCAGAACTTGTGATATGCACCAGCTGCTCATACAACCATCCACCTCCTGTTCCCACAGCTTCACATGACCCTGATTGGGGGGAGAGGTAGGTGTTACACCTTGCCCAGGTGTGACCCGCAGGCTAGTGGAGGTAAAGAGTGCTTTATGTCTCCTTTGGTAGAGATATATCTCCACCCTGCTACCCAAACTTTAATAAAAGGTTGCAAAATAAAAAGTCACGAGGAGTGAACAAGGACTGTGGAGGAGAACTGGGGTCAGATAGGCCGCAGCTGATGAACGACCGGTGAACCCTATTAGCTGGGTGGAGACTGCACATGGTGTCAGTGGGAACGGGCTTGTGCTTGTTCCTCAGTAGGAGGTTTCTTCAGAGCACTAGATGAGTGGTCATTGATGGACCCATCAAATGAAATCTGTAGGTAGCCAGTACATTTCTATTATTCCCCCGTCGTCATCGTGGCTATCCCTCAAGGTCGAGGATGATGGTCTTCGTTCTGAAGAAGTGGCCCACAGAGTGAAGACGGCTCTGCGTGTATTTGTTTAACGTGTACTTGATGCTGCACTCCAAGAAGCACACAATACTTCACAAATCAACCAACTGATTCCAATGGCATGGAAACCACGACGATTGGAGCTGATGGATTTGTTGCAACCTTCATCCGCCTTCACAGCCGTTGAGTTTGAAGTAACTTTGTCCGCCTGTTCCACCGTTGAGGTCTTGGTTGGAATGTTCTTTGTCAGGGACCTCACCCTCGACCTTACCACCGTGGGTGACCCTACCAGGAGCATAGCTCCAGACGGCATCGCTCTCGGGATCTCGGGACCACACAAGCTTCTCCACCATGACAAGGTGACAATCCATGGAGACCACCCTAATCCCTTCTTGGCAATCACTGAACTTGCAGTGATGCAGCAAATAAACCTCATTAACCTGATATTCATTGATTGATTGATTGACATACAGCACGGAGTAGACACTTCTGGCCCTTCGAGCGACGCCACCCAGCAATCCCCCAATTTAACCCTCGCGTAATCTTGGGACAATTTACAATGACCAATTAGCCTCTGCCACAGGAAACATCCTCTCTACATCCACTTTATCTCTTTCAACATTCAGTAGGTTTCAATGGGATCCCCATGCATTCATCTAAATTCCAGTTAGTAGAAGCCCAAAGCTGCCAAATGCTCCTCATATGTTAACCTCTTCATTCCTAGAATCAAACTCATGAACCTCCTCAGGACTCTCTCCAATGACAACACATCCTTTCTGAGATATGGGACACAAAACTGTTGATAATACTCAGGTGTGTCCTGACTAGCCTCTTATAAGAGCTCAGCATTATCTTCTTGCTTTTATACTCTATACCCCTTGAAATTAATGTCTTTACCACAGACTCAACCTGTCAATTAACCTTCTAGAAGTCTTGCATGAGGGCTCCTAAGTCCCTCTGTTCCTCTGATGTTTGAATTCCCACAACCTATGGACTCTCTTTCAAGGTTCCTTCATCTCATGTTCTCAATATTTATTGTTTATTTATTTATCGTAGGTAAAGCCCTTCCCAGCAATGAGCACATCTACAAGGAGTGCTGTTGCAGGAAAACAACATCCATCGTCAAGGCCTCCCACACCAAGGCAATCCTAACGGAAGAAGGTACAGGAGCATCAGGACTCACACCACCAGGTTCAGGAGCAGTTACCGCTTGTTAACCACCAGGCTCCTGAACCAGTGGGGATAACCTCACTCAACCCATTACTGAACTGTTCCCATAACCTATGGACTCACTTTCAAGGACTGTTCATCTCATGTATTCAATAGTTACTGCTTATTTATTTATTATTATTATTTATGTTCTCTTTTGTCTGTGCAGAGTTTGCTGCTTTTTGCACATCGGTTGTTTGTCCATCCTGTAGGATGCAGTCTTTCAATGATTCTATTGTATTTCTTTGGATTTACTGAGTATGCTCACAAGAAAGCAAATCTCAGGGTTGTATATAGTGACATATATTTACTTTGATAATAAACTTACTTTGAACTTTGAATGTAATCACAATAGGAGTCTCCAGCAAATACTAATCATATTGATTGCTGTATTAAAATAAATCAGCAAGCTGTCATTTCAGGAATTTCTTTCATCAACTGGGTCTGAGTGATGATGTGTGCACACACACGTTTTGAAGAAGAGCCGTTCATTGTCATCATAAATCATTTCAAAGATCTTATAAAATGAGACGAGGCCATGGAAGATAACATAAGAGAGCAAACATCCTAATGTTTACATGCACCTCTGAATAGAACGTAGAACGCAGAGCATACAGCAGTACAACACAGAACCAGCATCTCAGCCTACAACATTGTGTTGACTCTTTAACCTGCACTGAGATCAGTCTAATCTTTCTCCTCTTCATAGCCCCCAATATTTCTTTCATCCATGTGCCTACCGAAGAATCTTTTAACCGTCCCTAATGTATCTGCCTCTAACAACACCCCTGATACTGTATCAATACATTCACCAATCTCTGTTTAAAGATTTGTCAATCACACCCCCCTATACTTTCTTCCAAACACCTTAAAGTTATGTCTCCTTGTATTAGCCATTTCTGTTCTGGCAAAAAAATGTCTCTGACTGTCCAGTGTATGCCTCTTATCATCTTGTACACCTCTATCAAGTCATCCCTCATCCACTTTCTCTCTAAAGAGGAAAGCCTTAACCTCAACCTATCCTCCAATGAGATGATCTCTAATCCAGGAGCAGAATTCACCCAACAGAAATTTGTCTCCATTTTATACCTTCTGCATCATGACAGGCAAACTGTGATCTCTGCAATTATTTAAAACCCACACTCAACACAGTTTTTTTTTGAACTATGGACCATTCAGCTTGTCTTCACCAAGATTATAAATCAAAGAAGGTCTTTTTAAGACTGTAATCTGAATCAGAATCTAATTTTGAGGGTTCTTTCTGCTGCTAAGATCAGACTTCTTATAGATCAACAGCATGGTGTATAAACCAGAACAGCACATTCCATTTAACTGGGCAAAGGTGTCACCAACTGTTAATTCAGCATAATCTGAATGGGAGGTTGCCCTGATATTCATTTAGTCAGCTAGCATGTTTAGCTAAAGCTAAATCCACCTACAATATTCTGAGCAAATTTGTCCGTGATTGAACATTTTTGAAAACGATTTAATGTGCTCTATAAAGACAAGTTGAAATTGTACTCATTAGTCCAGAGGTAGTGCTGTCACTGGATGGGTTGTTAAGACTAGTTTCACTGACTTGTCATTATACATATGTCAGTAAATGCTTTGACAACAAATTTTCTTTTAATAAGAACTTTGAATAGTTGTGTGTCCTCTGTCAGCTCACAAGTTTAATGATGCTGTAATATTGATCAAAACCGTCATAAATGGGCGAACATTCCCTATCTCTTCCTAAGCTGCCTACACTTTAAAAAGTCAATGAAAGCCAATGTCAAAAACTTAATGTCAAAAAATGGAATGGGTCATATCTTCCTTCACTCTAGAAGTAAAAGGAGTAATTTAGATTCAGATCATGTAAAATATGAACTTAAGCACTTTAGGAAGAGAAAAAAATGAAATATCTATCTACATGGTGTGAAATTGCAGACCTTTTAAATCTAGGTATCTTCATGCATGATTTGTAAGAGGCAAATACAGGTAAGAAGATGTTATTAGGAAAACCTATGGGACAATAGTGTATGTTGCCAAAGGAATGACGTACAAAAGGAGTAGGTTTATGCCTTCACTTTCAGTATATTAAAGATAGTGAGATCACTTCTGTGTACATTTTTGAAATCTATCATCTACCGTTGGACAGGAGGCACAAAAGCTTTAGGTCCCACGCCACCAGTTTCATCAAGCTTCAAACAACTGAACCATCATGCATAACTGCAATCACCACCACTCCTAGAGTCTCACTTTTAATGACTTTTTACATCTTGTGGTTTGCTTTATTTGCAGTTGGACTTCTTTTGCACATTGGTTGTTGTTCACTCTCTGTTTTCATATGGTTTTTCAGAAATTTTATTTTATTTGGTCAGGCCACGTTCAGAATACAGTGAGCAGTTTTGGGCCTCATGTTAAAGAAAGGATGTGCAGGCATTGGAGAGAGTTCAGGGGAAGTTTATGAGAATGATCCCAGTAATAAAAGGGCTAATGTATGAGGAGTGTATGAGGGGCTCGGGACCTGTACTCGTTGGAGTTTAGAAGACTGAGATCTATATTAAAACTGTTAAATAGAACATAGAACATAGAATAGTACAGCACAGTACAGGCCCTTCAGCCCACAATGCTGTGCTGACCCTCAAACCCTGCCTCTCATATAAGCCCCCATCTTAAATTCCTCCATATACCTGTCTAGTAGTCTCTTAAACTTCACTAGTGTATCTGCCTCCACCACTGAGTCAGGTAGTGCATTCCACGCACCAACCACTCTCTGAGTGAAAAACCTTCCTCAATATCCCCCTTGAACTTCCCACCCCTTACCTTAAAGCCATGTCCTCTTGTATTGAGCAGTGGTGCCCTGGGGAAGAGGCACTGGCTATTCACTCTATCTATTCCTCTTATTATCTTGTACACCATATCATGTCTCCTCTCATCCTCCTTCTCTCCAAAGAGCAAAGCCCTAGCTCCCTTAATCTCTGATCATAATGCATACTTTCTAAACCAGGTAGCATTCTGGTAAATCTCCTCTGTACCCTTTCCAATGCTTCCACATCCTTCCTACAGTGAGGTGACCAGAACTGGACACAGTACTCCAAGTGTGGCCTCACCAGAGTTTTATAGAGCTGCATCATTACATCGTGACTCTTAAACTCTATCCCTCAACTTATGAAAGCTAACACCCCATAAGCTTTCTTAACTACCCTATCCACCTGTGAGGCAACTTTCAGGGATCTGTGGACATGTACCCCGAGATCCCTCTGCTCCTCCACACTACCAAGTATCCTGCCATTTACTTTGTACTCTGCCTTGGAGTTTGTCCTTCCAAATATTGAAAGGCCTAGAAAGAATGGATGTGCAGAGGATGGTTCCGGTAATGGGAGAACCTAGGACCAGAGGGCACAGCGTCAGAATGGTAAGACATCCCTTTAGAACAGAGACGAGGAGGAATTTATTTAACCAGAAAGGTGAATCTTGTAATTCATTGTCACAGGTGGCTGTGGAAGCCAAGTCACTGGGTACATTTAAAGCGGAGGTTGATAGGTTCTTGATTTGTAAGGGCATCAAAGGTTACAGGAAGAAGGCAGAAGAATGGGGTTGAAAGGGAAAATAGATCAGCCATGATCAAGTGGCAGATCAGAATTGATAGGCTGAATGGCCTAATTCTGCTTCTATCTCCTATGGTCTTATCTCTTTTCTGTAAATACCTGCAAGAAAATGAAGTTCATTGTAGTATACTGTGACATTTAAGTACCTTGATAATAAATTTACTTTGAACTTTAGATTTTGAATTTCCAATTTAAATAAAGGTATTCATCTGCTGAAAGCAATTCAAAGAAGGTAAATAGATTAATATCTGGAATATACAGGTTGTTTTATGAAAAAAGTGGATAGACTAGCCTTGCAGCCACTGATATTAAGAAGAGCGACATGGGACCTAATTGAAAGATGTCGGATCTGGAGCTATTTTGACTGGATGAATTTTGAAAGGATGGTTCATCTTAACAAGGAAACAGAAAGCAGAGGTCACTGTTTAAAAATAAGTAGTCATCTACCTAAATTTTCGATGGTATTAGGTTTGCTGACAACTAAGTTCTAAAGTCAGCTGAAGATCTTAAGCCCTATCGGAATAGAAAGCTACAGGTACTTTCACTAAATGGAGGTTATACTACTCTTCGCTGTCTACATCACTTCCCTATTTATCCTCCACAGTGACTTTAGCTGCCAATATCCACTCACCTGGGAAGCAGGGCTGAGAGAGGAAAAAATGATCAGCCATGATTGAATGGCAGAGCAGACTTGATGGGCCAAATGCGTAATTCTGCCCTAGGTCTTATGCTCTTATGGTCTATTTGAGTGGTGGGTCTCCTCCCTTCCAAGTAGATACCTTCAGCTAACAAAGTAGTTTAAATGCAAACAGGAGGAATTCTGCAGATGCTTGGAATTCAAGCAACACACACAAAAAATGCTGGTGAACACAGCAGGCCGGGCAGCATCTCTAGGAAGAGGTACAGTCGACGTTTCCGGCCGAGACCCTTCGTCAGGACTAACTGAAGGAAGAGCTAGTAAGAGATTTGGAAGTGGGAGGGGGAGAGGGACAGCGGGAGAAAAAGGAGAGAGAGAGAAAGAATGTGTGTATATAAATAAATAACGGATGGGGTACAAGGGGGAGATGGGGCATTAACGGAAGTTAGAGAAGTCGATGTTCATGCCATCAGGTTGGAGGCTGCCCAGATGGAATATAAGGTGTTGTTCCTCCAACCTGAGTGTGGCTTCATCTTTACAGTAGAGGAGGAGGCCGTGGACAGTCATATCAGAATGGGAATGGGATGTGGAATTTAAATAGTTTAAACGCAGTTCATTTATTTTTATTGATACACATTTAAAATTAGATATTCTTAAAACACTTTTAAAACTCACAGAGGATTTCTAGCTTATGAAATATTTACATATTACAAATGACTAGTAATACGTAAAAAATTTCCAAAATATGGGTATGTTCCCTATAAGGTAAAAACATATGCCAATGAGTTGCAAATGAATGAGCTGTCTATTGCCGAAATCAAAGAACGGATTCTAGTCACCCTGTCTTTCTGCAATTCTTCATGACTTCCCTTAACCATTCCTTATAAGCCTGACTGTTCTCTTCCATTTATAAATTTATTTTGCCACTTGGGTGACTTCACAGACAGATGATTATTTTTCAGATACCTTTTCACGCAAGTGGTCTAAAAGCTTCTGGGGACAGAGTTCCCAAACACCCAAAATCAATGCGCCCTGAGAGGAGACTCTCTGAGTGCACAAACGCACACATTTTCCAACTATTGATAGATCAGCAATTTGATATGCTAAGTGGTAGTATCAGTTTTAGCCAGTGCTGTTTGGTTTGATACAAGCCAATTAATATAAACCCATTGTATTGCATACAACCCTTGAACAGCCAGCCCTATGCCATGGACCAGTGTGACAGTGTTGTCTGTTTACAAAGCTGTCCTTTTGTCAGATTGATTATCGCTTATCATTTACATTAAGAGCTGAGGACTGCTTCTTGTTTATGACAGAAAGCTGAACAAAGTGTATTGGTTGGAAGTTTAACTTACTGAGAAACAACTCCTTAATCTCTGAAGGTGTCAGCTGTTGTGTTAGAAAGCTGAGTTTGGCAAAAAAGGACCCCAAGCTCTGGACAGTGAATATTCATCACAGACTGAAGTGAGGTGAAGTGGTTTTGGAACTCTTTTCCTCGAAGGGTGCTAGTAACAAGTCTGAATTTTATATGGGTGATATTGATAAGCATGCTGCTGACAAGTGAGAGCAGGCAAACAGGAAAGCAGTGTTAATGTTGCGATCAGATTGACCACGATCTCATTAAATAATAGTCTGGGGGAAACAAATGGCTTTTTCTTGCTCCTCATTTATAATTCATATTTTTTCACTAACAATGGACTACAAGATATTTTACTCACTGCTTTCCTCTGTGCATGATCTAAATTGATATCAACAATGCTGGATTCTATGTTCCATTTTGCATTTGGTAAATGTTACAGGCTCTTGAGCCCTTAGTTAAATCTAAACATTAAGGAAGAATTGTTATAACATCAAACATTAGTTTCCCCTGTGGGGGTTATAGCAACCTGAAATCTAATGACTAGAATGGAACGTTTATACACACTATCCCATATTACTTTGATACCATGACTGCCTGTGGACTGCTTGGTAATGTAGTCTTTTCCTTACTGAATAATCAAGATATATTTAGCTGTTGTAATGAAAGATCACTGACCTGAAATTTTAATTCTCTTTGTTATCAGTTGCTGCCTGACAACCACTCCCCATGAGCACATATTTTTATTTATTAGAAATAGAGTGTGGAACAGTCTCTTCCAGCCCACCAAGCAAGGCCGACCAGCTGCCCAGCTACTTATCCCTATCCAAATCACAGGGCAATTTACAATGACCAATTAACCTACTAACCTGTACGTCTTTGGACTGTGGGAGGAAACTGGAGCGCCCAGAGGAAACACACACTCACACATGAAGGAACATACAAACTGGCTTACAGAGGATGCCAGAATTGAACTCTGAATTCCAACTCCCCAAGCTATTAATGGCGTCACACTGACTGCTACACCACCTGTATGCCCTGTTGTATAGCAGTTAGAGTATTTTTGGAATTTGTTATTTTATTCTCAAAGTCATGCAACTGCAATATTTTGCTTTTAAATGTGTATGAATGTTGGCAAAAAAAATCTGTCTACAATTTCAGTAATGCATGCTCGTCTGTAAGGGTATTGCTTCAGTAGCCAAATGATCTATCTTAAATCAAGGCTGGAAATGTGAAACTGTTTGTCACAGATGCAAATGAAGAGAATATTTCAGTCTGCCTTTGCTCATCAGTCAAAAGATGCTGAAATTCTATCCTTTAGACATTTAATTTCTTCTTAAATCATTCATAGCTTTTTTTCCCCTTCACGAAGTCTGGAATCCATCCATTTCTCAGTCAGTTTTTTTGGCAAAGGGCTTTTTCCTGATATCTGACTTGAAGTTTTACTTTCCAGTTTGAACAAGGGCCTCAATGACCTTTACGTGTGATTTAAAGTAAGACTATTGAAGAACTGTGAGGCCGTTCAGCCCTAAAAAGTCCACTACATAATTTAGTTTTACAGCTGCTCTGTGGCCCATTTCCATCCATCAACACACCTTCTATTTCCTTTACTGTGTCTGACTCTCAAAAATCCATCTAGCTCACTTCTAACTCACTTAAGCTGATTTATCCACATTAAGTAGCCTCAAGATAGAAAACACCTCCCTCTCTGTAACCTGTATAGGGTCCATGACCTGGCTGCAGCATTGCCTCGCATCTGTAGACTCTGCGTCTGTCCCCCTGGTAAATTCAGATGCAGAAAATCTATTTAAGATCTCTTTTGACTTCATGCATAGACTACCACCTTGATATTGCAGAGGACCAGTTTTGTCCCTTTCTATCCCTTTGGTCTTAATATATCTGTAGAAGTCCTTACTATTCTCCTTCACATTGCTGGAGCAACCTTATGTTTTCTTTTACACCTCCTGATTTCCTGCTTAAATATTCTCTTGCATTTCATACACTTCTCAAGTACCTCATTAGTTCCTGCCTGCCTATACCTGCAATGCACCCCTTTCTTTTTCTTAAGAAGGGTCTCAATATCTCTTGAAAACCAAGGTTCTCTGAACATGTTATCCTTGCCTTTAATTGACCTACCTTGAATGACATTTTATGTGAAGTAAGAAATTCTAGGCTTACATTGTTCTTCAGTTCATATGTTTTATATTCATCAGATTAATGTCTGGGATAAATGGGTTCTCTCATAATGTAAAATGGACTAGATCTGGCCAAGGTTCTCTGGAGTGTACAAAAATTTAGTGATCTAATTGGGATCCATATATTTAAGGAGGTCTGACAGTCTGGTGGGGAACCTTGAAATTGGAGACATTTTCTGAGGAATTATTTTATTTAGAGATGCAGTGTGGAACAGGCCCTGTCGGCCCAACAAGCTACACCACCAACAACCCACCGATTTGATCCTGGCCCAATCACAGGACAATTTACAATTTACATTCATTCCGTTACATTGCTCAGTCACTGGTATACACCCAAAAAAAAA
This sequence comes from Mobula birostris, assembly GCF_030028105.1. NCBI lineage: Eukaryota > Metazoa > Chordata > Chondrichthyes > Myliobatiformes > Myliobatidae > Mobula > Mobula birostris. The sequence goes on from NC_092370.1 coordinate 243,405,356, forward strand.
CATTCTCCTTTGCTTTTTGAACTCATGATAAAGATACCATGAAAGATTTTCCCAGCATTACCTTCTCATCTCTTCCATAAATGACATTTGGTGGATTGATGTCATACAATAGCTTCTCTCTCCAAAAGGTGGTTGAGATCCTTTTTTTCCCAGAGTAACATACAGTACCATGAAAATGGTGTTGAAAGATAGATAATAATTCAACTGATCACATTGGTCAAACAAAGCTAGGCATTATCGAGAGGTGAGCCATTAGGGAGCATGCCAATAAGGTGTTCATAGGAATTAATACTAATGTGAATGATTTTGCACGTTTCTTGTTAAAGAAGTTTCAATGGCAAAACCATTTGTAAGCTGTAGAGAGTTCGAGCAGGTTTATTTTTCTCCAAATTTTTCATAAAATAACTACTTTCCAACATTAGGGGGAGCTATAGGCTTATTTTAGGAGTTGAATTTTAACCAAAAAGGTGACTGGAGATGATTTTCTAAAAGGAGAGCAAATTCAGAAATCAGAGGTTCAAAGGGATATGGGAGCCCTTGTGCAGAATTCCCTAACGGTTAACTCGGAGGTTGAGTCAGAGATAAGGAAGTCAAAGGCAATGTTAGCATTCATTTCCGGAGGACTAGAAAATACTGTAAAGTTCAAAGAAAGATTTATTATCAGAGTACATACACGTCACCACATACAACACTGAGATTCTTTTTCTGTGGGCATAATTAGCAAATCTATAGAACAGTAACTGTAAACTACAGACATCAGGAACTGTTAACTGTAAACAAACTGGGAAAATGCAGATATAAATAAATAACTTGTATGAAATAGTGTAACTGAGACTTTGAATAAGTGTAGTTATCCCCTTTTGTGCAAGAGCCTGATGGTTGAGGGGTAGTAACTGTTCTTGAACCTGGTGGTACAAGTCCTGAGACACTTGTACCTTCTACCTGATGGCAGTAGTGAGAAAAGAGCATGGCCTGGGTGGTGAGAATCTTTGATGGATGTTGCTTTTTTATGGCAATATTTCTTGTAGATGTGCTCAATGGTTGGGAAGGTTTTATCTGTGATGTACTGAGCTGAATCCACTACCTTTTGTAGGACTTTCCACTCAAAGGCATCAGAGTACCCATACAAGGCTGTGATGCAGCCGGTCAGCACACTTTCCATCACACATCTATAGAAGTTTTCCAAGGTTTTCGATGACATGCTGAACCTCCGCAGACTCCTGAGGAAGTAGAGGTGCTGTCATGCTTTCTTCGCAATAACATTTATATGATGTGTCCAGGACAGGTCCTCTGAGATAGTGAAATTTAAAGTTACTGACCCTCTCCACCTCCGATCCTCCGATGATTACTGGCTCATGGACCTCTGATATACCTCTCCTGAAGCTTACAATCAATTCCTAGGTCTTATTGACATTGAGTGAGAGTTTGTTGTTATGACACCACTCAGTCAAGTTTTCAATCTTCCTCCTGTATGCTGATTCATCACCCCCTTTGATACAGCCCACAACAGTGGTGTTATCAGCAAACATGCATATCGTGTTGCACTTACACAGTCATAGGCGTAGAGTGAGTAGAGTAGGGGGACGGGTACACATCCTTGCGGTGCTTCTCTGCTAATGGAGATTGTGGAGGAGATGTCTTTGCCAATCTGATCTGACTGGAGTTTGCAAGTGAGGAATTCCAAGATCCAATTGCACAAGAGAGTACTGAGGCCCTGGGCTTAGAGTTTACTCATTTGTCCTGTGGGGATGATGGTATTAAATGTTGAGCTGTAATCAATGAAGAGCATCCTGATGTATGATCTTTGCTGTCCAGGTGTTCCAGGGTTGTGTGGAGAGCCAACAAGATAGCATCTGCTGTCTTGATGGGTGAATTGGAGCAGATCTAAATCACTCCAAATCACTCCCTTGAACTGGTTCACATCCTACCTCAAAAATAGAAGCTTCTCCGTCAGCATAGGCAAATTTTCCTCTTCTCCAGCTAGTTTCACCCGTGGGGTCCCATGAGGTTCCATCACAGGTCCCATTCTTTTCTCTATATACATGCTTCCCCTCGGTCAAATCATTCAAAAGCATGACATTTCCTTCCATTGTTATGCTGACAACACACAGTTTTATCTCCCCTTGAAAATAAACGACCAGTCAAATCTAGTCAGTCTCGTGAACTGCCTTGCGGACATAAAGTGTTGGATGGCAAAAAACTTCCTACAGCTGAACGAAGGCAAGTCTGAAGTTGTCCTATTCGGCCCCCCTGACTCCATCGAAGTGATTACCAACAGTCTTGGTAACCTGCCCACCCTTGTCAAAAACCTTGGTGTGATATTTGATTCCGCCTTTAAGTTAACGCAGTAGTAAAAGCCAGATAATTCCAGCTTCACACTATTGTCAAAATCAAGTCATTTCTCTCTTTCAAAGATCTCAAGAAAGTCATCCACACCCTTATATCCTCCTGTTTGGACTACTCCAACTCCCTGTATACTGGGATTAGTCAGTTGCCCCTGTCCCATCTGCAACTGGTCCAGAACACCACAGCCAGGCTCCTGACAGGTGCCCGGAAGAGGGACCATATTACTTCTATCCTGGCCTCCCTCCACTGGCTACCATACGGTTTAGAATTGATTTTACGGTCCTCCTGTTTGTTTATAAAGCCCTAATTGGGCTGGCCCCTTCTTATATCACAGACCTTTTAATCCTTTATTCTACTTCCAGGCCCCTCAGGTCGGCTGACTTGGGTCTCCTGGCTGTCCCACAATCTAAATTTAAGTTTAGGGGTGACCGCGCCTTTGCTGTTGTAGCCCCCAGACTGTGGAACAGCATTCCCCTCCCTATCAAATCTGCCCCCTCCATTGACTCTTTTAAGTCCAGGCTCAAAACTTACCTTTATTCACTAGCATTTGAATCTTCCTGATGTGGCTGATTTTTGGCCTGTGCCTAGGCTCATGTGTTGTTTATATTGTGCCTATAAACCGTGTGCCTTGTTGTTTATATCTGTGTTTCTTGTATTTGTGATTTGAGCTAACTGTTATGGTTTGTACAGCACTATAGTACATAGAACATAGAACATAGAATAGTACAATACAGTTCAGGCCCTTCGGGCCACAATGACCCTTAAACCCTGCATCCCCTCCGACCCTTAAACCCTGCATCCCCTATAACACCCCCACCTTAAATTCCTCCATATACCTGTCCAGTAGTCTCTTAAACTTCACTAGTGTATCTGCCTCCACCACTGACTCAGGCAGTGCATTCCACACACCAACCACCCTCTGAGTAAAAAACATTCCTCTAACATCCCCCTTGAACTTACCATCCCTTACCTAAAAGCCATGTCCTCTTGTATTCAGCAGTGGTGCCCTGGGGAAGAGGCGCTGGCTGTCCACTCTATCTATTCCTCTTATTATTTTGTACACCTCTATCATGTCTCCTCTCATCCTTCTTCTCTCCAAAGAGTAAAGCCCTAGCTCCCTTAATCTCAGATCATAATGTATACTCTTTAAACCAGGCAGCATCCTGGTAAATCTCCCCTGTACCCTTTCCAATGCTTCCACATCCTTCCTATAGTGAGGCGATGAGAACTGGACACAGTACTCCAAGTGTGGCCTAACCAGAGTTTTATAGAGCTGCATCATTACCTCACGACTCTTAAACTCTATCCCTCGACTTATGAAAGCTAACACCCCATAAGCTTTTTTAACTACCCTATCTACCTGTGAGGCAACTTTCAGGGATCTGTGGACATGTACCCCCAGATCCCTCTGCTCCTCCACACTACCAAGTATCCTGCCATTTACTTTGTACTCTGCCTTGGAGTTTGTCCTTCCAAAGTGTACCACCTCACACTTCTCCGGGATGAACTCCATCTGCCAATTCTCAGCCCACTTCTGCATCCTATCAATGTCTCTCTGTGATCTTTGACAATCCTCTACACTATCTACAACACCACTAACATTTGTGTCATCTGCAAACGTGCCAACCCACCCTTCTACCCCAACATCCAGGTCGTTAATAAAAATCACGAAAAGTAGAGGTCCCAGAACCGATCCTTGTGGGACACCACTAGTTACAACCCTCCAATCCGAATGTACTCCCTCCACCACGACCCTCTGCTTTCTGCAGGCAAGCCAATTCTGAATCCACCTAGCCAAACTTCCCTGGATCCCATGCCTTCTAACTTTCTGAATAAGCCTACCATGTGGAACTTTGTCAAATGTCTTACTAAAATCCATGTAGATCACATCCACTGCGCTACCCTCATCTATATGCCTGGTCACCTCCTCAAAGAACTCTATCAGGCTTGTTAGACACGATCTGCCCTTCACAAAGCCATGCTGACTGTCCCTGATCAGACCATGATTCTCTAAATGCCCATAGATCCTATCTCTAAGAATCTTTTCCAACAGTTTTCCCACCACAGAAGTAAGGCTCACTGGTCTATAATTAACTGAACTATCCCTACTACCCTTTTTGAACAAGGGGACAACATTCGCCTCCCTTCAATCCTCCGGTACCATTCCCATGGACAACGAGGGCATAAAGATCCTAGCCAGAGGCTCAGCAATCTCTTCCCTCACCACATGGAGCAGCCTGGGGAATATTCCATCAGGCCCCGGGGACTTGTCCGTTCTAATGTATTTTAACAACTCCAACACCTCCTCTCCCTTAATATCAACATGCTCCAGAACATCAATCTCGCTCATATTGTCCTCACCATCATCAATTTCCCTCTCATTGGTGAATACCGAAGAGAAGTATTCATTGAGGACCTGGCTCACTTCCATAGCCTCCAGGCACATCTTCCCACCTTTATCTCTAATCGGTCCTACCTTCACTCCTGTCATCCTTTTGTTCTTTACATAATTGAAGAATGCCTTGGGGTTTTCCTTTACCCTACTTGCCAAGGTCTTCTCATGCCCCCTTCTTGCTCTCCTCAGCCCCTTCTTAAGCTCCTTTCTTGCTACCCTATATTCCTCAATAGACCCATGTGATCCTTGCTTCCTAAACCTCATGTATGCTACCTTCTTCCACCTCACTTGTCACCCATGGTTCCTTCAGCCTACCATTCTTTATCTTCCTCACTGGGACAAATATATCCCTAACATCCTGCAAGAGATCCCTAAACATCGACCACATGTCCATAGTACATTTCCCTGCAAAATTCACACCTGCAAGTTCTAGCCTTATAGCCTCATAATTTGCCCTTCCCCAATTAAAAATTTTCCTGTCATCTCTGATTCTATCCTTTTCCATGATAATGCTAAAGGCCAGGGAGTGGTGGTCACTGTCCCCCAGATGCTCACTCACTGAGAGATCTGTGACCTGACCCAGGTCGTTACCGAATACTAGTTCTAGTATGGCATTCCCCCTGGTCGGTCTGTTAACATACTGTGACAGGAGTCCATCCTGGACACACTTAACAAACTCTGCCCCGTCTAAACCATTGGAACTAATCAGTTGCCAATCAATATTAGGGAAGTTAAAGTCACCCATGATAACAACCCTGTTATTTTTGCAACTTTCCAAGATCTGCCTCCCAATCTGCTCCTCGGTATCTCTGCTGCTACCAGGGGGCCTATAGAATACCCCCAATAGAGTAACTGCTCTCTTCCGGTTCCTGACTTCCGCAGATACTGACTCAAAAGAGGATCCTGCTACATTACCCACCCTTTTTGTAGCTGGAATAGTATCCCTGATCAGTAATGCCACCCCTCCTCCCCTTCCCTACCCCCCATCCCTTTTAAAGCACTGAAATCCAGGAATATTGAGAATCCATTCCTGCCCTGGTGCCAGCCAAGCCTCTGTAATGGCCATAATTCCACTTCACTTGTGAGTCTGTTGGGGTCATCTATCACATTCGGTGTTCCCAGTGCAGCCTCCTCTACATCGGTGAAACCCAACGCAGATTGGGAGACCGCTTCGTCGAGCACCTCTGCTCCGTCTGCCACAACAGACAGGATCTCCCGGTAGCCACCTACTTCAACTCTGCTTCCCATTCCCATTCAGATATGTCCATACGTGGCCTCCTCTACTGCCATGATGAGGCTAAACTCAGGCTGGAGGAGTAACACCTCATATACTGTCTAGGTAGTCTCCAGCCCCTTGGTATGAACATAGAATTCTCCAACTTCTGGTAATTCCCTCCCACTCCCTTCCTATATCCCTATTTCACTTTGCCCCTCCCCCAGCTGCCTACCACCTCCCTCATGGTTCCACCTCCTCCTACTACCCATTGTGTTTTCCCCTATTCCTGCTTCACCTTTCCTGCCTATCACCTCCCTGCTTCCCTTTCCCCACCCCTTTATCTTTCCCCTTACTGGTTTTTCACCCGGAACCTACCAGCCTTCTCTTTCCCACCCTCCCCCCACCTTCTTTATAGGGCCTCTGCCCCTTCCCCCTACAGTCCCGATGAAGGGTTCCGGCCCGAAACATCGACTCATCGTTTCCGTGGATGCTGCCCGACCTGCTGAGTTCCTCCAGCGTGTTGTGAGTGTTGCATTGATCATATTTCCATGTATGTATCCAAACTCTCAGTTCATCACCTTTGTACCTGATGCTTCTTGCATTGAAGTACACACACTTTAGCCCTTCTACCTTACTACCTTTACACCCTTTATTCTGCTTCTCTTCTCTGGGCCTGTACTCGCTGGAGTTTAGAAGAATGAGGGGGGATCATATTGAACCGTACCAAATATTGAGCTGGACTGGATGTGGAGAGGATGCTTCTGATAGTGGGGGACTCTATGACCAGAGGGCACAGCCCCAGGAAGGAATTACTGGGAGTTATTAAGAACTCTGAGAAGGAATTTCTTTAGCCATAGGGTAGTAATTCTGTTGAATTCATTGCTACAGATGGCAGTGGAGGCTAAGTCATTCAGTATATTTAAAGTGGTGGTTGACAGGTTCTTTCTGAGTAATGCTGTCAAACGTTACAGTGAGAGGGCATCAGGATGGCAATTTACATGTGGAGCCAAAAGAGATGGGGGAGATCTTAAATGGATTTCTTGCCTCTGTATTTACTCAGGAGATAGACACAGAGTGTATACAATTGAAGCAAAGCGGCAGTGAGATCATGAACTCTATACAGATTACAGAGCAGGTGGTGTTCACTCTCTTGAGGGAAATCAGGTTTGACAAGACCCCAGCACCTGAAAAGGTGTTCCCTCAGACCCTATGAGAGCCAAATGCAAAAATTGCAGGGGCCCCAGCAGAGATATTTGAATCATCCTTAATGACAGGTAAGGTACAGGAAGTTTAGAAAATAGCTAGTATTTTTCTACTCTTTAAGAAAGGCTCTAAGAATAAATTTGGAACTTATAGGCCTGTGAGCCTGACATTGGTAGTGGGAAAGTTGTTGAAAAGTATTCTAAGAGACTGGATATAGGAGTATTTAGAAAGACAGCGATTGATTTGTGATAGTCAACATTGCTTTGTGCATGGTAGGTCATCAAGCTGATAGAGTTTTTCGAGTATGTTACCAGGAAAGTTGATGAAGGCACAGCTGTGCATTTTGTCTACATGGACTTCAACAAAGCATTTGACAAGGTGCTGCATGGGAGGTTGGTCAAGAAGGTTCAGTCATTTAGCATTCAAGATGAAGTAGTAAATTGGATTAGACATTGGCTTTCTGGGGGAAGCCAGAGAGACGTAGTGGATGGTTATCTCCCTGACTGGAGGACTGTGACTAGTGGAGTGCCGCAGGTGTCGGTGCTGGGTCCATTGTTGTTTGTCATCTATATCAACAATCTGAATGATAATATTGTTAACGGGATCAGCTAATTTGCGGATGACACCAAGCCCGGCATCACAAGTAGATAGGGTTATTAAGAAAGCTCTTAACACATTGGATTTCATAAATTAAAGTACTGAGTACAGGAGCTGGAATGTTAAAGTTGCATAAGACGTTGATGAGGCCTAATTCAGAGTATTGTGTACAGTTTTTGTCACCTATCCACAGGAAAGATGTACAGAGAAAATTTACCAGGATGTTGCCGGGTCTGAAGGACCTGGGTTATAAGGAAAGATTGAATAGGTTGGGAGTTTATCCCTTGGACCTAAGGAAGAGAGAGGGAAGATTTGACAGAGGTATACAAAAATTATGAGGGGTAAATGCAAGCAGGCTTTTTCCACTGAGATTGGCTGAGGATTGAACTAGGTTATGGATTATGGGTGAAAGGTGAAATTTTTAAAGGGAACATGAAGGGAAACTTCCTCACTCAGAAGGTGGTAAGAGTGTAGAATGAGCTGCCAGTGCAAGTGGTGAATGAGATTTTGATTTCAACATTTAAGGGAAAATTAGATAGGCACTTGGATGGAATGGGTTTGGAGGGCTATGGTCCTCATGCAGGTTGATGGGATTAGGCAACTTGAATGTTTTAGCATGGACTGGATGTGTCAAAAGGCCTATTTCTGTGTAGTTTTCTATTACTCCACGACTCTAATGGAGTTGAGAGGGATAATAAATCAGCCCTTTTGGAATGTGGAGCAGAGTCTATTTGCTGAACGGCCTAATTCTGTCGTATGTCTGATAGCTTTATTATCTTCATCTATTTAGGAGCTTTCATGAGATCGTGGTGTGCAATAAATTGTTTGTATTCCAAATTCTTCCTTGGTTAAGCTTAGTGTAAATCTGATTGCAATCTTAGTACATTTGTCTGTTTTGTTAGATTGGATGATTTTATCTTTTGTAACTCTAATACGCTAAACTAATCGAAAGGAGAAAGAGGAGTTGGGAATAACGTCTTATTTTTGTTTTACTCTAAGTGAGGCATGCAGTTTCAAGAGTTATGCAGTTGATGTGGTTTTTACATATAACCTATAATGAATGCTTACTCAAACAATGTATCTATAATATTATTCAAGTATTACTGAAATATTAAGTACATAACACTCCTCTCTGCTTAGCTACAAATTCCATCTCAATATAGAATACTGTACATTAACCATATGCACAGTATACTATTGTATATAATATACAGACATCCACAGCTTAGTAAATTTTAAGTTGTCCCATTCAGACCTAAAGGTTTAATCACTGTGGACACCTTCTTACTCTGGTGGGATAACGTTTTTCCTGACAAGGATCATTATGCTTGGAAGGTGAGACTTACGGCTCTGAAACCATCTCAGGTTCTGAGTCCTCCTTCATAGTGGTTGTATGAGTTAACTCTGGGACTGCAGGAAGTGGTTCTTTCAGCTCAGGACATCTTTATTCTCGAACAATTGACTCTGCTGTCCTCAACTGATCTGCATCGTCTCCAGGGGACATCAAACACAATCTCCACTGTGTAGGAGAATGGTTCATTTCTCACCTTAATCTTTCTGAGTACCCATTTTTGATCACATCCGTAGTCCTTTCCCAGGACTGTTTATCCAGGAGTGAAACACAGAACCTCCTTGTTTGAGGAGCCTTCAATTTGCCCCAGCTGCTTGATCTGCATACACCTTCTGAGATTGGGGTTGAGGAGATCCAAGTGTGGATGCAAGGGCAACCCAGGAACAGCATAACTGGTGAGTTGTTGGCTGGGGAGTGTGCTGCATTATAATATGCAAGGTGGAAATTGGCAAGCTTTTGATTCAGCGTCAGTGTAGTGTGTCCTACTGACATTGCTCACAGTGCATTCTTTAGACACTGGACAAATCTTTCCACCAAGCCACTTGCAGCTAGGTGATAAGGTGCCGATGCAATATGTCTTTACTCCATTCATTTTCAGGAATGACTGAAACTGTTCTAGACAATAGACAATAGACAATAGGTGCAGGAGTAGGCCATTCGGCCCTTTGAGCCAGCACCGCCATTCACTGTGATCATGGCTGATCATCCACAATCAGTATCCAGTTCCTGTCTTATCCCCATAACCTTTGATTCCGCTATCTTTAAGAGCTCTATCCATCTCTTTCTTGAAAGCATCCAGAGACTTGGCCTCCACAGCCTTCTGGGGCAGAACATTCCATATATCCACCACTCTCTGGGTGAAAAAGTTTTTCCTCAGCTCCGTTCTAAATGGCCTACCCCTAATTCTTAAACTGTGGCCTCTGGTTCTGGACTCACCCATCAGCGGAACATGCTTCCTGCCTCCAGCGTGTCCAATCCCTTAATAATATATGTTTCAATAGGATTCCCTCTCAGCCTTCTAAATTCCAGAGTATACAAGCCCAGTCGCTCCAATCTTTCGACATATGACAGTCCCGTCATCCCGGGAATTAACTTTGTGAACCTACGCTGCACTCCCTCAATAGCAAGACTGTCCTTCCTCAAATTTGGAGACCAAAGCTGCACACAGTATTCCAGGTGTGGTCTCACCAGGGCCCTGTACAGCTGCAGAAGGACCTCTTTGCTCTTATACTCAATTCCCCTTGTTATGAAGGCCAGCATGCCATTAGCTTTTTTTACAGCCTGCTGTACCTGCATGCTTGCTTTCAGTGACTGATGTACAAGAACACCTAGATCTCGTTGTGCTTCCAGTTTTCCTAACTTGACTCCATTTAGATAATAATCTGCCTTCCCCTTCTTACCACCAAAGTGGATAACCTCACATTTATCCATATAAAACTGCATCTGCTATGCATCTGCCCACTCACCCAGCCTGTCCAAGTCACCCTACATTCTCATAACATCCTCCTCACATTTCACACTGTCACCCAGCTTTGTGTCATCGGCAAATTTGCTAACAGTACTTTTAATTCCCTCATCTAAATCATTAATATATTTTGTAAACAGCTGCGGTCCCAGCACTGAACCCTGCGGTACCCCACTGGTCACCGCCTGCCATTCCGAAAGGGACCCGTTAATCGCTACCCTTTGTTTTCTGTCAGCCAGCCAATTTTCAATCCATGTCAGTACTCTGCCCCCAATACTATGTGCCCTAATTTTGCCCACTAATCTCCTATGTGGGACTTTATCAAAGGCTTTCTGAAGGTCCAGGTACACTACATCCACTGGCTCTCCCTTGTTCATTTTCACAGTTACATCCTCAAAAAATTCCAGAAGATTAGACAAGCACGATTTCCCCTTCGTAAATCCATGCTGACTCGGACGATTCCTGTTACTACTGTCCAGATGTGTCGTAATTTCATCTTTTATAATTGACTCTACCATCTTTCCCACCACTGACGTCAGGCTAACTGGTCTATAATTCCCTGTTTTCTCTCTTCCTCCCTTCTTGAAGACAGGGACAACATTAGCCACCCTCCAATCCACAGGAACTGATCCTGAATCTATAGAACAAACTGTTCTGTTACAAGCTGTGGTTCATTATCACTGACTAAGTCTTCTGAAATACCAGTCTTTGAGAAGAGGCTTCTCTACACACCAAAAGTGCTCAAGGCTATAGTAGAGGCTATTGGGAACACTTCTGGCACTTTGTAGCTCTATCCATTACTAATAAGAAATTTGTGCCCATGAATGGTCCAGCAAAATCTACATGAATCCAGGCCATGGGCAATGTAAGCCAATCCCAGGGATGAAGAGGTACTGCTCTTGGCAGCTTCTGGTTGTTTTTGCATCTTGCATAGTGTATGGCAAGCTGCTCATTCTGTTGATCTCTCCCAGGCCACCAGACAAAGCTTATAACCATATAACCATGTAACAATTACAGCACAGAAACAGGCCATCCCGGCCCTTCTAGTCTGTGCCGAACGCTTACTCTCACCTAGTCCCACCAACCTGCACTCAGCCCATAACCCTCCATTCATTTCCTGTCCATATAGCTATCCAATTTAACTTTAAATGACAATATCGAACGTGCCTCAACCACTTCTGCTGCAAGCTCGTTCCACACAGCTACCACTCTCTGAGTAAAGAAGTTCCCCCTCATGTTATCCCTAAACTTTTGCCCCCTAAGTCTCAACCCATGTCCTCTTGTTTGAATCCCCCCTACTCTCAATGGGAAAAGCCTATCCACGTCAACTCTATCTATCCCCCTCATAATTTTAAGTACCTCTATCAAGTCCCCCCTCAACCTTCTACGCTCCAAAGAATAGTCCCAACTTGTTCTACCTTTCTCTGTAACCTAGGTGATGAAACCCAGGTAACATTCTAGTAAATCTTCTCTGTACTCTCTCTATTTTGTTGACATCTTTCCTATAATTTGGTGACCAGAACTGTACACAATACTCCAGATTTGGCCTTACCAATGCCTTGTACAATTTCAACATTACATCCCAACTCCTATCCTCAATGCTCTGATTTATAAAGGCCAGCATACCAAAAGCTTTCTTCACCACCCTATCCACATAAGATTCCACCTTCAGGGAACTATGCCCCATTATTCCTAGATCCCTCTGTTCTACTGCATTCTTCAATGCCCTGCCATTCAAAAGGAGGGAGGAGAAGGCGCGTGGCCATTCCGAATGATATCGATTATGTGTTAACTAGGGGGCCGTGCACAATCCGGATTTGATGGAGACAGCTGTGAGAAGCATGGAGGAACACCTGGAGTAACTTCTGAAATGCCTGCTTCGCTGCCGCTGCTACTGTGCAATCAAGCATCTCTGGAGATGAAGGCCCCAAAATCTCGGCTTTGCCTATTTCCTCTTGCTGGGGCAGTGGTCAAAGCGCTCGGCAGAGATGGTGCTCGGTGTCGGAGAGCTGGTCGGATGCTCGGAGTTTTCAGACGGACTCGGAGTCAGACTGTGGTCGGATACTTCCAGGATGCTGCATTGGCAAGTTGGCGGCGCTGGAGGTTTACCGTCTGCGTGAGATGATGGGACTTTCGAGAGACTTTGAGACTTTTACCGTGCCATGGTCTGTTCTTATCGAATTATGGTATTGCTTTGCACTGTTGTAACTGTATGTTATAATTATGTGGTTTTTGTTAGTTTTTAAGTCGGTTTGTCATTTGTTTCCGTGATATCATTCTGGAAAAACATTGTGTCATTTCTTAATGCGTGCATTACTAAATGACATTACTGCATGTCTTCATAATCTAATCTAATCTAATTTACCATGTATATCTTATTTTGATTAGTCCTACCAAAATGTAGCATATTTATCAGCATTAAAGTCCATCTGCCATTTTTCAGCCCAATCTTCTAACTGGTCTAAATCTCTGGAAGCTTTGAAAACCTACTTCATTATCCACAACTCCACCTATCTTAGTATTATCTGTATACTTACTAATCCAATTTACCACCCCATCATCCAGATCATTAATGTATATGACAAACAACATTGGACCCAGTACAGATCCCTGAGGCACACCATAGTCACCGGCCTCCAATCTGACAAACATTTATCCATCACTACTCTCTGGCGTCTCCCATCCAGCCACTGCTGAATCCATTTTACTACTTCAATATTAATACCTAACGATTGAACCTTCCTAACTAACCTTCCGTGTGAAACCTTGTCAAAGGCCTTACTGAAGTCCATATAGACAACATCCGCCGCTTTACCCTCGTCAACTTTCCTAGTAACCTCTTCAAATAATTCAATAAGATTTGTCAAACATGACCTTCCACGCACAAATTCATGTAGACTGTTCCTAATCAGACCCTGTCTATCCAGATAATTATATATACCATCTCTAAGAATACTTCCCATCAATTTACCCACCACTGAAGTCAAACTCACAGGCCAATAATTGCTAGGTTTACTCTTAGAACCCTTTTTAAACAATGGAACAACATGAGCAAGTCAAGTCACTTTTTATTGTCATTTCAACCATAACTGCTGGTACAGAACATAGTAACAATGAGACAACGTTTTCCAGGACCATGGTGCTACATGAAACAATACAAAAACTACACTGAACTATGTAAGAAAAGACACAAAAGCTACACTACCCAGGACTGCATAAAATGCACAAAACAGTGCAGGCATTACAATAAATAATAAACAAGACAACAGGCACAGTGGAGGGCAGTAGGTTGGTGTCAAGCCAGGCTCTGGGTATTGAGGAGTTTGATGTCTTGGGGGAAGAAACAGTTAAATCGTCTGGTCGTGAGAGCCCGAATGCTTCAGTGCCTTTTTCCAGATGGCAGAAGGGAGAAGAGTTTATATGCAGGGTGTGTGGGGTCCTTCATAATGCTGTCTGCTTTGTGGATGCAGCGTGTGGTGTAAATGTCTGTGATGGCGGGAAGAGAGACCCCAATGATCTTCTCAGCTGACCTTACTATCCGCTGCAGGGTCTTGCAATCTGAGATAGTGCAATTTCTGAACCAGGCCATGATGCAGCTGCTCAGGAAGCTCTCAATACAACCTCTGTAGAATGTGGTGAGGATGGGGGGTGAGAGATGGACTTTTCTCAGCCTTCACAGAAAGTAGAGATGCTGCTGGGCTTTCTTTGCTATGGAGCTGGTGTTGAGGGACCAAGTGAGATTCTCCAATGAGATTTGAAATATTTCTGTCAGAGCCCCTGTTATTTCCACACTAACTTCCCTCAAGGTCCTAGGGAATTCCTGTCAGGACATGGAGACTTATCCACTTTTATATTCCTTAAAAGCACCAGTACTTCCTCTTCTTTAATCATCATAGTTTCCATAACTTCCCTATCTGTTTCCCTTGCCATACACAATTAAATATCCTTCTCCTTAGTGAATACTGAAAAAAAGAAATTGTTCAAAATCTCCCCCATCTCTTTTGGCTCCACACATAGCTATCCACTCTGGTTCTCTAAGGGACCAATTTTATCCCTCACTATCCTTTTGCTATTAATATAACTGCAGAAACCCTTTGGATTTATTTTCACTTTACTTGCCAAAGCAACCTCATATCTTCTTTTAGCTTTTCTAATTTCTTTCTTAAGATTCTTTTTACATTCTTTATATTCCTCGAGCACCTTATTTACTCCATGCTGCCTATATATATTGTAGATATCTCTCTTTTTCTGAACCAAGTTTCCTATATCCCTTGAAAACCATGGCTCACTCAAACTTTTAACCTTTCCTTTCAACCTAACGGGAACATAAAGATTCTGTACCCTCAGAATTTCACCTTTAAATGACCTCCATTTCTCTGTTACATCCCTCCCATAAAACAAATTGTCCCAATCCACTCCTTCTAAATCCTTTCACATCTCCTTAAAGTTAGACCCTCTCCAATCAAAAATCTCAACCCTGGGTCCAGACCTATCCTTCTCCATAATTATATTGAAGCTAACGGCAATCACTGGACCCAAAGTGCTCCCCAACCCAAACCTCCATCACTTGACCTATCTCATTCCCTAACAGGAGATCCAATGCTGCCCCTTCTATAGTTGGCATCCCTATGTATTTCTGCAAAAAACTAACCTGCACATATTTTACAGACTCCAAACCATCCAGCCCTTTTACAGTATGGGCTTCCCAGTTTATGTGGGGAAAACTAAAATCTCCCACAATCACAACCTTGTGCTTACTACAAATATCTGCTATCTCCTTACAAATTTGCTCCTCCAATTCTTGCTCCTTATTTGGTGGTCTATAATACACCCCCAAAGGTATTACTACATCTTTCCCATTCCTCAATTCCACCCAAGTAACCTCCCTATATGAGTCCTCTAATCTATCCTGCCAGAGTACCACTGTAATATTTTCTCTGACAAGCAATGCAACACCTCCCCCTCTTGTCCCTTTGATTCTATCACACCTGAAGCAATGAAATCCAGGAATATTTAGTTGCCAATGACACCCCTCCTGTTACTATGTTTCACTAATATCTACCACATACTTCCAGATATCAATGCATGCTTTAAGCTCATCCACCTTTCTTATAATGCTTCTAGCATTAAAATAAATGCACTTAAGAAATTTTCCACCTCTTACTCTCTGTTTATCACTAACGGTGCAAACAACTTTACTATTTTTTTTCTTCCTTCTCCCCTACATCTGTTCCTACACCCTTGTTCCCCTACCCCCTTGTATCTAGTTTAAATCCACTGGAGCCTCTCAAGCAAACCTACCTGCAAGAATATTTGTCCCCCTCCAGTTCAGATGTATACCATCCCGCCAGAACAGGTCCCACCTTCCCTGGAAAACTGCCCAATTATCTACACATCTGAAGCCCTCCCTCCTGCATCATGTCTTCAGCCACATGCTTCAAGCCAATGCTTTCATTTTAACCATGCCAAAATGACCAGCATGAACAGTAGATCCTCCAACATTTTAGCTTTCAGCTTGGATGGTACGGGACCTCTCAATCCCCACATAAGGCAACCCAGTCAAGGGCAAGTTCATCCTGGTGCTGGTAAAAATGGGAGAACCAGAGTTTTTGCTGCACATTCCAGCCATTTTGGTAGCTATGCTGACCTGCGACAGTGTAGGGTCTTTTCTAGTTTTCCTTTTGATCATCTGTGCTGTAATAAGGAGACTCTCAATTTATGTCAGGGAGAATAATTCAAAAGAAGTGCCTGCTCTTTTAAATGTAAGTTGTGTTTAAATTAGGAGCCACTTTTGAATGCTTTCTTTCAGGTTTCCATAAACTAAACTATATTTCACTACATCATTAAGCCCATTATCGAACTGACAATGCTTGAACAATCTCTTCAATTCAGCCATGTATGCTGAAATTGACTCCTCTTTCTTTTGATTCCACTTATGAAACCTAATGTGTTCTGTAATCAACAACAGTTTTGGTTCTAAATATTCTTGCATTACTTTCATGATATGAGCAATCCTCACTTTGGCTGGCTTGGTTGGAGCAGTTAAACTGCGAAGCAAACTGTATGCCTTTAAACCCAATGCACTCAGCAAAACTGGCACTCGCTTCTTATTGGATATATCATTTGCTTCAAAATACTGTTCAGTTATCTTAGTACACACGAGCCAGTTATCTGTTATGTAATCAACTGCATCAATCTTTCCGAAGTAGCCAGCTATTTCTGCTGTTATTTTTATGAACCCATAAATTCTTTCTGCCTTTTTTAAAAACTCGACACTCTCCATCCACTCCCAAAAAATCACGTGCGCTCTGCGCTATTTTGTTCTGTGCTTTATTTTTATTCAAACGTTTTACTGCACTTCAACAGGTAGGAGCTGTCTCGGGTTCATTTAAATGTTATGTCTTTTAACTCCAAAACATTAAACTAATTAAAGGGAAAAGGCAGAGCTTACATCTTGGTTTTGTTTTTACTTTAAGCAAAGTGCACATGTATCACGTAGTAGCATCATGAAGGCAATTGACGTATTTTTCATGTAACCCATATTGACTTATTTAAACAAGAAATGCTTACTTAAACAATATATGGATGACAAATGTGAGAAAATCTGCAGATGTTGGAAATCCAAGCAACACACACCAGATGCTGTTGCAATATTTGGATGGCAATGTGGAGATATACCTCTACTAATGGAAAAGTAAGGTGCTCCTTCCCTCCGCTAGCCTGCAGGTGACTGTTAGGCAAGATGTAGTACCTGCTTAGCATCCCAATCAGGGTCACGTAAAGCCATGGGAGTAAGTGGTAGATGGTCGTATGAGAATCTGGTACATATCACAAGTCCTGGTTATGGTTATGCCAGGCAGACAATCTCTGAAGAGTACTGACAATGGTTGGGGTCAGTCATCTTGTAAAGACATTGCTCAGGAGAAGGCAATGGTGAACACCTTCTGTAGAAAAATTTGCTAAGAATAATCATGGTCACAATGATCACCTATGTCATATAACATGGCATATAATGATAATGTTGACTCAAACAATATACTTACAATATATTAACTCCATTATTACTAAAATATTAAATACACGACCAATGGCAACAATAATTTATGTAGGACATGCCCTCATCTGGTTGTTATCATCAGGAAGGAGATACAGAAGCCTAAAGGCACATACTCTGTGATTCAGGAAGGGCTTCTTCCCTTTGCCATCTAATTTCTAAATGGACATTGAAGACGTGAATATTACATCACTACTTTTTTATTTCCATTTCCGCCCTAGTTAATTTAACTATTTTATATATATATATACTGTAATACTGTAATTCATTTTTTCTATATTTATCATGTATTGCATTGTACTACTGACACAAATTTAACAAATTGCACAACATATGCTGGTGATATTAAACTTGATTCAGATTCCAATCCATTACATATTGATCTTAGGAGATAATCAGACAAAAACATACATCAAGCTACAGAAACACATTTTAGAAGGTTTGATTTAAGGGTGGTTGAATGTAAAGAAGGGGTTCCCAACCTGGGGTCCATGGACCCCTCAGTTAATGGTAGGGCTCCATAGCATAAAAAAGGTTTGTAAGCCCTGGTTTAGATAAAGAGTGAAATAAAAAAGATGTAGCCGTGCATCATAGGAATTCCAAAACACAAAGATCCAAGTCTGTGCAGTTGTAAACTTCATTTTTGTGGTGTATGGAATGAAGGAAGGTAAGGTTAGAGGAACAAGGAGTTATAATATTAGCAGAGATTAATAAGGTTAAGGAAGTGTGAAGCCATGGAAGTATTTGAAAATAATTCAGGTTATTTAAAAGTTATGATCATGAATCAAATAGTCCTCATCAAAAAAGAGGAAAAAACTAAAACGTTCTCTTATCAGAGAACTTCCCAGAAAACTTATAGTCAATGAGATACTTTTGAAACAGAGCTGCTATTCAAAATATGAAGTGTCCTATAATCGCCAGTAAAATGAATGAGATGATTATTGTTTGGAAATTGGACTTGTTTGTACATGATTTTAATGCACAAATGGCATATAAAAAACATTTTCTTCTTATTAGATAGGGGGTGGTGCTCATTTTCAGATCATTTAGCAGCCTCACAATCGCATGTGGCCTTTGCAGCAGTGGCACTGATCTGTGCAAATGAATGTAAGGGAGACGTCTTGTCTCAATGGATGTCCATCCATTTTCCCTCTGTATTCTGCTTGGGAAATGACAAATTGGCAGTGCTTTCCGTAGTTAAATTGACTCTTCACTAGTAATATTGAGTTCAATGGTGCATTTTTTTCAAAACAAAAGCACAGAGGAAATTAAAAGGAAACATTGGAATTTCTTTTGCATTTTCAACAATGAGCCCTTTGAAGTAAATTAAAACTCTAACTTGGTAACTTTTTCATTTTTATTGTACATTTATTACCAAACTGAGCACTAAGATATTGATGTTCACACTGTACGGTCCAATATATTCTGCTTTTCCTTTTGCAAAAACTTTACTCAATAGATCCCTATCATTTCGACTTCAGTTTGCACACAGTTTGCAAATATGCACAAGATAGTTCAACTGACTATTAAACTAAAAGCTTCACTACTTTTTGGTTTTTGTTGTTTATTTTCTTTTGAAAACAACAGCATTTCAATGAAAAAAAAACTGCTGTGGTCATCTTGTAGCTTGTAAGTTAGGATTCAAAATGACTGATCATCA